>NC_137630.1:17629219-18336719 GCF_963383615.2 Lipophrys pholis
CTCCTCCAGTAGTTGTTTAATAAAATAGTTGTAGTAGAGACAGCAACTATATGTCAATTTAAACTTCAGTATCTGTAACTATGAAACTATCAATAAAATCCTCATCTGACTGGTAAACAGGTGATTTCTTTTTTATCTGAGAAAATAGTCAGGTTACTTTGAAGAAGAAGTCATGGCACACTTTATGAATGTAGGCGAAATAGAATTTGCTAATGCCTTGAACACCTATTTCATCTTCAGGTTTAGGTAAGCCAACCTCCATCTGCTGCAAGTTAAACCCTCGCTAAGACCTAGTACCAAGAGAAGATCTTGGCCACAGTCAATCTCCAGCAGCCACAGTTTTTATTTCAAAACCGTAACTCTGGAGGAAAATCCACAATTAGTCTATTTATCCACCAAGAATGATGCTTGATAACCACAGAATACCTCAACCAATAGAGCTCTATGACAATGAAGGAAGACAATGTTGTGGTTTTTTACAGTAGCTCCATTTCTTTGAGGCAAAACAATGCATCTTAAAATCCAACTCAATCCAAAAGTCCAATCATACTTTTAATGATTGTTTGCTAACCTTCTTTAACTTGACTATTAGCAGAGTAGTGTGCACCATGAGAGGAATCTATCCACCAATTAAGTATTTTCTAATTTATATACCGTTACTGTATAGTCAGAAAATATCCAGATTACTAATCTGGAGCTGTGACTCTCTGCAGTAGAGCAGAGACCAACAGTTTGCAGTTTTCTCCTCACGTCTGTTGCAGAGTTGTAAATTATGAATCACTTTTTTTTTATTTTTTCTGATTTGAATTCTTTTGTACAACTGAGTTCAATCACTTGTCGGCACAGACTGTCGCTTCCTTTTGAAAGACATTCAAAGGCACGAGGGTACACTCGGCTGCCAGTGACCCCATCAGTCACAGCCGTTTGATCCGACACAGGCTCAAGTTGTAGTGTTCACTTTAGATGACACAACTCCATTTCCAAGGTTAATGCCTCAGCAGCCGCTTTCATGTTTCATATCCACCAGCAAGGGGAGCGCCGCTAAAAGCTTCCAGTTCACCCGGGGACAATGATGTCTTTATGTCTTTGTTGAGCAGATTTCTCGTTTGTTATGAAGAGCCAAGCAACAGAAACTGTAGCTAGGGCAATAATTACTCCTGAACTGCATTGCTCAAGTGCCACTGGCCAGTAAACAAAGCCATACGATAAGACGAGAGGAGCAGTCGAATACACTCATTGTTGTCAGAACCCCTTTGTACAGGGGTCGCCAAGTCATTGCAACTTAGCTGTTTTTTACTAAGGATGTACTTTTGAAATATGGTTTCAAACATGGGCCCCCACCTCCCAAGGTCAAGACGTAATCCAATGTTCCATCATAGAAGATACATATAAAGTCATGTGTTGATCCACAAACAGTACTGATACCTGATAACTGAGTGGTTTGCTGGGGAAAGGCACAGGCATCCCCCTCACCCCCAAAACCTGCTGCTGCAGCCCCCCAAACCTCCATGGTGCCCAACAGGGGGGGCCCACCTCACGCGTGGTAAACCTGACTGATTGTAACTGTATTATGAAGGCCACTTAACTGGATTTTTAAATAGGCTTTTTGTTGGAATGGTGTCATGGGTTCTGATGAGTTACAAAACGTCAGGCAATAGCAGAAAAAGCAGTGGCAAATTCTTCTTGGGTTCTCTGCCGCTCATCCATCACATGAATGTCCGTGAGAAACGCGGCACTATTCAAAAGTGAGACAAACACTAATTGCAGTTCAGTTTTTCTTGCCAGTAAATAATCTCACAAAAGCACAATTCCTCACTCTCTATGCTGTTTGGATTAACAAGGGAGATATGTAAAAATTATAATCAATAAACCTTTTTTGAATCCTTTGTAATTAGAATTGCTCTAGTAGTGACACATTAAAGTTCATCCATGTAGTCTTTTGCTGCTCTTTGTAGCTTGTTTGAAGTATAAACTGTATTTCTTAAAAAAAAAAGAAAAGAGAAAAGAAAAGACTACTTCAACTGGGTATTTAGATTGGAATTTCTAGTGTATTTGTTGTTGTTTGATTTTAAACATAAAGAATATAAGTAAAAACAACCAAAAATATCAATATTTTGGGTTGTTTGTGTGGCATCAGCAAATAAGTTGTTATAAAAGATTGTACACAATTATTTGTTTTTCTAAGCATACTTTAAAATTAGAAGTATCTTTGAGGTCTATGTTAATTAAAATAAATCGTTTTGATGTGTAACATGGCAGGAATGGGAGATTTTGAGTTTCCCCACCCCAAAGCAAATGGAATTTCAGAAGTTGCTCACTTCTATTAGGAAAGTTTAAGTTGCTATTAGGGCTGCAGAACATATCGCATATTTATAATCGCAATACCAACATGTGCAATATACATTTGGCCAAAGACTGACTGATCTACGATATACTGTTTCCATACACAGTGCAGTCATGCACAGAATTGCAGAATCCTAAGTATGAAAGAAAAGTTGGAATAGTTGCAATTAATTAACAAAAACTGGCCACTTTAAAAAAAAAATTTTTTGGAAATTTATTTGAGGAAAACCCCTTGAGAAGTAGCATCTCCTTTTGGAATTAAAAAAAAATTGAACTGACAGGCTGTTATTTGGAAGAACAAAAACTTTACGGTCATTGACAGAAATGTCTGTTTCTGCTCAATGCTCAACATTATCACACGTTCACCTAATGCTGCGCGGCCCTGGTTCTTATCAGGTTTTAGAAACGGTTCATGAAATGTAGACATGTTAAATACATTGTGTAAAAATGACAAAAAACATGAACCTGAATCAAAAGATTTGCGGCGTGATAAAGGCTTGCACCTTGTAGCTCACGAAAAGGCATCGAAGCCACACTGTGAGAGTCAGTTTGTAAAAATGTGCATGTTGAAGATTTACTTTTGAAAACTTGTGTTTCGAAAGACATACTTTAGCAGGTTTAGGTAGTTTAAGTTTTAGACAATATCCAAAATATCCACGTTCCAAATGGAGAACTGTGATTGTCAACTGACACGCATTATCGCCACCTACTGTTGAGGAGTGAGAAGTCTTGTGTTTGTTAACTCGGCAAAAGCATGAATATAAGCTCCTTCTTTATTAGATATGAACTCTTGTTGGCTTCCTGTGTCTTACAGAACATCAACTCCGCCAAGTCTTGCTTCCTGCCGAAAGACGAAAAGGAGGTGCTTGTGCGCAGACTGTATGAGGCCTACGGGATGATTGAGAGCACCCCCTTTTAAAACGTCTGTCGGACCCAGGCGAGAAAATATGACTTCACCACGGAAGGGACCTTTGATCGCGCTACCTGAAGCAATGGAACTTGTTTCTTTAATTTGTAACCGCACATAAAGCTCATCATATTCATCATCATATCCACCTCACATTATCTGTGTCACCAGCTTGTGTTTAGTCAACCATCAAAGTACTTGCATGCCTTAGCTGACTCCCGGTGCTTTTTACACAGGAGTTTCTCTGCAAGGTGCCGCAGTATGGTTAGGGTTATGTTTTTGTTTATGAAACAGATCAAAACTCCAGATACCTTATTTATTTTGTGGTTACATCTGTTTGTTAAACAGCAAAAGTCAGGGAAGCTTTCGATGCAGTCTTTCCACACTTGCTCTCAATGAGAAATAGTTTGTCAGTGTGAAAGAAAAAGAGAGGAGAGGTTATTTGTTGTTCCCGATGTGGCTGAAACACGGCTGAGAACAAACTACCTACAAAGAGAACGATACTGGACAGGTAAAATGAAGGAATCATACTTACATGCCTTTTGTGCTCCATGTACAAAACTGCAGCGCTCATCAGGTGAAAACAGCTCAAAACCAAAAAATCTTATGTTTGAACACAAGGTGGCGCACTGCTGTCACAAAGCTCGACAAACCACTAGGACTTCACGTGATTTTGCTTTCTATTCCTCAGTTTTATGTACATATTTATTTAATGGAACTCGTCATATCACTTAATAGAAACAAGCACTTCCATTTATAACCGACACGAATAAAAAGAAAAAAAAGAAAGATTTTGACTATAATAAAAGCTGTCCTGAAATATTTCTGTATCAGACTTGTTTGTTTATAAAGATCACTTCCAATGACAGTTTGTTTTCTGACATCATATTGAAAATGTCACCATCAATAGAGACAAATCTACAGAAAAAAAAGTAAAACACTTGACAGAAACTCCAGGTTGAGCCTGCATGACGAACGTTCTGCTCATCTAATAGATGTGTGAGCTGCTGTGGGTCTTTAAATGCACGTACGGCTTTCAGTTGAGAAGACAGCTGCCTTGTTTACTCACATGTGTCTTCTATATTGGTACTTTGACAATGATCGTCTCTCGGCTGCTCCCTTCCAGTGTGGATGATCCATAGGTTTGAAATGACACACGTTTTTAGCCGGATGGCCTTCCTGAGACTCCCTCGCTGCTCGAACCTCGAAGCCACACCGGATTTTATTCATCTAGAGCATTTATTACAAGTCAGGATTGCAGAGAGACATAAAAGCACAGACACACTGTAACAAACTAGTTATAAGCACAAATTATAGTCCTACATTGCATGTCTTTGGATTGTAGCTGTAGAGAAACCTGTGCAGGGAGTACAAACTGAACACAGGAAGACCCTTTAACAGAGTCAAAGTCTAGATGTGAGGTGACAAAGCAAAGCATTGAAAAGTTGATGTCAAGTTGGACAAACTGTGATAAGAGATTTTTCATGAAAAACTTTGAAAACCAAAAATGAATGTAGTGTTTTTACTTAAAGAGGCGGTATGTAAAATGTATAATATAAATCATTCCCCAACCTAAACAAATTACACTGATTTAAATGTATTTAAAATTAAATGCATTTAATACATTTTACATTTATCTTAAATTCATCTAAAAAAAAATTCTCATCCCAAATTTTTTTTAAACTGAAAAGTAATTTTTGATGTATTGCTGCAGATATCAGAGGTGACTAAAGTACTCAACTTCTTTTCCCAAGGGAAAAAAACCCATTCTGAAAGCAAAAATGTATATTTAAATTAAATCAATTACTTCCTTGAAAGAGTAAATTTAAACATTTTCTGTGGTGGGATGGCGGAATCATATGCACACCCCATACACACTATTGGCATTTTAACTATTTGTCAGCGTGAACACAGCAGCTCAGTTATTAGTGACGGCACAGGTCATGATTCAGCGTGTATCAAGTTTTAAATTAGGAACTAAATTATTGTGTTTATGAGGATTTAAAAGCAGAAACGGGAAGCCTCGTCGTTGATGTGACTTGATCGTTCTTTAATTTATCACCTTCCTCAGCTTCAGTGTGCATACTGCTTTAATACCTCCACTGTAACTCTGAAACGTCCTCATGGTGAGCATGGAAATAAACTCAGAAGTGGAAGTACAAATATTTGTCTTCAAACTCAGGGAGGAAAAGTTAAAAAAATTCTTTTAAAAAACTAATTCTGAATTCTTTGCAAGAACAGTAATGAAATTCCAATATTTTCATTCTGCAACTCGCTTTAGCAGACTGGCCAACTAACTACAAGAAAGTCACTATTGTAATACTATTTAGTTTCACTAGATGGTGTTCTGAGTCACTTTGATTTAGACAGAAAATGAATAAAAAATGAAGAAGTCGTAGTCTACACTCACAAGTCTTATTAATGGAAGGTATACTAGTAAATACAGTGCCTCACCCATCCATCTTCTTTACCCACTCTCTCAAAGTCAGCCTCGCTGAAGCTGATCCCGGCCGACAGTGGGGGACAAACGGTTCACCAAGGACAAGTCAACAGTCCGTCACTGCTCACACAAGCAAGCATCCACCCACACCCACACTCAAATAATCCTACATGCATATTTCTCCACTTTGGGTTCCAGTCAAAAACATACAAACTCCAAATATAAAGACAGTTTCAAGTAATCACATTATAAATCTGAAGAAAATGGAGCTTGAGTTTCACCATTTCAAAAAAAATGTCTAGCTGACAATCTGCTCATCTTTGGAAATAAGTAGATGTTTCTTTATTATGTAAAGAGATGAATGGGACCAGGCCAGGTGGATATGTAAACAGTGGCTTCCTGTGGCCGTCCTAATGTACACAAAAGCTGTATTCAGTAATCTTTATGGTTGTTGTGGCTGAGCCCGTCAGTCATGTTAAGCCGCCTTCACAGATCTTTTACCTGCTCCAGTTGAACTCTGGGCGAAAATCAAATCAGCGACGGGCTCGCTGCTTATGCACAAAAAGAAACCCAAGATATTACAGTAATTCATAAGTATTTTATTACACAAAGAAGATTTGCTATCACAAAGTTATCACTGAACATTTAGCAATAAATATGAAGTCCGTACACGACAGCCAAATGGAGACTATGTGGGGTTACTTTAAAAAGAAAAGACTGGACGATGAAACCGAACAAGAAGGTCACAAACACACACGCACACACACATAGATAAAAAGAAAATGACAAAACAGGTGATTATGAATGCGCCCTCTGCGATACAGCTCCATATCAGGCTGGGATTTGGAGTGTTGTTATAAATGTATTCTGTTTAGCTCGGTCCATCTCCACAGACATGAATCCAAAGTTTCTGTGCTTTCTCGTCTCCTCGGGAATATTAATGACTAACGGAGTGTGACGCAGGAGAGCAGCCTCTCCCACAGTCGCTCTGCCCCGCTCCCCCATCTTACAATCTCATCCAATAAAAAGGCGAACGTTTTGGAACAGCTGAAGCTCCAAAGAGGTCGGCAGTGAGCGAAAAAAAGTGTCCTCATGTTCACGTTGGGACAACCAATGTACACTCTAGAATTCCTTTCTCCGTCTTTCCACCCCTTTCCTCTCTCCACTTCTCTCCCCGCAGCCTTCGATCTGTGGTTGTTTTTAATTCAGATTATTTTTTAGGACGGACCTCCGCTTCCCTGGGCATCTTGGCTGGTGGAGCCCTCGGCCTCGGGGGACGGAGAGGCCCCCGGGTCTCCTTCTGCAAAGCAATATGGGAAAAAAAATATTATTTGGAGCAGTGGTTTTTAAAGTGTGTGGCGGGGCTTCCTCCGAGGGGCACCAGAGGGGTTTAAAAAGGGAAAAAAATCTAGGGATTAGGCCTTTTTCATCATGTTATTTCAACTTTTATTCTTGAGTGGAGGAAACCGATTAATAATGTTTAGAACTGATCTGATGACGAGCACAATGGCAGTACAAAAGCATTAATCTAACGGTTACATAAAATGAAAAAAATATCACTAACCTTTTTTTTTATTTCATTGCATAAAAGAATATTAAAGTCAATTCAATGTGATGTATACGTGAAAGAAACCAAATCAAAGTCATCTGGTCTACTTTATACAGATATCAAATACACGGATTACATTTAACTCTTCCTACAAGAATCTACCTCATCCACACAGGAAACATTCTTTTTTCTCTCAGGTTACTGAGCACTCAAATCATCTCAGAAACATCTCAGAAGCTTTGAATAAGAGAACTCACTGGATCCTGCAGGTGGAACTTTTTTCCCTGTGAGTAACATTACATTTCTGGGAATAAAAAAAAAACTTCACTTGGTCTACATGAACTACTTCAACAAATAGAAGTTCAAGCAATCATTTCAACTGGACACAGGATGAGTCATGCGGCACCTGAGACCGTTTGACAGGAAGAAAACGGAGGGAATTTAATGCGAAAATGGTTCAATCATAACTTCTGTAATTATTTCCCCGAGATCAGGAGCTATAAGAATACTTATCCCAAGAAGCGAGCGGTTTTCTTTTTACACTGTTTTTACAGGAAGTTACAATAATTCCATTATTCTTTATTTCTCACTAACTATCTAACGTAAGGCACCCAAAATATATATATGGATTAATAAAAGATAAAAAAAATAGATACTATATATACAGTAAATAAAACCAACAAAGTATGACAATAAGATAAAAAGATATAATAAAACAAAAGCCTTGAAAATCAAATAAATAAATAAATGGGTAAGAGCCTAATCAACCAATTCTAAATTGTTAAGAAAAAAATATGTCTTTGGTAAAAAATATATTTAGATATATACTGATATGCTGTAAACGTCTAGTCCTTATCGACTGGTGTTCCCTACTGGATAGTGTCCTTGGGCTATTGTGCAAATGTATTTTTTGGACTGGTGAGGTCTTTAAAGAAAAATAATGAGGCAGAAATCCTGAGGAAGGAACAACAACTTCCTGCAGCGACACAGTGTCAGCATGGCATGAGATTATTGCAACCAGACCGGACTCAGTGGTTTGATTTACTGCGGTCAAATTCGTTATCGTGTCATGGGAAACTCAGTGCTTCGGCGAAAAGGAAGCAGTGGTGCAGCACACGATGGTCAGAGCGGAGAGCTCGGTGTCATTTTAGGACATGTTCCTCCTCTGGGGGCTCGACACACCGAGAGCAGAGGAAGCGAGGACAGAGTGTTATCATGTCGTTACGGCCTATTTAACGATGACGCAAGCAATGAAATTTAAGTGAGACAATTGGACAAGCAAGAAAATAGAAAAGCGGTAAGCACCTGCTTGTGGGTTTGATATTTCAGTGCTGATAGGGACCCCAGAAACGGGGGAAGATTTCGCCTGGAAAAAGGCGGTTAATATTTCAAAGTTGGTAAGCTGGTTTTTACGTCAAAGAAATGTTGTTTATCCAACGAAGGGTTGCAAAGAGCTGGAGCCAATTTCAGCGGAATATCCGATCCGATCCATCACAGAGCAAACAAAGACACGCACACTCACATTCACACCCGGGGGCAATTTTAGAGTCACAAATTAACCTGGGTTGTTGGACGTTGTATGTTCTGGGACTGTAGGAGGAATTCAGAGAAAACCCATGCTGACCATTCCCTGATTTAAACCAGGAATTTTCCCCCACTGAGCAGAATCCATCTTACCTCTGGTAACGTTTAATAGCATGCAGCTGGAAAAAATGTTGCAACATGAGTACATTAGAGATTATGATGATGATGGTAGTCATGGTGGGTGTGTATTTATCTCAGCACATATGCAACTCAGATCTCTTAATGAAGCTGAAGACGTCATAATACAAACATGGAGGAGAGGACTCATTGTCCTCGTCATGGTACTGCTGTTACGACTCATTTAACACCGAGATGACAATCAAACCCCATCAGGACTGTAAACTGAGTGAAGACCACTGTTATTTTGAGATTTTGGTGCTTGCAGGTCAAGGCTCAGTGTTATATCCATTGTGTATATGGTTAATACTCAAAACTGCACACAAGAAAATAGAAAGTAGGAAGATACAAAAAAAAAAAAAAGGCTACACCCGAAGCCAATGTCCAAATATTTTTGTTTCAAAGGTAATCATTTCAACTCAGTTTAAACCAGATAATTGGTGTAATTACACAGTAGTTATTTTGTCTTTTTAATACATTTTAATGTGGAAAGTATCAAACGTGTTCATAATTTAACGGCGTGATCCAGGAGGGAAGTGGTCAGGTCAGTTTTGACACAGTGAAGATCACCAAACAGCCACTGATGGTATTTTTCCAAAGCTCGTTTAACACGAACATTCTATCTCAGTGAAGTTACTGAGTTTCACAAGAGAGCTACACAATATACTTCAAATGCATCATTGCCACAAAGTTAATATTGCAAAAGACTGATTGAATTGTGAAAGCTTGTGTTTCCATGTACTGTCCATTCAAGGTCTGCATGTCGACATACTTGGCCAATCAGATTCCTCCCTGCTATGGAGATGTGAGTGTCCGACAGTGTGGTTCGAGCTTTAGTGGGTGTTGTGACGGTGGGAGAGACACACATTTATGTATGACGTCATCGGTTGGAAAGTGTAAAACAAGACCATGAAGATGATCATGGATTTCAAACTGTATGGCGGCCAGCCCCTCTCACCCTGGTCATATATTTTTTTCAGCCCCTCCCCTCTGGCAAAAGGCTCCAGTCCATCAGGACCAAGACCTCACACCACCTGAACAACTTCTTCCACCAGTTGACACTCCCACTGCCCACCGACACATAATATTAATGTGTGCACCTAAGATTTCTTAATCTGGTAAAATGTACTTTTTTTTTTTTTTAACTATAGTATCTGGTAATAAAGTTTTCTGTAATTTACAGCTGAACAACTTCTAGAAAAGTGTTAAATTAGATATGTTTAAAAACTTATAAAATTTTTCAGAAATTTGAGAAAAATAATAAAAACACATTTGGTAAAACCTACTTATTAATGTAATCTGCAACTGTTGTTAACCCTTTATAGGACACCTATAAATACATCATAATAGAACATTTATTAAGGACACATTTCATTCTTACAAATTTTAACACACCATGTTCCTGTGTGATTGTAACTAACTCTTCATTGTGAGTTTGCAAAAAAGGAAAGAAAAAAGAAAAACTATGGGATCGCCAAAGATCATCTGCCCTTTAAAGGGTTAAACTCTCAGCTCACTCTTTAAAGCCTCACTCCAAGCATATATCTAAAGTTTGTAGCCCTGGTTCAACAGTCAGTATGGGATTAAACTTTTGACTTTTTAAAATTGACCACGTATGGAACGTATGGAAAAACATTTGGTAGTAAAAAAGGACACTTAACTAATCATCAAATACAATTCAGGTGACTGACAGTAGCGTGAAAGTTTAATGTAGGTGTTCTCCGACAAGTTCCTGCTTTAAATCCTCTTCTCACTCTCTTTCGTAGCTCAGGAGCATGCGTAGCACACCACCACCTATTAGACAGTTCTTCCTCTTTACTGACTCGTTCCTTCATCATTGAACTTTTCAAGTTTCCATAGTATTATTATCCTCCTCTTTTGTTAGAGGCCTGCAAGCAGAGGAACTGATGTTTTCTCTAATTAAGTCAATTGTTACACGTACCGCATACATTAAAAAATAGATAAATAAATAGTAATACTAATATATAAAAAGTACAACAATACAAACTGTAAACATGCCAAAACTTTCAGGAATTCCTTTTGGAAGGACACGGAGACACACTTCATGCTGGGTTGCTCACTTATCAATTCGCTATTGATTACTGTTGCGGTCTGTGACGTTGTGGGAAAACCGGAAACGGACTAATTCTGCAAAGATGAAAGACTGCATATTGCCGTCTGTCGTCATGGAAACGAAGCAATATAAATAAATAAAATTGATTAAAAAGATAACTCAACAGCTTGGTTGAGCTTCCCATGCCCATGAAAACATTATACTCCTCTATGACTCCACGGGGGAGAGGCAGAACAAAACACACTTTCATAACTGTGGCGTATGTGCCAAGGTGAGTTCTCGCAAATATCCACTTGGAGAACTAGACCATGTGTAAACTACAACCTCGGACCTGGTGTGGCATGGCAAGTTATGTGTGGCGTAATAGTTAGATGGTAATGAAACTGTTGAAGCTACATATATCTTGACATTTTGTTTGATTCACATCTAACGGTGGGACTGAATCAAAAACACTTAATGAGGAGGTTCAGTTCTTTATTATTCTATAACAAGGTTTAATAGAACTTTTTCGGTATTTTGTAGAAAGGCTTTAAACCTTTAGTTTGACAGATTGGTTTAATGGGCTATTTGTGAAAGAAAAGAGCAGCCTAAACAGTGCGGTGAGGGTGCGAGTTATTGGCCTTCAGAGGAGAGACTCAAGAGCTTCTCTGTAGAGATCATTAAATATGATCAGCCGAATCACATTTCGCCTGCTGAATTCTTCCTGATGCTCTTAGGCAGACGTTATCATTTCTGACAAAAAACAACCATTACAGGAAATCCTCCATTCTCCCCACTACTGCATGGTAAATAGACTTCACTTATATTGAACTTTCTATGTGGATTTACTCACTGACCAACCCGTGGCCATGGCTGCATTGTAAGGTGGTCGCACATGATTGGATGAAAACAGTGTAAGATTGGACCACGCCAACCTCAGGATTGCTAGAAGAAAACCCAGTCGACTGAAAATATCAGGCTGCTTGACATGATAAAACCCATTTTGAATCATTTTCATGATCGACCTTTTAATCAGTATCAGAAATACTCATTAAACTTAATCATTGTCTTCTTATTGCCTTATGATATCTTCTATATTATAAGACATCATAATTCTTCTATGCTCCTAATGTGTTCTTTGACTTTTTAACATTGATTAGCAAAAGATTGTATGAACTCAGATGTCGCCAAGGAATTGCCAACGAAGGATAGACCAGTGACTAGTTAGTCTATTTATGTAGTTGTTGTAATCCATTTTTATTCTTTTGGTCTGCAGAAGAACAGCTAACAATTTTAAATTCCTGCTTTCAATATCGATCCACCTATGTTGCAGAGAAAGAAAGAAACTGCTGGTTGTATCAGGTGAGAATGGATGAAGACCAGTCCTAGAGATGAGTAATCTCATTGGAACTGATTCTAAAATAGTCTCTCTTTTGATATTCAGCCTTACAATAGATTCTACTCTGTCCAAACGTTGTAGTCTGGTGTGGTTTTACCAACCTGCAGCCTTAAGGTCCATCTCTGCAAGGTCTTTGGTGAGTTCACTGGTGCTGGCCCCCGCCGACCCCTCCCCTGCGATGTCAGGTACTGCGTTCCTGCGGCCTGTGCGATCACAGTTGATGAAGTCTGAGTACGACGTCTCCACGTCCATCATCTGTCCATGACCAGCGCTCTCATTACACCTGCCAGAGGGAGGGAGAGAGTGGAGGGGGGGGGGATGTCAGAGGGTTGCGGAGGTGTTGCAACAGGCAAATAAATCACTCTGCTGTCTTCCTTCGATGGTATGTGGGAGGACATTTCGGCACGTCATGAGCATTTCTGCTTCAGCGGAACCAACAGGACGACACACAAAATCACTGGGTAGAGGCTTTTAAAATGATCACACAGTGCTGAGCTACAGTGCTGTGCAAAAGTTTGACGCCCATGTGGGGGATGGGAAAGCTGAAGAGTGCTTTCCTAAAAGGATTCCGTTTATTTTTATCACGTAATTGCAAAGTGAATTAGCAGGAGAGAGGTCGCAATTCGTTGTGACCATCCTTTTCCTTCAAAGCAACATCAGTTTTTAAAGGCTGGTTGTTTGAAAATGGTGAAAGTAGTAAGAACAGATCTGCTGTACTTGTCATTGGGATCCTTTTTTTTTTTTTGAACAGTACTCAAGTAGATCAATTAGATCTGCACTTGTTTCTCACTACATTAAAAAACAAACATTTGGACTTACATTGTTCAAACTTTTTTCCTTTTTTCACAACCATAAAAATGCACAATTCAGAGGTACAAAGAAAACTCGGACCAGCTGACAGTAAACGTTATCCACACTGAACCAATGTTAAAGTGACGCCAAGACTTCCTAGTTACATTTATTCCGTTCTACTTTTCCTCCCTAAATTGGAAGACATCTCTATATTTTCTCCTCTTACTGTCCTCCACAGTAGATTCTTCCCTGCTTGAACCTTGATGAAGAAGGTCCAGAGTCACAGTATAAATATCAAAGCAGCTGATGGTAACAGGTATCCACATTGAAGCCACAAGAAGGGACGACAACTACATCAATATTTTTATGAAAATCATCTGCAAGTTTATCATATTTTGAGTCAAGTTTTTTTCTAAATACTGTGTCATTCCTGATGATTTTTGCACTGTATACACAATGACAATTTTAGTGAAGTGTGTGTGCATATGTGCATACATGCACGTGCGTTTGCTCCTCCGTCGCAAAACAAAATCTTTAAGATAATGTCAAAAAGCATCGTGTATCCATAAAAGTTGAAAAAGCAATTTTCCCTTTTGAATATCTCCAATCTCTGAATAGCTGCTATAATTTCTTTGGGGTGATTTTCTTCAGCTGCAGAATAAATTTGGAGCCAATCACACTGCTTCCTGCTGGTATTACACGAAGGATAAACAGCATTGCAGCACACTGCCTGGCACTTTTGCACATCATTGTGTGTGAGAGCGAGTGTCGATCACCACGACGGAATGAGACGTGGGAATTGAAGACACCAACAGCTGAGAGGA
The DNA here is from genome assembly GCF_963383615.2 of Lipophrys pholis. Taxonomy (NCBI): domain Eukaryota; kingdom Metazoa; phylum Chordata; class Actinopteri; order Blenniiformes; family Blenniidae; genus Lipophrys; species Lipophrys pholis. The sequence goes on from NC_137630.1 coordinate 17,643,228, forward strand.
AATTAATAAGAAGAATGAAGGTGTTAATAATTACCATTTCTATTTGCGTACAGCGATTAATGGCACTGCTGACATCTGTGCTAATTGGCCGTCCTAATGACATCAGGAAAAAGGGCTCTCGCTTGCACAGTCGTACCCCTCGATGGTGTCCATGTGTCTGTCCTTACACAGCAAGGATTTACTAAAGAGGGACAGAGAGGAGGGCTGGAGGATGGAGGTCTGATCAATATGGGAAGCCGGTTTAAATGAGCTTAAAACCATTGAAAGGACAAGAAGAGGCGGGGCCAGAAAGAGCCCCAGCACAGAGAGGATATTTAAAAAAAAAAAAGCAAAGCGACCTCCCAATAGCTATTCATTACTCCTGTTTCCTGTTCTCAGTCCATATTTAACTGGGTCATGAATCCTGCCAACCACTAAAACACCATAGAATTCCTTCAGGAGATTGGGACAAAAAAAAAAAAAAAAGAAGCAAAAATGCCCTGCTCCAGAAAAGCTTGAGGGAAAAGGAACCGAAAACATCAAAAAATAAATAAAAATAAAGTAGTCCTCTGATGTAAGGAAACCCAAAGACACTTTATCAGGCAGTGAATGACGTCACTGTTGCTGCTCTCCTGCAGCTGAATTCCCTGAAGCTTCCCCACCGGCTGGCGCAGATAGCGGAGGCCCGTGTGTGTGTGTGTGTGTGTGTGTGTGTGTGTGTGTGTGTGTGTGTGTGTGTGTGTGTGTGTGTGTGTGTGCAGCATGACTGACTACTTCACAGCTACAGACCCGCTCCCTATCCAAGCACGTCGTACTTCATTCACGACCCAACAGCTGAGCAGTGAAGCTATGAATCTTTGAGAAACACAAGTGTGAGCAGGCGGCCCGGAGAGGAAAACAAGCAGAAGAACGAGGGAGGAATGAGGAAGGAGCTGGCTGCCATGACTACAAATATGCTGACCCGGGGCCAGCCTGTTCCCAAAGTCTCTCTCGCATTCCTTCAGTATCACTCTAAAAGGTCCCACAATTGTTTTCTTTTCTCTCATATATATATCTATATATAGAGTATGCACACATCGTGCCAAAAAGGAAGCACCCCTGGTTGTTCCTTGCAGAGGTCAGGGAGCCAGTGCAAGAGTGGGCAACGCCGGCTGGGGGAATTTGCAGTGAAGGGCCGTGTTCAAACTGCTGGAGACAAGAGAGCTACCCCAGGAAATGTCATCACGAACTGGACAGCTGGCATTTGCCCCCGAGAGCTGCGAACGAACACACAAGACACTTAATGTTTGTGTTTGCAAACACCAACGTGATCTTTTGATGGATCGTCATCAAGATGGTCATCAGTGAGCCGAAGCACCATGGGAGACGTTTCGCTGGTTCCCGATTGCACCCGAAATATCACCTTTCAGTTCCAGAAAAATGAAGGTTTTTGCACCCTATCAAATCCCAAATAGCCCACCGTCCCTTCTGTAGAGGTGGGATGTAATATAAACACATTACTGTATACAAGTAGGTTGTTCTCTTATCTATAAAAAATATCTGCACTTTCTCCCTCAGAGTTGTGGAGTTTCTTTATTTTTTTTCCCCATAACATTGCCATGTTAGCAGCCGGTACCCAATTAAATGAAATCATTTCAGCTACGTCAACAACAGTAAGTACCAGTATGGACCAATGAAATCAGTTTGTTTATGTCAAATTCTGTTTAGTTTATTTTATTACTATTCTGAATTGCATTTATTTCAGATGTACATTGATCTGTATCATTATATTTTTAACCACGTTTTACAATCAAAACACAACAGACAGAAGCACTTACAGCATGCTACCTTGGTTTTCTTGTGAAATTATTTTGAAATTGCAAATTGTTGCAAGAATTTCGAGATTGCTCAGATGAAACAAAAAAGTAGGAGCTGGTAGGCAGATTTGACTTCTTCCAGCTCTAACACACAGTAATCTAATGATTCTCTACAGAAAGCCAGATGATAAAACCAATCATGACAATCAGGTGGCCTGGCACAGTGGGACTTCTAAAGACTGCGTGATTTCCGCAGTCTCATAAGATTATCCATCACCTGTTACACTGTGCAGTGTAGAGTGGGTACAACAGTCGTTCTCCACTAAAATGACAGTCCAGCACACTTCAACAGAAGAACAGTATCCTATATCTCGTCTATGTACACTTCGTCTGCCTTCAGGAAATAAATTAATTCAGGGAATCAGGCATGGAACGGTTGTTTTCGTAGCATAAAGGTGCAGGAGAAATGCTCAAATTTAATTCTTTGTGAGCAGCCGTACCTTTTAGCAGCAGTCACATTGTTTGATGTGGTGAGACAGCCATTTCTGAGACAGCTCGCCGTGAACCCTTTCTGCGACGCAAGATTATAGACTTTGATCAAAGATGTCACCACAATTACCCATCTTGTGTCTGGGACAGTCTCAGTGTGTGCCTGCCTTAAAATGAGCAGGACTTTGGCCCTCCAGCACTCGGGTTTAACATCTCTGCATTTGCACCAAACTGAATGTAGAGTATCATCTACTTCTCCAGCAAGGTAATAATCGTTTAAATTGTGGTTCCACCCACATAAAAACTGCCATTACAAATCGCATTACAAAAGCAATTATACTCATCACATAAATTTCTACTTATGCTGAAAGACTAAACTGTTCAAACAAACCAGCGGCTCTGACTGTGTCGTTAAAACAGCCATGAGTGCACTTGTGTGCCCTGTTGTGTTTGCCTTTGTCTTCTCCATCAGCCCAGTTGTTAGGCAGCTTAGGAGTCCCATCTAATTGCCATTTGTTTGTTTAATTAGTCTGCTTGCCTGCACATGTGGCTCAAATCCTACCGTGAGATCATTAACAGGTTTCCATGGAGGGACGATGATCCTCCGCCTTCTGCCGCTCGGCACGTGTTTGGTCTCAGCTGTGGTGGAGGCAGTTTAAAGGCACTGCGTTCGAAAATCACTTTACGTCTGGTCTCTGCGAGGCGAACAAAGATGATGAACTTGTTTTCGTGGCTGCAGCTCCGCGGACTGACGCACGGGAGGCTGCCATTTGTGGTGTTCACCTGCCGCGATTTGTGTTATGCAAAATGGATATGTAAAGTGGACGAGATGACGGGCAAACACAACCAACCCTCTGGCTAGAAATCAAACCTAGTGACACAGGCCTAGGTTGTGCAAAGCTTTCATGTTATCGAGAGCAAATCAAATTCTGCCGGAAATAGTTTGTTTTCAGTCAAATATATTTTTGTGCTATTGATCGATTATTAGATTGAATCATGTGTCTTTGCTCTACTTTAAAGTAAAATATGTCACACTATAAAGTGAAAAGATTCTTAAAAACGTTCACAATATTATTTATGCCATTGGTAATATTTTCCTGTCCATGTACACATTCACTCCAATGGAAAGTGTGCAAAACGCGGGACCTCAAATGAGAGCAACTTTGCGGTTCAGTGACTTGCACAAGTGACTGACTGATGGAGGAATTGAACCAACAACCTCTGGACAGGAAGATGATTTGGCTCTGCCCCGCGAGCAACAGGCACCCTGCAGATTTCACTTGACTTCATTAATAAAACACCTGATGCACACAAACACACCAAAAAAACTACAGGATGTTCCGAGACGTTTCTGCATCCGTACTTAAAAAACTGAATCTATAATCAATCCTACACCATAATACCTCAAATTGTATTCAGACTATCATCCTACATGTCATTTATGGCCCTTTATTTATGTTTTCACAGAGCACCACTGCATCCTAACCAAAAACTCAACAAGGTCAACCTTAATATGGCGAGCATAAAATAACCTAAAATAACCTCTCTCTACAAAGCAGCCAAACGACTCCCCATCAATCCACACAAGCTCATCCCAACATTTGCTCATTGTTCATTAAACAATGATAACAAATTCTGTTGTGACTCATGTTGCCTGACCTATCACTGCCACATTAAGTGTCAACGGTGCAAAATCCCTGTAATGACATGTTATAGGGCTCGTTCGAGTTAAATGAAAAGGTATCTTGAGAAAAAACTGTGTTAGCATGGAGACAAACTTGACTCAGGTGCAGCTGGAAACGCCACCTCAAAGCTAAATGTCTCAGGTGTGCATTTCACACAAGACAATAACAAGTTAACCTGCAAAGGGAAATCACTGAAGAGCTAAACTCAAACCCCCCCCCGCTTTCTCCTTCCTGCGACACATGGTCATTTTCAGCGCGGGGAATCTAGTTATTTCAAGAAAACAACCTGATTAGAATACTGGCAATTTCTCTGAGGACAGATAGACACAGAACTATATTCTCTCAGCACCACAAGCAAAACTAGAGTCCAGAAAGGCAGCATGAGCTTTAAACAAAGAGGTTTCTTTCATGACAGGTTTGTGGCCAGGCGAGGTGACATGTAACACGAGAGGCTTCCCTGTGGAGATGTGAGAAACAAAAGCCTTTGAGATTTCTCATGGCAATATGAGTCAGCAGGCAGCTCACAGAAAGGCAGGCTCACTACTGTCCCATCGGAGCTTTTCAAGCCTGATTTGTGTGTAATAAACTCACATTATCTGCAATAACCGGCATGAAGACAGGCTTCTTTGTTGATGTGGCCATCCATTAGGAGACATCCACTCCCGCAAACTCTGTAAACTCATTTTCCAGCAATTATTGACGAGGCAAAAACTCTCCACGTGAATGAGGGTCAACTGCTTCTCATAGCAACTCCAAAGTTTTCCACTGGCCTTTTCACCACACTTACAGTTTTATCTTAAGAAAATGCTGGCAATTAGTAACAAAGCAAACCAGCTCGTCACCAGCTACAAATTATTTCTGCTACTTGTTATACTTGAATATCAGTCTAATTTAAAGCAACAATAACAGGCGTCTGCTGGCTTTATTCTGCATTCACAGAGTTGGGAATAATCCACTTTACTGTCATTGCTTTATTTCCTAACTTGGTATTGACTAATTAATGATGCAGATACTCAAGTTTCTTATTTCTAAGTGTAAAACAGAGATCTGTCTCTTGGTCTCCTGAACGTTAAACAAGAGCATCGAGGGAGCAGGCTGTCTCTAATGAAGAGCAGCTCTGTCACTGTTGTGCTAATGGTCACACTCACCAAGACCCTTTATTACTGATTAATAGTTTACTTCTGAGGGAAAAATAACTATTTCCTCTTGTTGTCTGTTTCTTTTGACCTTCAATCAAATTCTTAAGAGAAACATTGTAACCAACAATGGTTTGTTTGGGATTTGCACGATCATAATTAAAAAAAATAAATAAATAATTTTTCAAGCTTTTACACAACACATTCCCTCCTGTGTTTTAAATTACTTGACTGTATGTTTCTGTCAACTTCTATAATGACGCAAGAGAAGATTATTTGCTTTACAAGGCAACATTTCCCCCCACTTCAAAGCTTTTGTTTATAAAATGCTGAATATCAATATCTAAGCTTGAGTCACACAATGAGTTTTAATTGTTTTAAGACGACTACGCTTTACATTCCTCAAAACGTATTTAATATAAAGCAGAAATAAGAAATAATAATGTGACCATGCTTTTACATATAAATACATGATGAATGAATACATTAGACAAATTAATTTGTGAAATGTTGTCCTGCAAATCAACAAACTGCTCTTTCCAAATGAAGACTTGTTTTGTTTATTTGCAGGATTACGTAGCACAAAATAGTAACCAATTGAGTTATTGGATTTTTTAGGTTGAAATATCTATTGTGTGTTAAAGTGATCGATCAGGTCAGTCAGACTGCTTCGTCAGATTTAGAAACCAGACCGCCACCTCCTCCCCACCTTCAGGTTGTGTTTGTCATACTAGACAGTTTCTAGCGCAACAAGCAACATCACATTTGAAAGCCCTAAAAGGCAAAGTGAAAGTTAAAAGCTACGTGTTTGTCCTACCAAAGTAATCAAGCGATCCTTCAGTTGTTCTCGGCCCCAAATCTTCTTCAGACAAATTAATTTGAAATCCTCTCGCCCCTGCAGAGCGGAGTGTGACACCAGGAAAGCTCCACAGCAGCAGCAGTAGCAGCAGTAGCAGCAGTAGTGCGTCTCTCAGCTCTTTGCCCTCGCGCTGGCCGCCTCTCCAGCCTCCACCGTCAGATGTGGTCTGGGCACTGCCTGTTCACATGATGTCAGCAGCTGCCTGTTTGACAGCGAGCCCACTCCAAACACAAGGGAGCTGTATTTCCTCCTCGGGATTGGCATTGTTGTTCCTCTGCCGTTCTTCCTCTCATAAATAAATAAAAGCCCTGTCAATTCAAACGCCGGTGTATATATCTGCGTCCACATCCTTCCTCTTCTTATGGGACCTGTGCAGAGTGTGAAGGCCTGATTTCCCTTGGTGGAGTGAATATTACACATTGGCAAACGGCTCGCTTTTTGTCTGTCCATTTACACCAACACACATGGTGGCAACCCTCGCTGCTCGGGACACGAGACGACACAAACCTCAACAACTCGAGAGAGGTTTTCTTCACCTCCCTTTCTCTCTGGCACTTCTTTAAAGTCTGAGGATCAGGTCAGAGCAGAAGTCTCCATCGAATACGCAGAGATATCGCCAATAACACCATATACTCAATGCAATTTTCTCTCACCCACTCAGAGAGCGGAGATCCTGAGAACCATCCCAGCCACTCTCATATAATTGCCGTCCTAAATGAGCGCACCGAGCTCTTACGCCCGGAGGCATTATGAATCAGCCGAGGAACAGGAGATAAGACGCCTGACCGGCGCTATTAGCATCAGCTACTGTGGAAAAGTCTTGAGTGAAGTAATGAATAAAACAAAAGGGAGCTCGTCGAGGCTGCCTCTTCAGAAAGCTTCAGCCAAATCAAAAATCAATCGAGCCTGGACCGATTATCTCGGTAGGCATACAGAACAGCAGCGGGCTTTGTGTCCCAACGTCACAGCTCGGAGCAACATCCCAGATCAATTCCCCGCATTTTGCATCTGATGACAGATCAGCGGTGGAGAAAAAAAAACACAAGTGTACAAGTGGCTTTGCCTCAAAATGAGATATCTACCAATATAACTCCCACTTTCTCAAACTAACAAGCAAGCCAAGATAAGCAGAACTGCAGCTAACGATTACTTTCATTATTGACTAATTTGTTAAATCAATTAACTTTTTCTCTCTTAAATGTCAGGAACTGAAGAAAAGCTATTTACAAATGGACCTTGTGGTTAAACAAAGAAAAGAAAAGCAGTGAGCCTTTCAAGGGAGTCGGTCAAACGCGTGTTTCTGCTGTACACTCAAGTCATCTAGAAGCATTTGAGTAAAAAAACTATTCTGAGTAGGAAGTACATGTAAATTCCGTTAATCTAAGTAAAAAAATAAAAAAAATAAAAAAAACACTTTAACAGTGTGTATTAAGGCTCAACATATTCCATTAACAGGGCTTTGATTTATCCAAAGGGAGATATCGCATACTCATCATCATCGTGAGGTCAACGTGCACAATAAATCTATTCTAAATTATAATCTCATTGAACTGTGACGACGTTTACGACTACATGTACTCTGCTTTTATGCTCTGCATGTGAACAATCAACAAGAACTAAATGCCCGCCATGTTCTTATTGAGAATGGCTCGGCATTTCAATCTGTGGGTGAAGCTGTGGCACATTGCGCAGGAGAGATAGACAAAACAGGAAGTTGACACATAAACGGTGAAATGACTCTCCTCTTTTTTTAAAATATAAAGCATGTCTTGACCACAAGACGTCATTAATTGAACAATACGTCATAACGGGTGGAAACAGGCCGGATGTGACACACAAGCGTATAAAAAGTGGAGCGCTGCTGGTGAATTTCAGTTCCAACTAAACCAAAATTCCTTTCTTTTATAAATCTCTTTTTTCTTTTTATAGCCACACTATCGGCAATCCTTCTCTTTTAAAATGTATTTACACAAAAACTACATATTTCTATAGTCTGTCCTGAAAATAAAGTTCTCATTTCAAGCCTTTCCTGCACTTTCAATATGGTGATGGAGACAGTTAAGACAGTTTCTTAAACTTTTGAATCCTAATGTTAAAAAGAAAATCTGTCATGCAAGAAGCTGTATGAGTTTTTGGTTCGCACTTATATTGCCTCAAATGTGAAGGACATAAAATAAGGGAATGGAAAAGATGATGACGCACACACTCCCAAGTAGAAAGTGCATATACAAACGTGGAGGATTGTGTTGACTACCTGCCAAAAGAAGATGATTCTTAGTTTTGAGAAAGTAAGGAGTGATGGAACAACCTCTTCACTGCTGTGGCTGGCGGGGAATTAGAAGGTCAGAGAAGCAGCGAGGTACTGAGGCAACTGGAGCCTCGGTGGTCAGGAAAATCAATTCTGAAGTTTAGAGACGGCCTGTGTGGTTACGCGTCTCTGTAGAGAAGGTCTTTTCGACTTTGTTCCCCAGGTTAGAAGGATCAGTGTGGCAGGTGGGCTGCTGTTAAACAACGATACACCATCTGTCCTCTGGAAAAGCACAATAGCGTGGATTGTTGAGGTCACAGGAAGTCAAAGTTACTTTCACCTGATGACTGAGCCATCAGTCATCGTAGTGAGTAAAGTAGAAGGAAACACATTGATTGGGGTTTGCTTTCGGTTCTTTAAGCCTGATCAGAGGGAGCCTTGAATCAACAGTCATTTTAACAGTAATCTTTATGCGAGAGGTTTAAAGGCCAATAAAAGTATATGATAATAACTGATGCGGAGCAACTGTAGTGCACCCGACACTGAGCAGTGAGGGAAGTAAGAGGTATTCCAGGCTTTAACGACTTGTTTCAGTGAGTGATGAGACCATGAGGAGACATAATGAGAGCATTAATACAGATTAGGGGTTGGACCTCTGGGAGAAAAAGACAGACTCCAGAAGAGGAAGATAAGATATGAAAGAAGACAGCTCAGAGCACAGCGAGCAAAGAAAATGCTTTCCAGTTCATTATATTGAAAATTTGTCTTCCACATTCTGCAATAGTGTCACACTCACAGTGAGGGTTGTTTCTTTTATCATTAACCATACTGTCACTGGTGCCTGCCTTGCGTGTAGGAATAACTTAAGGAACAATAGTTATAGTGATTCTGTTTTCATAAAACACTTTATTTGAAACATGGCACTCAGCATTTGAATATTCTGTGTTGCATTGATTTGTAGTACTATGAGAATGGCTCACCTTCCTGTCTCACTCTCTTTTTCTGTGAAAATAATGGTTGAGCATAGACCTCAACACTACCATGTATTATTAATTTCCCCAAATTACATAGGAACAATGATTATACAGGTGACTATCAAGAGATTAGAATAATGTTGAGAAGTAAATTGTGAAATTGATAAATAGTTCTGAAGTGTTTTTGAAATGTTGATTGACTTAAATCAATTTTTTTAGATGTATACTGCACGGTTGACAGTATGGCAATATGTGATTCGATGCTGCATTTAACTTTCTTGTTATCATAGATTTTTTAATTAGAGAATAAAACATGACAATTTACAGTGATATATCAAATCATCACTTCTGAAGTACGATCTGTACCATATAGCAAGACTCTTGCAATCTCATTGCCCTATGACGTACCATTTGTAACATAACATTCACAATCTTTCAAAGCTACTGTCTGTTATGAGGGGATGTAACTGTGAATATCCTCATTGTGTTTGTCTGTCCCTACATTAGATACTCGGTTATATTAGTAGTGATTAAACTATCTTCATGTTGTTTGCTTAAAGAAGAAATAAAAGAACTGGCTTCACTGGTCCGGTGGGTTTGCTTCTTTCTTCTCGACACCAGCGCCAGAAGTCACAGGACAAGACTTGCTGTCATCTCAGACTTCACACAGCTCTCTGCAGAGCTAAACAACACTTGAGTCAGTCATTCAAATGTGAATATGACACACAACCCCAACACGATGTGTGAAGTCAATGGAGTTCCCCTTCAGCTGGCCTGCTCCATTCTTGCACGACTGAGGTGGAGCCCGGTTACGTCAATTCACACTGGACTTCTCTCTTGGTCTGGCACAGCAGCTTCCCCTGAATCACTGCTGTTCTCCTGAACACTTCACAGTGACGACAAAATTCCAGGGAGTTTTCCGAGCTCCCGATTTGTGACCTCACGTCAAACAGATTGACCTGATTCTCAAAGATTCATGGAAGGTCACGAAGCAAATACCATGTTATTATTTTAAATAAGTGAGCCTTCATTTAATTCCATCATGTCTCAAAACTACAAACTTTAAACATTTAGATTAAAGGATTCCAAAATAAGTAGTTTTAGTGTTGTGCACGATGCATAGCCTAAACTGTGGTGCCAGTGGGGGAAAATGACAAGGGTGAATCAGAGGGGTTATTTTCATAAATCTGACGAGTTCTACAAATCCAGCACAATATATATTGATGTCAGTGTACGGCACCATTTTCATCAATAGCATCAATAGTTTTAAAGCAAAAAGAACAAATGCTGAAGTGAGTAAGTATGGCTGCGTGCCCGATGATGGATGAATTCATTTAAGATGTCACATTTGTTAAACAGATGGCAGGATCACATAATAAACGCCACTGAGGGGACAGACAGTATTTCTACTACAGACAGTGTTTCCCTTTGTTTGCACAGCTCACTTAGCAACAGCTGGGTCAATCAATACCGCGTTCATGGTGCATCACAATATTAAGATGCCTTCACGCACTGCAGAACCGCAGCGAATCAACAGGATCATGTACACGACGCAGGATCCAGTGTCGATGGCCGGTGGTAAGTAAGGGTTACGTTACAGGAGGTATTAAATGTGCAACACAGAGTCCCGTTTGTGTCGCTGTGGTAAAAAAATGTGGCGGATCAATGCTTCACAGTCAGCAGAAAGAGGCAGCACGACAGCCAGACATATGAGACCGAGTCTGCTCGCAGCAGTGAAGCCCGCCTCGGGCTGTCGGGATTTCCCTAAATTGTGTTGGTTTGTGAGTGAATAAGATGGGTGTGACTGATTTCCATCAGCCACCAGTGAATTCCACAAATGAGTCAGGAGCAGGTGCTTGAACCGGACTCCAAAATGACACCATGGTTACTATCAAAAGGGAGAGGAGAAAAAAACAAACAAAAAAAAAAGCTCAAGTCTCGATCTCCAAATGGGAGCCGCAACTGTTCGTCTGGAGTCTCGTCATTCTCGAGACTCTTCACAGGCAGTGTTGTTACAAAAACAAATGTGTCAGGAGAAACAGATTTCATAATGACTCGCTTCTCTCACCATCAAAGCCAGTTAAAAAGATGAAGGTGCCTTCAGACACTCTGCAGTTACTCTGTTTACTTCACAAGAACAAAACATTTATGAATGTGTGAAGCTGAATATATATATATATATATATATATATATATATATATATATATATATATATATTATTTTTTGGTTTTGTTTTGTTTATTTTTATTATTTTTTTTAAATGGCAGCTCTTTTAATTTTCCAAGACCATTTTAGAATTGAATTTAAGCTTAACCCCAATGAGTTGGTTAGCATAACTACACTAAAACTACCACAAATTAATATACTCAATGAAATTAACAAACAGACTGAATACCGTGTATTAAAACCATCCATATATGTACCAAAATAGATAAATACATGTAAAAAAAAAGGCAGATAAACTCCACAATAATGACAATACAAGGTTAAAAATGAAATCCTGTTTCCTCAAATCAAATATTTGAAGGAGCATCAGTATCATTGCCTGAGTTCCCCCTCAGCCGTTTACATCCAGGCACTTAGGAGAACCTCTGGTGGCCACAAACATTCAAATGTAAAAAAAAAAAAGCAGTGGTGAGCAATTGAATTTGCAAAAACTAAGACTACTATGAACCTGACTTCTGCTCAACATAAATACATCTTTTATTAGGTAAAAAGTTACATGTTACATGTTTCCTAATCTACCGTTTCTGCTCTGTATCAGTCAGGTTCCTTCATTTCGTTATTGCAGTTTTTGTAAGATAATGATTTAGATTGTAATTATTGGCCCCAGGAAGAGGAGAAAATGAAGCTGCTACCTTCAAAATGACAGGAAATCAGATGCATTCATTGCGAACTTTAATCTTTATTTAACTGACGATTTCGAGGGCAATAAGCACTTAAAACAAAGAAGAAAGAGAGAAGACGACGAATTGTAAGTTTCCAAAACTGAACCATTGTTTGTGGTGCTTATTCACGAATAAAAAAAAATTGTACTATAGGAGCATACTCTACTGCTGTCAACAAATCCATAAAACGGTGAAAAGCTCAAGCTTCAATTTATGGCGATCAATTAATCCATAACTTGTTTGAGCTCTAATTTTGTTGCTGTCTGATAGAGAAGGTCCAAATGATGTGTGGCGTTTAACTGCCCTGGTCTGATTGTCCTTCCACTGCCCGTTCTAATTAAATACCACTGCAAGGTTGACCATGAGAAGATCTAGATTTATAGAATTTCATAATGTAAAAAAGCAAAACAAATTTGACGAATTAAATTATTGTGTAGAATTTTTGTTTAGTGAGTTTACAGTTTGAAGGGCATGGATTCACCTTCTGCTGCCATTCATGTCAGAGAACCTACGGCGGCCATGATAATCCCGACGTTGATATAAAAACCTTGCAAAAACGGAGCGAATAGCTTCCTGTGATTATACATTGATTGAAGAAAAGTACTGGGTTTGAGTTGGCTGTTCGACCTTATCCAGTCATCCATTAAATCAATTACTGGCTTGAGCTTTGATGTCAATCCTGCCGATTCCCCGACTCCATCGAGGTCGGTGTCTCTCCCTGTAACACAGAGGGTTCACCACAGCGATGTGCGCTGGTTAACTGCTGGGCTGGTCTGAGATTTTCCTCCCACCGACTGCTCTACCTATTGTAATTCTACTGCAAGGTTGCCCATTTCTATTTCCGTCCACACATTTACCAACACAAGACCTAAGCAGGAAGCAGGTGGTTTGGTTGCTTGTCTTGTTTATGCCCTATCTTTTCCCAGGCTCTTGACGCACACTCTGGAGGCTGAACGAGACCCTTGAGCGAGGAGGAGGAGGAGGAGGAGGAGGATGAGGACGAAGCAAGGACGAGCAGTAGGTGAGGGGACAGGAGATGAGAGGACGGTAAAGGAGTTGAGGGGCAGAAAATGGGAAGATGAGCGTGACGATGGGAAGCAGATGAAGACAAGCAGAAAAATCTTGAGGATAGCGAATGGGTGAAGAGGGAGGATGAGCGCTCTAGAGAAGGAATGCGTGCATGTTTGTTTTCTCTAAATACAGAAATAATCCCTCACAGGGTCCAGTGTTTTCATGACTTTTTGGGGGAACTTCTTGAGAAACACAATACATCCTCCTCTGCAAGGCTTCACTGCGCCGCCATTTAAACAATTTGTAAGAGAATATGGTCGCTGGTTGCTTCTCTCTGCACCAGGTCTTATAGAAATTTTAACCCACAACTCGCTCATCCTCTCTGGAACAAAATAACACAAACCACATTCAGCCCAAGACCTCTCACTCGTAAAGCTGGAAATGTGATTACACTCACCGCAACCGCTCCGTTTGGGCCGAATTCAAAATAACTGCAAGAAAATAACTTGCTTCTCTCACCTGCAACGGCCTCGCTGTATCTGAGGTTTGCCAAGTAATTCCACTCGGCTGCATCATCACACTTTTCTCCCACATGTCTAGGGAGGATGTGGGCGTCATGTGATTCGATTTGCTGAGTTGACGGGGATACAAAGGCACATACATAACTCTCTGAACACGGACATAAAGAGGCCCAGTAAGCACAGCACTTTTCTCAAAATCTGATAAGAAAACCATCATTCATGATTGCACACAAGACTGAACGCTTCAGTTCTGGTCTAATGAGATACCACAACAACCGTGACACCAGTTTGGCTATCAGCAGTTGATGAGAAGTTCAGATATTTCAATGAGATAAAAACCCATTCTGGGGTTGCACAATAATGCAATTGTATCAGTATCACGACAAAAGACTTGACCTGCATTAGGCTTCGCTTCTTTGCGCTCTGAATTCATGCCTTGCATGTCAAAGTATTAAGCCGATCAGAAAGAGCCCTACCGCTCTGGATGCCCACCCACTCGGTTGATGGGAGGGTTTGAGGTCAAAAAGCAAAGTTACCGCAATTCTTGACATCATGCAGCCCTAGTCCATTCTACATACTATGGTAGGAGGGAAGACTATCATTAGCCAGAAGTTGGGATTGGTTTTGCATATCTATGACCACAGCAAGGGTCTTTATTATGTTGTTAATACCACTATAAAGATTAAATCCTCTCATTTCAGTTTGGCATTTGGTGTAGGCTGAGCTACTTTTCCCTACATCAGATGCACTATTAGGGAGATTAATTGAGTAGTGCAAGTCCTCTTTATAAGGTCACAACATAAATCAAAGTTGCTGTGGGATCCTGTGGGAAAGGTATATTTGGGCATTTCCCTAACTTTTAAATAACATTTAGAGGTAAAACAGTGATGCTGCTTTTACATTGGGTATTCTAGACTGTGTAATCAAAACATTCAAACTAATAACTAAACTAAACCAATCATACTTTGGTTAATGGAGGGGAGGAAATAAAGATTAGTCATACCCAAGACAATTAATAGACCCATTTCTAGGATGCAGAGGTGCAGCCACAGCACGGCGCTCCAGGGAGCTGATGGGAGTCAAAGGTCTTGCTCGGGGGCCCACAATGGCGACACGTCAGCTGTGGGATTTGAACCTCAGAACTTCCGACCCCAAGTCCGCCTCTAGGCCAATACTGCCAAATTTCAATTTACTAATGAAGAGTTACAATTTAAAACTAAAGTCATCGTTTATTTTACACTCTGGTTAGAACCTATATCTGGTTTCTACACCCGTCACCTTTAAAATGGAAAAACATCACAAAATTATTTTAGTATTCTACTTGTTTCTCTATTCAATATGTGTTTGATATAGAATATTGCTATTAACAGGTTCAATATCGAAGCATCACAACCTAAAAAATGGTCTACTCCCAACATGAGTATTTCACTAGACAAGCCCAAACCGGCAGAGCATCATCACATCGACATGAAACTAGTCACCTACACAAAAAAACATACAAGTAACACCAATGCCTTCAACACAGCCAGATTTACAATTCAGTACGAGTTACTTTACTGCTCCCTGTGCTTTGCGCCACACTCATACTCAAAGCTGGTTTTTACACTCCATGTTGATGATGCAATAAAGCATATGTGTTTTTCTGAGAAAACATGCAGTGCAGCAGTTTTTACAAGCGACAGACAGTCAACTAACTTTACCCTGGCATCTACTTCCTGATTTAGCTGCAGGTCCCAGGAATCTTCAAAACAAACCCAGACACAGATTGATGTACGGTCAACAAACACACTTAATATTTGCCTGAAATGTGCTCATGTACAATGAAAAATTAAATGAATCACCCAAATGATAAAGTTGAAAAGGATCGCCACACCCAAGTCTTCCAATATTAAGCTTAGGCTTTGAACTACACGCATTTGATAAATGAACAAATCACCCAGAGTGTAACCTGGGTGAGTGTAACAGCCTTCAGCTGTTTGCCTTCAGCCTGCCTAACCCTTGACAAATTATATCAAAAGCCATTATATACTGGTGATATTAATCCATTTGATAAACTGACTCAATGAAACAGGTGCATTGATGTTTTGTCAATGGCTTTTTTTTTTTTTTTTTTTAAATAGTGTACACAAGTGGTGCCATGATTCTAGCTCTATAGCTCTTTTTAATAAATACAACTGCAGAGAATATCATTTGAATTTCATGGACAACAGGTGGAGAGCTTCAGGTCTCCTGTTGCTCACTGTTAACTTTAACATTATCCAAAGCCGTTGTTTCCACTGAAGCGCAGTTCTGTTATTATTTCACAAAACCCCTGTTTACTGAAGGAGGAGCTCCTCAGTAATTCTCAACTTGCTCAGTCCTCCTGACAGCAACATGAAAGGTGTCTGACTGCATTTAAACATTAGCATTAACCATTAGCAGCCTTGAATACACAGACACACATACGCCTTCTTAAAAGAACTCAACTCATTCGTTGTAGATTCAAACTCGGTTAACTTGAACCGGGTGTTATCTTGACATTAAAGTTAATGCACCTGCGGACCGCCGCTAACTTTTTAACTGTGTGGTTAACTCTCACCATGGCGTTCACTGGTAACGCCGCGTTCATGATATAAACTCAGCAAAGGAAGACGAGCTCTCCAGAGTGAATAAGGAGGAGGTAGGAGCATCCATGTCCCTCAGCGTTCTGAGCCTGGCTCGGACCAAGGCTCCTTTTGCCCTCTCCTGAAGAAAAGACTTCAGTTGTTGCTGCTCAGACAGCAACAAACCAGTGGCAGAATCAGAAACATTCTGTAGTCCACTAATTTCTGCTTCCAACTCTTCAACAGCCCTCCGAATCCTGGCTGTGGAAAAGGAGGTGTTCTGCTGGCAGAAACGTCTGGTCTGACCCTTCCCCACCTCCCACCACTGACTGAGAGAAGAAAAACACTTTTTTTGATGTCCAGTATCTCCAGAAACAGTTAAAAAGATCACAAAAATGTTAATCATTTAAAAGCTTAAATGGCAAAAAGAGCCTGATTTTCTATTGCCGGATAAAAACAGCTCTGCTAAAACTAAGTGGTGACGTGTGAGACCAACAGGGACAATGTGGCAGTTTACAACACGAGTGATGAAAGAGGCAGACATATAAAATCTATCCAGCCTGGCCGCGCTGATTTGAACGTCCTCCACTTTGACCCATGTGAACTGTACATCAGACGAGGGTTTTTTCCTCCACACATCCACCAGGTCAGCCTCCGTCACCAGCTGAGAGAGGAAACGGGAGGACTGAGGGTGGGGTTCTGCTCCTGTCCTGTCCACACCATCATCTGGACAACAGTTCCAGGTTCCTCCTGTCGTGGATATTTTGCGGTTGTTGTCGGTGCTGTTTGGAATAAAGTGTTAGAACAAGGTTTTTTTTCTGTCAGGAGAAGTTTATTGGGGTCCCCGAGGCACAGGATCATGCAGAGTGCATTCGGCTGTCTGCAGGATTGCAAGTTGCGCCTGTGAGTCTTAACCGGTGGGTAAGAAAAGGAGGGGTTTGAAGCAGAACAATTGAACTGTTGAGTTTTAGCAATAGCAGGCAACTGACCTTGGTTCCCAGGCAGATAAGGCCTTGCTGGAGAAGGGAGTGAACCAAGAGTTGCTAGCTTAAAGCCAGGAAGGTAGGAAGCCTATGATGATCAAATATAATGACTATAAGGCCAAGATATAATTTTACCACGACACCCCCATTACCACAATCTCACCATGACCAATGTTAGTCATTACGGCCTTCATTTTTTTTCAAAAAGAGACAAACGCTCTGCACCACCATTTGGCACACCATTTTTTTCCTCATCCAGCACTTCTGTGCGGACCGATTTTTGAAGCGTGCTCACAGTCCGGATGAACTTTTCTGCATTGGGAAAATAACTCGTCACATCAAACGGGACACGGAAAAGCACACAACAAACACCAACAAACTAAGTTTAAACTGCACCAACAACAGATAAAAGGAACATACAAAAACACACAGTAGGGAAAAGAAAACACAGACAAGCAAAGACGTTTGTTTTCAATAATAATTCGCTCTCAAGTCCGCTCTCTATCAAACACACATCCACACCTGAAAGAAAGAATGAGAGAAAGAAAAAAGGAAGAAAGAATGAATCGAGGACGACACCGGCCCTCAAATGTCTTTTTAAGAGAAGCTAAAGTCTGAATGTTCGCATTTCATATCGGCTGTTGTTGTTGTTGCTTCTCCTTTTTGCCATAAGTTCATAAATTCATTACCAAAGCTTATTCCTCCCAAATCTGTGACATTGTATTTTGTAGCAATAAAACATTTTTTTTAGTAAATATCCTGCTGCCTGGCAACACAGTAGTGTGCTTCTCTAGATGTAATTTGCATGTTCTATCTGTGCATGCATGAGGTTTTTTTCTGTGTACTGTAGTTCAATAACATGCATTTGAGGTAGAGCTGAAGATTATGTAGCCAATTTATCATCATGTGCAATAAAGATATTGCAAAAGATTGACTGAACTGCAATAAATTATGTTTCTATGCATAATGCACTCATGCTGTCTAAGTTCATTTGATTAACCGTAAATAACACAAAGAAAAACCATTGAATTAAACTATTTATTTTATTGATTTGTTGCCTAAATATTTTTAATACCTGTTGCCTACAGGACACAGAAGCACAAAAAAGAAAAAAAAATAATCAAGAAATAAATTATATAGCAAAGTCAAAAAAACTGCTTCTCTTCTGAAATGCTGACGATGGGAACAGCAGACACAAGTGATGAAAAAACAAAACAAAGAAAAGATCAACAAGGCCATATTGGTATCATGACACTCAAGAACTATAGTTAGTATTGCATCGTGACCTAACATCGTGCAGCACTACTTTAAGGCCAATTGATGACCCTAAACTCTCCGTAGGCGTGATGTTGAGGGTGTGCGACTGTCTCTTTCTATGTCTGTGTGTTTGCCCTGTTTTAGACTGGCAACTGGTCCTGGTGTATCCTGGTTTCACCAAATGTCATCAGTGATTGGCTCCAATGCCCAATAACCCCGAATTGGACAAAGCGATACAAGGCATAGTTTGATAGATCCTACTATTTGATGAACTCAGTCATCTGGTACCACAATAAGAAATGTAATTAAAAGAAAAAATGTTTTACTGTATGAATGTCAAACAAACTTTAATCATTGTCATCTTTTTCTTTTTTCCCCCAGTTCCTTGAAGAAGCTAATTGTCTTTTCTCCTCTGGGGTTTGGCTGAAAACCTTTTCAGAAAACATTGGAACAATTTAAATCAAACTGAAATTTACCAAAGTGGATCAAATACAATTAGAAAGCAGCTCACGAGCCTCTGATTCACTGTCAAACTGTTCTTTTTACCCTCAAGGGATTTTCCCGTCTCATCACTTTAACGGTTCACTGATTTTAACACCTTAACTCAACATCACATAGAATTTAAAATGGGCCACTCCTTCTAAAATAATTAAAGCTCATTTTCATTTTCCCATAAAGGGAGATTCTCATCAAATTATCTTCCATCGACCTGCTGGGCCAAAAAAAAAAAAAGGCCTGTCTAGTTTACTTCCAAACCAGTTCACATGGATGATGAACCATTTACATAATAGGACTTGATTAAAAATCCTCTTCACAAGCAAACTGAAAACTGTGTTTACTCAACACCTCAATCAAATCTGTGAAATGTGTGCCGATGATGTGAGCCAATCCATCTGAAATAAGGTGCAACTCAGCTTCTTCCATTAAATCAGCTGGCCTCATGCTGAAACACAGGTGTGTTGCCACTGTGGAGATCCTCCCTGCTAAAACACAAGGCCAAACTATAGCAGAGGCATACAAAACTGTATGTATAGATCCAAGTCTCACATGTGCAACCTTGACAACACCATCCGTTACCCATTGATATTCATCAAGTGTAGGGTGGCTGCAGCGCAAACAAGTACACAGTTTGCGAGCATAAAAACAAGACTTAAGCCAGAACATTATGCCCCCTTGTGTAATATTATGAGGGTCCCTGTTTGCTGCCAGTGCAGCTCTGACAAATTGTGGCATGGACTCTACAAGTCCTCCGACACCATCACGTTGGCAGCAGTTCTGCGAGTTGCCAGGTTGGAGTTTCCCTGGATTGGACTGGTTTATCAGATTTTATCAGAATCTATCAGGTTCTATCAGATGCCATCAAGGCAAGATTAGATTGAGATCTGGGTATGTGGGAAATTTGGAGACCGAATCGACACCTCACACTGGTTGCTGTGTTACCAAATCTAGTTCTGAACCATTTTTCTTTTTTTTTGTGGCATTATCATTCTACACAAATTAGGAAGATAGGACACTACCATCAAGGAATACAGTATCAATATGTCTGTGTGGATGTTCTGCAACAATTCTTAAGTAGGTAGTATATCCTCATGAGTGTCAGAACCCAATGTCAAATCATCAAACTGCCTCCAGCTGCTCACCTTCTTCCCAAAGTGTATCCTGGTGTCATGCAGTTCCCAGTTAAGCCACACACACACACAGATACACACATGGCTATCCTCCAGATCTTAAAGAAAATGGGATCCATCAGACCAGACGACACTCTTCCGTTGCACAGTGGTCTAGTTCTGATGCTCGCATGCCCATTGTTGATGCTTTCAGAGGTGGACATGGGTCACCGTGAGTGGTCTGCAGCCGACTTGCTGAATAACACCCCACCCACTAGTAGATGTCATGATATGGAGTTAGCGTTATTCCCTTCAGCTGTCAATTGTCATAATCTCATCAGACAACTAAGCATAACATTCCATGTCAATATGCTATATTCCCAGTGGCAATTTGTAGTTTTAGGGAAAATCATGGGCCCTAAAATAGATAAAATGATTTCTTTGTATCTGACATTCAGCAGGAGCATCAAACTCATTTTAATTCAGGGGCCACATAAAGCTTAATTTGACCTGATTGGGTTGGACCAGTGAAATAAACAACATGAAAATTGAAACCCAATATAATTTCATAAAATTTGAACAAGTGGAAAACTTAACATTAAATGACCCAACTTTCTCCACTTGCATGGTCTAAAGATGTATTTGTAATGTATGTATGTATGTATGTATGTATGTATGTATGTATGTATGTATGTATGGATGTATGGATGTATGTCACTCCGTTTGTAGTTTGAGCTCACACTGATAACTAGGTCATGGCAGGTTTGTTTTCATAGTGGTTACTGTAATCTATATTTCACTGTTGACCCACTTGAACAAATAAGGAACAGCTCAGATCACCAGTGCAGAATTGTTTGTAATGATCAATGTGTCCTATGTGGTGATATGCCCTCATGGAAAATGCATGTTTAACAATACTGTGTCCATGCTGGTTGTAGTATACAACATAAAAGTAGCTCTAGTTGTTGCAGCATCCACCTCCTGCAGGGTATATTGCATGCTTGAGTACTGCAGGTGTGTGCTAAATTTTGGTTTTGACAAACCAATACTAATTTTATAACCTCGTGAGAGCGGTACACCTGGTGTGTATGCAAGGACAAGCTGGGGACATCTGATATTTTAAAGCGATCATTGTGAGGTATTGAGATTTAAAGATAGCATTCAAGTTGTACATTACGACAACAAGATGAAGAAATGAGAAATTTATTACAGTCCACTAAAAAAAAAAAAAAAGGCTAGAAAACAAAAAGGCTTCCTCGATGAGCAAGCATAAAGGAGGAAAATAATCCTTTTAATGGGAGAAACCTTAAAAGACTAAGAAAAAGCAGACATTACTCTGCCCAGTGGCCTTTATTCCTGCTACTTCAGCCGTGCAAACTGCTTTTCTCCTCAGCAACATCATTTTGTCGAATATTACAGTCAGTCAAGCATGAAGTATAAAAGGTTACTGCACGGCGACCACACAACACTGTTCTGGTATGGAGTATCCCTTTGCTAAGCTCTTCAAATTCCCATGATGATACGGTGCAATGATGATGAACCTGAAGATTCCAACTGAGCTTCTTATGGACTACCCTCCTAAACTCCACTCTGGCGGCTGTCTCGCCACTCAGACGGTTTGTATCGTTACAGCAAAATCCTCGAAAACATCAAGCGTGCAGATACTAACTGATGGTCATAGTGGAGCATTCAGCCCATTAAAGTCCAAGTATTTGCTCTCAGAAGCTGCTGGAGCCCGATCATCAAGCAGAAATCAGTTTAAATTACCTTCACCAGGTTTCCACAACTGTAATAAAACTACTGTGATGCTCTTAAACTGCCAGTCATCAAAATAAGCCACTATTGATGCTACAAAGTACAAATAGAAATGTATAAACATGACAACATGCAAATATTGTCATACTTTGTTTCTGTTAGCCTTAAGTGCCCCCCAAAACGTATTTATTGCAGGTTTAGAATTATAAATATTGACCAAGCGGATGACAGGTGACAGGTGGGAAATCATTGATAATATCTTTTATCATGGCTTTAAATCTGTGATCATATGTCCTACAGCGAGACGAGTTGAGGGACGGCTGCAATCACAGTCATGAAACCACAGACAGCCTGAGATCCTCTTTTGAGCTTGTTAGAAACTTCACAAGCGCCATGTCACTACACAGCAGCTTTGGCTAAAAATAAATAAAAAATTTTTTAAAAAAAATCGATGGCAATGCAGCAGAAAATTACAAAATGATGAAAGTGACACCAAAAAAAATTGTTTGCAGATTCCGAAGGGAGTGAAATACTGGACCATGTCCAAATACTAGCTTTTCCATGCATCGATCTTCTAGACTGTCTCAGACCATCTCAAGACTGGAGCAAATCCAAGATGGCTGAGAGTGGAGCCAGGCTCTGGCCTGGACATGCAGATCCACAAATCACACACAAGAGACAAACACTCACATTCATATCCATCAAGTGTGGGAGAAAACCAAAGTACCACAAGTGAACCCATGCACGCACAGGAGAACAGCAACACCGCGGAGCAGCCCCGACATGCCAGGAGCAGCTTTCATCACATGTGACTATTATGTCTGTTACTATTTTTAGCACCGCTGTGGTTGATTCATCACACGTACCTGTGAGCCGTCGCCATCGCCATCACCGTTATTAAAATCCAAAAAGATAATGCATTTGGTTCACAGTGCTGTTAGTATAATTGGACTTTCAAAAGGTGCTCGACAGAAAAAGATGGTATGAAAACATATTAATGGGGAAATTCAATTATTATGAATGAACCTTGTGTAGGTTTGCCAGAAGTATTTCTTTTTTTATAATCAGTCTTGTGTGTGATTAATCATTAAACAGGACAGTCAATGAGATTTCTACACAACCAAATAAAATAAAAGGAGAAATTCAGCTTTGATTTAAGGGATGAACTGGGGATGTAACTACTCTGTCTGCTTGTTATAACCAGAGTCTCTGACAAAGGTCTGCAGTGCATCAGAGGGATGTTTCCATCTGTCACACAAGACACTAAAGGCTGGGGTGACGGCACTCATTTTCTCCTCCTGGGGAAGTCAGGAAGCTAAAAACAGAGGCGCTTACAGCCTCTGAGCGCAGGGTAAAGAATGTGGTTGGAGGTCAGCGCAGTTGAACTGACAAATCCCACTGCACAAAATATGTACACATCGAACCCGTGATTATACGGATGAGACACAAAAATAGACCACGAGCGCTGTGCTCACAATGTCCACTGGCTCAGACCCGTTATCTTGAACGTGGCAGGAAGGTCTCTGGGCAGACGACTTATTGTGGGCGTAATCTCAAACAAATCTAGAAGGCATTTGATCTCATTCTGAGAATAGATGTCTATATTTAGCAAAAGCATATAATTCTCTGTCCTTACTGCAGAAAACCCTTGAATGTATGTGCCTCAGATTCCCACTGAAGGACTGCGCGCTCCATTTATGAATGCACGCTGCGCATTCGTATGCGTATGTAGAGGAAAACTGGTTCAACCTTCAGCCAGACTACAAGTGGAATACAGACAAAGCTGTCTGGGAGTGAAGGGGAAAAAAACCTTGTTGGCGACTCATGGAGAAATGAGTGAAGGCAGCTAGTCACTGCAATTTTGACCATCCTTGATGAAAGATCGGCATCACAGTGTAAAATCTAAATAATCATTTATTTTTAATTTTGTTCAACATATTCCTTTAACTTCAGAAACCTGTTGCTTTCAACAAAGTTAAGTGGAAACATGTTTTGCGAGGTCATTGTCGTGATCAGCTGCGTTCCTCACACCTGTACCTTCATATTTCCTGAAGGTACAGGTGGCGTACGCAGATGACAGACAGAATCACACTGTTATTCAAGTACACCGTCTGATACAGAGTTGTCAACTCCGATTCAGTGGAGAGTGACAGTGTGCAGTCAAAACTAATGTGGTGCACAAGCTTCTGAAATCCATACTGCACAGTGTAGCCACTAATAAACTTAGAAAATCATGTAAAATCTGGAGGAGCAGTATCAAAAAACAAACCACACACAGCAAACACTACACCCCCTGTATGCTAAATGTAGGCTGTGAGCACAGCAATATGAGGGTCTAAAAGTTCTCAGGGTAATCATGTTATTGTTGGCAGCTCTCTGCTCTCAGCAGATGCGCCTTCCACTTACTGAAGGAGTTGGAGGAGGAGAACGGTGTTGGAGAGTATTTGCTCATGCAGCGCTGCAGATAACTATAACTGTACTATTGCACAACCTGATTACTCACGATCCAACTGTTCTCCGAATAACGGGTATCGCACATCAGAAGATGTGTAGAAGCCCGAGGGCCCACGTCCTCACGACGTCCCGGGTCATCGTCACGTGCAGCCTTAATGGCAAATGTGCTGCTTTCTTCCTTTGTGTTTCTCATTCTGACTCCGTACGTACGATTGAAACACAGGAGGTGAAGCTCTGCAGGGCTCTTTCCAAGGTCAGCGGGTCATGTGCGTCTCTCTCTAGTAGCGGGGATTTTCTAGCATCACTGCTCTCTCTGTCCTGGCTGCTCTCCAATCCTCTTGGCCATTTTGATAGATAACAGACCATGTTTGGTTAGCTGGTACAAAGAGAGGAGGATGAGGCGGAGGGGAGCTGCGCCGAAAGAAGCCATGTGTCACATCAGACAGGACAGACTGTGCAAAATTTTATCTTATTCATCAGGTTGCCTAATCCCCTGTGACATGTGATCCCTTTCTTTTTTCCAAGACGACAGCACATATGCTGTGAAATGTGACATTTTAGCTCATGGATGATGCTGCCATTTGAGACTCTGCCTCATAGATTAAATGTGAGTGAGAATCATTTTTCAACTAAACTGCATCACATTTTCATAAAAGAAAGCGAAGATTTACAAGATTTCTTCATCTTATATATAAATCAAGACAAAGACAACGTTTTTGGACTTACCGTACTATTGCAGTAAAAAAGAAATAAGTCACAAAGTTCCTACATGCAAATTCTCAACTATCTTTTAAAGGTCTCCACATTTGTTTATTTAGTTATGTACCTTACCTATATTACTCTTATGGCATTTTAGTTTGTTGTTTTATTGACTATTATATTGTATTTATTGAATGGCTTTTTGATCTAAATCTTATGTACTTGTGTTCTAAAATCAATTTTAGCAGGATAATAATGACACTTTTATCATGCTTCTGGCATTATAAAACCATTTATGTTTGTCTTTTCAAAAAGCTATTTCAAGGTCAGTCTTCTTCCTCATGATTCTAATCGTCTCTTACTTTACCTTATAAACTGGTTTATGTTTGACTGTTTCTCTTCCATCTTTTGTCTTCTGTATGACACCTTGAACTGAACCAATCTAATAATAATCCAATAACTAAACTTTGACTGAATGTCTCACTTTATCATGAAAAAATGAACATCCATTTTGGGGGACAACTTAGCTGTACCCATTCACAATCTCTTTTCATTGTTTACATAAACCTGCATAAGTTGCCTGTTATTTTCTTTACAAAAAGCAAATGTACAACAGTTCACCCAAGCCACGAAACACGGAAAAGCCACACATATAGGACAGATCTAGACTGTTATTACAGTTTGTTAAAAGTGTGCTTGTCGAAACATGTTTTGTGGCAGCTGTGTTTACCCAAGCAACTTGTTACACTGCAACAGTGCCAACAGAGATGTTCTCTTGTTCTAATGCGTAGATTACTGTGCACCCAGCTCTGAGACCACTTTTCATCCCATTGCGAGCCAGTCAACACTGAAGCAAACCATCACAGGCAGGCAAGAGGCCAGTATTTAGTTTCACCAATGTCCATGCCCAGTAACGATGGCACTTGCCCAGCAACACTCATGCAAAGTAGGGGGTCCGTCCAGCCCCCCCCTCTCAACCATCCTCCTTATTGCTGCTGCCGAGTCTCCATCCACTGCCCTGTCTGCAGGAAAGGTTAGACCAAATCCTGGTCTGACATGCTTCTAATTCACTCAGCAGCCAGTTGATTGCATGCAACCTGCTGTCAGCGCTGCCATGTTATTTCATTGAGTTGGGAATTGGAGTTGATTTGTGTTTTGGTGGAGGAGAGCCGATGAAAGACGAGAGGGGAGATGAGAGCTTTCCAGAGCCATCCAGGCTGTCATTAGTTGCACTGAATGCAGCAGCTAATGTGTGGGAGGGATGTGCATGCATGCCAGCCTGTGTAACTGTACACACACACACACAAGCATAGAGGCGGCTGCAATCATTGCACACTGCGAATATCTTTGACTATCATTAGATAATCCAACACAAGCTGACACAGAGGAGGATGCATTGTGGATTCACTCGGGGGAAGAAATATGTATTGTCTGTGGGTTAGTCGCAGGGGCTGGCTGTAGAGAGAAATGGCTTCTTTTTTTTTTTTTTTTTTTTTAAATAAAATCATGCAGAATCGCAGGCTTCGTGACTGTGCAGCTCTCTGCGGCTGCTTTATTTCAACGGCACAGCTCCATTTTCCTGCGCGCAGATAAAAAAAAAAAAAAGGAAAAAAAGAAACACAACCCCGGACGCAAACAAAGCGACAGAAAGAGCAGCTACTCACCTTGGTCGGGTCGCCTCCTGTTATCCACTTGTTACAATGGGAATACAACACCATGGGGCTCCTGTTAAGTTTGCTGGCAGTCGGACAAAAAAAAAAAAAGAAAACGAATGAAAAGCCACCCGGACCGGAGCTGAAGCCGTGTGGATTTACGCAGCAGGGAGAGAGAAATATATATTTAAAAAAAAAAAAAACCACAGGAGCGGTGCGTAAAGAAAAGAAAAAGCCTGGGTGTTTTCTCCCAGAGAACCGTCCGCAAACAACGAGGGAAGCTTCTGTCTTCAAACAGCTGTTTTTCCAAAATGGAGTTAGCCGTGATTGAACCAATCGCAGCGCGTGTGTGGAGGCTCCCGCTCCTCCTGTGGGCTGGAGCCGAACCACACCAACCGACACACTTACTACCATCCTTTCCCCCTTTTTTTTTTCTCTCTTTGTCCGCTTTCATGTGGCTGCAGCTTTATTTGGGCTCTCATCAAAACCAGCAGAGATGTGATTTCCATGCTGGGGAACATCAGATGTCTGTCTGGAAAACAGTTTGCTGCTTTTGCCAAAGCTGCGACTTTGTCTTCCGCTTCTGAAGTCAGTGCCAGTCCTGTGACCTTTTCTGGCACATGGCTGACCTTTAGATAGGTTTATTAGTAGCTTTAAAGCCATAATACTCCTCCCACCAGCCATTAAGGGGTCCTACATTTTTTCATTGTTGTAGACAGTGTTCAAGTAAAGCTGGGGGGGGGGGGGATTCATCATATTGTCATTGTTATGGATAAATGTAGGCAATATCCTACCTTACCTATCCTGTTGCATCACCTGCTCTGGTTGTGGGGGTCACCTTCCCACCCCAACCCGTGTCTGGATCATGTCTGACGTGGTCCTTAAATCACTGACGTGTATTTTAGGCTTACTACATTTATTAAACACTTACTATCTTCTTTTTTTTTTTTCTCATTAATACCAGCCTACTCCCAGCAGAGATGACATTTCCAAGCTGGTAAACACAAGATGTTTTTATATGCGCTGTTATGTAAACAGTTTGTTGTGCAGACTAAATCAGGAGGAATTGTCTGTGCAGGACAAAATCGAAGCTCTTAGACCTTCAGTTAGGTTTGTTATCTACGAAACCGAATCATCAATAATAAACTCATAGCCTTTATGTGTGTTCAAAATACACAGAGTCTCG
The DNA here is from genome assembly GCF_963383615.2 of Lipophrys pholis. NCBI lineage: Eukaryota > Metazoa > Chordata > Actinopteri > Blenniiformes > Blenniidae > Lipophrys > Lipophrys pholis. The sequence continues at coordinate 17,670,990 of NC_137630.1, forward strand.
GGTATTGTCACCTTGTCAGGGAAACACCAACTCTTCAACATGAGCAAACATAGGCGGTGGTGGAAAGGAAAAACTCCCTTTTATGGAAGAAAGCTCAGCAGAACCAGGCTCACAGGGGCTCCCTGCTGTTCAGGCTTGGATTGAGGGACAGAATGAGAGAAGGGAGGAGGAGGAGACATGGAGCAAAAGCAAACAAGTTATCGTCAGAAAGCAGGCTAATTCATCAAGGCCCTCATTTTTACACCTCTATACTTTAATCTGAAGTGAACTAATAATAAAAAAATAAATAATTCAACTGTTAATCGTGATGTTTATATGAGTTTAAAAATGTTTCAACAAGTATTTAGCTGCCATATTTATATTTTTATTTTTTAAACAGTTTTCAAGAAGGCTGTCGCTCTGTTGCTCGAGCAGGTCGTCTATCTATCAGAAGGTTGCAAGTTCAACTCTGTCCACATGTCGAAGTGTCTGTGAGCAAGGCACTGAACCCTGAACTGCTCCCAGTGGGTGTACTGAACACCTTGAATAGCAGCTGTCTTAGTAGTGAATGGGATTAACAATGTAAAGTTTCAATCTGGCCTGCATTGTTTGGACGAAGATATGCAGACAGACAGACTGGGATGCAAAACTACTACAAACACACATTTATCTGAGAAAAAAAAAAGTACATATTTTAACAAGGGAATTTTGGCCATTGCTCTTGTCTTTCCTTTTTTTTTTTTTTTTTTTGCAGCCGACGTTTCAATGCTCATGTCTGCAGGCTCATCAACATAGAGTCTCGGCTTTTGGCAGTCATACAATGTGACTTGAAAATCTCAGCAATGCTTTTCTGTAAAAAAAAAACAACAACAGTGATGTTAAACAAGTTACCACTGATCAGGAACCGTTCTGAAAATGTTTCCAATATCAATAAAATCTATTAGAAGCATCTGGGTGAAAATATTCTGTTTGCTAAACAATGAAATGATTCTTAAGTATTTCGTCGGTGCAAAACACTAACAGTTTGTACCATTGGGGTTTGATGTTTTTACAAACACAGAACAGAAATTGAGTCAATTTTCCAGCAACAGCAAATTGAGGTGCAAGTTTGTAAAGAGGTGAGGAAATTATTTAGGGTTTGTATAAAAATAAATGTTCTCCTCCTCTCCACTTTTTTGTTTTAACAATTCCACAGGCGCCAAATCAGAACGAAACCAAGCAATCTATTAAAATGGTTAAAAATATATAAATTTTGTTTCTTTCGAAATTAGGTAACCTGCAAAAATCTAACAATACCTCCCATTCATATCCTCTACCTGCCTTGTCATGTTAGACTCACAAGAAGCTGAATCTGTGTGGGTGAAAGACAGGAGACAACTTTGGACATTACATAGAGACGCATTCACTTTCATATGTTGGGTTTAACCTCACCAATTAACTTAACTTGCATGTCTGTGCATAGATAGAAGTAAGCCCCAGTATGTGGGGAAAACCCATGCATGCACAGGAAGAATGTGCAAACTCCAAACAGAGGCCAAAGAATGTGTGACGCACTCCATCACTGTCCCGCTCGTCAAAAAGCTGGGATCGGCTCCAGCGCCTGGTGACACTAAGTTGGATAAAGTGATGTGGAAGATGGATGGGAGGTTAAGATTCTCAACTTTTCACAGGAGATGTTACACAGCTGTGTTTGCAGACTGGACCAAGCGCCTTCATCCGGTAAATAAAACCGTGGTCCATTTGTAAAACCAGAAGAGTCACTCCTCAAACAATCTGCCCTTTCCCCTCTTTTGTCTGCTTGCGAACGTCTTGTGCATGGGTGCACAGCGGTCTTGTTTGCTAAATGAATGTCATGGAAACAGCAGACCTACAATAGCAGTGTGGGCTGTGTGGAGTTAAAATAAAATCAAAATCTCATGAAAGAGACAGAACAAATTAATGAGTTGTGTGTGAGCGTTCCAGATGGCGGTTGTCCAGAAACAAACCAGCGGCCTCATGAGCCAAACGGATTCTTATTCGCGACCGTAGGACACAGCCCTTCATTGTTTTAGAAGACATATTTCATACGAGGGAACATGTGATTGATTCATGAAACCGACCTAAGAGACACATGCAGAGCCAATTATTATGCAGCAAATAAATAACATTTCATTCCCAGCAGCATTTACAAACACACTTGTGTTTCTGCTTTAAGGAAACACCAAACTACTGGTTTTATATTTCAACGTGACTTCTGGAAAGTGTTTCAAACCTCTGTTGACCTTCTTGTTCAAACTTCTCTACACTATCGGATTCTGATTTTCGATCCTTGGTCTTTTAAGTTGACGTTTGAGTCAAATGTAATTAAACATCAAAAGAATGAGATACAGTGAAAAAGGAAATACCAATGACAGTTCACTATCAGGATAAATATCCTCTCGGTCAGAGGTTGTGCCGCCCACCTTTCACCCTGCACACGCTTCAGCAGTTATTTGAAAAGTTTAGTAGTTATCCCAGTTGATAAGTTGCATTAACACTTCATAAGAAAAGCAGTATTCGGTTTATTATTTGTTTGTTGGTTATAGTTGTATGTTTATGTCAATGTTACTTGAATATATATATAGAGTTGTGTGTATAGCTTTACATCTGTTCATCTTGTTTTTTTGTTAATGCTGATCAAAACACACTCCTCGTGAGCTCAACATAGTTGGCAATAAAACATTTTTCTGATTCTGCTTGTGGAGCAGCTGTGTAATATCTACAGAGGTCACCTTATCTGCACAATTGGTTGTTTAGTTTTTCTACTGCTGTCCCGAGTGATTGAGTGACTTGAATGCAATAATATGGTGAGAGCAGGCAAGTGCGGCTTCTTCCTACTCCATTTAAGAAATATGTTATTGTTATATAGTTTCAAATTTATTGTCTGTTGTATTTACATTGTAGTTTATTTAAATTAACTTTCTTTGTGTTCAGGAAAAAAAAAATTTACCCAAATGACGCATCTAAAAAGGGCAGTTCATTTAGATTTGGATTACTTTGCTTCTAATGATGCTTTGCGAGTATTTTCCCACTCACTTGCTTTTGCTTGAAGACTGAAATGTTTCTTCCCACCACTGTATTCGGGCTCTTTGGGGACCAATAAACCCAGATTGGGAAATTCAACTCAAGACAAGATGCTTTAATGTTGCAAAGAAATACTCGCATCTTGCTTGTAGCCTGCGGCAGCCACACCACAAACGAGAGACAAACAGCACTGCTGCTATTGAGTTTGACTTTACTGTCTTCAGGATCAACAATACACTTTCTTCAACACAACACAGCTCATTTCCGCCACAGACATGCTGAAAGTAAAAAAAACATAAATAAAAATACAACAATTGTAGCTTCAGGCTATAGCAGGACGACAGACCCGACGTTATTGCACATTTCTGTACATGGCTTTGTGTACAATTTGGCAAACCAGATGCCTCTAAATAAGATCAGGGCTAAATGTTTTATTCAGCTCTTGTGACCTGTGATCAGCGATGGCTGTGTTAAGACTGTATGATGAAACACAGGCAAACAATTTCAAAAGAAAAAGTTCTGAAAAGAAAATTTGGAAACATAAGGCAGATTATCTGAACTTACAAAAATAATCTTCTATCAAGATTCAAGCCACCAAACTGAAGCATCAACTAGACAAAGGCTGTAAAATACTCTATGGGATATAGATTTAGTGGTCACGTTTAACAATAGATCTATTAGATAACTCTCTCTCAACCCTCTTCCACGTTCCAGCAATAAAGTGTTTCCGCTTCTGTGGGAGAAAATACCTGATGAGAATACACATGAATATTGCTTTGGTGCGCGCAACATAAGTTATACAACAACAGTTTAAGGCAATGTGTTGGATGGTTGCTTAAACACAAAAAACAGTGCGAGCGGAATAGTGACACATTGCAACCAAGCGGAGCACTGACAACCGAAGTAACACTGACACGAAGATAAGATGGACGAGTCAGAGGAAAGGATGGGTTTTAAGAATTATTTCTCATTGTAAAGTAATAAAATATCATTTAAAATTAGTGTCCATGTGCGCTGGGAAACGGATTCTTTGCTGTAATCATTCCTCGTGAAAGTAGAAAAAAAAGAAAAAGAAACTAGAGCGACAAGGTCCAGGCTGCATACCACGAAAATACTTAATGTAAAGGTAATATCTGTTTTGTATTAGCGTTGAGGTGCAGCCTGAGAACAGGAGGGCTTCAGTCATAAACTAAAATGATGTACCTAAGAACATCCCCCACCGATTTGTCACTGTGATACAAATGAAGCCTCAAACTTAGTGGAGAGAAAAAAAATAAGTTTTTTTCAGAGGAATGTCAAGCAAAGCCTGTTTCAACGTGCACACAGGCACCTCGCTGAGGAAAAACATGAGCTTAATATTTAACCGACCGATAATACATTTCATCGAGTTCATCAACAGAGGCTAAACATGCACTGGCTCATGGCAAAGCATCTTTTCCAGAGCCTGGAGCTGCCTTGGAGCGATGATTGAATGCTGGGCTACGTGTAAACTACAGAAAAACTTTCCACCTAAAGTAGAGCTGCTCAGTTAGTAAAATAAGTCATGTATAATATTGGCATCTTGCCCTTTTAAAGTCTACACACGTGTTTCAGATGAAACAGAAAACAGTCCTTGTGTGCGTCTGTACACGGTGCATCAGTAACAGTAGTAAAGCTGCGAGCGCAGCCCCCTGAACGTGTCCTCGTCCTGTCCGGAGGCCTGCTGGCCTTCGAACAGCATGGAGTCTGGGAGCTCCACGCCCTCTAGTGGATCCGGCTGGCAGAACTCCACTATGAACTCCTCCTCGCAGTCCAGCAGCAGTCTCGACCAAGCGCGCATGTCCAGCTGGCCCGCTGTGCCGCCGTACTCCTCCGGCAGCACCGATCGCGGGATGCTGCGGTGCAGCGAGCGCAGGTCAGAGCCGTGGAGGATGTACTGTTTCCAAGACGAGAGAGAGCAGTCAGTGGATTAAGTTAATCTTAGTGGCTCAAATCAATGTGATAATGAACACACAAAGACTGTTGGCCTCACTGCATGGCTTCTTTCTGGGGGCGCATGATATTACTGAAATAATATCCACGCCGGCCCAAAATGAATAATTCTGCAGATATGATGCTGTTTATGCAGAGAATGTTAAAACGGAATCCTTTTCAATCCACGATCTGCCAGAAAGAGAAAGCTATCTTGGAAAAAGAGCCAAAAGCACTCAGTCATTGTAAATCTCTGACATAATAAATAAACTAAAGTCAATCTAGTTGTAAGAGGCTAAATTAAGTTAAAATGTTTGAATAACGGAGTTGTTTATTTGGGGAAACTGTTTAAAGTCCTGCAGTAGGTAATCTGACCTACGCTCAAAAAATCTGTGTTGAGTTGATTATTTTTAGGTGCAACGATAGTTTGTTTACCTTTTAAATGTTATTACGTTTGTAAAGAATATGCTTTTGTGGGCATCTGGCTCTCCATGTTAATGTGGCTGCGTGGTGGTGTAGTGGTTCACTGCGAGAAAGTCCTTGTTCAGTTCCAGGATTGTCATAATTAAAAAAATACATTTCTAATCAAATGTACATTTAATTTACTCAGGTTACCGTGATTTTTGTTTTTGTATTTCCATTTAATATTTTTTCCTTTGATTGTTTACCCTTCCCAAATATCCAAAGAGACAAAAACCAGAAATATATTGCAAATGGGACATTTTTGGAAACATGAACATTACAACAAAAATATTACAGTAATTAGAATAACAATGCAAGGTAAAAAAAATGAGTGAAGTAATGAAATATTATACATTATAGAGTGAGAAAAAGCATAAAATATTTACCCTCATTCCTTCTACATTAATACGACTGACAGCAACAGGACCCATATTGTCAAAGTCCATCTATACATAATAAACAGTCCATAGTAATCTAACCAAAACCTGCTCAATGTATTTCCAGCTTTTTTTTTTTTATTGCATCTGTTCTTCTAAATACTTTATTTGTATATCAGATTGTATTAAATGTTTGTGGCCCAAAGTTTCAGTCCAAGTTTTACCATTCCCTTCTCATATCAATAGGTTGTTTAAATATTATTAAACGATTGTATCTGGTTCTGAGGGCTTTTCCACTTTTCTCTCAGTTTTCATAATAATTTCTAGTTTACCTGTTAGATTTTATTCACTGAGATGGTAACACGTCAGCTTGTGGCCTCAAAATTGAACAAACAAATAAAACATATTTCAAGTGTAATTGGTCAAAACCCTTTGTAGAAAAGTTTAGTTTTTTTAGTGAGTTCATTCATTTAATAAGAAAATTTGTCATCATTCAGTTTCACAGAAGAAAACTGATTTTTTTTTCAACAAGGGGCTCTGGATTCAAGTCAAACACACAATTAAAAAGTGTCTTTGCATATAACAAAAGGTGTGAGAAACAATTCAAGGACAATATCTACCCTCTCTGCCATCTTCTCCTTCAGGAAGGGTTTAATTATAGCGAAGATGCCTTTGAAAATCCTGGGTTCGTTAATGATGTTAACGGCCTTGATTCTGATTGGAAATCCATCCTGAGAGTTAGAAGAAAAAGAGCAATCAGAGGAGTCACAGCTGGATCCTCTCATACGCTTCACATGCTTTGTGTGTACCCATGTGAATGCTTCAGTCTCTACAGTCGTGACATAATCCAAAAGGGAGTGCTGCAGACTAATCTGGTTTTGCTAAAGTACATTACAGATAAAGTGTGAGATAGAGATATAGATCCGACAGACAGACAGACAGACAGACAGACAGACAGGCAGGCAGGCAGACAGACAGACAGACAGACAGACAGACAGACAGACAGGCAGGCAGACAGGCAGACAGGCAGACTGTAGTCGTGGTCAGCACAGTCACTGCACAGCTGATTGACGTGCCATTTCCTGAGCAGAGTTTACATATTCCCACGGGGTTACACTCTCAGGGTACTCTGGCTTTTTCCACACAACCAGAAGACATGCATGTAAGGTTAATTAGAGGTCCCAAGGTGCCTGCAGAAGTGCTTGTGTGGGAGTCTGTCTATATACACAGACGAGCAATTTAAACAAGAAAAGAACCTTGGGGAAAAAAACAAAACAAAAAAACAACTCAGGCAATCCTGACCGATGGCAGCCATCAACAGTTTTGATGTTTCACTCGGTTCTGTTTGCAGACATGCAGGTCCAACAACTCTCTTATTCCAAATGCTATTTGGCTCCTCAATAACTGTAACTAGAGGTCTCAGCGTGTGTATTGTGTGTATTGATGTTTTTTAATGTATGTTTTACTGCCGACTGTACTGCAAAATGCCCCTTGGGGATAATGAAGTTCACCTTCGACCTTGACTGGTAATCACACTCAAGACAGCTGCAGCTCCTGCAAATCTAACCTGGATAAAGCTGGTTTAGAAACTGGATGGATGGATGATATAAATGATTTATTTACTCAGATGTCTTACCTGGAGGATGCTCACTACTTTCTTGGCAAGGAACGGGCCTGGATTGGACGCTTGTGACATGCCCACCCCAGTGTAGTCAGCCAAGATGACCAGACCGTTCACTTGAGTTTCCTCCGGTTGAATCAACTTCTCCAGAGTCAGATAGATGGCACGCACGTTGTCGACGAAGGGGTAATCATTTGGTTTCCATTTTCCTGTAAAGAGGAGTTTGAGTGAAGTCACTGTACATTGTAAGCAAAGACTGTTAAGAGTTTCTTAACCTATTGGAGTTAATATGTTGAACAACAAAAGAATCTATAGCAAACCGACCTGGCCGGAGACACAGGATGTATCTCCCGTTGGGGTCCGGCTGAGGCAGAACTGTGAGGAAGCCCAAATCCAAGACATGTTTCACTGTGGACGGCTTCAGGTCCTGGAACACTTCTGGCCAGGCCTTACGGCCAGCGTGGTAATTCAGCAGCAGCTGCAGGGCTCGGTCATAGTCGAACTTCCTGGCCCGCAGGAAGCGCAGGAGGAATGCATCGTCCAGGCGGGTCCTGAGATTTGGCTGCTCCTGCATCATCAGGTGGAAAAATAGAAATTATATTCTTAAATTATTGCAAAAAATTAATATATATATATATTATTATTATTATTATTTGTGAGAAATGTGTCTTTTCATTTGCTCCCAATAAGTTTCACAATATATTTTATTCATGATCTTTGAGGTTCTTAATAACCAACTCAGTCATAAATCCCAGACCTGTTTCTCAATTTTTTTTTTTGTAATTCAACTAGCATCCAGTACATTCAGCTATTAACTGCCTGTTTTCCTCTTCATTTCAGATGCATTACAATGGTTCATCATATGCAGGTAGCTCGTAGTAATATTACTTCACAACACATGTTTGATTTCCAGCCATTTGAACCTCAATTAATATAAAACAGGTTTATACAGAGCAGTTCAGACATATTTTTCTAATGAAGCTCAACTGAAGCAGGACTGAAAGGCTCGCCTGGTATTTTGGACATGTCAATTGTTAATCTTTTTAATTTGGAGGAACAGGGCCAAACATAAATGAGCTTTTTAGTGTGTGAATGCCATACATTTACGTATCACCATGTTCTTTCGTCATGAAAGCAATAAAGTTAATATTTGACATTGTTTGTGTTTCATTTCCTACACTAGGTGTATAGAATGTGTATTTATTTTGTATAGTGTGTAGAATATCAAGTCAGCCACTATCTCTTTTATAGTTCCTAATTTTTAAATTGGAAGCTGTTAATAGAAAGTTATAGAGGTTTCAGGGCATAATTGTTTCATTTTTGGCACATCTTGTGTAAAATTGCAAAGCAAAGCAGCTTAAACAAACAAGCTTTTTAAGCTGTGGTGGACTGGTGACCTGTCCATCATGCCTTAAAAGCTTGAAGCCAAACCTTCAGTATCATGTCTCTCAGGGCCTGGACATCCCGAAGACGCCACTCAGGCTTTTCCTGCAGCTCCTCTCGTGCTTTGGCCACCAGCTCAGGGGTCAGGGTACATGAATAGATGGGTGGAGGGGGTCCGGGGAACCAGCTGTGTCCCGTAGCTGTGGACTGGTCCCCTGGAGGACAACTGTGGACGAGGGAGTCATGCTGATCGGCCATGGACTGAGTGGGTGATGCTGTTTGGAAAGCAACCCAGAGAAGAGAGAAACTAAACTACCGGTGCAATTAGAGAGAAAAGCAGGATGATCTGTAACTAGCCAGTAAGATACTTAACAACAATGCATTTAAATATCTTTAAACGAGACATAAGAGCTATTGAAAGTTCAGTGGAAACCAGTATTTAAAGATCTAAATGAGCATTTTACACGTGTTTCCCTTCTCGCCTGAAAGACTAAACGAATCAGAGAGGAAAACAGTCAGAAATGTAAGACACACGTAAAAAAAATGTATTTAAATCGAGTAGATGGGTGATTCTTCTTTTTTGACCTTAGATATTGTGAATGTGAATATATCCGACATGAAAACGGTGATTGTTCAATAATAAATCAAACCTTAATCCGAGCCCTGAACACAAGCTCCCCCTACTAAAGTCAGAACAACGACAAAATACAAACCCCCGAATCCGCTGTGCGCCCACCAGTTTAAAGATAAAAAAAAAAAAAAGCCGATAAATAGCAATGAATTACTGTCTAAAAGCACCTGTAAGGAATTTAAACTATAAAAACCACAAAAGTCATAACCGACCTGCAAAGAAAATCCTGTTCCGGGTGGGGAAATAGCGCTCTCTCATTGGTCCATTTAGACCATGTGATGCAGCGTCGTTGAGGACGCAATGTCATGTTCGTGCTTCTGTTGTTTTGATAGCGGTGATGCGTTCGCGCTCATCGGAAACTAGGAAACTCTGACTTATTTAGAAACATGTTGGGTCTCTATTTTTTTTCAAGAAAGGTTAACCCAGCACAGCAATATAGAAATGCATTATATTTCAAAACATTCGTATTATTATTTTTTTGTTATTGGCCTGTGTGATTCTGTGAGCTTTTTGATATAATTCTGCAACCAGCAATATTATTCATTTACACAAACTTTACTGTATAGATAATAATTAAAAACTCGATATGTACAACAGCACAAGATGTTTTAAATACACCATAGAGCCTCCTTCTTATCATTAAATAAAATACTGTGCACATACCAACGTGAATCTATTCTAGGAGGGCAGTAGGTGGCAGGATTTACCAGCACGTTGCAGACAGCCTCTTACTCTAGACTACATAGCACATCGAAAACCATCAGGTATGTGTTTGTTCCAAATGTGCAATAAGGGCTTATTGATTTCATTCATGGGCATTCGTAAAGGGTTGGCCTTTTGTTTTTTTTAATTCTTTTTATAAACTTTCATGCACTAGTGGGATACCTTTTCGATGGTTCTGAAATTAGACGCGATTGATTGAAATGCCTGACACAACTAAGAAACATGCGTTTGCTTGCCTTTTTAAGTTGTTTTAAATTATTTTGAAGATAAAGACAAAACAATTTTAATCAATTAGTAAGCGAAGCCATCACATCATTGCGAATGTGATTTTCCACATATTCACCCTAATCTGTAAATATTGAGCACTGTTCCTAGGCCAGTAATTAAACGAAATCAGATTAGTGTCATTGGCCAAGTTAAATCCTTTGCACAAAAGGTCACAATTCCTTCAGTTGTATCCATGCATTTAAAAAATATTTTCAGATGCTGAAGTTGATTTCGTTGGAACATTGCTTCTTGCCAATACAGCAAACTATTGTTGACTAAATAGCACAGGTATAGGCTAAAGGGTGGATAATAAATGGGCATTGCATACATGATACATTTGGGACGTTAGTACAACTCTTGTTGTACCATAAAATGTGTCTAAATCCTCACTCCTTTTAATTATTTAGCAGCTACATGGCATCTTTTCAGCCTTCTGGTAGGTTTTTAACACGGACAAACATGTAGTGAAGTCTGAATGCATTGTATTGTTTGTTTTCAAGCTGGAATGTAGAAAAACATCTTTGAAGTTGCCTTCTTCTCTATGTCTTCATAAAGGCCCTAATCTGTAATGATTTTATGGCTGTTTATCAGGCTGAGGCAACATATTGCAGTAGAGACTATCAGTGACTGAGGAGCACTGCCACGTTGGACCTTTTTTTTTTCCTTTCTCCTTCACAGACTTTTCATGTTATCTGTCAGAAACCATGTAAACAGCCATTTTGTCTCAGTTCATGCCTCTCTTATGATTGTGGTATAAAACACAGTCTTCAACATGCAATGTAAAAATAGACTGTAGAATTTATTAACTCATCTTCACATTGTAAGGCAAAACATTGCCTGGTTATGTAAGGCAGTACAGGTTACAAGGCACATTTTATACCATCAGGTAAACTGTGACAAAGTACTAAACATAAAAATACAACATTTAAAAAAACCCAAAACATTACACAATAATGGGAAATTTCCTTTGTTTTTTCTGCCTATATCTTCTGGAAAATGGCACTAGTAAGATCACTATGTGCACAGAGCATTTTTATTTATGTTAAATTGTATCCAGTGCATAAAACAAACCACCTTCATATTTGAGTTTTTTCACAAAATATCAAAGAGACCCCAAATAGCTGGGCTCATTCAAGTGATTTCCTTTAGCTTTTTTTCCGAGTTCTTTTCGTCAATAATAAACAGAAAATGACAAAACAAAGAAAACAACTGTGCAACACTAAATAAAAGACAATTTAAGCCCTGCTGTAACATACATAAAATACTGACATGGCCATGTTACCATATCTAACATAAGCCTCAATGTACACACGTACTGAAGTAAGTGATGTTGTCCAATAATGAACTCTATGTACAACAGTGTACTTGTTTTTTTTTTTTTTTTATTAATGTCAGTCTCACAGAACAGCCTGGAAAGTTACAATGCTTATAGTTTTAGCTGGCTTTCACTGAGCTGCAGAGCTCAAGTGCAGCTGCATTTATGTACATATAAATCCCTGAAAACTCAGGCTGGGAACACGCATTCAATTATATTCTGTAGTTTTAGCTACTTTAATGTTTCAGTCAAGTTATAACAACTTCAACGCTGATCAACATAATACGATACAAAAACTGAAAGAATATAGATTCAAATTGTTTGCTAGATGGCCTCTTGCTTTGTAATGGTTGGTTGAGGGATAGAGGTTGGCTGCTTGGGCACAGTGGCGATAACCCCCTGAGCCATTTTGTAATGTTCTGAGCTGGAGGCAGTGGGTGGAGATGGTATGGGGGTCTCAGGAGTGGCTGAAAAGTAGAGCAGAAACAGAAAGAGCAAGTTAGAGGGAGAAAGCAGGTGCATAAGCAGGTGTATTATTTTCCATCTGAGGGTATAACATGTCATTGGGCAACACCATTTTTTCAGAAAAGGAAAATAAGCACTTTTGCGAAATTTCTCAGAGCATTAATGTTAAGAAAGAATAACAGAAGTTTTCTTTGACAAAGTAAGCCAGATTAGTTCCCGTGAAGAACTGAGAGGATTACGTTGCCAAGCCTGTTTGTCCTTCCAGCTACCTGACTGTGACGCACATGGAGCCTGAGAGGGGGTTTCTATTCAATAAATTATACTTGACCTCCATTCACACAGATCAATGATTTTAGGTGTGATGATCAATTTTGAACGCAATTTTTTTTTTGCAGCTTTTGAAATCTTTATATAGTAATATATATAGCAACCTTATTTGGCCAGCAGCAGCATTTAGCTGGCACATTTTATACACAAGTCAACTCAATGTGATTCACATGATTATCACAGACAGTTTAAAATATTTAAATAAAGACTTAAAAAAATTATGAAAAATCAGAAATAGCACTCTCGCCTGGTAGTGAAATTGTCTAGTATCAGATTTGAGGCCCTTTCTGGGGGGTGTTTGTATGTTCTCCCTGTGTGTGACAACACATTGAGTTTTTCTATTTGATAAGCATTTCATTAACAGATTCTATACCTAGACCATCTGGTAGTTTGTAGGCCAATGGCAGACCTTTGGATGAGGTGGATAAAACACCAAGTTGTGCTTCTTTCTTACAGATTTGACCGTTATGGATCGGCGTGGGCATGTTGCTGGTCACTATGACGTTGCCGCTGAGGTGCTCCTGAACCAGGTGGGGGTGCAGAGAGTGAGGTGCATGAGGAGCTTCATTAGCAGAGCCTACGAGACAAAAGACACAAACATACTTTCATCAATTACTGCACACTTATGTATCTGATTTACCACACAATCTACTAAGAAAATTGAGTTTTGGTTATTTTTAATTAATTCATCTGTGTCTCGATCAGGAATGGTTTGCTCGGAACATTGTGAGGGCCGCAGAAAAAAAAATCATTCTTACATTCTGAGGAACAAATGTAGGTGTCATGCATATAAAACAAGGGTGTCCCCTGGGACCACATTAACCATATACTTTAAGAACGTAATAATCTTTAAATACCAATTTCTAGTCCAAAGCAATATGAATATATGAATATAGAAAGATTAAGTTTGCTAAAGGGGGGGGGTCTTAGAAATAAAGTGTGAAATTACAGCATTATATTGTGTTTAATGATGGCTCTTGGTGCAAAATACTGGGAAACTTCCAAAAAGTATTCCTCATTCATGTCTTTACAAATTCATCCGGACAGTACAGCTTTAATAGCTTTAACAGCTCTAATAAATCAATCTTAATAGCAGTTATTCTTATTGAAAAATGACTGTTTGTTGTAATGTTTAAAACTTGCAAAGTCTTGTTGATCGGAACCTCTGTGGTTTGACACCCTGATATCGTTGGTCATATTCAAGACACTTCCTTCATTTGCAAATATTATAATGTATAATAAGGCAATAGTGATCATTAAGAGTATAGGATTTTTTATTTTCAAATGGACTACATTACACAAAATATCTTTTGGGACTTCTTTTTAAAAACTATAAACAAAAACACACAACATGTTCAATTTCAAATTGGTGTCATTCAGGTGGTGCTTTATAAAGGGTTAATGAAATGAATTCACTATATGTTTGTAAGCTCTCATGACATGTTTTGAATAAAGTTATTGTATTTACAATTAATACCTGGTTTAAATGTGGTTACAGTTTCCTTACTGCTCCCCTTACCTGTAAAACCAACAATGAATTTTTTAAGTGGCCATTAAGCCCCTCGGGCCACCGCTCGTGGCATCCTAAATAATCTGAAAAGAGCTCACCTCCTAGAAGCATTTCTTGGAGCAGATTGTCAATCTTGGCCATGCCGAACAGTTTGACGAACTGGATCTGTTCAATCATTTGCCAGGTGATGCTTTGCAGCGTCGGCAGCAGCAAGAGCAGCTCGCCGAAGCGGCCTCGAGAGTCGTACTGCCTGTCATTGATGTAGTCCTCCAGGCTGACCTGGACCTGATATCGCATGCGCTTTATTTTTCCAGGGTCACTGAGACCTTTAGCATCTGTTGGTGAAGAGAAACATGCTAATCAGTGTCTTTTGAGTTACAGTAGGTAGCGCGCATCGAAGCACTTTGAACTTTTCACTGGAATAATTGTGGAAAAAGAAGCAACAGGTCCAAAATGTTAGTCGGGAAGTACCTGGGTCAAAGAAAACTATGGCCTTTAAGCATGCATATTCATTGTCGTCAATCTGAAGCTCCTGGAAAGGCAGCACCAGCTCATCGAGAATCCTCACTGCTACTCTTCCTACCTCCAACTCTGGACTGTTTCTGGGGATGATGTGGTCATTTCCTGCAGGAGAGGCACATTTAAGGGTAAAATTTAAGAACTGCATTCGATTTTTTTCTCGAGTGAAGCAATATTCTTGAAGGAATATTTGGGTTGTAGGTTTATTGACAGTTTTACCTAATAAGAGGATATCTTTGTATAGCATGGACCTCTTTGCAACACCAAGGAGGAGATGTTCTCCTGCATGAGCTCGCAGCAGCGCCACCTGAAACAAGGCATGTGTAAAAGATGTTTACTGGGAGTCAGGTATCATTGAGGGAGTCCTTATTGATCCCCCCCCTCACAGGATGCTCACTGTTGAGACTGAGAACCCAGCAAGAGAGAGAAAAGCCTTAGCTGAAGACCCACACTGTCTCACTGCATCCGCAAATCAGTTACTAAAGCCCGGTGATCACACTGTTAATGATTCTGCACGTTTTTAAAACCAGCTCATCACATCCTCACCGAGGATTTCAATACATTAACCATCCGAGGTGAAAAGTTAAGTGTTTCCATGAGGAAAAAGTCTGCTGTCCTTTAGGATTCGTGTCATTTATCTTCCTATTTTTCTCCACGATATGGAAAAAGAACACATGAAGCTCCGTTGTCCTACACAGCCCACACCGTGGCTCAGAGCAGGCTGGTTGATGAGTGACAGGAAAGTCTATTCTACTATGTACACTATGTCTGTGTATGAGTCTTACCTGGTCATCCAGGGGCAGGTCACAGAAAGCTGGGATATACTTGGCCCACTCCACGAGCACCAACAGCTGCTGCTTCATGGACTCACACACGTCTGTGATAGCAGCAATCTTTTTGGCCCTTATGTCACCGTTCAGTATGGGAGCGGGGGACGTGATCTGCTCGGGAAGATGCAGATGTGAAATCATTTGATGCCTTGTTACGGATGATTTGCAGCAGGTAAATGTGAGTTTCAGAGATGATTGATGGTACCTGTCGTGACAGTACATCTGCTTGGATGAGTGCATTGATGGATGGTAAACTGCTGTCTTCGTAGCTGGATCTCCTGGTGCTGATTCTATCTCTTTCATTCTGCACGGCTAAAGACACACAAAGATTTATAGTCTTATTGGTGCTGCAGCGACATTCACCTAAAATATGAATTTAAGTTGCAAGGAAACAGAGGAAAAACGTGAAAAGATTGTGTCTGTTCGAGTGTTTGAGTGTGACGGATCTCCAAGTCATTTAAAAGAAAAATAAGCCCTCCAAGGTTGTCATGTTTATCAGTATATGGCTATTATTGCTCGGAAGTGTTTGCTCAGCATAAGCTGGTCAGAGACTTGGGTGCTCTTTTGAGTGAACATTAACAAAGTGTAGTCCTCTCCTGGGTGTTGCAACACACTCAGACGAGTCGTATCAATCCAGTGGAGACAGCTCACACTGTGGCAGTGATTTGCTGATTAAAGTGGAAAATCTGTGTGTTTCCTTTCAGAGAATGAAGCTTTCACAACAGCCAGAACCTCATACAGCGGTATAGATTGAGCTTATAGATTTGTTATTTTGTTCTGAAGAGGTAAAAGTCTTCTACCTTCTTTCTTCATGCCAGCTCTGAAGCATTTCTTCAGTCTGCAGTATCTGCATTGATTCCGCTTGTCTTTGTCCACAATGCATTGTCTGTTGAACCTGGGAATTAAGCAGAAAACCAGTGTTTGTTGCTTGTATGGATTCAGAGAAAGAAAGATGACGAGTGATGCAATGGAAGTTGCAACAATCAGTCCAACAACTCACTATTCTGATCAAATGGATAGTTTTTAGCAAAAATGCCAAATTTCTGCAGTCCCCAGCACGACAGGTATAAAGACAGTACTTTCATGTACTAAATAAAACATGGATTAGATCAATGTCAAGTGTTAGTAATTTGCTTAACTGGAACATCAACAGTCTCACAGACTTTGCTCTCACCTGCAGGAATACATGTGATTTTTGCGAACGCTGCGTCTGAAGAAACCCTTGCAGCCGTCACAGCTGGAGGCCCCGTAGTGTTTGCCGGTAGCTCTGTCCCCACATATGGCACACAAGCTGCCTACTGCCAGGTGGCTTGTGGCGCTCATGTTGGCGCTTTCGGCCGGCGAGGAATCTAAACGCCAGAAAAGAAAGAGGAATGAAAAACAATGTCTCATTAGGTCACGGGGCTTGAATGCGTTCGTTAGATAACATGGTGACCTGAAACTAGCAGTTTAAAAGGCTGTCTACTGTCACTTTGATTCATTTTTGCTGGGTGTGAATGCACTGATCTCTCCCGTTGACGGCTGATGAAAAGCCGCCTTGATCAGAAACTAATCTGTTTCCTGAGTAGCTAAGACAAAGTCAACAGAGCATGATTAAGGAAGGTTTGATTACCTCTGCTAATGCAATCACTGCAGACGTCTTTTCATGCAAACTCACAGGCACCAGAGTGTTCAATCAATCACTGAGTATGCCACATATTGAGAATATCAGCTTTACTCAAGTATGGATGGGTGAGAGAGGATAACGTTAAGTGCAGTGACGGTCTGAAAAGATTATGTTTAGTTTTTTTTTCCTCTTGTTTATAACGTGAGGATGACAGCCAGACGTCATGGGAGACTGCCTGTACAAATGAGTGGGTGCCATTGTTAGCACCTATCGAAAAACTGCATCGTATTTCTGCAGTTTGGACTCTGTGGGAACAGACTGTAACAAGAGAAGCTCAGTCATGATACTTAAAAGTACTGCCTCATCACGGAGTGAATATTGATCCCACTGACATCACCCTGCAAGCTGAAACAGGTTAAAATGGTTTGGGCCAAAAGGCCTGAGTGCATTCAGAATGCAGCAGTCCCACAAAACAAAAAAAACTCTCAATGTTCAGCTCTTCAACCCTGAGGTGATGAACAATGACAACTGCATGGGGCAAATGGACAAATGACCCATTTTTATCGCTCCATGCCAAATCTCCCCGTGCTCTCCTGACCAAAGTTTTAAAACAGTAAAAGTCTCAAAGTTCAGTGCCACAGCCGCATATATGTGACTCACCTGTGCCCAACGGGAGCACTTGCATGTTTTCGAACTCCAGCGTGGTATAAGCTGGGTCCAGAGCCTCGCTGTAGTCTGCCATGTCCATGTCTGCCAGTGAGTACTCAGGGAAAACAAATTCTCAACTACTTGAGAGTGGAGCAGAAAGACTTGTCCAAGAAACGAATGGGCCCCCCCCCCCCCCCGTCTTCTCATCCACCTTCTTCTTTTCTCACAGCCCCACACACCTATACGAACCCCCCTCGCTCTCTTTTTGGGCCTAGCTCCACCCAGTGACGGAACGGCTTGTTGGATTGGGATGGTGCTTACTGGTGTCAGAGAGAAGCCCAGTGACTGACAGCAGAGAACTCTCCTCTTTCTCCTCCTTCCCCTCGTACCGCTAACCAGAGGAGAGGTGGAGTGACTGGTTGATGGTTAACTCGCCTCTTCAGTGGTGAATCACAGGGTTGTTGTTTTTTTTTCTTTTTTAAGAAGAGATAGCACAACTTCGATATCTACTACCTCTGCATGGTTCCCAGTCAGTAATGGATAAACAATTCCTCCACACAAGAGCTTTATCAGGTCAAACCTTTGGCAAATCACTTTTCGCCTCTATTAAAGCAGATTTATAGCCCAGTGCTTTGGTGGTGCTTTGGCATGCTGAAATCACATGCACTTCAATTACAGCATCTATATAGCTTCATAAAGCACAAACGGGTAATAAACTGCTTCAAGGAACAGTTTAGATTGATTGCTAATTCACACTTTTTCCTCCATCACCATTGGAAAGAAAGAAAAAAATCTTTCCTCTGATTTTCGGGCAGGGGTTGCTGCTATTTTTTTCAAACTAAATCAGAACACAGTGTTTTAATTCACACATATAAAGGAAAAATATCCATAGCTACCCATTGCAACTCTGCACAGCTAAACCTGTACAATGAAAATCCAAAATAAAGGGGCTGCTTTTGATTTGCAGATACTTTGTGTTAAAACCACAAGATAGTAAATGATTTTTGTTTTTCAGTAGTCGGGGCAGTCCAGTTGTCTTTGAAACAAAAAGCACTATAAAAGATGAATAGACATAAATATATATATAAATAAATTTACAAAAAAGATGATGCAAAGGGTACAAAAAGAAGTTGGTGAAAGGTTGATGTGTATATTCTTATCACTTAGATTCGTACCCATTTACCTGGATCCTCCCTTGACCAATAATAACAGCAAGTTATTGCCGTAAAAGGTTTGTGTGTTGATCTGCAAAAAAACAAACAAAAAAAACCAAACAAAAAGATGCTTGGTGAAAAATGCAGGATCAAAGCAGATTAATGGAAAGTGAACTGGAAAAACAATGTGATGAGGGAAAAGGTGCAACAAGCAGCTCTAAGAGGACGAAATTCAAGAAACTAGTGGACTGAGAGCAGCACATGTACGCATGCACGCACGCGCACACACACACACACACACACACACACACACACACACACACACACACACACACACACACCATGTCAAGAACAAAGACTGTCAAATGTAATGTAAAAACCCTCCTAATCCCAGTGCAGATTCATAAGAGTGTTAGGTGGGCTCTTGAGGAAGAAGTGTTGCTGTCATCTTTTTACTTTAAATTCAGTGTTGCATTTCATTTTGAGTCATGTCTGTAGAGAAAGTGTGGAGAGGCTCCCAATCCAAGTTGCTTTAAATCAAACATGAAGAATCTGCAGTGATGATTTGAGCTGCTGCATCATCTTCTGTTGTGTTTGATCAAGTCCGAAGTCAGGAGATTTGAGAGCTACTTCTTCCCGCTTCGGTTTTCCCACTAGCTGAACTCCTTTTCCTGCAGGATTTGCCACTTGTCCACAGTGCCAAATATCTTCAGACCAGCTTTGCTGGTTGTGGTATTACTGAGCTTGATTGCCCAGTTGGGTGGCCTGACCTGAACTCTGGAGAGAGTCAGTGGGATGTGTCAATCTAAGATGAGAGACGCCAGTACCACAATGCTGAAGGCTGCCATCCAAACAGTGTGAGCTTCAACTCCATGCAGAATTGATGCAATGATTCAAATAAAATGAGGCCCTAAGTGCATAAATTACAAGGCTTTTTTTTCCTTTCAGAAATTAGATAGCAAGTAAAGGAATTTGTGTTTGGTAGCATTTGTTTTGCATTCTTGGAATGGGTTGTTTTATGGCAAAAAATAATTTCCATTGGGAAATCAGTTGATCCATTTATTAAAATTGTTACACATATAAATCATGCATTTGGGGTAGTTAAGACAGTTATGAAAAATTTGCCTTACTATGTTTGGTTTCTGTTATATTTTACGGCTTGGCTGTAATGAAATTATGAAATTTGATGGCAGTCAGCTCTTAGATTTGAGGACAAGTTATTGAGTGTTAGAGTAATTAGCTATCCATTTTATTGTGGTACTTCAACTGGAAAGAAAAAATCCAAGCAAATTATAGAGCATGATTAAACAACAGCTGCAGATATGCTAATGACTCAGTCAAAAGCTCAAATAGCCAAATAATTACAATAAAATGAAACCACTTTAAGATTTTGGCCGGCTGACCTCAGTGACCTCAAAAAGAGATTAAAAATACAACATTACATTTTAGCTTATTTGGTGATTATAGTAGCAACATGTGTGTGTGCATATGGAGAGTTGTGTTTGTGTGTGTTTGGATTTTTGTGTTTGTACTCTAATTCTTACATTTGTAAGACAATTTGTGTGTAATATGTGCCTACGACAAGTACATGTCTACATGTCTACATGTCTCTGTTCTTAACTCCATCTCTGGGGGTCTTTTCAATTTGCTCTTTATTAACCTGGATTTGGCTTCTTTGTCTTGACTGAGATTCATCCCCATCTCGGGGTTATAATTTTGCCTTTTCGTCAGCACTGTTTTGATACCCACACATGCTTTACAACAGTGACTAGTACTGCAGTATGGCTCAGTGTTTGCAAACATTACAGAAACTGTCACAGCAGAGAACCACAATCTGCTTGGATAAAGAGCTGAAAGGCTCCATTTAGTCAAGACATCTACATTCCAAGACACACAGAAACAGAAACAGATCCCCAAATCAAATAGACGCACAACTCTCCACACCCATTAACAACTCATTTTATGACTGTAATAGCCCAATAAGATGGCTTCAGTCTTGACCTCCCTCACTGGCTTCTTCTACATTTGAGCAATGATTTCAGTTTCAATTGATTTTTTTAGATTTCCATTCTATCTGCCTGAGATGCTGCTCCCCTCGAGGTCACTTAGGCATATCCTGACACACAGACAAATATCAATACACACACACATCTCTCCACATGCATGCACATGTCGTTTTGTGTGTATGAGTAGAGCTAAAGCTATAGAAGCCGGGTGAAGATGGTTTGGACATGTGCTGAGGAGAAATAGTGACAAAGATGTTGGACTTGGAGTGATGAAGACAGATGATCTGCTATATACTCCCCTGATGGGAGAAACCCAAAGACCAAGAAAAGAACAGTCTCACTGAAGCATTTTGTATCACATGTAAATATGAGAGGGAGGCCTGGCTGATGCAATAGTCCAATGATGTGTGAATGTAAGTGGTTTAGATAGATATAGCCTGTGCACTCCAATTTTTAAGAAATATGGAAATGATTGAAACCTATGCTTTGCCCATCTCATAACTAAATAAAAAGTTACACTACAGTCATCCAAACAGACATGCTTAGACTACTTAAAAAAAAAAAAAATGAACTTTATGTTGTACCAAACCAGTGATCAGATATTAAATATATTTCATTTTCCTTACATTTGTTTTTTTAATTATCAAATAGAAATGGTATATCATTATTAATGTATTGCCCTGACCCCAAAAGGCCACTGAAGTAAAAAACCAAAAAATGAAATATTGTACTATAAAGATTTTTAATTTTGACATTTTCAAGCGTTTCAATGAGTGTCCTTAAAAGACTTAACGACTGAATTAAAAGTTTCACATTGGGATCAAAATGTGCCTCATTCAACCTGAAAATGATGCGAGGTTGGTCAAAAAGCCCACGTGCTCCCTGTTCTTGCTTTTCACATGTGACTTTTGCAACACGCTGTCCCAAATGCGATTGTTTACCAAAATAAATTCTGTGCTTGCGCAAAGCGGCCATCTTTTCCACATCTCCCACAGCAAACAGTAGCCTTGTATTTGAAGAGAAAGTGCCAGTACATAGCGATAGGTCAACGATCCCGAGTTCAGCCAGACCCTCAGCAGCAGTAAACTGCGTGGAGCTCGACTTGTTAACCTCACACTCAAATTATACTGTGGACTCGTAAAATTATGTTTTCTCAGGCAGGCAAACACTATAACATTCCTGGAGGCTCCTGTGCATCATTCTGAGATGATCTGTCCAGTGATCAAACAATGACAATCCCCCCCAAAAAATGGATGTAATCAAGTTTCAACGACTTTTTATTTCTGACTGATTATATTAATTCACTATTTGCTGTGTACGCATGAACAACTTGATGTAATCAATGGAAAAACCCTGTGATTAAATAATGATTGGCAGCTCTTGGCTCACTGATGATTACCTTGCTGCTCGATCGGAGCGTGTTGTTTCACTGGTGTGTACAGAGGTCACCCATTACAACATTTGCTTCATGTTCGATTCGTGCTGCTCTTCTGCAATGTCCATATTTGCTCAAGAAGTGTGCTGATTATTTCAAAGCAATGACCGGGGAGGCGGAGAGGGAGGGACGAGAGAATCAGTGTGGAGCTATGAATGAGTCACTTGCAGCAAATCTTATCTGACCCGCCATTAAAGTGCTTTTATCGCTGCTCCCATCTGAAATTTCTGTGAACTTCTCAAGGAACAGTCATATACGGGACTATAAAGTATAATCTGCCAGGTTATAACTTTCTTAATCAGAAACTGACAAAATGTTCTGATATGTCACACAGGGCCAATTCTTCTATTAGCTTTTTGGAGTGGAAGCTTTCGTCTTCTCTTACTGTGTTTGAAGTTAGACAACGTATGTGGAAGCCGTATTATATGTGCTTTTAGGAGATTAAAGACAGTATTTGTTATTCTGGTGGTCGAATAATTGGTCTGCAGAAAAGACATTTGATTTTGATTTATTTTTTAAGATGCAAAATGATGTTATGACAATAACCTGGACATAGTAATGATTCTCAATGATGGAAGTTTATTGAGAGGGTGGAGAGCTTCAAGGTTCCACATCTTCACTGACCTCACCTGGACTATATAACATCTATCAAGTGAGAGTTCATTCAGCCGCTGGCTCCCCTGACCCACTGCTGCACCGTGTGGTTCTCCAGCAGGAGAACAGGAAAGACCTGCAACAGGTGGTGAGGAAAACTTCCTCCCCTCTGATCCATTTGCACTGACAAGCTACAAAATTAGGATTTAGGGGGAAAAAAAAAAGTTCTCCCTGCAGGATTCTAGACAAAGATACAGACTTTTTAAAACATGAGCACATTTACTGAATTTTCGCTTCTCCTCGGCCTTCTATACGAAACTGGATGTGCAAAAACCCTCCAATCCCTTAAACCTGATTTACACTATTTCAGTGCTTTAATATGCACAATTTTGTTTTCATTCAGTTTGCACTGCCAGCTACAGCTCCTAAACATTTAAAATAATTCTAAAACCATGTGAGTTTCAGTTCTGTTTTATTTCATTCTAGGTGCTTTTCAGCTGCACATTTCTGGGGTCATAACAGCAGATCCTGTGATTCACAGGTTATATTCCAGACACTTTTCCTGCGATAACCTGGCAAGTTAGGGGTTTGAAAGGTCTTTGCCAACTACTTTCTGTGTGGAGTTTGCATGTTCCCCCTGTGGATGTGTGGTTTTTCTCTATGTGCTCCCACAATCCACAAGCATGACTTTAAGGCTGATTTATGATTCTAATAGGGACTGCTGACCTTCACCCATCGCTGGCTGGGAATAGTGTGCATAATACATGCAATACAACTGCTCTGATTTGATCATTTTGTGATTATAGCTATTTATTTTTATATGTGAACATTGATAGAATACAAAAAAAAAAAAGGTTTACAAAATGTTCCTTGCAACCTCCTCTAATCCAATCTAATCTACTCTAATATAATCTGACCTCGGTTGAGTTTCTTCGCATATTTGCTTACATCACGTTTTACAGAGCGTTCACAGTATTTCATTATTATGGGTATATGGCAGCTTACAAGGTAATCATGCTATATGTTTTGCGATTACAAAGGTAGTTCAAGAAGTTATAAAGCCTAAATAAAACAAATATTTGCACCTTAAGCCACAATGACAGGAGGAATTGTGGAATGTGGAACTCTTTCCTTGGGTGAAGGGTTATAGTCACAGTATGTCAGAGTGTAAACATTGTGGATACAACCCAAAAGAATAATGGGTTTTCATCAATTCTATTGAACTGAATGAGAATGAAAGCCAGAAAAACAAAAAACTAGTTAGGACTATTAAAGTCATGTAAATCCAGTAAGTGAGCATGCGCATGGTATTCAGAAGTACTGTCATACCTGATTACAGCCTCACACCTGCATTGTTTATTATATGTAAAAGCTTATTAGTTTGCATGAACATACAGTATGGATTCAATCAAAACAACTTTCAAGGGTAGAGCTGACACCGTTTTTACATTTCAAAAGTTACAAAGTTAAATAATGCTGGTTAGTCACACGTCATAAATCAGCCATAACGCACAGAGCAGATGCTTTTTTTGTGTCTGTATAGGATTGAAATATTTTGATGTGTCAGGAGAAAACAAAACTAAAAGATGAGTTATTAAGGCTTTTAAAAGCAGCTGCATGTGACAAAGTTCACTTCAGATTGTATCACAGCAGAAACACAGTGTGTTGTGACAGGATGGTCATAAGATGTATTGTTCTCCCATATGATTAGTTATTGTTGTGTTATACGCTTCAGTTGTACACTCAGACTATTTGTGTTGAGGTTTATTGTGTGCTTATATTTAATTGTGTTTCTAAAAGTATGCTTTGTGCCATCTTTTGCAAATATTTGGATAAAGGAGTTATGAGCATGATGTTATTGGAGAAAGCAATGGAATAAAGTCCAATTAGTATTATAATTTCCTTTCTGAATCTTAGACGGGTAATAAGGCGTGCTCTAAGGTGAAGCAGAACTCTGGCAGTATTTTTAGACAATGGTGGGAGATTTTAATTGTTAATCGCATACTAAACACAGCGGGAAGCTGCTCGGCTTAAATGTGATGGGCCAGACAGAGCTGTCTTATAATCAGTCACCCAAACTATTGCCCCGGGGCTAAAAGTCAAAGGATCGCTGAGACCTGATGTAACACTTGTGTGATTCTCCCCTTTGAAACTTCAAACTCCAGTTTGTGAACAAAGTCCTGTCTATCTTCTGAATAGGAATCTCCGACCACTGACCAAACTCCATTTCTAACCACTGCCTATTTGTACGTTCTCCTCAATGACTACTATCCATTTTCCCAAGTCCGATCTCAAAGGCAGGCAGCGGGGACGCGGCATGGTGAAAATCAAAGCCCCGGAGCCAGCGGCGAGAGGCAAAAAGGGGAAATAGGAAAGCCGATCACGATGGCCTGGAAGAGTCAACAAGACGTGGAATACAAAGCTTGTCTTGGGACTTATTTTGGTTTCTTTCTTCAGCGAGCGACAACCACAGTGGAAATGTGAGGCTGATCACGGGAGTGTGTTGATAAGAGTAAAAGAGAAGGAGACAATGTGCTGCATGCAGCAGATTTTGAGGCCGGCAGAAAAGGCTGCTGCAGTAGATGGAGGAGATAGGTGAGTAGAGTGTCATGGCAAAGACCTTGTCAACAGATAACTATCTGCAAATAACACGGCTGATGCAAGCCCCTGTGGCTGAGCAGGGGAATATCATTAACTGTGCCAATGGACTAGTCACTTCTCGTGACACAGATTTATTATTTATGTTCATCAAATTACCATCTTGTTCGGTGTTAGTACTCTGTATTGTCCTGCTACTTGTCATTGCTGTTTAAAAAAAAAAAAACCCGATCAACTCATCTCCAACATTGCAATCCAATGGAAAGGTTTGCTTTTTCTGTAAATAACAATAAAACACAATTAAAAAAAGAACAGAACTTGATTATATGTGCATTTATATTTGAAGCTTGGTTGTTTTTATCATTTTAGTTTAGAAGTCATGAAAATCACAAATACAAAATTTCAAAGCATTTTCCTATTTTTGAGTTTCTGATGAAAATTCGGCTTTAAAAAAAGTCTTTAATCATTTGATGATCGTAGAAATAACTGACAAAACTATGAACTTTTCTGTATTGTATTTATTAAAACGCAGTTGTATTTTTGCCATTTTTCTCGTTAAGTAGACTCATAAGCTGAGTTGCCCCACCAGGGCTTCGAGGCCTGTCGCGCACAAAGCCATCGGGGTTTAAAGATCTGCGCTAAAGTTAAGTTCTAAAATGATTTTAAGTGGGTATCCAAATTGGTTTTATCAGGCTGGTTTTAACTAATTAACAAAGCAGGGCAAAGAGAAAGAAGCAGTCTGATTTTTTCCCATGATACTGTAGACATTTCTTCATGGTTCAGGCTAATGATAAACCTTCACAGCTAATTTCGTGGTTTGATAGTATAACAGGGAGTTAAATATTGAAGTAAATACATGATGGGAGATCTGCCGGTGGGAAGAGGCTTCAGTCTAATCCCTTCTTCCCATTTAACAACCTTCTGTCCAAGTACTTCCTTCGCTGAGACTGTCACAGACGAAAAGCACGAGGTCTGGTTGCAACCCAGGTAGCCTCCGTGCATGAAATAAGTAAACAATTGCATCAATAAACATGAAGACCGATGTGCGACGTAAATCAATCACAGCGTGTGATAAGCCTCTTCAATCATTAACTCTGTTTTTGCTGAGAATTCATTTTGACTGCGTGTCTTGATCCCCTCCTGTCAGCAGCTCCGCTCTGAGCACGTTTATCTCCCTGATTCTCAGTGACTGCGTCAGCCACCAGCCAGATAATCAACACCTCGAATAATGAAGCATCAAAACCTCCAGGAGGTTATTCTGTCGAATGAAGGGCTTCATTTGAAAGAGACTGTTGACTGACACGGTCAACAAAGTTCTTTTTCAGATTGAATCAATCATTTCAGGTGATTCCTATTCAAATTGTAGGAATATAAATCTGCGTCAGCTCATTTAGCTCTTTTTCTGTTGGCTGCAGACTTTCTGTCTGCGGATGTCAAATGTCACTAACTGCTACAGGCCTGATAGGTCAACACCGAAGAAGTATTTACATGTTTAACTTGGAGTAAAACTAGTAAATCATCCATCTATCCTGCTTTTTTTACGGCTTTATCCAGCTTAAGG
The DNA here is from genome assembly GCF_963383615.2 of Lipophrys pholis. Classification (NCBI taxonomy): domain Eukaryota; kingdom Metazoa; phylum Chordata; class Actinopteri; order Blenniiformes; family Blenniidae; genus Lipophrys; species Lipophrys pholis. The sequence continues at coordinate 17,697,993 of NC_137630.1, forward strand.
TCACGGCGGGCTGGAGTCGATTCCACCTTACAAGGAGCCAAACAACCTGAACAGCACAGTCTGGTACTTGGCTTCCCTCTGTTTGTGAAGGACCCACATTCCACCAAGCACACGCTCATTCACACCTACAGGTAACCAGTCACCCGTCGTCCTCATATGCATGAGTTCTGACTGTGGGAGGAAAACAGTATGCAGAAAAATCCCACCACCACAGGGATAACATGCAAACTCCACATAGAAAGGCCCTGGAATCGAACAAGGTGAGAAGAGAGCACTGACCACTACAACAACATGCAGCGAAAAGTACTTTAAAAGCAAGTTAAAACTTGAATAGATCCAGCATATGAATCTTTCCAGTGCAAATAGCAGGAACTTGGGTGATAATTGTTTCTTTACAAGTGCTGCATCTAGTTTAGCGGGCCAAACGTTCAGCTGACCAGAGGGTCCACATGGGCAAATGGGGTGACTTTGCAGAGGCGAGACAATAACTGGGGCAGAGATCTGAACAGCAGATGGCAGCAACATGGATAACCAGCAGTAAAAGCGATCTACTTTATCGGTAGTGGAATTGCCTCGTCATAAATCCGTTCAGTGACGATGAGGCTGCAGATATTGAGCTTTTTGGAGAGAAACACTGTGGAAGATTGGATTTCATTCATCTATATTCAACTCTGAACGGGGAAACAGACAAGCGACACCTTGGATAGGTCGCCAGCTCATCACAGGGCAAATCGAGAAGAACACATATTACCAAAATAGTGAAATCACATTTCATTTACATTGCACTTTATAGTTAAAAAAGAAATCTGTACGTGCTCATTGCAAAAAAAAAGAGGAAACACATTGATGAAAACAAAACAATACATGCAATGACAAAAGCAACGATGGTGAGAGAACCTACATATCACCATGGAGCTTGAACCACTTTTATATTGTGCAAATTACAAACTATTATTTTGTTTGAAATCACTTGAACCTGCAAAGTAAATTATAGCCACAGAAGTTTATACAAAAACTTGAGTGTAAAAAGTAATGCAGCAGACCTAACCTTACACTCAGCCTACATTCATATAGTTTATCTTTCATTTCCAGGCTGCAGGTTGGAACAAAACTATAATACAAATATCATGATACAACTATACTATATTTGAACTATAATTACAGGTGCATAAACTTATTGTGGATCGGTATGACTGTGTACTTAAGTACTCTGGAAGCAGAGTGAGGTTGCTCAAACACAAGCTAATTTCATTGAAGGTTTTGCAAGTCAAATCTCAATCCTTTACACAGCACTCAATACAATCTATGTAAACTGAACATGTTTTTTTCAAAGGTATTTCTCATTTTCAACACTCTGATGTCAGAAGATTCTCAATTACATCTAATGATACGATCAGGTCGCGTGCAAAGTAGTGTAAAACTGACCAAAATCACATATAGTTCACCATTTTTACTGAACAAATTCTTTACAATGGTTTTACCCCCCTTGAGATTGCAGATACAACGTTTTGTTTCTTAAAAAAAAAAAAAAAAAAAACTTTAAATGCTACTTCGTAGACTTTTTGAGTGTATATTTCAAAAATATTGTCAATAGCAATAATTTTCTTTTTACGGTTTTTATGTTAAAACCGTTTTTCCTGTTCTTTTCTCTTATTTAAGACGAATTAAATAATAGGTGGCACTAATCTGGAAAAAGAGTGTGCTAAGGTAAGGTGGTCAAACACTATGATAGAAAATACACTACAAAAAAACTCTCATCTCGATAGTTGGCTCAACTAAATTAATTGCTTTTGCACCTCTTCGCAGTCCCCGAAGTGCTTTACACTGTTTATCACATTCACCCATTCACACACCAATGGAGGCGCCTACCATGCAAGGCACTCAGTCCACCCACTGGGAGCAGTGTCTTGCAGTGGAGAAGGGAATCGAACTGGCCACTCTATCAACCGAGCCACACCCGCCTCAAATATTCTTTCTTGTATTACACCCTTCAATTTACCATTGTTAGTTTAAAAGCCAGGTGATGCGCAAGTTTATAAACCGCAGTCACTTTCCTGGTAAATGTTAAATATGCACTATATCTGGATATAAAAGTGTGAAGCGTAGTAGGTCTCACTCTGAAAAATGTAGTGAGATATAAATACAAAAAAATAAAGAGTCAGTTTTGATTTTTTTTCCTTTCAACTCAAAGTAAGTGCAACTCAAGTCACAGGTTTAAATGAAATCTCTGCTCTCTGCTGCCATCATGTGGACACACACCGTCAGTCCACACCCCACCATCCATCCACTGTCTCGGGTTAGGATTAGGCAGAGTTAGGCAGCACCACAGGCCAAACACAGACAGCCACACTCATTCACCCCTAGAGGAAATGTTTACAGTCACGAATGAGCATTTTGGACTGAGGGATTAAACCAGACTACCAAGAGTAAACCCACATACGCACAGGGAGAACATGCAAACTTTACAAACAAAGGCAGCCATTGGCACACATTTCATCCACAGTTTAGTTAATCAATTTATACTAATTCGGAAAAAAACAAACACTTTTTTCCGCCTCTAAACTTTCTATGTACAACACATCAATCACATTTACATTCCAATACATACAGTGAACATACAGAACCTAATATACACAATGCATCTTCAGAGAAAAAGTTCTTGTTTTTGTTCCTTCATTTTTCTTGAGAGACTAAAGCAGCAGTAAACCGAGAACAAATAAAGCCATTGTGTTCATCGGGCTGCATTTCAGCTCTCCAGCTTTGAACACACTCTCGGCGCCCTGCCTGCGTCCCACCACCATTACCTGTGCTGCTGAAGTGCGGCGTCCCATCCTGGCCATACATCCCTGCGAAGGCCGAGCTCTGACAGTGAGCCGGCCAGCTGAGCGAAGGCCCATGAGCCTTGGCGGCTCTCTCAGGCCCGGCCAGGCTGAGGCAGGCTGGGTGAGGAGAAGCAGCGCCGCAGTGAGTGGACGGTGCCGTTTGCCGGAGGCCACCAGCCCGGCTCTAAGGGCTCCAGGCTCGCAGGGATAATCCCCTAATGCCTGTCACAATGAGATTTGATTGGAGATTTGAGCACCCAGATTAATAGTGTCAATTGAACAGTGTGTAATACTAACTCGCCAAACAGGCCGCTAATTGGCCTTTCTGCTTCTGTTAAACACCAGAAACAAGACTAGATTTATTTTAAATAATCATATTCCAAGTCAGGATGGATATTAATTCACATCAATAGCTGAGTGGTTTGGTAATCAGACACAGGGTGATTTTTCACAAGCTTAATTCTCAAAGACCAGCTGCAGTTATTTACTGTATACACTTCAAATTTTTTTAAATTGTCATAATTATGACAAAGATCATGCCACACATTCCTTTTGACCCCAGATGGAGGATTAAGATGAAACGTTATGAACTGACTTTAAAGGTAACATGTAATATCTGTGGATCAAATCATTAAAAAAAGGTCTTAAATTAAATTGTGTCAGTGAGTTTGAGGACCAGTTTGAGTTGTATTTTGGCACCTATATGTTCAGAGTTTGCATGTTCTTTGTGTGTGCGTGCGTGGGAGTGTGTGTTCCTCCTGCAGTCCATACATATACATTTGAGGCTCGTCAGTGACTCTGAATCGTCCATAAGTGTGAACATAAGTGCGATGAGCTGGTATAAAAGAGAAATGCTCCTCCTCTGCTCCACATATCCCCTCTTCTGTTAATTATCTTTACGACAGTGGGCCAAAAATATAGTACATTACATTATTTTTGTTGAAAAGATAGTGTTAGAGGCTTTGCAATTGAAATTAAAAAGGTTTCGGCTTTGTTTGTTTTTTTTGTTGTCTGAATAACATCATTACATTTATTGTGTTCATTTTCATTGAAACACTTAAAGGGCTATTTTGGCCTGTAAGAAGTGTGTTTGGATGAATAACCATGTTTCTTGTCTTAAAAGTTTCATCAGAAATGATGCGAAAACCTTGATGCAAAAGAGAATTTAAGCACGTCCGGTTAACTTTAAGACCAGAAGTGTGGACACTTGGCCCCGGAGTCTCCACAGACACTTTCCTGTCTTTTGTTTTGTTTTTTTTGTTTTTTGAGTGAATTATTCCACCAGTAAATAAATAAATGATTGATGTAACTGCGATATCTCTTTATTGTCTTGCTTTACTTGCTTTTGTTTTTAATGTTTTGATTCAATATATTTCTTGTCAATTCTATTTTATGTACTATGAGTTCTTCTCAAAAGTTAGAATGAAGAAGGCATGATGGGGAATACCGGTACTAATCTGTTTCTCTGGTCAATTTCTCTGGTGTCAATCCTCTGTGAAGCCCTTTGAATTATATTAACCCGTTTGAACGTTCTGTACAAGTACACTTTTGAGTGCTTGTTGTCGATTGTTGTTATTGTACCGTGCGTTTTTGATGATACTGAGAGGCTCATGTCACAAATCTTGTCTGTGGCTGGACGATTGTACTGCAGACATCCTGGCTGGCAACCATAATGACTACAGAGCTCTATTTCTCCACGTCCTACTAGTTATTGAACTGTCTCATAGCTGAAGAGTTCCAGGTACACATGCTGAAACCTGCCTGTAGCGACACGAAGAGAGAGTAGAAGGGATAAAAGCCCGGGTCTCTCTGTGTTTCTCACCCTGTCAAAGTCATTCACCTTTCTGGGCAAACAGATACGTGCCGATGGTCTGTTCAACGGCTGTTGTCATGTTTACATTCAGCAAGTTATTCTGGCAACAGCGCTGCCGAAGAGTTTGTCCAAGCTGCGTCCGTTAAGCAATTAATCCCAGGCATCTGACACGAACTGTAAGCCCTGAGGTCTCACTCACCTTGTAAAGGGATGTGAAAAAAGCTGTGGATACTCTTTATTAGCCGCGCCACGCGAAATAAGACTTTTTTCACAAAGTGGTTTTTCTTTGTCTGATGTGGAGAGGGAAAAATGCGTCGGTGTAATGCTTCTTGGACACATTGAAAGTGGATGAAACGTGAAGCCTGAAATGTGGTTTTGCAGCCTGTCTGTACAAAGAAGCATGTTATAACGTGAGCCAGGCCAAAAAGAAGCTTAGAGTGGGCTGCTGCCAAAGAATGTATTTGTAGCATAAATGTCCTGGTCTGGAAGATTTGTTGAGTGTATACTCTAAACAAATCCTCTCAGAAAATGTTGCTATTGTTCTCCATAACAGAGCCACTCTGTAATCAAGCATGAGTTCCCCAAAAAAATCTGTTGCTTTTTTTTTTTTTAAGTGATGTTATGTTTATGGATTTTGTTTTTATAGAACTAACCACAGCTCTCTCTAAAACTCAACAGCCAAATGATGTGATAGGATATACTGGACATTTCAGTTATTACAATACATCTAATAGAAAGGAAACAAATGACACCAGAAACAGAAATATATACCTATTTGGAAATATTTTGCAGTTTAGGCTTGAGGGCCTTTCGTTGTGGAGTGTGCATGTTCTTGCTGAGCGATCGTGGAATATTTTGATTTCCTCCCACCGACAAACCCCCCCCCCCCCCCAGCTTTGAGGTTCAAGTAAATTTCCCTCATTAGTTAGTGTGGGTGTCTCTGCTGCAAGCTCATTGTCTCCCTTCTGTCAATGCAACGAAGTGAAGTAAATGAATAAGTTAGGCCTTTTTTAAACATCGCTGCTTTTATAAGTACAAACGATGTAATGGTAGTTGACCTTGATTTGCTATTATGTTGTTGTATGTTTTGAGGGAAAATGTAGGATCCAGGACTTCCTGATGTATTCTGATAAAAACTCAAAGATATTACTCCCTGTGATGGTGACTTGTGGTGGTGTACCCTGTCTTCATCCTCAGTTAACTTGGGATTTGTCCCTTAACTGGATTAAGGAGTACAGAAGATGAATGGATTAAGATACTACTGTTATTCACATTTTGGATCTACATGTGAATAATAATCACTGCTGGCAACCAGCGGCTGTTGCCTAAAATATTCAGTCTTTTTGAATAACATTCTATCATCATCCCTGTCACACTTTCTTAGTTTTGTTTTGTTCATTTCCTTTTTTTTTTTTAATCAATTGTTTTGAATTTGTTGGAAAAAGTGCCCGTTCAGCTCCACTCTTTTAAAGGGTCACCACAGCACATCTTTTCAAACTGCCAGTTTTTGAGAGTTCTCAATCTATGTTCAACGTTGCTTAATCTAAACCACACTTTTCAGGGATGATGGAGCCGACTGCAGCCATGGGAGAAGGCAGAGCACACCCTGGACAGTCACACTCACGCCTACAGACAGAGCAATCCCAGCCATGCACATGGAAAACATGAAATCACTACACAGAAAGACAAAGACAAGACTTGAGTCGGGAATATTGCTGCTGTGAGACAAAAGCACAAACCATTACTCCCTCAATTTCCCCAATTTGGTGAAAAGAAGTATGAGAAACAATGATTAAAATAAATAAAATAATTGAGGACAAGACAATAAACACTTCTCAAATGAAAAAGGAAAAAAAAAGTAAACCATTTTTTAGTGTTTCAATTGTACGTCTTTACATTCAATTTTCTTTTTATAATAAAAATGAAGCAAAGCACAGCCACTTGGGCTAAAATGATGATAATTCTGAGCATAAATATAAATTTAAATTGAAATTATACTCCAAAAGAAAGTCAACTTTTAGTTTAAATTATGTTATTTAACTCATTTGATAGACTTGGAGTCAATGCTGATGTATAGATGAAACCATAAAGTGCATCTTTGCATGTTGAAAGAATTTAATTCCATTAGAATTGACTTGTATTGACATTTCAGAATATCAGTAGGTAGCAATTTTCACAGAGATCAACACAAAAATATGAGTCTGTAATAAATTGCATTCAATTGTTACACTTGTTACATTCATACAGTCGTTATTCAACACATTTTAATTGAAAGCTGAATGTGTTTTATTCCACAATTCATTCATTATTCCACAGTGGCCATGTCATGTTTGCTCCAGTGCTCAAAACCTGGCTATGGTGACGTTAATTTTGTGAAAGGTGTAATCACAATGGTAACTGCGCATTTTCACAACTCCTTCAACTGTTGTGAATTTCCTGTCCTCCTCATGCTCAGTCAGAGCTTTGTGAAAATGCATTTGCATCCCGACACCTCACTGCGATATACAAATCAGTCGGAGAAAGAAACCCTCTGCAACTGCCGCGCGTGAACGCCGCTTGACAAGGAAGCACAGAGACGCCGGCGCCTTGACTGAAACAAGACAGACGTCACGAAGCAAAAACCTGCAGCCTGGAGCAGTGAAGTGAAGAGAGAGTTGGTGATGAGAATTTATCTGACATTAGAGACGCTCCAATGTGTTTATACACGGTAGCCAGGATAAATAAGCACAGAAAAGTAAGGATATTCATGATTGGTTGTTTATTTCTTTGCTGTTAGTGTTAGAGAGCTTTTATACTCGTAATGGCCACACATGTTTGGGATGAGCAACACAGTGTTTAGGTTGCAGGTCTAATGTTTGCTCGGATTTTGTATCAACCTATGATGAGTGCTTTTTACTGCCAAGTTAAGAATGCACTATGATCAGGGTGCGATTCGTGATAATGTAACAAATAATTCATAATTATTATAAAACACAATGTGTATAAGTCAATAAATGTCTCGACGTAATGCAGATAAAAGATCATACTTAACTTTGACTTACAAAGTAAAAATTTCTCCATAGCCTCTCATATATTTTGTATTGAATCAGTATTTATAACTTGGTGTGAGTTTACAGTTAATTGAATGTTTCACTCTGAATGTGTGAGAGCTCATGTGCTTTGTGCTGTCTGCAGGTCGAATAGCTTTAATTACAAATTGTGTTCTCCCTCATATAAAAGATAATTAATGAGAATGGGGGATACGTAAACAAAAGTGGAATTACATGACATCCAGTCGCGCTCACTAAATGGCAAATTTATGCAAATCACCTGAAAAATACATCTGTTTCCAGTCGTTCAAAGCATCTTTCTGCATCATATACGTCTCCAAAATGTTTTTCCTATGTCGCATTTGTTTGTAGTTTTACTCTGCAGAGTAACACTGACGCTGTTTCTCAAACACAATAACAAGCCTAACAGACATGAGGCCAATGAGATCCGGTCATTGCAGCTTGCCGAGATCCAGTGTCTGCTCTGACACATCAACCCCATCGTCACCATCAGGTCCAGCTCCCACGGCCTTTTTAACAACCGCCATATCTCTGACACACCTCCTGGATTACTGCCGTGTGAAAAAGCCAGACACATATGGCGATGATCTTTCCACCCTGAGTCAGTTGTGATCCAGAGAGGATGTCGAGCTGCACGGCCGCAGCACAAACCACCAAGAAACCACGAGCAGGAGGGAGGAAAAAGCAAAGCGGCCGCCACACTTTGACACCTTTCTCTCCTCAACTGATAAAGCCGCAGAGCCACGATTAAAAGTGTGTACTCACCAAATGGAAGTTCCATACTTGAGCTGACTTGTGTGTTTACATTGACCATGTTGTCCTCTGCTTCCCCTTTGACCGTACGTTTTGAATTCACTTTTTTCCTGCCTCCCTGTAAGGTGTAAAATGTGGAAGTTTGGCGCAGGGTGCTGTAGTGTGAGAAGGGTGTTGTTGGTGCAAGGCAAGGCCGGTGTTGCTGCTGTTATCTTATTGATTTTCCTAATCTGGGCAAATGTGGGTGGGGAGGTTAAACAGTAACCAGGCTCGTATGGACACCAATCTATATAGCAGCTGTAGCTATGGCAACATGATGATAGAAACTCAAATAGACATAAAGTTATTATGTGCTTCTCCCTCTTTCTTGTCACCAAACAGCCATTTTTATTATTTTTTTCATTCTCCAGTTTGGGAGTGTGGAAGAAGAAAGGAGCTTATACTGGAGGAGAGAGAAAGCAGGAGGGTGGGGAGGGACATAAAAGGCAGAGAGGAGTGGAGAATGTACTGAAGGTGGCAGCAGACAAACTGTGAGCGCCAAGTGACGCCGTGCGTTTTTGTTTTGATTGAAGGGCAAAAAATGGGAAAAACTGTTTTAGGCTTGACTCACCTCTGGACAACCAATACAGTCAAATTCAAACTGTTGTTTCTTTTGTGAAGTCAATGAAAATCCCATACAGCCTTCAATCCAGCCTGGAGGGAAACTACATGAATACTGTTTACTAAATGTGTTTGTTTGATACGTATTAATGTTTACAGATACTGTATGATTAAAAAAGAAAGTGATATCTTTTCATGTATCTATGTGTCCGTATGTTCAAACGTATAAAGTTAAAAAAAATGTCAAACCATTAATGTAAATCTAAAGTAAAATAGATAAAACCTGAACGTTAATGTCCCTCTCAGTTGGACATCTTCCATGTCGCAATCAATACAACTGAGTTAGTTAGGTTATTGAAGTGTTTCTCCAGTAAATGGAAGTTTCCAGTAATAGTAACCATAACGATGACAGCTTAGGCGCTAATGCTAACAGCAACGCAAGGAGAAGTCCAGGGAGAGAGACAGCAGCTCTGCAACTGTTCTATTGATCAACAAAAGCAAAATACTTTCAGTTCGGGGACACTTTAGTCGTTGTAATTGTGTGATTTATTAGGGAACGACCCCGGAAGGGAAGGCCTCCAAAGGAGGTCGCCCAGAAACAGTAAAATGGCCACCATGGCCCGTAGGAATGTCGGCGACAGAGCAAACCAAAACTCACTTGTTCGCCTCATGACAAATCACACACCAACACCCCTGACCGAAATACAGGAGAAATTTGCCTTTCAAAATAAGATTTTTGCCCCAAATTTAAATTGGGTCTCGCGCAAATGCTATCTCCTCTGAGGCCGAATATCATGTCGGCTTCAAAATACCATTAAATGACTGAGAAGACGCTTCTGCTCAAAACCTCCGTACTTTGTAGTAACTTTGTAGTTATTCGAGCGGATTGGATTTTATTAGCCGTCAAAGCTCCGAACGCCCAATCCCGCCAAGAGATGCCAGTGGGGAAAACCAAGATGGCGGTGTTGCGGGCGCCGCCATATTTATTTCTTGGTCGCCGCCATCTTGAAATGGTGCTATGCGGAAGCATGGACGGAAAAGACGCAAAATGACGCGCCGGAAGTGACGTATGTAGAAGCCGACCCACCGGATGTGACGAAATGGACTGACCGTGAAGGAAGATACGTACACGAAAGCCGACCCACAGGAACTAACGTGCGGACCAAACATGCAGGAAGTTACGTAGACGACACGCAAATGCCAGAAGTGACGTGGTGAGACCCACTCGACCGAAATTAAATCGGCGCACATTTGTTTTTTCGTCTTTGGATTCTTCACACGTGTACTCGAAGCTCAACGGAGTAAAGGATTTTCTTCTGTTAAGGTAAACAATTGCTTTCTTGTCTATGTAGAACATATCAGCCTGCACTAATAAGAATGAAATGGTAGCTGTAGTTATATCAGTATTAATGAGAGTAGGAATAGTTTTATAGTTTTGTTAGGAGCAATGCACGTAAGATCAGCTCGAATGTTTATGTTGCTCTTTCGATCTTTGTTCCATGTGTTGGTTTATTAAAAACCTGTTTTATTACCACAAGAAAACTTGCTGAAGTAAATGTGGGTTGAAAAGCTGTTTGTTGAAATGAAAAGAAATGGCAAAAGGACCTTCTCACTCCTTCAACCGCATCACTCAGGCCTCCAGCATGGAGCCAGACTCTGCTCAGCCTGGTTGGCTTTTAGTTTGAACTAACAACATGTAACACACATGAACCATCACTCATCCACCTACATATCTACTGATAAAAAGATCACACCTAATCCATCTGATTCCTCAGCCTCTGCCTCGTGAAATGATGTTAGAGTATTACTTTGTCTCCAGCCATTGGTTGTGTGTGTGTGTGTGTGTGTGTGTGTGTGTGTGTGTGTGTGTGTGTGTGTGTGTGTGTGTGTGTGTGTGTGTGTGTGTGTGTGTGTGTGTGTGTGTGTGTGTGTGTGTGTGTGTGAGTGTAGGATTCAGATAATTCATATTATGTTTTTTTTCTCTGATTCTTTATTTATAAGACATAAAGGAAATGATTTTTTGTTTGTTTTGCAGGATTTTATATCTACATGTTTACATTCTGGAATGGGTGGAGAATGGGTGGAGGTCACAGTTTGCAGAGGCTGGCTTCATGTCCATTGTGCTGGAAAATCCACAAATTTTCCCAATGCATCATTCAGCTGTGGATGCAACCCCCAAAAAGAGAGTACAGGTACTCCAATAGTTGGTTCAGTACTTCAATAGATGCAGGTGGTATGGCAGAATGAGAGAAACACCTGATGACATATTGAGCTGCACTCCTTTATGTTGAATAGAACAGTTTGATGATCACCTTGTGAAAGCAAAATGTCAGCTGATTCAACAGTGTGCTGATTCCTTTTGTTAAATGACAGGAACAAATAAACTCCAGTAGTTTTGACTTTAATCAAAGTGTAAATGTCACAGTTGGTGCTGCTTTTTATCTCATTTTAACTCATTTTAATCTGCAGAATGATTGAGGTGTTGAAGGGGGGTGGTCCTGACTGTATTCTCCAGAGAGCAGATCAAGGTGAGTGAAACTAACTGTGCTGTTAGTGGTTCTATTCCCTAGAGCTGCTATATGTTCTCTCTTTGTCTTCAGATCTTACATGATGATGTCATGGAGTCGAGGGTCTGTTCAGACAGAATAAACCTCTGGAAGATGCCGTCAGCATCACTTTCCCTGAAGCAGCAGCTCAAACTGAGGAGGTTTCCTTTCAGTGAGCAGCAGGTAAGAAAACATCTCATCAGTCAAGTTTGAGAGTTTTTACATAACATAAGCTTGATTTGTTTACTTTTATTCCTCTGTGTTGCAGCAGATCTTGGAGATGCTGAAGGAGATGGAGGAAGTCACAGGAATCCAGAAGGAGGACCTGAGACTCATCCGATACGTTTTGATGTTTTTCTCCCAGAAGTAAGATGATCAATGGAATGGAGGACATCATAGAAGTAGAGTGCTCAATATATTGAGTTTTTGGAAAGCTATCTACATACACCTTGTCAATGTTTTTCAGATCATCATCAACATCCTGATGGCCGAAGGTCCTACAAGGCTTGAGGCAGAGGTCATCATAGCCAGTGGGAGAAAGTTCTAACATGCTCTCACAGGGTAACCAACCGTACATGATGAACAAGAGAGTCTGAACGCATCCGGTGATGTAGTAGTAATCCTATATCTTCCTGTGTTCATCTGATAGTAGTGTGAAGCTGCACTGCTGTCGCTCAACACTATCTTATCTATTGGAATCTGTACATTTGCATAATTTCTCTAAAATCAAGAATATATTGATAGAGTGACACTGAGAAGTTAATCCATGCATTTACTTCCAGAGTAACTATTGTAATTCCCTATTATCAGGGGGTCCAAGTCAATGCTTAAAAAGTCTTCAACTAAATCAAAAGATCTTAAAGAACTACTGGTCCCAGATCTCCCCAGAACACTTGGTTCTCAGAGTGCTGGCTTACTGGAGGTTCCTAGCTTTTCTAAAAGTAGAATGGAGGCAGAGCTTTCAGCTTTCAGGTTCCTCTGATGTGGAACCAGATCCAGTTTCAGTTAAATAGTCTGACACAGCCTCTCATTTGAAGGTTAGGATGAAGACTTTTCTATTAAAGTTTACAGTGAGAGCTGCTTCAGGACACCTGAGACCATTTTCTAGTTTAGCTGCCAGAGGTTCAGACTGCTGGAGGACCTAAACTGAGCTTCTTTCCTTTTTTATTCACCACTATTACATGTCACTAACATTTACCTTTCTCTCCTGTAGTCTGTCTCTCAACCTCCCTGCTGGATGTCTGACAGTAGAGCTGAAGGTGGATTGAAGCCTCATGTCCTGATCAGTCTTCACAGAGTGGATCTCTCTCTTATCTGTCTGTCTGTCCTCTCCTCTGTCCTCTCCTCCGTCCTCTGTCCTCTCACCCCACCCGGCCAGCAGGAAGCCTCCACCTCTGAGTCTGGTTTCTGCAGGTCTCTTCCTGTTAGAGGGAGTTCTTCCTTTCCACAGTCGCTCATGTGGATTTGTTGGGTTTTCTCTGTTACAGTGCCCAGTGATTGTATATATAATAAAGAACAATGACATGATTTATGATGGCTTTATTCTTTTAAAGGTGTCATAGGTGTTTGTTGAAGGTTTGTCATGGACATTTCCTCCTTCCTGCTGAAGAAACTACAGTTATTCTCCATTCTGGTCCTTTGTTTTGCTTCATGCAGCCACATTGTCACTGGATGAATGAAGGAGGCAGATCAGTTTGGTAGCTGACCTCTGAGCTTCACTGTGGTTACAGCTGCAGTGTGTTGCTGAAATAGGCTCAGAGAGAGTTAGACAACTTAGTCAATCATGTACGCAGCAGGTGTATACAGTATAAACTTATGTTACATGGTTACACGACAATTTGGGATATAAAATGACACAGGTGCAGTGAAGTGAAATGTAAATGTAAAGCAGAATTTAGAATGGAGCAGAGTGGAGTTGGATGGGACACTTTTCTTATTTTGTCCTGAAGGTGAGGAAATATGACAAATAGACATCCTGAACTAATTCTACCTTGTTTCATTGTCAATTCATTTCTAGTCATACATTATTGCCTCAAATAGCAATGTTTTCATTTCTTTTCAGAAGGTTTGTAGTGATTCCATCTGAGCCTGGAGATCAGTCAGAGGCTGTTTTCATGATGATACTTCAATTTAAATCCTCCTCACATAAAGGTTTCATCATTTACAGTAATAAATGATTTAAAGTAATTCAGCATTTTGTTTAGAATAAGAAGAATCATACAGGTATCTAAAGAAATTCAAGATCTCCTTCACTATACTTTTTGGTTCTAAGTAGTCTTCCCCATTCATCATGAGAGTGAATCTTTTCTTTCTAGGCTGAATGTGGAATATGGTTGCCCGGCTAGCTCAGTTGGTAGCGCATGAGACTAACAAGCTCTAGGTAGTGCGTTCGTATCCCACGCCAGGCGCCACCTTCCCGTGGGCTCACCACCTGCAGAAAGGTTCTTAATTGGTGCGATGTGATCTGGGTGACAGTGCTCAGACTGTCACCCAGCTCTTCCCAGAACTAGCCATGAAGCAACTTTAGCCACTGACGTCATTCTGCCTTTTAAATATGGCGGCGACCACTACAAGTATGGCGGGGACCGTAAACAAGCATGTCGGCAACCACAAACAAGTATGACGGCGCCCTTACGCCGCCATTATTTGATACCGCACTGGCGGGGTTTCAATTTTGAGAATAGTATGGCGCTGTCCGTGAGCCATTATGGCGGCGACCGCTAACAACTATGTCAGCGCCCGCAAACAAGTATGTCAGCGCCCGTAAGCCACCATCTTGATATCATATGGCGGGGTTTCAATTCTGGAGAAGCAAGGACGCACTGCGGATCATGTACTCTTGCCTCCCACCGACGGTGGCGCTGTGATTGTGCTTTGGAACAAAATGGCGGCGACCTGCAGGAAGCGGCCATATTTCATGTACTACCGCCTCCCACCGAGAGTGGCGCTGTGGTGGTGATTCAGAACAAAATGGCGGAACAATGTGGCGGCGATCATAAGGAAGCAGCCATATTGTCGGCCATTTGGGATTCCCCACTGGCAGCCTCTCAATCCCGCCGCCTGCCTCCTCTCATTCAAATACATTGCAAAACTCATAACAGACACACCTGATCCAACACCTCCAACAAGTGGCGATTGTGCCTCAACACAACTATATGATTACTGTTAGTCGTAGCGCAATTTGAGGGCGTGGCTTCGGCCACATTCGCCATGGAACCAGAAGTGCATTGTAAATAGCCTGAACCTGGTCAGATTGGAATCTAACTTGATAAGTTGCATCAGAGTCCAGCCCTCATCGCAGCCATACAACAATTATGACTATCAGCCGTGGCGCCGCCCGCTGCAAACAGGAAATGGAGTGCAAATAACTTGAACGTGCTCTGTTCTACATCAAATTTCACAGGTTGCATCACAGTCCGGTATATATGAAGGTTTACACGCTGTGTTTGCCTCATTTTAGACGGTCGACTTGTTTTGCAGTAAATTTGATTTTGTGAAAAATCACTAAAATGTCTCTTTTAGTCATGAAGGCTGCAGAGCCCTGCTTTAACTCTTTCACTCTCTACACTTTCTACAGTCTTATCTACACTCCAACGTTTGTATTATCTAGTCAATGTTTTATATCATTATATCATCTTCAACATGATAATGATGAAGGTATTTAGCTATACAGTATATACATGATATCGCTATGGTACTGCACACAGTGAAATAGAAATATCATGTATCTATTTTACTTTCTAACGTGAACAAAACAAAACTAAATAAATCTTACATCTCTGTTGTTCAACTGTGAGATATCAGACATCATCATTTATTGTTGATTGTTACACACATTGACTCTGGACGCTTTATGACACTTTACCAGGAGCTATAAAGCTTGATAACTGAATCACCATCATTGTGTATTCTGTAGTCGGCATCGCTGATTGCTGTTGCTGCAACATTTACTTGCGTTGTCCTAAAAAAGGTCCTAGAAGTTCTTTGCAGAGGTGCATTTGTATTTGAAACCCGGGACGCTACCTCACTGACAAAGCAAGTGTTGGACAAAGCTTTTTTTTCACCCGTGGGAACTGCATCTCGTAAGGTGGTAACGTCACGTTTTTTCATCCTACTTTTGCCTCGTCTGGGTGCCTTTTCTTCCAGGTAGGTACGAGGAGAAAACATGCTTTACTGCATACTTTCCTCATATGTCAGACTAATCTTTATTGAAGATCTAAAGAAAGCTAAACTTAATTTTCTTTGACGTTCAAGTATGGAAAGATTAAAAGTGATTGCTCATCTGGACTCCATGTCACACAGAACGTCGAATCAAGCCAGACATCTGGGAGTAATCATGGAGTCACACCTGAAATCCAACAACCACATTAGAACGATAATAAAATCAGCTTACTGACATCTGAAAAATATTGCGAGAATTAAAGGATTTCTGACAGGTCCATAAAGCTTTGAATGGTCTTGGACTTTGAGTATGAAACGTCGAGACCACTGAGGTCCTCAGGAAGAGGTTTACTAAGTCTGAAGAAACAAGGTGAAGCAGCTTTTAGTTCCTACGCTCCTCACCTGTGGAGCAAACTTCCTACTGACACATTCACCACTTTTCAATCAGGACTTAAAGCACTAATGTTGATCAAGTTATTCCATTAAACAATAGATCTTACTTATTTCATTACTGTTGTCTTCATAAAGCGTGTACTTAAAATTAAACTTACAGGTAACGGGCTTTCACAGGGCCACTCCCATACATCAATTGGCAGAGTTGGATATTTGTTTGGAAAATAACGTTGACTTGCGGTAAAGGTCTTTATCAGTTACACACATTTAGTACAGTTATAAAAAAACTTCAGCTCAAACTGCAACACAATTGAAAAAAATAGATTTTCCCTTGCTGCTCATTCTAGATCAAGTCAAGACATCAACACTTTCACTGACCATAACCCACCATGTTTCCACACCTTTATCATTTTTTATAGAATCCTCACCTGTTTTATGAAAAGGGTTTTACAATTCGAAATATACAGGTAAACCGGAGCAAAGGTTGACCGTGTTTAATCTTGCTTTCTCACTGTTTGTATAATTGTCATCTAGTTCTGATTATGGTTCAATCGTTTTGTTGCCTTTCTCTATTGATTGTGTTCGGTTTCTTTGTCGAATAAAAGGACCTGTCTCAAGTTTGTTTTGGTTATTCTTGCTTTTTTTTGAAGAAAGCATCTTGGAGGAAAGAAAGTGGTCAAAGACGTAATAGCATTTTGGAACAACAGCTAACGGTTGTGCAGGTTGTGTTCAGTGTAAAGTCTTTGTAATTTGTTCATTCCTTTGAGAATTATAGCTCATATACTGCGTTGATCTGAAACATTTTTAAGATGATTATTTTCCTGTTGTGCCCACAGGTTGGAGCCTTTCTACACCGATGCAGCTCAGATGATGTGCAAACTGGGAAAATGCAAAATTACAATTTTTGTCCTGATGTGCATGGCATCATTTGGTGTAATTCTTATCTGGTCATGGGTTATCTCCTTTCCCAGCTACAAAGTCTGGTACTCTCATGTTTGTGCCTGCAACATATGTTTAACAGACAGAGATCCCTGGTTCAGGGCACGGATGAAATCATCTCCACAACTCTTTTTGTCTAAAGGCCATAACATTGAAGTGGATGACTTCAAATGGTGGATGGTAAATACTGATTCATATCTGCATAAAAAAAATCACACCACACACAACATGACTGATAATGGTACTATTTGATGATTGACTTTAGTCAAGATTGCGACGCATTTAAAAAGATGCCGTACATGTTTTGCCTTAAAAGTGTTTTTAACAGAGCTTAAGAGACACAATTTGTTCTGTTAAGCATGCAGACAGAACAGATTGGAACAGATTGTTTTTGTCTCGGACAACAAATCTGCTCCATTCTGCTCTGTTTGCGATATCAATGGATAGGATTTATTGGTCCTGGACCAGGTCCGGAGCAATCCTGGCCATATCAAAAAATTGGGATATTCCTCTGCTGAGGAAGCACTTAAAGCACCTAAATAATAGCATTTTATGGTAGGTTTCTTTGGGAGAATTATTCCATCATCATTGTCTTTGTTTTCTATATTCTTTTTATTGTATTTCTATGTTTGTAACCCTGTATGGTTTTATGTGTGGGACAACAGATGGAAACTAGCCTTGTGCTAAATTTGGCTTTTTACAGCAACCTTGGGAAAAATTCATGAGCTTGTTTGTACATTAACATGCACTGTCCCATCCAAATTGATAAATAAATCAAATGAAAAATAAATGTTTCAGAAAAGTGCATTTTGACAAGTCCAGTATCACTAATTGTAGCTGATTGTAATTGCATGGGTGCAAAGACTGACACATGGTTTAAAGAGGTCATATTATGCAAAATACTTTTATAATGGTTTTCCAACAGTAATATTTGTCCCCATACCCTAAGTAGTGAAGAAAGTCTGTCATTTCTCTCCCTGGCTAGTTTCAATTTCTAAAAAGTGTGTGCTCCAACGAGCGAATCTGAACTCAAACCCTATATAGTGTTGAGGGTTTTGCCAGTCCCAATCGAGGGAGGCCCTCCCTTTGACCCTCCTACAATCAGGCAGCTCTGCTCCGGCACATGGCACCACGAGAGGAAGTACTTCCTTCTCTTCCTAAAATGGGCATGTCTGGGCAGAGACAGTCCAGCTCACACAGACACAGCAGATTCTGTATGCAACCCATATGATCCAACATTCGAACACCTGAAACTCAAGGAAAATAAACTTTGAATACAACATTTTTGGACCAACAAGACCAAGTGAAAGTGTTGAAAAGCTGTATAATATGACCCCTTTAAAATAATTGTACTGCTGTATATCTATCAATCCGTCAGTCTGCCCCAGGTAGCTTAACACCATTGAGTATGGAGTGAATGAATAATGCAATGTAAAGCGTCTTTGAGTGTCCTGAAAAGCGCTAAATAAAACCCATGCATTATTATTAATTCATTTTTACGTTTATTTGGTGGAACAATGACTAAAGTAATCAGAATAATCAGAATTTAGTTTTAAGGACCCTTGTGTGCTTCTAATCTTTACATATCTATTGGACAGAGAGGTGACGGCTCTAGTTCAACCACAATGTAACAAACTTTAAATTACCAGGAGTGAGGGAATGTTTAATATCATCTGTTCATCAAAGTTCTCGTGTTTTTGGAGCTTTTGTATGCCAATAACAATCATAACTGCAATGTCACTGAGTTGTAACTTGATACAAACAGTCTTTCTTTATAGAGATTACAGGAGGGCAGAAGAAACTTCAAACTCTACAACAGGACTCTCTACAAACTGTTTGAGATCTTTCCGCCCATTCCAGCTGTGGCTAGAACGAGCCCGAACCGCTGCGGGTCTTGTGCCGTGGTGGGGAATTCTGGGAATTTGAAGGGATCAACATACGGACCTCTGATAGATTTTCATGACATTGTTATTAGGTAAACCTGTTTCTGAGTCAATGTCCATCATTGCTTGGATTATCAAATCAAACATCTTAACAATCCAATGTCTCATAGTGTGGCTTAATGTCCAAAGAAGTACTTTTAACGTTGAACAATTTGTGTCCCTTTGTACTTTTTAGAATGAATCAGGGTCATACCAGAGGCTTTGAAGCAGATGTCGGAAGCAAAACCACTCATCATGTCATGTATCCAGAGAGTGCCATTAGACTAGACAACACGTCCAGACTTTTGTTTGTCGCATTCAAGATAAAGGATTTGTTGTGGCTCCAAAATCAGTTCAATCCAAAGTGAGTTACACACAGTTCCTTTCGTTCCTTTTGGGTTAACTTGGCATGTTCACATTGCAAAGAGTGTCATGGAAAGTTTTCTCAAGATACAGCTTCTTCCATACACTTTAGCCTCTGTCTGACAGAGTCATGAGCAGTATCAAAGCACTTCACACTGGTAATCACATTCATCTTTTCACACATGAATTCACACACCTATTGAGGCGACTGCCATGCAAGTACTCAGTCCTTCCGTTGGGAGCAGTTTAGGGTTCAGTGTCTTGCTCAAGGACACTTAAATATGGGGACAGGTGGTGATGGGGAATCAAACTTCCAACCTTCCAAAGGAGAGACGACCAATTTACCAACTGAGCCACAGGAACTCATTCGGATTTGGAATGTTGGAACCCCTGTGAGACTGTTTCAGGGTGTCTGTGGCTCAGTTGGTAGAGCGGGTTGTCTCTCAACTGGAAGGCTACAGGTTCAATTGCTCATCTGTCCGCATAATGAAGTGTCCTTGAGCAAGACACTAGACCCAAAATCTTTGGCTCCATGAATGGGTACATGTGATTAGCAGTGTAAAGCTGTGTGGGGACTGCTCAAATGATGGAAAAGCGCTAATATGTGAAATCCATGTACTATTTTTTTGTGTTTTTCATGGTTTTCTTCGGAAGTTAAACTCATGACATAATTAATTTTTTCAAATGTGGAGCCTTTCATTTTCAAAAAGGGTGCAAAGATTGCAGCAAATGAAGTGAGGCTGTACAATTATAAGGTAAACGTTTGGTTCTAGTCATCTTTGCAAAATGTTGGAAAGCACAAATCTCCAATTCAGCTGTTTTTTAACTGTGATATATTCACAACAAGCAGCAGCTTCTGGAATTGTTTTTCCTCCATAAATGGATCGACTAAAGTGAAAAGAAATTCTCCTGGCTACCTGTTGCCTCAGAAGGACAGGCGCTATAAGTCACAAGTTTAAAAGTAATTGGATGAAATATAAAAGGTATATAATGACAAAAATAGGGATGGGAATCGAAAACCGGTTCTGACTGAGAACCGGTTCCAATTGATCAATTCCATCGGAATCTTACACCTTATATGTGTTCGATTCTTCTTAACGATTCATTTCCAGCACGACGTCAAGTCGCGTTGCGGTACGTGGCATTACGTCACACACTCTGCGACGCAGACCTCCTCCAACCACGAGAAAACATGGAGGAAGAAGGTCTAAAGTGGGAGACGATAAACTACAAAATAATACCATAAGTTAATACATGTTCCACTCACCACGTCCTGAACCCACAGAGTCCACAGCCTCTCGCCTCACAGCCACACGGTCCAGTTAAAAAAAAAAAAGTCTCGGTGCAAATCCCGGCAGGAGCCTTTCTGTGTGGCGTTATCATGTTCTCTCTGTGTGCTGGTTCTACTCCGGTACTCCGGTTTACTCTGATAGTAAAAACAACCTGCACCGTGGCTCCCTGAGCTACACCCTCAGCTCCATCACCTCCCCAGAGTGCTGCGCTGTGTGGCTGCTGAAGACGGTCCATTTGGTGAAGAAATGTCCTGTCTGAGGACTAATGAGGGACCTTTAATAAATTAACTCTGCCGTCAATCTGACCCGTGTAGTGAATGTCTGCTCCAACGAACCGACAGCATAGACATATGCTAGTAGATCTTTACTATCTGTGTGAGCCTCTAGTTTTCACACCATACAGTATAAACGATCTACTAGAGTATGTCTACTGTGTAGACATACCCAATCTAGTAGAGGTTAACTACTGTATGTCTATGTATTGAATCATTCTCTGTTGAATATCCCCTCAAAAAAAGCACCAACACAATATGAAAACACAGTATTCCCTGCAGACCGAGAGAACGCGTTCCTCCTCGTATGTCACTTCCACGTTCCTCTCCAGTCTTCCGACCTCCCAGAGAGGGTTAACTTGTCAACAGCGCAAAATTCGAAAACGTGTAAATTCCAGGGGGCATCCAATGAAGGTAAATACACATTTGACTGTTCTTTTTTAAGGGAAAAAATTATAATTCAAGTTTCATGTTTGGAAAAAATACATTTGTTCCTTTTGGTGCAGAAGATTGTGTAAAACTGCTTTTTTTCCTCTCAAAAAAATACTCTGGAATCATTAGAAGAAGTGATAAAATCTTAAAAGTCTTTAAAAAAATATTAATAATAATAATAATAAAAAAAATAATCGATAAGAGAATTGATAAAGAACCGAATCGTTAAACAGAATCGAAAATGGAATCGGAATCGAAAAAAATCTTATCAATTCCCAATCCCTAGACAAAAAGCAACCAAGGTACAAAAAAACAAGACAAACAAAATAACACTGGTTCAGTTTCGAGAGTTGAAAGGTACAAGTGGTGCAACTATGAGAAGCGGACTGCATTGGTCTGTACTTAGCCTGGCCGAGAGAGAGACACCATATACAAAGCAACATCAGCATGAACAGATGGTGAGGTGATGGAAAATGTAGAATTTGCATCCATTTACTAATAAAACCTGCTTAAAGCTTGTCTATTCTCTCCCATCTTCCGTGTGGAAAACAGTGCTAAGACCACCAAGAGGATAGCAAACAAGGACTTGGTGAGTAATTTTAAGGTGATTTTATGAAGACTGAATAATCCTTCATTGCGTTTAATAGAAGAGTTTTTTTCTTGTTGACAACAGGTGATGATCCTCAATCCAGCTTTCATTAGGTATGTTCATGAAGCTTGGCTGGAAAAGAAGGGCCGTTATCCATCCACTGGCTTCCTCACAATAGCTCTCAGCATGCAGATGTGTGATGAGGTAGGTTCTGGATTTTATATATTTGACAAGTGAAGGCATATTGGTTCAAATGTCAATAAGAATTATCAATCTGTGATTTTGGCGATGTCATACACACACCCCAACCCTCTCCCACCCACCTAGAAAGAGCAAAGAAATAACATAAGAAGCTATTAAATTGTAATAATGTCCAATATGTTCATGTCAACAAACAAACAATGAGCCGTAAACCGTATGTGCTTCTCAAAAGACATTTTTTTTTCTAAAAGGGACTCATTGTACCACCAGCTGCCACTGATCCCCTCATCTTTATTTTGAGTGAACTTTTCTGATTGATAATTATTAACCATTTCTCTTAATTTTTTTTGTTTTGATGTCTTTAAATAAACCTTACTCTGTGTTGTTTAATCATCAAGATAGAAATGTGTGAGACACAAGCTGGCCACACACATACTAAAACAAAAATAATAATTACAATGTAAATATGGATATTTTCAGACGACAACCCATCTGAGTAGAGACAAACATTTTGATCCACACACCACAAGTACAATGTTGCTTTCACGTTCTCTGTTTGCTTGCGTACTGAGCTGTTCATCGATACATAAGTGCCAGATTATTGGTTTATTTAGTTTTTTTTCCCTGAAGGCGGCTTTCATAGATGACATACTGAGTAACATTGTCATTCTTGTGTACAGAAGTACATTATTGCAGTTTTCTGCGTCATCATGCAGCCAAACTTATTTTGACTTGACATACTTATCGAACCCAAATTCATGATGAGCTCCATGTCGCACAGTGAAACAGCAAATATCTGAGTCTGTCGAACCCTCAATGCTCAGTGAAGTAATGTCAAGATAATGTGGCTCAAAATTACAACCTTGGGGAAATGTATACACAAAGTGTTTTCATAGTGTCCTGCTTTTATGCGAAGCGAAACTACAACACAATAATTACCATAAAAATCTAAAAGCAGCAACAACTTTTCAGCAACAGAACCTAAAATTTCAAAATGAGGAGACTGAGGCCCTATTTATGCGACAATGTTTTCAAATGAAAACAAAAAAAAACTTTTTCTGCATTTTGGGTGTCTCTTTACATGACAACGGAGCACAGAGCCACTGAATACACATCTTTCTAAAAACAACACTCAAGGGGGAACTCTTTCAAAACACCCCAACTCCTCTGTGAAAACGAGGGGAAATCACAACAATGTGTCATGGGACGGAACTGAGGCTCAAGTGCAGACAGCAAAACAGGAGACACAGAATTTGAATTACGGATTTATTTAAACTAAAAGGGCGGGAACAAAAAACCCTACTAAGGCAAAAACTAAAACTAAGAAGAAAACAGAAAACGATCGGGAAACTCCTGACGGAAAAACTACTAGAAAACAAAGTACAAACGATCGCAGCCAAAGAGGACGGGCGGAGGAGTCTGGCACAGGAGTGGGGAGACTCAGCTGCAGAGTGGGAAGGTTAGAGGGGATCGTAGTTCCAGGCAGGCAGGAATCCAGTTACGCATAGGACCAGGCTGAAGTATTTTACGGTTTGGCGTCGGTTCATGTTCAACTGGTGTTTATATAGAGGTGCAGGTGGGGAGGCCACTCCCCGCCGCAGCTGGAAGCAGTTGAGTTTATTGGAGGTGAGGTCATGCCCATGAGGCAGGGAGGCCACCAGATGGTGCCAATGGACCAAATTAGGTTTGAGAAGTGGAGGGCATGACAGTACCCCCCCCCCTCCTACGTGCGCCTCCAGGTGCACGACTGAAACGTTCAGGACGCCGCCGTTTGAGGTCCCTGATGAGGTCAGGGCAGAGGATCTGCCTGCGGGGGACCCAGCTCCTCTCTTCGGGCCCGTATCCCTCCCAGTCCACGAGAAACTGAAGGCCGCGACCCCTGCGGCGGACATCCAGTAGGCGCCGAACCGAGTAGGCGGGTGAGTCATCCACCATCCTGGGAGGGGGGGGGAGGGCGAACTGGGGGAGCCAGGGGGGAGTCTCTGACGGGCCTGACCTGTGAGACATGGAATGTAGGGTGGATTTTCAAAGGTCGAGGAAGGGTGAGACGTACCGCCGTAGGACTGATGATCCGCTCCACTGGAAAGGGACCGATGAACCGGGGCGCCAACTTCCTGGATTACACCTTTAGAGGGAGGTCCTTGGCCCTCAGCCAGACTTGTTGACCCACAGTGTAGGTTGGGGCCGGGCGACGATGGCGGTTGGCATGACGCTCCATCCTCCTGGTCGATTGTAGGAGTGTGGACCTGGCCCTCTCCCAGATCCTCTTGATCCGGCTGACGAATGTTTGCATGGAGGGAATGGTGATTTCTTGTTCCTGGGAGGGGAACAACGGTGGCTGGTAGCCGAGGGAGCACTGAAAAGGAGACATTCCCATCGAAGAGTTTATTTGTGAGTTGTGTGCATACTCCACCCAGGACAGATGCTCAGACCAGGCCGTTGGGTTGGAGGTGACCAGGCACCGGAGGAACGTCTCCAGGGACTGATTGGCCCTCTCCGCTTGTCCGTTAGACTGGGGGTGAAAGCCAGAGGTGAGACTGAGGGTGGCTCCTAGTGCCGTGCAGAAGGCCTTCCAAACTCCGGAGGTAAACTGTGGCCCCCTGTCTGAGACAATGTCTGTCGGTATCCCATGCAGCCGGAAAACGTGGTTTATCAGGAGGGATGCCGTCTCCTCGGCTGAGGGGAGTTTGGGAAGGGCGACGAAGTGTGCTGCCTTGGAGAAACGATCAACAATGGTGAGGATGGCTGTGTTACCTCCAGAGCGGGGTAGTCCCGTGACGAAATCTACTGCGACCACGGCCGAGAGGGCACAGGGAGTGGCTGGAGGAGGCCCGTGCTGGGCTGGGAAGGCGTCTTGCCCTGGACACATGTGGGGCAAGCAGCGACAAAGTCTCGAGTGTCCCGTTCGAGAGAGGGCCACCAAAACCTCTGCCGAAGGATGGACACGGTCCGGAAGCCTCCTGGGTGGCAGGCAAAGCGGGAGGCATGGGCCCACTGGAGCACCTGGGTACGCACAGACTCGGGAACATAGAGAGCATTAGGTGGGCAGTTACCTGGGGTTGGCTGTTGGATTTGCGCCTGGCGGACCTGATCCTCTACTTGCCAGGTTAGAGAGGCGACGAGGCGAGCGGGGGGGGGAGGATAGGTTCGGGGTCACCGAAGGGCTCATCGCTTGAGAACTGGCGAGATAGGGCATCCGGCTTGATGGTACGGGACCCCGGGCGATATGTGAGGGTGAACTGGAAGCGACCAAAAAACAGTGTCCAGCGGGCCTGCCGAGAGTTCAGTCTTTTGGCTGAGCGGATGTACTCCAGGTTTTTGTGATCGGTCCAGACTATGAATGGGTGCTCCGCCCCCTCCAACCAGTGACGCCACTCCTCTAGGGCAAGCTTGACCGCCAGCAGCTCACGGTTCCCCACGTCGTAATTCTGCTCTGCTGGGGTCAGGCGGCGAGAGAAGAAGGCACATGGGTGCAGCTTTTGGTCTGTTGGGGTCCTCTGGGAGAGCACGGCCCCGGCTCCGGAATCAGACGCATCCACCTCGACCACGAACTGAAGGTGGGGATCTGGCTGAACAAGGATTGGAGCAGAGGTGAATCGTACCTTGAGGGACTGGAATGCTTGCTCGGCCTTGGGGGTCCACTGGAATGGGATCGAGGTGGAGGTCAGGGCTGTGAGTGGGGCTGCCACCTTACTATAATCACGGATGAAGCGGCGGTAAAAGTTGGCGAAGCCCAAAAACCGCTGTAACTGTTTCCGGGTCTCTGGCTGGGGCCACTCCGCGACAGCCGAGAGCTTGGCCGGATCCATCCTGATTCATCCTGGGGAGATAACGAAGCCCAAGAATGGCACAGTGGTGACGTGAAACTCACACATCTCCGCTTTAACAAACAGGCGGTTCTTCAAGAGGCGCTCTAGAACCAGACGGACGTGTTCCTCCTGGTTCCTGGAATAGATTAGGATGTCGTCCATGTACGCAAACACAAAGCGGTTGATCATGTCTCTGAGCACATCATTAATCAGATTCTGGAAGACGGCGGGAGCATTTGTGAGGCCGAAGGGCATCACCAAATATTCAAAGTGTCCTAGGTGGGTGTTAAAGGCTGTTTTCCACTCATCCCCCTCTCTCATTCTCACTAAGTGGTAGGCATTCCTCAGGTCTAGTTTGGAGAATACCTTGGCCCCATGGAGGAGGGTGAAGGCTGAATCTATAAGAGGAAGTGAGTACTTGTTCTTCACAGTTATATCATTTAGGCCCCTAAAGTCAATACAGGGTCGCAGGGACCCGTCCTTCTTGCTCACAAAAAAGAAGCCCGCACCTACCGGAGCAGTGGAGGGCCGAATGATACCTGCTGCCAGGGCATCCCTAATGTACACCTCCATAGCGACCTGCTCGGGTTTAGTGAGGTTGAACAGACGACCAGAGGGCAAGGTGGCTCCGGGCAGGAGCTCGATGGCACAGTCGTAGGGTCGGTGGGGGGGCAAGGATAAGGCGTCCTCCTTGCTGAAGGCCGGAGCTAGGTCCCGGTAAACATCAGGGATACAGAGCGGGTCCGGAGGCCGGGGAACTGGCTTGGGAATTACCAGAGCAGGGGGTGAGGCAGAGCGGAGACAGTTGGCATGGCATGCTGTACTCCAGGACAGAATCTGGCTGCTGCGCCAATCAATGGAAGGATTGTGTTTTGACAACCAGGGGTGCCCCAGCACCAGCTGTGGGCGAGATTTTTCAATTAGGTGAAAGGTTAATGTTTCATGGTGGTTACCTGCCAACAGGAGGGTGACCGGAATTGTTCTCCGCCGGACCGTGGCCAGGGGAAGACCGTTAAGCGAGCGGGCCTCCATGGGAGAATCCAGTGGAACAGATGGGATGTGGAGCTGTCTGGCAAGGTCCACGTCCAGAACGTTCTCCTCGGCCCCGGAATCCACCAGCACAGGCACGGAGAGTGAGTGAGTTAGGTGGATCAGTGTCGCTGGTAGCTGCAGCAGATGAGGGGAGGTTACCGCAGTTCGGCTCACTCGTAGACTCCCCGTCACGAGTGAGCCTTCTCTTTTGCCGGTCTCTTGGGACAGGAAGCAATGACGTGCCCGGAGCCCCCACAGTAGAAACAGGCATTAGCCGCCCGCCTCTGCTCCCTCCTGTCGAGTAAGCCGTGCCCCACTGATCCTCCCAATCTCCATGGCCTCGGGAGCCACCTCAGGGGACGATGTGACCATAGCAGGCTGGGGAGTGGGCACGAGATGGTGGGGGCGTGCCTGGTCCATCTGGAGTGAGCGCTCTCTGCGTCTCTCTCTCAATCGATTGTCAATGTGGATGGCGAGAGAGATTAGGGCCTCCAGGCTGCCCCCCTCCTCCTTGGTGGCGAGCTCATTCTTCAGAGCCTCGGACAGTCCCCTATAGAATAACCTCCGGAGGGCCGGATCGTTGAACCCACTGGTAGTCGCAAGGGCCTGGAACTCCACGGAGTATTCGGCGACACTGCGGGACCCCTGGCTCAGGGTCGTGAGGCGATCCCCAGCATCTCGTCCTCGAACTGGGTGATCAAAGACACGCCTCATGTCTGTGGTGAAGCGGGAGTAGGAGGTGCAGACACTTCCCTGTTTTTTCCACACAGCGACTCCCCAGTCCTGTGCAGACCCCTGTAGGAGGCTGATCAAGTACGCGATTTTAGCCCTATCAGACATGTAGGACGTCAGCTGTAACTCGAAGGCGAGGGAAACCTGCGTCAGGAAGGCCTCGCAAGAGCCGAAATCCCCAGCATAGCTCTCTGGCACCGGAACCGTGGGTTCACGGACAACTGTAACATGCACCGAGGGAGAGCTACTACTCGCTGTCTCTGGGATGTTAGCGTCGGTCGATTGAAGCCCTGAAGCGGCTAGGGGAGGTACTAACGTGGACAGCTGACCAGTTAAGTGTGACACTTGACTAATTAGTGCATTCACACTAGATACAAGACCCCTAAGGAGCTCATCATGCTGTCCTATGATTGCCTCGTGGCTATCTACAGCCTGATGAATGGCAGAGGCAGCGCCTGCCTCCGTTTTGCGGTCTGCTGAGCTCATGATGGCCAAACCGTACTGTCATGGGACGGAACTGAGGCTCAAGTGCAGACAGCAAAACAGGAGACACAGAATTTGAATTACGGATTTATTTAAACTAAAAGGGCGGGAACAAAAAACCCTACTAAGGCAAAAACTAAAACTAAGAAGAAAACAGAAAACGATCGGGAAACTCCTGACGGAAAAACTACTAGAAAACAAAGTACAAACGATCGCAGCCAAAGAGGACGGGCGGAGGAGTCTGGCACAGGAGTGGGGAGACTCAGCTGCAGAGTGGGAAGGTTAGAGGGGATCATAGTTCCAGGCAGGCAGGAGGCAGACAGGAATCCAGTTACGCATAGGACCAGGCTGAAGTATTTTACGGTTTGGCTTCGGTTCATGTTCAACTGGTGTTTATATAGAGGTGCAGGTGGGGAGGCCACTCCCCGCCGCAGCTGGAAGCAGTTGAGTTTATTGGAGGTGAGGTCATGCCCATGAGGCAGGGAGGCCACCAGATGGTGCCAATGGACCAAATTAGGTTTGAGAAGTGGAGGGCATGACACAATGACAACAACGTTTGCCTCTAGAGTGGCGTGGCGCTCAGTTCAAATTCTCCCGGGACCCGGAAGTTTCATGCGTATTGTTTTTATTGTGTGGACTTTGTCTCCTTTTTTTATTGATGCATGAGTTATGAGACATTTAATGATAAATAAAGCTATAGCTAGACTATTCTTTTATAGTTGAGTCATTGCGTGTGTGTGTGTGTGTGTGTGTGTGTGTGTGTGTGTGTGTGTGTGTGTGTGTGTGTGTGTGTGTGTGTGTGTGTGTGTGTGTGTGTGTGTGTGTGCCCAGTTGGAGGAGAGTAAATGACGGAGCAGCCCTGTTAATCTATGCCTGTTCGGTACGACTTGATATTGTTGGTGTGGTTATGGCCGGACTGCAGATCTGTTCAGTTGTTGTGTTGTTGTGTTGTTGTGTTGTTGTGTAAACAAGGTCTTGGACAGGTTGCAAACATTCAAGAGGTGTTTGAGAAAAGTAAAGTAGAGGCTTTGCTGTGCCTGAGCAATTTTGTTGTATTTG
Source organism: Lipophrys pholis (assembly GCF_963383615.2). Lineage (NCBI taxonomy): Eukaryota > Metazoa > Chordata > Actinopteri > Blenniiformes > Blenniidae > Lipophrys > Lipophrys pholis. The sequence goes on from NC_137630.1 coordinate 17,727,256, forward strand.
ACTTTGAGTTCGTCATTCATTATTACTTGTTTTGTTTTGGTGGTTAGCGTACAACGAGTAATCAGTGAGGAAGATACTATAGAAAACATCCTGATGGTTTTCACTGTATGGTTCCCAATAGAAGAGTACCGCTTAATAGAAGAACATTCCCCTTTTCCAAAGATGGGGAGCACGCAAAGAAGGAACAAACCTCATTAATTGGAGGCCTCCCCTTGGAAAATTCTTAAAAAATAGGTGCAAAATGGTGCCTCCTAATGCATTCTGGGCTACTAAATACTACATTGTGACATGTGATAAACTGTAGGACCCGATGATGTGTTTGGTTCGTTCATCGGGGCCCCAAGATGCAACAAATGTGCCTCAGAATTCACGTCAGCAAAACTTGTATAATTTGCAGTACTTATCAAAATCAGTTTATATGCTGAGTTATTCCCATTATTTCTATATTAGATAGTTATGTAATCAATACATTTGGAGTGCTAATGTGTCTGACTGTTTCACGTTTGGTTCTACAGGTTCATGTTTTTGGATTTGGAGCTGACAGAAACGGAAACTGGATCCATTACTTTGAACAACTCAAGCCCATACATCTCGGAACTGGACCTCACGATGGAAATCATGAATATGAAGTCATTCAGAAACTCCACCAGAAACGGAAAATTGTTTTTTTTGCACCGCAGTAGTTATTTTTATGGACCGAGCCCGGAAGGCAAGGTCTCGGAAGGCCGATACAATATTGGACACTGATCTCAGTATTCTTTCAACGAGTTTGTTAACAACTTTGTCAGTTCGACTGTGAAAAACGTTGTCCTTTGTTAAATGTTTTCCTGCGTGTGGACGAGGTATAGTTGTGTATGCACGGATCACTGGGGAGAGGACAGCTGATTCCCTCATGTTTCAGACCATAAAAACTGCATTAGTCTCCTGTTTTATGGCAGAGAAAGTCGCCGATGGCTAAATGGTGAGATGTAATGAGGTGAAATGCAGGGCAGAAAGTTTCCGGCAGCAGCAGCAGTAAATAAACAGAAGCGGTGAAGCACCAGAATATTTATAAGGTTGTACAGCACCATTGTATTATTTATAGTGTAATTATTGTTCAGACAAACTGACGGCAATGAATTCAAGTGAAAATTACTGTGAGAATGGCTTAACAAAGGTCCTGACTAAGAAATGACGATGTATTACCGGACTGACTCATACACAGAAACAAAACAAAAACAAACATTTCCAGTGTGGAAACAATTAATCTAATCCAGAAAAGTACATGATTATAATTGTTATTCTTTTCAAACGAACAAATTCATTAAAAAGTGCAAAACAAGCATTTATATACTCAAAAAACTTATTTTTTCCTCTGTTTTCTCAAGTATTTTGATTCTGCAATATGAATAATTAGCAGCAAATTACACTTTACAGAAATCATTTAAAAGGTAATAGTGGTAATCACACAGCAGCTTCATTATGGAGCAGATTCATCCAATGAAGCTTGATTTTATGTTCTTTTTTTCAAATAAAACACATTTTAAAGACCATGTTGTGTCCTTATCTTCCACCTTGTGTCATTGGCTTGTGGATTTTGCTTTTGGTGAGCACTGGTTTCTCCAGCAGGATCCTCCATAGCTGGACGGACAAAGAGAGCAGGGCTTCCCCCTCTTATATGGAGCCTCTCCCACCCAGTTTCCTCTGAAACACACACCAGCACGGTGTCTGTCAGTTCCGTCAATCTGTGTTTCGCACATAATCTGAACGTTAGCGCTTCTGGGAAGAAATGGATTTATGAACTAATGACAATGATGAAAAAGAACCAGGGCTGCAGGATTACCTACACTTTCTAAAAAAAACTCATATTTAAATGTTTTGGCGGTATCACTGTTATATTAGGAACTTTGTAGTTCATTCATCGCAATTCATCCTCGCATCACTGTAAGATACAAGAGGAAAGATTTTTCAGTTGAAAGTAAATTTGGTAAACAAATGAATGAATGAATGAATGAATGAATGAATGAATGAATGAATGAATGAATGAATGAATAAATAAATAAATAAATAAATAAATAAATAAATAAATAAATAAATAAATACATAAATAAATAAATAAATAAATAAATAAATAAATAAATAAATAAATAAATAAATAAATAAATAAATAAATAGGTTTGCACACCAAAGTCATGTTTGTATTCAGTTTCTATATCAGAATAACCTGTGAGCCCGGCCATCGGGTTCTACATTTTTAGCGTTGAGGTGAAGGTAAATTCTTCACACTTAAATCTCACACTTTTTAAAGAGAAAATGTCCATGCACCGGGCCAGTGAACACACTCTTGCATGAGTTTGTTGCGTTGATCTAGTGCATCAGTATGGTAACGTCTGGCACAAGGCATTTCATTAAGGGAAAAAAATGATTACTCTCAGCTGTAATCACACTGGAACAAAAAAAATCCCGCCTCAACTGCTGACAGCTGTGGATTGGATTACATTATTTTGCAAACATATTTTGATACCTCTGCATGGCTGAATCCTCTCCAGTGATCACTTCAGTGTTCTTATTCTTACTTTACGGAGTAGTTGCAGACCAGCAGCGTTACTTCCTTCCATTTGCTCCCAAACACGTGCATGTTAGGGCACTTCCTGACAGCACAGCCCACTCTGTTGCTACTCGCCCAGACCATCTGAAAGAAACCACACAATGCATTTGTCCATTAACGCGCATCAACCGACAACCACACATCCACTCAAAAGCCTTGTCTAACAAGAGAGCTGATGCATACGTGGTCATACACATTGAGTCTGTGTCACCACAAGCTCATTCATCCCTCCAAACAACGGCATGATAACACGTATACACATACAGAACAACATTAACATGATGAATATTTTACATTTTTCTATAAGAAGGCGGAAATTAACAGCAGCACAGTGACTCTTTGAAGACTGGTTGGTGGGTTTTGATGAATTAAACAATGTACTTAAAAAAACCTGAGTGTCATGATAGTTTCACTCGGTTAACAGTGGCACATTGATGGGTACAGTTTGATGAAGAAAAGAAAATCTAAACACAGAGCAAAGCCTGTTGTCATAATTAAGCATCCTGAATACTATTATAGTCATCGCAAGATAGAAAGCATTGAGATTCCGGCACCTGAGTGTAGTGAGAGCACACAGACCCACTGCATCTGTTGGGGTAAGAGAAATGATGCTTCTCGTCGGACCAGGACCTGATCAGATCTGTGATGGACTTGTAGCTGCAACATAGAGCACACATGAAATTATTCTTTAGTACAAATAGATCTGTTGAGAAAGCAAGATAAAGCTGAGTGCTGGTGTCAAAGCTCTGCATTACCTTCCGGAGGTGAGTGAAAGGTTTTGGCCCGTGTATTTTAAGGCTTGAGTTGGACCGTGATCCCAGATGCATCGTGAAGCCCAGGAGTCGGCTGACTTGGCAAGAGCTTCATCCCACAACTGAGTGGACAATATGACGAAAAACTAACGATTATTCATATATTTCATGACACAGTAAGTGAAAACATCATTGGGGCTAATGCATTATGACAGAAGAAGTTACTGTAACGAGGAACAACTTGGAAACAAGTGAATAGCAAACTAACGATTGAACCTGTGAAACCTGACAATAATTCACTTACCAGCAGATTTCACATTTATCACCATCATTTCTGTCATAAAAATCCTGTTTCAAGTCTTTGCATTATGTATATTATGATTATATAGACAGTCATTTTATTTTTTGCTTTGTATGTATCATTTTAAGTAAATCATTCACTGAGAAACAAGGACAAATGTCATGTAATCATGAACGTTCTGTTTCGACTTGTAAGGATTTTTGTACTTCTCATACAAGCTACAGAATGAATAAATGACATCACATTTACTTTTCAGAAGTTGGTCAGCAAAATGTGGTTCAGTAGTTTTATATATACATTAATGGAATGTGTGTGTGTTGAAACTGCATTTCAAAGAGCCTGTACTGTTTGTATGCGTAAGTTTGTTTGCTTTTGGGTTTATTCCAGTTTGGGGCTTTTTTTGTATCATGTCATGTGACGTTGTGCAATAATGAAATATGTAAAGGAATGATGTGAGACAGCACCGCTAATATCACAGTCTTTTAAAAAGAGAAACCTTGAAACTTTATTCATTTTTTTGAGTATTGAGGAAACCCTCAACACTGTTATAATCCCGCCCAGAGTGTAATAACTCCAGTGGAAGTCATGTTTACGTACCTTTTTCCTTGGTTGACGTAAGTTCTACCAGCTTTTGTCCTTATTTATTTATACGATCTTCGAACATTTGTATCTCCTTTCACATTAACTTTTGAACCGTTTCTTGCATCTGGTCCCATTCACTACAGTGTCTCACCATGTACTCCATATTAGCAGCAGCGGGGAAGACCTGCGATCGGACCTGGTTGTGGAAATCCAGCAGTGCGTTTATTTCTCTGGATGAAACCGCTCGCTTACGTCTGCTGCGGAACAAACTGACGCCTCCGGTCAGCATCCTGAAGTCTGGCCGTGTCACGTTAACAGGATCTGAGGGGCTTGACAGCACAGCAGCAGCAGATCTCGTGTGAGGCAGCGTCCACAGGGTGGCGGCCCACAGGACAGCAGCAGCAACCATCTGTGGAGGAGGAGGAAGAGGAGGAGGAGGAGGAAGAGGAGGAGGAGGAGGAGAAGGAAGAGGAAGAGGGAGAGGGAGACATATAGTCTGGGAATTATTAGGTTTATTCAATTTATTGCAATTTCAACTTAAAATTCAAAAAAAGATACGCTCATAATGTTAACAAGAGAGCTGGAGGGAGTACAACAAATCCCTACTGAAGTATAACTACGGTTAACATGTCTAAATTGTACTAACCTATTAAGTACTGTGGTTTTAAAAAAATTTTGATATGATTAATTTGATTACTGAGACAACCATAATGAGACACAGAATTTGCACATAGGTTTTTTTTCGATATGAAGTAAGATTTATTTAAAGATGGTAGCGAACAATTCTGAGAAAAAAATGTAATATTTTTTTTTTAATAGTGGGTGCACATATAGCAACTTGTGATTACTAAACAAGTAAAGCAGACTATATGTTTTGTACATTTTGTACTTAACTCTGACTAAAATGACATATTTAAAAATGAATATGCATAAAAGTTTAGAAAAACATGGCCTAATTACAGTCAAATGAATATTTAATGTAGTTTTTGCAAAGCTCAAGCATCTTTGAGCTTAATTAAAAGCACTCTATTTACAGTCATTGCAAATGATAAAATAGATTTTAAAAGAAGTATTCTTGGCGTGAATATCTAATAAAACAATGTGAATAACTAACATATTTAATTCATAATGATAAAAAAGACATTGGAATATTATTACATCTTAATCAGGCCACTAATCCCACAGGAAGATACAATTCATCACACAAAACATATAACTTACTGATAGAATATTTTTTTAATTACATGCATTGAATGCTAGATGTTTTTTTTGTGGGGTTTTGCAGCTCAACTTTACTTCATCAAGCAGATAAGTACATGTTGAAGGTTTCCTGTTTCTTTAAGACAAATAATTGCCAGTAGGTAGCATCTAAAAATCTGAATTAAACAGGCAGGCCAAACAGAGAGGCAATATGGCAATATAGTCCCTCCTTATATTTGCATGGCAAAGTTCCTAATTAATACAGTTAACTTAAGAATATTACCGGTAGATGTGCTGTAGTGCTGTACACATGACAGTACTGCAAGTGACACTTTTTCTTTGCATAGATCCAATGCTGCAATTGAGTCTTTAGAGCACCTTTAAATATGAATAATACAATAAAAAGCAGGACAGAGGCAATTAGAGGCATGTTGCTAATCTTTTTTGAGTCATTTTTCCAATGTCAAGAACTTTTTAGGTTAAAACGGATTTTGGTCAGGTTATTACTGCTCAACAGACTTTATTATGTAACAGAGGTAGGTGCAGATTTATGTCTTGAATTATCCTCAGTCGGCAGAGTTGAATTAATTTAATTTAATTAATTTTTTATTTCATTTGGGACATGCTCAAAATCAATATCAAGTCCACTGTTCGCACCAGATAAGCAATGACATTTCAACACACAAACAGTGAATAAATACAGCAGAACAATATAATCAGATAGGATGTCCGAAAAGGAGTGTGAAGAAGTATAACTTATTGAATCCCACAACTTCTCCCACTTCTCTTTCATTCATTTAGTATTCAGTTCATCAAAAAATGTTAGAACTATTATATTAAGACAAATTATCTGACGAAAAGGTACCAATAAATACTTTTTTTTTATATAATTAATGATATGTAATATAGAATAAATATAATAAAGTCATTTACTTTATATAAAAGTAATTATATATACACAAATTACTTGAATTAACTTTTAGTATAGATATATGCAATTTATATGCATAGAAATTTATTCACACATAAACTTACATATAGAAATATACAGCATGGAGGCATGGAGGTAAAAATCATCTCTTAATAAGTTCAAAGGAATTCAATGACTATAGAGGGTCAAGGTGAAAATATTCAAACAAGTTGTTCCTTGTAATGACTGGAGAATTATTTCAATTGTTTTGTTTTTTTTTAAGCATGGTGATGCCTGAAGACTTTTATTAAAAAACGAACCAAAAAAAAGATTTTTCAATGATATATAAAAAAATCTGCTATGTCCCTAGTAGTTGTGTTGCCCCATCATATCATAGGTCTTTTAACTAATGTTAAAAAAAAAATAAATATAAATATAATTACCCTCCTCCATAAAAAGCTTTCACAGTTATATTCAATTTATATATACAACAAGTTTTAATATGTGCGTTTTCTTAGCTCATTTGCTCCCATATGAGATACATGAAAGTTAAAAGCGTGAGCTTCCTACCTTCATCACTGGATCCCTTCACAGGACAGAGCCAGACGAGCTGCAGAGGAGATCCTCACGTCAGCTGGAGCCTCAGCAAACAAGTCTATTTGTCACGTGTGGTGGAGAGTTTTAACTGGGCCAAAATGATTTCTGACTCACAAAACCCTCCTGTACTCCTCCTCTTCCTCTTCTACTCCACGGACTGCATACTAAAGAGGAAATCACGAACACAGACATCACTTCGAAGAACATAACTTCACAGGACACTGTGACTTTGACCGGGGTCAGTAACAAACCTACTTTCCTTGCAGAGCCGGTATGATCCCCTGGCTGTGGGTGAAATGTGTGATAAGATGGACCATTCAGAATTCAGTAAGGCTCGTCACACCACAGGCAGAGATTAGACAATCAAGGTGGCAGAACTCGTCCCAAAATTGCAACGAGAGAGAAACTCTAGACGTTGTTTTGACTGCGGACTCCATCACCAGGCAAGTCACAACGGGAAGGACTGAAAACTTAACCTCGGCCGCCACGACAGTGCAGGAGCTCACAGTGATGTTCAACACCGTTTGGTCCACTCATCTCAACAATAAGAACCTCATCTTTCAGGCAGTCGCTTTTGACATGCCGGAGAACAGGACTGGTTCTGATGTCCTGGAACGGGACTTTTCCTTTGCTAATAGAGAAACTGAAAGACTTTATGTTTCCATTTCAACCCTGAGAAAAGGAATCAAATCTTTCTGTCACCTTTTAGCTATGAATACATGATTAACTGCAATATGCATCTCCAGTGGAGGAAAGTTTACTGTTGACAACTTCAACATCTTGTGGAACTGTAAGAATGAGGTTCATCTAAATATCAGTGGATCCAGATTACTCAGTGCCAACATACATCATGCACTCAGGACAAAGACCGCAAGCTGCTTTGTTAATCATACTAGTGATTTCAACTACAGTAGCTGGTGCCGTCATTAGAAACCTGTAAGAACAAACATACTGTTGCTCTAACTAATCTGTCTGCAGTTGTGTGTCAGCTTCAGTGTGAATCCAGCAATGTTCATAGTACGCTCCACTTTGGTTTACACAAAACGTTCAGTCTCTGTTGGGCACGTCTCTGTTTATTACTGTGGGAAAAATAGATCTCACGTCCTTAACATAAACTTGGTTAAATGAAGACAATACTGCAGCAGCACTTATTGAATCATCGCCTCCACACTTCGGTTTTATCAGCGAGGTCACGGTGTTCAGGAAAGGAGGAGACTTAGCTTCTCTGTATGAGAGGCGACTGTATGAGTAGTAAATTGACATTACAACACAAATAACACAACATAAATGAAGAAATATTTGCCAAACTTTTATTTTAGATTTCAGCCTTTTTGTGCACCTGTTCCTGTTGGTAAAATATCTCATATATCTCAAATATCTTTCACATCTTTTTTTTGGTTTTGTTTGTCTTACTCCAGTAAAAGATGGATTTATGAGATTTGTACTCATATTCATGCATCAACCTTCACAGCATCCATTGAGCATCCGCAGGCCTGCTGAGACCCAACGTCTAAATTTAGCTGTTGTCACTTACGTGTCACATCTGCCACGGAGGTAATATTTCTATCATTGCGCATGAAAGAGGAAGGAAATGCTGACGGACGGATAAAACTGATCCATCAAACTGGGCACAGAGTGACAGCTGGCAGAGTGAGTGCAGCACATCTGGCTGAGGACTAGTTACGATCAGAAATCTGAAGTGAAGGAGAGACGTTCAGGATCAGAGACAAAAAGTGAATTTGTCATTAAGGGAGGTTGGCGGTGTGCTCTTAATAGCTTGTAAAATCCTAAATATCTTAAAAGAAAGGTTTTCATTATATCCCAGCATGAGACGAACCAGAAAGTTCCCACCATCACCCCAGCTGCCCCTCACACTGCCTCTGTCACACCAGGAAGCCATTACTGGTTGAATGTGACTGTTTTGCACATTTTAAAACAGAGGTCTGTGTGCCAAACCATAAGAGGTTCCAATCAGGCCCTGGCAGAAAACGATCAACAGGCAGTGTGAAGTGTTCGGTAAGCCTGATGGGTGGAACGTCTGAGGTTTCAGGATTGGGTCGAACCTGGGAGAGCATGGTTATCAAGCTGGAACGGACCATTGTTTCCCCCCAGACACCCCTTGTTCAGCTCCTGCAGGATGACATCACCTTTCTGGTTTGAGGCACTCCTGTTGTCAAAGCTCTCTGTGACCTTGCTTTCTCTGAAAGCAGAGGCGGGGCTCTCTGAGGGCCTCCTGTATTTACCTGGGAGGGAGTGTTTGAAGTCCTCAAGCTGAAGGGTTTTTGAAGCGTTGACCTGTTGGCCTTTCAGCTCCCTTTGAAAACCAACGCAGCTCCCCGAACTGCTTGCATTTTCATATAATGCTCACATTAAAATATAAGTCACAGTTAATTATGCCATGCTCAAACAGTATGTGTGTCGTCCTTCATTGCTAAATATTTCAAATTCTGTCCAGTTAGTTAAAGAAGCTCTATGCAGGCAATGATGTTGACCAACTGTTCTGTAAGCTGAATCCATGCTGTTTGCCTCCTGACACAGTCTGCAGTCTGGCTTCAGTTGTTACAGGACAACCAGCCAAACTTCAAGCATGCCGGGAAGGAAACTGTCTTTCTAGGAGAAGCTTGTTTGCCAAGCCAGAGTGCACCGAGAACAAACTATGTCCTGCATACGGATGCAAGATTTATGTTTCCCCTGACTCTGCTGAAGCCAAACTCAAGTTTTCCATCTTAAGCACTGGTTTAATCAGTATGATCCCATCACCTTGAACATCATACTGTGACCACGAAAGCATTTCTAAAATAGATTTAGCCCGCTTGTTTGTTGAGACAGCTACCATTGCTACATTTAGCCTCTTGTATTGAGGTCAGCAAGGAATGAACCCGACACCTCAACCCTTTGAATTACATCCACATGCCACACGATGACAGCTCCCTCTGTGCAAACATGACCCAGACTCCAACAGAAGTGTCTGTCTGTCTGTCTGTCTGTCTGTCTGTGCTGTGGAGTCTTACAGATTATATTCTGTAATTGTCCAAAAAAAAAGAATGACCTAAACAGGATTAGCACAATATTTGTATCCATATTTTAAAATGTGGAATTTGACTGAAGAGCTTTGACAAAAATGATGCATAAAACAACTTATTTGTGATTCTTTTTAGTTGGGTACTTATCTGTTCTGATGGCTTTCTTTTTTGTCATAAGGTGTTTATGAAATGTTCACAGTCTTCTAAAAGGATGTGCTGGCTGTTGTACAAATACAGGAAAAACAAACGGCGCATGGAGAAGGAGTGTTAAATCACAAAATAACTACCAAATTAAACCTAGCAAGGTAATGATTCAGTTAATAAACAGGTTTGAATTAGAACTTATCTCTTGCTTTATTCATCTTTTAGTGATCATTCTGTCGCTTTCATCAGGCACAAGGCAACAGGCAGTATCTCTATCTCTCCAGTGGATGGCAGTGTTATAAAGCAGCTTTCAGTTAGGCTCTTCAGTCGGGAGACGAAGAAGAAACAAACCAACTCCATTGGCTGAGTCGTGGTGACGTTTGTGCCCCTCCCCCCTGATTTCTACTGAGCAGCTTCAACATGGCGGCGGTGGATGTCATTGTGGATAACTTGGTGTCTCTGTGGAGGATTCCGACCATCCGAAAATACTTCCCCTGGATGTTTCTTCTCATTTCCGCGGTGGGATCCATTGGGAAGGAGCTGGAGCTCGTCCCGGAGACTTACTTCAGCAGCAGCAGAAATGCCCTCAATGTGTGAGTACAGATCCAATCAGCTCGCCGGTGTCAGCTAACTAGCACCAAACTATTTAAAGTTGGCTGAAAGGTGACCCACCCACGGCAGTAATTAGTACAGAAGTACGAGACTCTGCCGTAACAATGAATTCACTAGGCTCTCTGTATGTAGGTCAACGGCCAGCACGTGCTACTGGCTGATCGCTATCTAACTTGTCTTGAGCAGTAATGTTTTCTCCAGGTGTAGGTAACCTCAGACACACACTGTCATACATTGAAGCAGCTTTTCACTGTCACTGTTGTTCAAAGAAAGTTATGTGAATAATGGAAAAGTACGTCTTTATTGTAACCAGTGTTTCTCACTTGCTTATAGTCTAAACAAGCTGAGATTTTTTTTAGATATTTATAGACTATAGTAACTTTTTACATCTCCTGGAGCAGAATGAATCTCTAAAGTAGTTTTGAAATAGGATCCATGTTTAGTTAAAACACATGTTGTGCTTTAAAACATGCGTGGATATGACTTTTATGTATTGACAGAAACTCCCAATTTTTCCCCACTAAGTGTCTATCTTTTGCAATGTAATAAATCTAATCTGGACTACAGATAACCACATTCCTATTGAAACTCGGGAGGAGACGAAGCTCAGATCGAACTGAGAACAATTGAAAAGATCAAGAAAAGAATTTAATGATAACTTGCAGCAAGGGAACAAATCTCCCTACGTCATCTGAGCGCTGTGCTGGAGTTGTTCCAAGATCATTCTATGCAACCTGGTTTTAAGATTTGTATGAGCTGGGGGTTTAAGTTGAGTTGGGGGTTTTATGTTTGTTTTTTCAAGCTTGTGCTGGAAGGGCTCTCCCTCGTCTCATGTCAGTTTGTTCAGTTTCTTTGGCGATTGTATTTTCTATCCTTCCAACTGTCTTCCTACTGAAGTAAATGGAGTTTTAATAAACTGTGTAATTGTATCTGTCTTCTTATTCCTGCAGGTATTTTGTCAAAGTGTCCTGGGGATGGACGCTGTTGCTGCTGACTCCCTTCCTCCTCCTCTCGAACTCCTCCTTCAGCAGGAGCGTCTCCTTCCTTGGCCGTCGGCTGCTCTGCCTGGTGGTCGCGACTGCCGTGTGGTACGTCTGCACGGAGACCTTCTTCTACATCGAGGATGCGACCGGCTCCTGTTTTGAAGGCGACGCGTTGAACGCTGTCAAGGAGGAGTTCACAACGAAGGTCTCCTGCAGGCGGGCGGGCCACCGTTGGTACGGCTACGACATCTCTGGACACTCCTTCATCCTGGCCTACTCCTCGCTCTTCATCATGGAGGAAATGGCTCCGATGGCCTCTTCAAAGACGGCTACTCTGTCTGCGCTGCCCAGGATGGTGCTCAACCTGCTCTATGTGGCCTTGAACCTCATCGTGGTCATTTGGGTTTTGATGTTCACCTGCACCTCCGTTTATTTCCACGACCCGTCTCACAAGTTGCTCGGGACCATTTGCGGCCTGCTGGGTTGGTATCTTACGTATCGGGTTTGGTATCGCAGCCCTTTGTCACCAGGACTGCCCCCTCAGCGCCACCCCAAGGAGCAGAAACAACACGCCTGAAATGAACTCGCACCAGCGCCAATGCTTCAGCCATCCTCGGTGCCGCACCCTACATTTGACGTTACTCGGGTCCAAGCCGGCCAAGCTATTTTAAGCTATTCAAAGTTATTCAAAGTTATTCCCTCCTCACAGAAAAAATGCTTTCTTTTGAGGAGACCTGTAGTTGTCCTGCTCCATTTAGCAGCCGCTGATCCCAGAATGACTCTCGGTAATCTGAGATACAAGCAAGACGCTGCTGACGCTGTCCAGCCTCAGTCTCCGTGGCCTCACAAGCTACACTGATGGTTTTTGTCTGCCTTACAAAATCTTCACTCGTGTTAAAGTGATTGCAGTTCTTAGATACAAGTGGGAACACTTGAGAATGTTTACAGTGTGTTTTTGCAGACCAATGTTTGTGTATTTAGAAGAACTACCTTCAGAACAAAGTCCAATCCTGCTGAGGATTCACATGAGCTGACAATTTAATTTAATGTAACTGCGTGTCAACGTGTTTAAAACATTTGCTCGGGGGATGCAAAACTTCAAGAATAGAGGATACAAGGAGAATCTTAATATATTTACTTTGGTAGTAAGGGAGGTAAAGGGTTAGCTTATTGTTTTAGTGAGGCACTTGACATTTATTTTCGTGATCACTCATCTTCTCATTTGATTGTTTGTCTTTAAAATGTCAGTTTCGGTTTGTTGCCTTGATTCAGATTATTATCTGCTTGTGCAGACTACAGCCCTGTGTAGTAGCCAGGAGCTGATAATACAGTATTACTGTACCTTTAAATTATTGAGCATAAAGCGCGACTTGAGCATTTCTCACAAACTGATAATAATATATCAAATACAGTATCTGGATACGCAATTATAGAGTTGTGCTCAACATGGAGATAGAAATCTAATATAAGATAGACCTACCTCCATATTCAACTCAACACTAAGCATCTCTCAGTCCCGATCAGTGCAGGTGATTTCTGCTTTAATGTGAGAAGTATGCAGACATTTGTATGTATGTGAAAATATAAATAGACTATTGTAAAGCCAGGTCAGCATAAAAATATACAAGGAGTAGAAAAAGGAGATGTACGTAGGATTTCTTAAAAGAGGCCTTTTCTATTATTCACAGTTTTCTGGTTTTTCATGTTCTGGGGTTCCATTAGAATAACTTTTCAAAAGTCTGAGCTGGAGTCTGATTGACTGCAGAAGGTGTTTGTTTCAACAGCGCAGAGCCTGCAAACATGCAGCTTCCACTTCTCCTAATTTAACACAAGTTTCGTTATCTTGAATGCCGTTTGTATGCATGTAGGATTTGACCATATAAGGAAGTTTGTTTTTTAAACAATATGTATTACTTCCTTATTTGACATTTTGGTCACAGTTAAATACAAATAGATGAGATTGTATCATTATTCATGTGATGGAAAATCCTGGAAAGCTTCAGTAATTTCCAGACTACAAGTCACAAGTATTCTTCCACAATCCAGAATCGTCTGTGAGTTTGTTCCTGCAGCTCTGGCCGTCGAGCTTTTAGCCCACAGTTTGATTTTACTTTATCACAATAACAGTTTCTCTGCTTTTAGTCTTTCTCAGACACATTGAACTCTTTCTGCTGCATGTTTAATAATTTCTAGTTTAAATGAAAGAGATTTTCTCTGTGGTACTGTATTAGCATTCTGATGTCATACAGTGACATCTAGTGGCTGGAAATGGTATGCACCAGTATATCTCCTCTTAATATAAGTTGCATAACCAGAAAGCAAAACTGACTTATAGTCCAGAACATACAGTAATTCTTGTAAACTACAGTTTAGATTTCTTTTACGGTGCCTTAACTACGTTCTGTAAACCCGTCAATAACTTCCACACTACACGTTTTGTCTCTCACCAGGTCATTTTGTCTTTTCGTCATTACAAGTAGAGCTGGAGACATAATTCATCAGAGTTCAGTCAATCTTTTTGCGATATGCGTGTTGATACTGATGAATTATGTCTCCATGCTCTGTGCATTCAGAATTAGAGCATTTTAAAAGCAAAGTAGAAATTTACAGTAGAAAACACACTTTGAAACCCACTCTTTAGAAGTAAACTGGATTTGTGCTTGAAACTAGTAAAGAATCAACTATTTCGGGGTGTCTTGACAGTTGTTTACTTCAGTCATGAGCAACAATGAAAAAGGTGGAAAATACCAATTTTGTCACCTGTATTGCTAAACGTGTGTTCATGTAAATCACAACAATGTTATAAGTTTTATGGCATTTCTGTGATGTGTCATGTAGAAAAAATGGTTCAATAAATTAAAATAAAAAGTTTGTTTCATTTTCATTATTTATTTTGTCATTGATGGCAACTGAATAAATTAAGGCTCATGAACAAACATCATAAAAAGCACCATAAATAAATGCATATATATATATAGATATATAGAAATATAAAAAATAAAAAGTAAAGAATAAAAAAATACTATAGTGAAATATAATGGCCACAAATCACGACAAGGATTTCTCCACTTTGAACTCTTTGTGTGTTCAGATCCCTTCAGGCAGCTTGAACCTCAGTCAGAGGAAACAGTGGAGCCGTAACAGTGATGATAAAACATAAACAAAGTGTTCACAATGATTGGCTGGTTAGGACCTTTCTCTCTTGAGCCAACAGTGTCGTTTTCTATGAATTAAGAATAGATGTTTGGGCAGCAACAAAATCACAGATGTCAACACACAGTGAAGTTAATTTGATGTCTTTTACATGTATACCTTGTGTATTTCCACACCTTGAAAACTTAAGTATTCACATTTGATATCGTCGTCTTCATTATAGTTTACAGCTTGAAACGCCCGAAAAGAATCCCTGTTTGATGGAAGCAAACAAATCAATGTGGCTGTTTGTTAACATTAAAGCCGGTGTGCCTAATTTTTCTTCATAGAAATGGGATGATCGGGTCACGGAAAGCCGACGCTGCTAGAAAAAGAGGATGGATCGTGGTCTTTGGTTCAACATTTCCTGCCACAGTCGCCACCTGCAGGGAGGCGAGTTTCTGTGGCTGCAGAAAACAGGGGGCATCCTGAAAAAGGTCACACAACACCGTCTTTATGCGAGATTCAAACGGAGAACGTCGAGTATGACGGCAGATTAGAAACACAGCAGGAACATGAAAGGGTGAAATCACCACAAACCATCAAGGATGAAGACAAAATGTTGAGAGTGAAGCTGAAACTTTAGAGATTAGGTGGCAGAATGTTGAGAATGGTTTATATATTGGCAATAAATTTAACATTTTAATAGTGTCAGAATTGGAGAGTCAAATTGAAAATATAAGGAGAAGATTATGTTTATATAAATAAATGTATTAAACCAAAATCCGTAAATGCAGATTGATAAAAAAAAATCTAAAATTATTCCCAAAAAATCTTTTTTAGAAAAACAATACATTTTCTTGGGACAAATTTTAAACATAAAATCAGAATAAAACTCAAATCAAATTCACATAAACGCAATTGATGTACAGATTTTAAAGAAACTTAAGGTGTTGAAACTATTTTCAATGATTTAAATTACAATTTTGTATTTTACAGGTAAAAATGTGAAGAATTAAAAGAAATGACCAAATGAAATGTGAAATTTATTACTATTAAAGTATATTCATTTCTTTGAAACTGGATTTTATTTCTCTTATGGTTACACTACTGGACATTGCAAGTTCAGCTCTTTGATATTATACCATAATAATTATAGTTCTCATCAAGTTATAATTATATCAATATTCCACAAGAAAAGTCTAAAATGAAGATTAAAATAAACTTTTGAGAACAATCAAAATCTAATTTCAACCTAAAAAGGGAAACATCAATAAGGTTTTAAATGAAGCTGAAATAAATCAAACTCTTAATAATAAAAATAAAATTCTCAATATTTTTCTTCATCCTTTGCACTTTGCCAACTTCCTTGAATGAAAAAAAAAATCCACTTGTTTTGGAATATTTTGTGCCTTAAAAGTACAGTATGCAAGTTTTGAGTAATGACACTTTTGAGCATTAGGTGGCGGTAGTGAGTTGACGTAGCTTCCAGTCTGTCCTCAGGCCAGCCTCCAGAGTTTGGTGGTTTGCTTTTTGGGTAAAAGTTGCTTCAATATTATTCACTCTTTGATTATTAATGTTACCATTAACTGGACAAACAAGACACACTATCATCTAGTCTATTCAGTCCAACCACAATAAACGAGCATAATCTACCATTAGCATGTTGCTACGCTCTCTTTTTTCTGGACTGAGGACAGACTCGAGTCGTTCATCACAGCAGCTTGTTGGTTAAAAGTAATTCATTAACAGGAAACGTGCCAGCAGTTTGTCCAACAGAGATGATGTAAATAACATTTTGTTTTGAAGGAAATAAACAAAAACATAAACACTTCATGCATTTTTCTGTAGTGACGCCCCCTAATGGCAGATAGAAACACCACACTGTGAGTCCTAGCGAGAAGAATATCTCTTTAACCAGCCATGAAAACAAAGAGCGGCTCACAACTCCAGCCTGTACCTCACAATAATGAGTTAAACCCCCCCCCACCAAAAAAAAAAAAAAAAGAGCGCAGACTTGGAGCAGGGTGAGAGAAACAAAACACACTGCATCAACAAAAGAGACGGCTGTGAACGGCTCGTCACCTTTAAATCACCTTTAAACCCCAGCATGGTGAAATAAATCAGACATCGTATAGTTAAAAAATATCTGTCTCTAAGAACAATCTTGCATCTGTCAGGAGGAGTCGGAGACACACAAACAGTCGTAGTTTCCACTGCACGGTGCGGGCGCTTCAAAGGTTACACTCAGCAACACTCAGTATCGGCCAAATACTCAGTGATGATCATAAATTCTGCCTCCGAGCAACACAACCCCCCCCCCGTTAGTGTCCCACCCCGTCACAACACGCTAACACAATACCAAAATCACCCATGCAATGAAACTCAGACCCTAATCCCAATGCAACACTGTGTTGTGCTAAATAGATGCAGAATCTATGATGCGGCTCGGCCAAGTGTAACGTTCCAAACACCCACAGTTTGTAGCGTCTGAACTCCTGCGCAGCGACAAAGAGAGTGACTGTGGACCACCATGTGCTGTGTCGTCTGTGGTGCTCTTAATAAACCGAGCGCACGTGGGTGTGTGGGTGCGTGTGTGTGTGTTGGGTGTATACAGTTAGTTAATAGAGCAGTTTGACATTTTGGGGAAATATATGTTTGTAAGGGGGCCTAATCGTCTAGCAGCTTGTCTGGTGCTTGTGTACATCTCTGATGGTTTGTACGTAATGAGATTTATCAGTGAGGATGTAGATTTGTGTGTACACAAATTTGCGTGTGCGTAACAAAACGCGCGTGTGTAACACAATATATTTGCCTTCAGTAACACTCCCAGGCTCACCTTTGTCAGTCCAGGTTTTATTCTATAGTAATGTTATGATTGTAATGGCCGAGTACATCTGGTGCTACTAAGTGATATGAAGGCTGTTTAGCTAAAAATGCAGACCATAAGCGTGTCAAAAGCAAGCCTGACAGTCGGTACTGAGGGCAAACAAAACCCGGCAATACAAAATGTAAATAATGTAACTAGATTTCTTTAGCTGCAGGCGGGCAGCAGAATCTACTTGAAAAGAGCCGACAGGTCTGAGCTCAGAGGCGTTTACAAACCCTGGTAGACACACACAAACTTTGTTACGCTCATACAAATCTGTGTACACAACAAATACAATTTTTACAGACACAATTACCACAGTGCAAATACAAATTGAGATAAACACACACACAAGTCATGGGCTGCTATGTTAGTCCCATATTGTGTGTCCTTATTTCTGAGGAGTTGGATGATTAGATTGAAGCTACAGCTCCTGTTACAACTTAAAAACAAGTTCAGCCACTAAGCAGAATGGCTAAAAGATATAATATATCGTAATTAGATTACTATCTGGCTCAATTAGATTGTTTTTCTTTTTTACTGTGCTTGTGTGGAGCACATGCTCTGTTAAACACGACCATATCCAGTGTAAGTACAAAGTAAAAATCTTTCATAAGCTTAATTAGAACTTTAATTAGAGTAGATTATTTCAGTGATGTAACAATCCTACTTGGCCGTATTACCCATTACAGTTAAATTTCCTTTGTTTATTTGAGGTTTACTTCTTGTATAAATGGTGCCACATCCATATGGAACATGCACTTGTAGGATGAGGAGTCACGCTGGATTTGTAGGTTGCAACCACAAAGAAATTTTCCTGCAAATGCCAAACAGCTCTCCTAATTATTTTAATGCCATGTTTATATAGAAATAGATGAATACGATGTAATTAGATGGATTTGTGACTTTGATAAAATAACTCTGGCATCAAACCCTATTTTGTCTTTAAGTCCAGGACTCGACTGCAGCTGGATTTCTATCCACTTTAGGTGTGACAGTGAACAGGTTCATCTGGTTTTGTTGGTGTATCAGGATTCGATGAGTCACAAAGCTGACTCTAAACTTGTTTCCTCTCCAGATATGTCAGAAAGAACCTGGAAAGTCCTTCAAACTTCAGTGAAGCCCATCAGAGCGGCTTGTCAAACACGCCTCTGCAACATCAGTCGAGGGCAGATTAGTTTACTTCACAGTCCTGAATCCCATAAGAGTGATAGAGACTTAGTAGAATGATCAAATAGGTTTCGTGCAAAACCGTAATAGTGACATTTGTAGATCATATCTAAATAATTAATGGCTGTTGTGAATTAAAAATGTCCAACAAGCACAAGAAGAGTTATTGCCTATGAATCCCAACAGCAGCTCAGGATACTTTCCTATATTGTGAAAAACATTAGAAAAACACAATATTTATCAAAACAAAACTACTCAGTGTGAAACAGAACATGGAGGGTGAGATTAGGAAGGGCACAATGGAGTTAAGGGGGGAACTTCCTGCCACACTAATTCACAAAAGAGCCTCTCTCTCTTTACTAACAGTTTTCCATCACAGTTCAATCAAATGTTTCATAAAAAGCAAGAATTTTCATGTAAGGCAGATAGAAATAGTTTAGTTTAAGAGATGTTTTCTTCTGCAGTCGATGAAGTACCTTTTAAACTGGCTAATTGTTGGCCCATGTTTTCAGTCCTAACCGGGAGCTGGCTTCATCTATAAGTTGATATTGATCCTCTCATCCACACCTCAAAAGGAAAGCCACAAAGACAATTCCCCAAAAGGTCAAATTATTCTTTTAAAGTTAAGACTCCATCCTTTCCATAGATCATCTGGCAGTTTCTGGCAGCACAGCACTTATAAAGTATTTGTCATGTACATAGTCCTGTGGTTTCCACTGGGTGAACCTCAGGGAGGCGGAGGAGTGAAGAGCAGGTATGAATAATGACTATAATAGTGGCATGCGAAGGTCGGTAAACCCCTGTTGGTGTTACAGTGTTTAAAGATTGATCTGGGTTTCTACTTTAAGATTTCAGTGTAAAGGACCCGATGCGTGCCTCCAACAAAATGAAAATGAGGACTTGCATGCGCAAGAGCTGCAAGTTTCCAGAAATAAAAACTTTGTGAAGGCCTTGATCACCAGAAAAATGTGCTGTCAGGAATTTCTTCTTATGGAATGTTTTAATATTTCTTTGTTCACCCAGGTAAGTAATAGTGTTCTCTATATAGATTCATTATGTTTTCCTGCAGTCATAAAACATTACAGAAAAGTTGAAACGTCACACAAATACACAGACATATAAGACAACAAGAGGGCATTCACTACATGTATTTCTTTTTTAAAAACCAGTAGGCAAAGTAGCCCATCCCGCCCAGCGAGCCCATGAGGAAGGAGGCCCCGAAGAAGGACGGGGGCTTCTTTTTTACCATCCGGAAAGCGTTGGGTAGGACCGCCGACAGGAGGGTCGAGTGGATGTCGCCCAACACCTTGCGAAAAGCGTAGCGTTTTTGCACGCGCAGAAAAAAGGACTGCAGGTTGGGCCGGCTGCCGTCCTCCCAGTATTTCTTAGAAAGTCCCAAGAACTTGAGCCGGTGCAACAAGGCTCCGAGGCAGATATCAGCTAGCGTAAATTCAGGTCCACAAAGCCACAACTCACACTTCTGACCTGCGAGGCAAAGAAAGACTCAATAACAGCACACAGCTCGAAGTGTGTTTCTGACGTACTGGAGCTCGACTTCAGACATACCTTGATACTCTAGTTTTCTTTTCTCCAGTTCAGCTTCCACTTGATCTAAAACCATGGCTAACTCCCCCAGAATTTTCTTCAAGTAGTTCACATTGTCGTGGTCCAAGATCTTTGCCTGCGAAATGTAAATAGGAAAAGTTTTGTTTTTTCGAGTGACAATTTAAAATGTGTCTCTCCTCATAATGTATTGTGTATTATTCAATAAATGTATTCATTAGCAAAGCAGGGCTGATCACGCATAGAGAGTGAAAAAATGTTCGTATGAATTTCACCAGCCTTTAATAATAAAATATTATAATGTGACAAATATTAGGATATCAGCATTCAATTACTGCTCTCCAATCAAACTTATAGCGGAAAGATCAATCTATACTTGCATTAACGTGTTAACATCCCTCATTTCTTGTAAAATGAGCTTCTGTTTCATATGTCCCGAATTAGACTTTAGCAAAATAGATGCTTTTATTAACTTATTTGCACAACCACAGAGGCTCTTGGGAATTTAACTTTTTTTTTTTCCTTCAAGAAAGTAAAGATTAAAAAAAAAAAAAAGGCTTTTTGGCCAATTCCGACATTTACAGCAACGTTCATTATTGTGCACTGTGAAACACATAATGAAAAAGTATTATTGAAAATAATTTTTGCCTTTGCTGCATTTAGTTAGAACTTTCAGACACTTTCAGCAAAAACCTTCAAGGTCAGAGATGTGAGTGTTTAAAAGTGTTCTGTGCATGTGAAACTGGGTATAAAGAGGTGTGAGGGATCTGTGCAGGCTAAAGTGTGCTGCAAGAGGTCAAATGTGTCAATAAAGATGTGTTCCGGGTGCAGAAGATGGTTTCACAAGTGCCTATAACGGATGTGAAAACGGTTTATTAGGGAAACATACTGACCATTAGCTTCTTCTGCTTGGAAAGATACGGTTCTGTCAACTGTGGCTCCTCGTGGTCCAACTTCATCAACTCTGTCGCGGCGTTGGCCAAGTGTCCTGAATATCACACACACACACACACACACACACACACACACACACACACACACACACACACACACACACACACACACACACACACACACACACACACACACACACACACACACACACACACACACACACACACACACACACACACACACACACACACACACACACACACTAAAGTGTATGTTCTATTGTTCTTCAGGCAAGATTTGAGACCCAGCCTCTCTGACAGCTTTACTGCTGACAGAGCAGACACTGCAGAGACCAACACATTAAATCCTCAGAGGAGTTCTCAGACTGTCCGGAGACGCTGTTTCATGTCCAAACATCCCCTCGCTGTCTGCTCAGGGCAGACCAAGAGTTTCACGGTGATTGCTGTCTTCGAAAACTGTGTTTTGAGGCTGAGAGACACAAAGAGTCGAAGAGAAAAGGATTGATACGCTGCTTACTTTGGTCTTTTGCAGGATTTTAGATGAAATTAGATTCAACAAATAATTAAGTTGTCAGCTCCTTGGTGGTAGAATAAGATACGATAATCTTAACTATATTGAAGTAACACTCATCTAAAGAAATCAAAATGTACATGAACATTATCATTATGGCCACAATGGTTGGGTTTAAACACAAAGAGAAGACAAGCACATATTACATTATTAGTTGTTAATTAAACAGATCAGTCAGAACAGTATGGATCCCATCTTTGTTTTCCATGTAAGCACTGTGATGCTCTGTGCATTCTGACATCTATCGAGCAGAACCAGCCTCAACTTCAGCAGCAGTTTGAGATAGCAAAGCTCATCTGTAGGATGGAGACCACATGGGCCTGTCTGCACTCGCCTCCTGCATCAGTGAGAGTTGCCTGTCCATGACCTCGTCACAAGTTCACTGCTTTTCCTTCCTTTGTACCACTTTTGACAGATACACATCACTGCTCTTTTGAAGAAGCTCTCACCAATTCCTTCAGCCTTCATGATCTGGCCCTTGCCTGCTTCCATCCCATCAACATTAAAAGCAGAATGTCCACATGCTGCCTGATTTATCCCCCCAATGACAGGTGCTTTGACAAAGAGATAATCAGTGTTCTTCTCTTCCCAGTCTCGTTGTTTTGGCTGATCAGTGTGACCTAGAAAGCATGAAGAATGAAACTAGACGACTTAGATAAAAGCCATACAACCACAATGAAAACATGCAAACTCCACTGAAGGAGCGTTTGCATGTTCGAGTCTGAACTTTCTCGTGATGATGCGATGGAACGAGCCACTACGCCTCAATACCACCACAGCATGATAACACAAAATGTTATTAGCCTCAATAGTCTCTCCAGTGTCAGAAATTTAGCAGTCAGAAAGGATGAACTCTGAGCTTCTCATTAAACACTCCACTGACTTGATTTCATAGTACAACACGCACTGACCAGGGTTTGACTGGTTAATTAATTCTACTGAGGATCTTCTCTCTCTTTGGCCTGTTGCTTTGATTTACACACCGCGGCCATTACCCAATGAAATGTTAGGCCTGATGGTATCTGCCACTATAAACCAAACTTCCCCACAAAGTGCTGCATTCAGGATTTTTGGTACCGACTTGAGTCAAATCACACTCTGTTCATCACGCCGGGCACATAAAAATAGGGATTTGATTGCCGATGATGAAGAAAATGCTGCAAGGAAGATAAATAACTTTGCATCCATAAAGCCTAACCTCCGTTGTTTTATTCTGACAATCAGGTCTTACGTAATGCACACACTGACATAGATCAACCTTTTTTTAAATTAATGTTCGTCTGCTTTTTGCTTGATTGGTGATGTTTACCAAGAAGCCCTGAACTGAACAGCTGTTTGCCACTGCCTTTCATGAAAGCTATTTGTCATTTTATGCTTTACTGCATCCTCACCAGGCTGTACAGTGGCGCAGTGGTACACATTAGTTCTCCATAGTGGGAATGTGCATTTTAGACGCAGTGGAAAAACATGCATGTGACATTATTTGGTGACTCCATATTGGCAGTGGGTGTGAGTGTGTGTCTGTCTCTCTGTGTTTGCTCCCATGCCTGGCGAGCCAATGTGAGACTAAACACTATTGACGATGGTTATATTCACAACATGTTTAGATTTTGTTAACAGAGATGCTGCTGTTAATGTCAAGAGAGGCGTTTCCTCGTCTGGCTCGCCATAACTTTTGTTTGTGGACTTAAAATTTTCTGTGACGTACTTCAAATGTTCACTTTGTGACCGATCATCTCTTATATTGTTTTGCCAAACATCCACCACCACGTCCAACTCCACGTTTTTGTGGTGGTGAGGATTCAGCACTCCGTAGTGAACGCAGGCAAACAAACATGGAAGCAATACAGTTTCCAGCTGACTGTTCTTGTGTAAAGTGTAACATGCAAAACCCTCATTTAAATCCTAATGTTTGCTCGTGATGTCACTCAGTGTTATTATTAGTAAATGACCTGCAAAATGCATGCAAGCTGGAGGTGCTATCTATTGTGTGCATTTTAAAAACACTTTATATACATAATGTTAGTAAATCGTCCACTTTGTGACTTTGTCGCTATATTTTTGTGAGTTTTCTGTCCCTTCAGCAACTTTTTAAAAAAAGCAACAAGATTTTGTTTGTTTTTCTGTGATGTGGTTGGCGACTTCTAAGACTCTCGTGTAGCATTGTATTCGTCATGCTTTTCTCAACCAAGCAGCAGAGGTTTTAGTGAGTCCTCCCCATGCGCCAAGCCCTCTCAGGCAGCCCGGTCGCTGTGCAGCAGTCCGTCCCTGCTTCAGTCAGAGCAGGAGGAGTTCATCCCTCCACATCCTGACTGCAAATGAATCGATCAAAGCTGCAGGCTGAGCCCTCCTCAGCCTCCAGTCAGTAACTCTAAATATATCTATATCATCTTTCACTTACTTTTTACTCCCTGCTGAGATATTATTTCTCTGTCTTATGGTGTTGATTCCAATTTTATGCACATGGCCAAATATCAAGTCATCATTACAGTTAATTGATAAACTAATCTCTTTATTTATTATCAGTTTTTCTAAATAAAAAAAGAATGACAAAGCATTGTATTTTATAAAATTTATATTATTTTTGCATTCTACTTTCATATACTGTAATATTTCTATCCCTCTACCCTGGCTATACTACAATAACGAAGCTATGAGTACATTTTCAAGCCAAGCCCGACTCGTTGACACTAATAAAAGTGATACAAGAAAGTAGTGACTTTACATGTTTAATAACTAGTAACTACATCTTAAAAAGGTAACAAGCGACATGAAATTTGAGAGAAATTGAACTTTTAATATCTTTTTTTATCGTAGGTTCTTTTTGAGCTACTGGATTTATAAAAAAACATAAGCTTAACATATGTTCTTTAACCTTTATTGTCTTATTCTATCATGGCTCACAGGATTTGACTCCTATCTTTCTTATAATCATAATTCTTAGGCCATTTATTTTATCTGAAAAAAACCCCTCAAAAACGACCAGAAATCAGAGAAATAGAGCTCTGCGTCCAAATATAAGTCATCTCACTCGAGCCAAGCGCTTCTGTAGTCCCACCATCCAAATATGGACAAGATTGAACAGCGTATCAAATATTTGTATCATCAGCCAGTAAAACACACAGTAATATTGAAGAGCTTCAACATATTGAATGAAGCACTCACTCATTGCACATTTTGAGACATTTCCACAAGCATAAACCCAAAATAAATCCAGTCAAACTCGGAGTAAAAAGACTGATTGCAGAGATACAAACATTCATGCCTACACAGTGCAGTGAGCTGGCTTCACTTACTACGTATTTCTGCGGTGGCATACTTTGGGATCATAGAGTCGGTGGTGAGCTCTGGATGGAGGATGCAGCCGTGCGTGTAAGCGTCCATGGGCAGCCCGTCCAGTAGCTGCCGGTACTGCTGCACTCGATCGTGGAGAGGCGAGTCTGCATCAGGGATCAGCTGAGCCACTGTTTCTACATGTGTGAGCACACGTCGACATGCAAAGAAGAGAAAAAAAAACAACACATTCAGCCCAATGTGCAGAGACGCAAATATGAAATCAATTCTTGGGATGTTTTCAGAAACTTTAACACCTGAGATCTCTAAGCAACTGTCATTCAGCAACACAAACCCCAAAAATAGCACTGTTCTCCCTGCTGCAACAGTCAGGCATGCGGCACGGTAACCTGGTAACAGACGACACTCTGGAGCACGCCGCCACTCACGTCTAAACAACACTGGACCTGTCTGCAGAATCTCCAGGAGAATGGCAAAGCTTACCGAGGAGAAACTCTTTCTCTCTTCTCTGTTACTGTGTATTTGAATACACAGCAGTTAGATTTTGCAGGTGCAGAACAGGTGCAGACTAGTTGTAGTTGTTTCCATCTTTTTTCTTCATGCTAAGCTTTTGAGGCTGCAGCTCCACATGTACTCAATATAGAACATTGCACTACTGCTGCTAAATCACCATATGAACATCTGTTTTTGCCAAAAATGCTGTAATATTTTGTTGTTCTTATGTAGTCTGCATCTGTTCACTCATGGTTTTGCAATGAAGCTTATTCTATCATTTTAATTCGTTTTCATCACATGTACAACAAATTCCATTAATATAATGTGCACTGAATGCTCACTGCTTTAGAAAGTTACACGACTAAGAGCAGCTCTTTGTTTTACATTATGTGTCCTAATTCCGTTGGCTGGCTCGGTGCCATGTGGCTTGGAGGGAAGGTGTTCAACTTGATGACCTGCTGCTGAGTTTTAGCACAGAGAGCGAAGCGGGTTTGGAGAAGAGAGCCAGCTTTAATCTGTCTGCAGGGTCACTGCCAGACACACACAGAGAAGACATCGCTGAGAAAACAGAGATCGTTAGATGGCCACGAGAGGATGTTTGAGCCAATGGGAGAGCCGGAGGAGGGTGGAGCTGCTTCTGGCTGGGCTCCAGAAAGCTGAGTAATCAGTGCCAGGATCAGCGTGCCGACCTGGGCAGACCATTCAATGGTCCTCCAGGTGGTCTGCCGCAGCGCTCCGGTCAGGATAATGTCAACACGGAGAGTCGCATATACACTGTGATGCGCACTTACATGATGATAGAAAACTGGAGCAAGTGGATCTCTGATTTCCTTTATTTGACTTCAGTTCACACACTGCTTTAGTTGTGCTGAATCTAGACAACACTGTAGTTTATGACTCTCTTTTCTGAGACATATGCACTTTCCTGGCCAGCTGCAGCCCATAATGCCTGCATTCATTAGGGATTTCAATGCAGAGAAAAAGTATCTGCTCAGAGATTTTTTTTAAAGCAAAACCAATCTCTGAATTATTTTATTAAGCAACATGTTTAGACAGGATGTGTTACAATAACAACAAAGCTGTGCTTTAAGTACCTCAAATGATAGTACTATATAATGCTCAAGTGAATGAATGAATGAATGAATGAATGAATGAATGGTTTACTCCGGTTACAATTGTGCAGTTCGAAACTTCAATCAAAAACATAAAGTACTCTTCTCAAATATTACTAAAGTGTCGGTTCAACTGTGTTCACAGTAAGACAGGCAAGGTTTCCAGACTCAGAAAAATACCTGTACAGTGCCTCTAATGGAGTCTCTCAGTTTGTCAAGCTGGAGATGTGCCCTAACGCTTTCAACAAGTGAAAACAGAAAGGGTCTATAATATAACATCATCACCCTGAGAACCCAAGAGTGCAGTTTAGTTTAAACTTCATTTCAAATTCTTTGTGTAAAACCTGTTCCAGGCACATTTCCTAAGTATAAAATAAAGTTCGTCAGGAACATAATACTTCACTGAATTTTCTCTGGGTACCGTGGTTTCCTCCCGCAGTCCATCAATATGCATTTGACACTAATTAGTGACTCTAGATTTGTCTGTACATGTGAATGTGACTCTGGCCCTGTTTACACGACAACGATTCACGTGACAGCACCTAATCCGTTACATAAAAGGGGTGCGTTTATACTGCAGCAGTGGCCACAGAGACAAAGATGGAGTTAGTATGCCGGGCCACAGGGGGGCGCTGTTGCTTGATTTTGTAATGAAACTACACAGACGTGTGTGCAGAGAACAATACACTATAAACTTGAAGAAAATGGAGAGCACCTGACATCCATATGGAGTGATGACGCATCGGATGCTATCAGGGGTGAGTCTCAACTATAAAACTACTGATATGGATGATAAAACTAGAATACGGACCGCGACTCATACCACTGTGCGGCCGCCATGTTTGTTTACAACTGGATGAGCAGGAGGGAGGGGGAGAGATGCGCATGCGCAGTAATAGGCTCAGTATCCTCCGGCAGTGCCTGCAGGAGGGATTTGCAGCCATGAAAGAATCTTTCCACCTTGGGAGCCGGATTAAAAACATCGCGGATACAGTGCATCCACACACTGGTGCCGTGTAAACGGACCCCCCAAAAGTGAAGAAAGTTTTGCGGATACACTCGTTATCGTTGTCGTGTAAACCGGGCCTTTATGTGACTGTTTCTCTGTCTGTCCTGTGATGGACTGCTGACGTGTCCAATGCCCACTGTCAGCTGGGATTATGCTTTGCAACCTTAAGCCGGACAAAGCTTTGGAACAGGTGGATGCATGTACGACAGGCCCAACTGAGGGAGACTTTGGTTTGGAAACAAAAGTACCAAAAGTCGTTGCTATCTGATAAGGGAGAACAAAGTTAGCCTTCAGTCTGTGACTTTCCATTACAGTGTGCTCTTGAAAACTCTGAAAGTTATCTTTTGAAACAAACTGGATCCACAAAGTTCTGCATTCTACTGACAAACAAAATGAGTGGCGTCACTTATGTCAGCCAACACAGGGATACATTCATGCTTTTGTCAGTAAGTCATTATTACCCGTACCTTTATACTGCACTTTTCCACATGAGGAACAGTTGCTATTTTTGTTTTTTGTTCACTTTCAAGTATAATAAGGCAAATTACACAGAGCATTGTTAGGAAAACCCATTTCTTATTTTGATGCACACATGGAATCGGGTTCAGTGATGTCAAATTTTCAAAGTTTCCCATGCTTAACAGTATCCTGACTGATATATTTTTTACACTCGGAAGTCAAAGAATTCCCATTTCACAATTTCTTATCAAAGCATCACTACAAACATCTTTCCCGCTTTATCTAAACCATGTTCAAGAATGCTTGAGCCAATCCCATCTGACTGTGAGCCTAAACTACTGAAGATTTGTGCATTTAAAAATACTCACAGACGTGATATTGCGCACATGCACGTGTGAAATCTAAGGGAGTGTGTATGAAAGAGGCGCCAAATAACACATACGATCCATTTGGTGCATTCGCCTTCATGAATGTGGATTATCAAACATTGAGAATAGGATGCTTTATTGACATTATAAAAGTACAACAAAATGAATTAAATTAGTGCCAGATAGTGCCAAATATTGGAAAGAGATTAATCTAATAGATTAATGTACAACGCAAAATGGGATTTATTATATCTGAAGTATGACTGCTTTGTTTATAACAGGAAACAATGTCATCTCAGCCTGGAGAGACCCTTTTTAAAAGACTTTTTCACAGCTGGCCCTCTGTGACTTTTGTTTATCGACTTTATTAAAATATATTTTCTGCTTTGTGAAACTCTGTTGCTGATTGTCTTTCATATTGTGTTTCTGTTGTTATTTCTGCTTTTTGGTGCTAAATATTGATTAATTTGTCCTAATATTCCGATATGTTGACATGTTTGTTAACTTCATCCACAAGCACGTCCAACTCCATGTTTTCACTTTGCATCTTGTCTTGTGGAGGCTCAGCGCTCCGTCCAATCACTCCATTGTGAACAAAAGCAAACAGAGAGGTAAACAATGCCATCTCCAGCAGATCATTCTAGTGTAAACATGTCCTAATGCACTTAAAATGTCTCCTTTAAATACTTTTGTTTGGGCACGATCTTATCATTTTTACTTTATGTCCAGCAAAAAGCATGCAAATGGAAAGTGCAATCAATTGAGCATGCTTTATGCAAGATGAGGCTCAAAGTGTGAATGCAGCTCTGGACAGATCACCAGTCCATCACACAGACAGACAGACACAGCTAACACCAATTTAGAGTCACTCTATGCTTGGACTTTGGAAGGATGCTTATACAAAATCCACCCACCCACACCTGGAACAACTCCAAACAGAAAAGACCCTAAAGTTTGGCTGTGA
This sequence comes from Lipophrys pholis, assembly GCF_963383615.2. Classification (NCBI taxonomy): domain Eukaryota; kingdom Metazoa; phylum Chordata; class Actinopteri; order Blenniiformes; family Blenniidae; genus Lipophrys; species Lipophrys pholis. The sequence continues at coordinate 17,756,867 of NC_137630.1, forward strand.
ATTGAAAATGCTAACCACTACACCACTTTGCAGCCCGTAAGCCACGAGTCACTTATTATTTGCTGCAACTCATAAGGTTACAACTGTAATCACATCCAAGACAAACTAATAAAATCACCACACCGAAAATAAAATGAATGAGAGAGAGAGAGAGATCCCACACTGAAGTCTCTGCCTGCTGAGCGAGCAGCGTACCACATCTTCTTCCGCCGCCGCCGCTGGAATCGAAGCTTTCAAGCTTCACTGCTCTGCACATGTGACCACTAACTTAACTACAGTAACTCCATGGAGGGTTTTTTTTTCTGTTATTAGCCAGCATCCCTCAGGCTTCTCCCAGTCCCACAGCTTGTTACATAATGTCTCAGCTGATGCTCCTATAGGACACCCACAGATAGTAGAACACAACACACAGTGAACACGGCTCAGTGTGTGCACCCTAATGTCTCCTCATTCTTGGAACTGCCTGAGTCACTGCCTCACATCTTGACTGTGTATCACCCTCCGTCCCTATCACTGTTGAAGAGCTGCTGATCACTTATATATTCATCACTCTCAACGCTTTACTGTCAATTTGGAGCTCACTCATTTCATTATCTCTCATGTTTGTATCTCACTGCCACATATTCCTCCTCCGTCCCCCGGGGATGCTTCCAATTTAGTCTAATCTAATCAGAGGAGTTCATCTCGGTGACATTGGTGCAAAGACGTCGCTGCGACGACTTTCACAGTACAGTACACGCTGACACACTCTGGCGACAGATGGTCTCTGACAACATCCAATTGTTTGTGTTTCTCCAGATTCACAAGCTGGGAAAACGAGGCCTCAGTTTCTGAAGCTCTGCAGCTTAGCAACAGGGTGAAGTAGGAAGAAACACAATTTCATGTTTGTGTTTGTATTATTTTGAAGAGCTGTTACAGAACAAAGAATGAGGATGGGGTGAAAAGGCCTTATAACACAACCCATGCAGCTACCTTCAAAGGAGCTTGTGTGTGAAACCCAGTGTACGATGGATGGTATAATGGATGACACAAACTTGACTCTAAAAATAGTTCATCATCAAGCAAGTTGCCTCGGACTCCACCAGAGTCAGACTACGACACACACGTGTATACATACCTAAGCGGAAATTCAGAGTCAGCATTTAACTTAATAAGCATGTCGTTGGACTGTATGAGTAAAACATAGTATCCTGGGAAACTCCAGGCAGACGCCACACATGACCAAGGCTTAGTAAGCCGTGCATGGAGCCTCAATGCTCTATAGGTCAGTGATAAATAATGAATTGAAGCAAGTACAATATAATAGCTTTGCTTTTAAAGGCGTCTTGTCCAGCTAACAGTCATTATTGGGAAGATTGAACAATACAGTTCTTGTTTAAACGCAAAAAAATATCTCACTTATCACTAAGTTCAGTCTTTTAGCTGCTCTCACGCTGACCAAAATAATGTAACGCCAAATAAGAGAAAGCCTTAAAGCACCTCCAAGTCATTAGATCTGCTTTGATTCACACTATTTTTGCACACAGGGCAAGGTTTTTCATGTCATCCCCCAAAAAATCACACCTCAGATTTATTGACTTTCTGCTGTAATTTTACATGTAACACAAACAAATTGCTGAGAGTCTGTGACCCATCCCATGATTGCAATTCAAAAATAACGCAAGTAATCTAAGTTTACACATACGTTTTTTGACAGTTTTTTCTCGTGATCAAACACAAAAGGAACTGTGATTCCATAGAGTGGAGATTTCTTTGTTAAAAAACATATTGAAGTGTCACTGAAAATATGAAAATGCATGTCAACAGAATAACAGGAAGCTTCTCAGCCTCTAAAAACTGAGTGGATTTGCAGCTTCATTTCAAAACAGATGCAAACATAAACTATGCAGAATTTTTAACAAACCAAACTACGTGCTATGAATTATTTAATCTATTCCATTCATAAACTCCTCCCAGTACGATCTGAAATACTATATGCCTGATATTCCATATTCATGAAGGCAATTCGAGAGTGTGTGTTATTTTGTTAGACAAAATCCTCAGTGCATCTCGTCTGCTTCCACATTGTGCGCTCAATATCAAGTCACTGAGGAAGAAGACTTGGTGCCGCAGCTCTGCTCGGTATTATTAGTTGCCTTCACTTTGTAAGGACAAAACCAACCCTTTTGAAACTCCATAAATGTGAGTATGTCTTACTGCAAGGGGATGCAAATTGTCTCAACGTGTCACAGAACGTAAACACTGATGTGTCTATTTGAGTTCCTGACTGGTGTTTGGCTGTGTGTGCAGCAAACAGCAGTCCAATGTCTAACTATTTGCTTTTGTTATTGAGTCCACAGCTCGAGAAAGGAAATCTGAATTATTCTTGCACTGTACCTCCTGTAAAGTTTTTCTCCAGGTAGTCTATAATCTGGTTGTAGTCGCTGATGATGGTGTCTCCGTGCAGGAAGACGGGCACCTCCTCACCCAGGTTCAGCCTCATGAACCAGGGCTCCTTGTGCTCCTGCAGCGGCATGCTCACGTCCTTCTCCTCACAGACCAGACCCTTCTCATTAATGACGAGGCGTACCTGCAAGTACAGAGAAGACATCAACTGTAAGCTACCTCAACTAAACTCCGTGTCAATTTCTCATCATAAAAACTTCATTCAGAAGGAATAGGAACAAGGTAGTGAGTTTGCCTACCACCGAAGCTTTGTCTTCTCTGACGTTGTCAAGATTTGTTTTTCACATCTGACAGTACTATCTTGAACCCAGAGGAGACCTTAAAAACGTTCAATTGCTTTCTTCACCTTGAAGGGCCCTGTTTGTTAGTGCGTCCACAGGTGTTTGGCCCCACTAATATTTTGGCAAATCATAGATCATAGATATCTACAGCCTCTCTTCGAGGCAATCCAGGGGGGTTCCAGGAATAAAAGATTGTGAAGCGCTGCTCTAAAATAAAAAAAAACAACAAAAACCCCTTCAGTTATCTTGCTATGCCTCTGCTTGGATCCCACTCCTACAAACCTGACAGTCTGATGATCCATTTCTCCAAAGAAATACAAAAACATTGCACAACAAATCACAAAAATGTTGACAGGAAATTTCCGACTTGCAAATCTCTTCAGCTCTGCGTTTATGATATCAAACATGCACGGCTGAAATGTTGGTGCTGTGTTGAAAACCTCATGCAAACCTCAGCAAAATGTATGCAGGGACGCCAGCTTCCATTACTGGTGTGATGAAGGATAAGCCAAGGTCCACCGAGAGCCATTACATGGAAGGAGATTAATGAACTGAGATGACACTTGGGGTATAACGTGCTGCATTCGACCCCTTATAATGAGAGTTTTGCTGAATATGGCGAGACATGGTGTAAAGAAATAAAGTTGAATGATTTAGTAACACAAGCACAGTAATTACAGTGCGACAGCAGGAACAAATCTATGAATGCAGCAGTAATGTCAAAGGAGGGAAAAAAGGTTTATTACGTCTCCATCAGTGCAGCCCCAGTGAACACTCAAGCCAAGATTTCTAAATAAAACTGCCAAATATTTTAGATCTCAGTGCTTTTCTGCTGAGGTGTCCCACAATAACGCAGTCACTGTGAGAACAAATCTATTCTACAACGTGAGTCACTACAGAGCGATAAAGCCAAGTGGTTCAGCTGCTTTTGGAGTCACACCAAACAAATCTTGATTTGTAATACAGGGGGAGAAGAGGCGCACCTGAAGCAACATAAAAACTTTACACAAATTACTGCAATTAGGTACAGTCCAGGTCTCACTTCCAATGCATTTTATTAGTTTATGCTATAACTCAGAACTGAATCTTCGAGTTACTATAGTACCTATTATCACAACATATCTAATTTAGCATCTGTTCAGTGGAAGCTACTTCTCCCTGTATGACGAACATAAAGTTGGGTTTTCCAATAACAACTTGTATAGTTGTCCTAGTTGTCTGGTCCTGCTGTACTTTACCTGTGCCCTCCTCTTTTTGTAACCTATGACGTCTAGCATGTGCCACCGGTGTCCAATTACCGCCACTGTTTGTCCAAATAATGCAACAACAAAAAATATTTATATAAACTAAATAACCTGCCAACAATAAGTAGAAATGGCTCCTACGAGGGAGTTCCTAAATATTTTAGATGAGTACATTGTTAGACTAAACCCGCAACCTAACAGGACCAAATTCTACTTTAGAGAAGTAAGAAAGTGCTGATTCTGATATTTTAGTCCTTTATAATGAACTCCCAGCATGGATAGAACAAGCACAGAAAATGGTAGATTCATGAAATATTGACTTAATCATCATTAAGGCTCTAAAGAGTCATTGCATGCCAAATTGGCAGATACACGGTTTGTCATCGCTGTCGTCGCCGTCGTCATCATCATCCACTGGGTGCCAATAACCACGGTGTAATTGATATCTGTGGTTGAAATTCACAAAATTAAAACATTTTCTTTCCAGTTAGTTTTCATTAAGTTGTGACAGTAAGTTCCAGTAAGCTGCTTGTGGAGTTTAATATAGTTATATGATTAGTCTATTTATATAGGAGTAATGTAAGTACACCTTCTAAAAAACTCAGAAGGAGAACACTTGAGTGATTCTCAATCTACAGGTTTTCTAGGCTCAATCGTCATGGAAGTCATATATATATATATATAAAAAATAACATTGGCTCCTTTAAGCTTGGAGCTATTTTGACATTTCAGTCTGAAAACATATCAAACGTCTGGCAGCGACAGCTCCTTAGCTGTTCTTGAACCCAACAGCCTTGGACTGTGTGGATAGGAGAGACACTGGAGAGCTTTGAAATCCAAAAGGTGTCTGCGTCCTTATCACCACTTCAGCGTGAGATAGGGAAAAAAAACTTCAGTAAAAACTCAAACAGTGGATGAGTCTTCATCAAAATTTTAAATTACAGAGTGAACATCAGCTCTGAGACAAAGAGGCGCTGAACCCAATGCTGTTCAACCTGATCTAAAAACTCTCTCCTGCAACTCTGCCAAATGTGATGGAACAGACACCATCCTTCACTCATTTTAATCGCAGTCGTGCTTCGTCACTGGATGTGCCAGTGAGTTACATTTTAATGAGAGATATGGGTTGAACTCAGTACTCAAAACACTGTGAGGCTCAAACCAGGACTGATAGAAGGGGGTTTGTATAACAGAGGCCTGTTACTGACCTTCCTGCAGGACTCTAGGGACTATTAGCAGGACATGTCAAGGTTAGGACAGAGGTCAGGACAGACGATCAGGGGTGACCTGTTACCCTATATACTGAATTACATTGACTTTATGAATTTGACTGTTTTATTCTGCTGCAGTTTATCTGGAACCAATCAGATGTTGTTTCCCTGATTTTACGTTGTGAAATATTTCTTGCACACGTTGCTTCAACATTTGAACAGTAATGTATATAAAATAAGAAATAGTTCAGTCTTATAACAGAGATCAGACACACTGTTATCCTGACTCCGGGGCGTCTCCTCCATCAGAAAACGGCAGAGTTACAGTCTCATCTGCTGAAGGTGTAAATCTCAGACCTGCAGGCCTCCAGGTTTGCCAGAGCTGTATCGATCTGTGAGGCTGTCCTCTGAAGGTGCTGTTCACTCTGCTGCACGGAGCTCCATCTGTCTCTACTGTTATCACATCTTTTCACAGTGCATCATTCACGTTATACTGGATGCATACGTACTGTACGGTCCACTTCTTGGGAGTAGGTCAGAGGGAGAAGTCAGCTGTGAAATGTTATAAAACACACATGGAGAGGACCAACACAGCTTCCTGGAGAACTCGCTGAGGTGCACACACACTTGTAAAATGACCCCTCTGAACATCTGATGACAACAGAGTCTCAGTGTTAGTTAACTTAGTCTAGTTTTTAGACCGAGGTAAAAGGTTGCCTCGAAGTGGCCGCAGTGTCACTGGAGATTGAAAGCCACACATCGGGGTGGCCATCAGCTGTCCTGTACTCACAGGTTTGAACTAAAAATGCTCCCATTGTCCATTATGCACTGTTATATGAACAAAAGTGATCGGACATGTAAAAAATTGTGAACTACCACAATGCCTCATTGATATTTGGTCCGATAACTTGCCTATAAATATGCAAAATCGGAATGAGAGCAGTGCTGTAGTGTGTAAACACATAGCAGAAGGGGCTTCAATCCCTCTGTTCAAAAGCTTCAGAGCCAGAACATAAGAGCCCAAAACATAGTGCAGAATACATCAACAAGCATTAAAGTTTTAATAAATCGGTGCAGAAAAGGAAATGTGGTTTGGCAAGCTGCAACAAAAGGAAACTCCCATCAAAGCTGTGAGAAAATGACGGTTCTCATGTCGCTCTGTAGTCATGACAATACAGTATAACTCTCTGAGAGTTGGTGCAGCCTTTAGACTGCAGCAAAAAAAACAAACCATATTGGTTAAATTCACATTTAGGTCCATATCAAATTCACCTCTTAACACTGGTGTAAACAGCATTACAAGACTGGACAGGCTGGACCTGGCTGGTTCGCTGGTCAACCCAGAACCAATACCTGCAGCAAAGCACAGCTAAAAATACTATGATCTCATTACTGTTTCGTTCTTGTATTGGCTTATTGTACTGGTTTGGTATTAAATAAAATGTCTCCATAAATCACCTTCAACCCTCCGATATGAACCAATTCTTCTTCTTCAGCTGGTGAATTAAAGAACAATAGAAGAAACCATTTAAATGTTTTGCTAGAAAATGTAAAACTGACCAGTAGCTCTCATATTTCACAATCTATTGCACACTTCATTTCTCCTTGGAGATCTGTGAAAGATCACCCATTTCTGCTACTGCAGAATCACAAACACCAGAGGGTTACAAGCTCGCGTCCAGAACCCTCCTCGGGCCTATGGGGCAGAGGTGACAGTGAAGGCCTGAGGGTTGATCGGATGGATGGATGGATGGATGGATGGATGGATGGATGGATGGATGGATGGATGGATGGATTTTGTAATTTTTGCCAGCTTATGAGAAAACTGGTGTAGAAAAGTGTCGAACTTATCCAAATAAACAATACACTTAAAGACTTAAAGCAACCAAATTAAGCTTTGACTCACTAAATATTGAGGGCAGTTTTGGTGGAGGGAACAACCTTGTGCACGTCCTCTTAATCTCATAAAAGCTCTCTCTTAAAAATCCATTTAAATCTGCATCGGCTCACACAACAGACACAATGCTGAAAATGAAACACAGAGGGGTTTGTTGTACAGTAGAAGCAGGTGTGTTTTCATCACACTGTTAAGGAGTTGTAGGGACTTCATGCACACACACACTCAATCACACGTCAGTGGGGTCGCTTCAGGATCGAGGCGATAATCACGACAGTGAGCTTGGTGTTTATCCCTCTGCTGAACGACAACCGGCACAACCATCAATTCAGACTCAAGTGGCCATGAGCCAGCAACCCGACACGAAAACCTGGGTTGATGTTGAAGATGTTGGTCCACAGTCAAGTGGAATGATGCTGTACGGAAGCCTTTTCTCACAACAGGAACGCTGTGCTGTGGCTGTTTGATTACATGCTGAATGACATGCAGCAATGACGTTTTACTTCTGCATCTCATGACAAAGATATTTAACTAATCCGAGAAGCTCTGCAAGCATGAGGGGGGAAACTTCACTGAGCTTTTGACTGTCAATTAGTTTTCTCAGCTAATAATCAGCAAGTGAGTCCTCAAGTGTAAAAGTTAACAGTTTTCATGGGACAACTTGTTTTGTCTGGTTTGCAAAGCCTTTTTTGAGTTCCTGCCAAGCTGTTTTGGGGATTTTTAATTTTTTTTTTAAAGACAATTGATATTTGTCAAGCATATTTGTCTGCAGATCTATTCATGCTCTTCCAATGCACCACTATGTGCAACCTGGAAAACAAGCATGGCTATTTCATGAAGGATACGGGTTTACTCATGATATAAGGATTACTTAATGATCATTTTTGCCAGCCATCTTACTACTGTCACATTGTTATGAGTAGTATTATGCAATGACAAGCACTTAAATTCATTCTAACAAGCGGCACCACTTCTTTACCTCTCAGAAATGAAGCAAGCAGCAACATGAAGCATAACAGCTGTTTTTCATTCATTCACACTACACACACACTACACACACACACACACACTACACACACACACACACACACACACACACACACACACACACACACACACTATACACAGCAAGCCGATTGAGTCATAAGTGTTCAGTTTCTTCTCAAAGTATGTATCTTATCCAGAGCACAGATAACTGACAAACCTCAGTGATTTGCTGCATGCTGGCACTGATCAAAACAAACATCGTAGGCTGGCGTATTGAGACAGAAATAGAAGAAACATGATACTTAGAGTAAATTTGAAGTTCTACGTTTTTTATTTCTTTGAAAACATTACATATATTCTTAATAATCTAAAAACCTATCATTGGTCTTTGGTTTAGCAGGTGACACAGTTGCATTCCTGTAACTTATTGTTGTTGTTGTTGATTTTGTCTATATATATATAAACATTCACCAACAACACATATTTTAATGTAAAAGCCAGTCACTAGAGATATGCCCCTACCATCTCATCCAAATTCATGTGAGCACATTAGGCACAGATGTGAAATATGAAGTGCCTGGACTTTAATCTGACTTTCTTTATTTACATTAACAACAATAAAGTGACACCTCAGCAAGTACTACTTTACCATATTCTTGGTGGAGTCACAGGAGACCAAAAGAAAAGACATTTGGAAAAAAGAAAAGCATCTTAGATAATAGGACTTATCTGAAAGCAGGGGTCAGGTTCTAAAAACTTCAATTCCCACAATGCAGTGGGAGGAGTGCCAGCTTACTCCTGCATTAGAGTCTCCCATGTATTTAATTTATATTAATTACATTGCTGCAATTGAGGGTTAAAAATGTATGCACATATAAACAAATCCTACTCATGAGGGAAATTCTACAGCTTTTATTAAACAGATGCATTTAATGTTTTTCATTTTTAACATAATGGTTTGTGTAGCCTTTAAAGAGAAAGTGCGTTTTTAAAAGTCAAAGTCAGAGTGAACTTTATTGTAAATTCCCCTGTACATACAAGATACATAGAAGAATAGAAATCACACTTTTGTTAAGAAGCAATCATTTCCAATTAAAGCAGTAGAAAGTATTTGTAGTCTGTTGCTGTACTCAAGTAGATTTTGAGGGTATCTACACTTAAATATAAATATTCTTTTGAAGGCGTTTTACTTTTCCTCTCTCACTTTGAGTGAGTGACCAACTCTACTCTATCTGTTATGGAAAGGAAATCCAGTTCCCTCTGATAAACTGTGGATATAACAGTTATCAGACACATTACACTTAGAAAGAATCAGGTATGTCCTAAGAGACAACCTGCACAAGTTTGATACAATATGGCAGCCATATAGATGGAGAGTGTGTACCGAGGGAGAGAGAGAGAGGGAGGGAGGGGTAGAGTAAGAAGGGTTTTAAGTTAGGGGGTCCTGTTTCCTGTACATTTTGACTTTGTTTTTATGTTATTTGTATTGTTATGTTCATTGTTGTAAATCAGAGAGCATTGTATATTTTTATATATTGTATTGTTGTACACTCCATGGCCCAATAAGAAAAATAAATAAATTGACGAACTCTATTCTATCTGTATTTCTTCTTGTGAAAATAATGTCAGTACTTTTGTCACAAACACAGGTGGTTTTGTCCTTGCTTGTTTGAATAGATCAAGATATTCCCAAATCCACCAAAATAACCACTTCAAAACTTCAGAAGAGTCTTAAGAAATTCACCTGTGATTTTTGAGCCGGCAGGTAAAACTAATGACTTATCGGTCAGATCTCAGGGGTCATTCCCTAAAAACTACTGAAAATTGCTACATTGCTGTTTCTAAAGGTTGGTAAACTAACACTGATGTGTAATATTCCGGGAATACCCCTTCAATGTGCAGCTATATTGTTAAATGTAAGACTTGCCCCTCAAAATGATGGTAATGCAGGTTTGCACAGCTTTGAATGGCTGAAGCCTCCTCCCAAATAAGCACACATGCAGTAGAATAAACTATGCATGTTATTTACTTGCAGAACAGTCAGAGGGAGGTTGGAGGAATCCTTAAAAGCAACACACGGTGAGATTCAGCTGCAGAAAGGGGAGGGGATGGCCTTTGGTTTGTTTTGCACATCTTTCCAATCAATTATTTAGGATGTCATGTGTCAGAGAGCACATAGGTTGTGCGTGCAATCGGCAGCAATAAGGCCAGAAAACAGGCTTGATTCAAAAGAGCGAGGCGGAACAGATGTGAAGGGGTTTTATTTATGCGCTCAAAGAGAGAAAACTGAGCAGCAGTCCTGCTATATGTCGAGGAAACGAGACCCCCATGCTGCAGCGTTTTTCTCAAACGCCTCAAACGGGGGATGTGCTCAGCTGCGGGATCATATTCATATTCCGGAGGTAAAAGTGCCAGATAGTCGTGCACAAATACATGCTTTGGTCAAAACATGCAACCACGGAGGGTGGGGGTCCAGGCTGGAGCTTCATGTCATGCAAAGACAGTGGAGCCACCTCCATTTTCAAGCTCTGCTCTTTTTTTTTTTTTTTTTTTACCTTTTGGGAGGTGAAAGACTGCGTCCAGTGGTACAAAACCAGCCTGTCTTTGTTGAAGGGTTTGGGCTCTGCCGTCGCCTCCTCGCATTCCTCCCCGTCTGTGATTTTGCCGTCTTCATCCATGGCTGAGATGGGCCACCAGCTACAGTTGGTGGGGGTAACATGGTTGGAAGACGCCATGACAGAGCGGTTTGTGCGTGTGGAGGAGAGGCGCGAGGAGGGAGAGAAGAGGAGAGAGGGTGAGGGAGGGGGGAGAGAGAGAGAGAGAGAGAGAGAGAGAGAGAGAGAGAGAGAGAGAGAGAGAGAGAGAGAGAGAGAGAGAGAGAGAGAGAGTCTCAGCAGCGTGAGCGCAGCATCGCAGGCTTCACGCGGCAGCAGCGTCCGTCGGCTCGGGACAGCTCCGGTGCTGAAACGGGCTTCAAACGTCACATTGAACAAAAAAAAGAAAAAAGAAAAACACGGATGCAGCCTGATCCACGTGCGTACTGCTGCTGCCGGACCTACTACAGCCAAACCGAGGTGCCACTGAGCATCACATGATGAGCCACGCACAAACATGCGCGGCGGAAACGCGGCGGAGGGAGCGCGCCTCCCCGGAAGGTCAAGCGGCTCCTGTAAGGACATGCAGGCTCAGGACCATCAAGTACACACACACACACACACACACACACACACACACACACACACACACACACACACACACACACACACACACACACACACACACACACACACTCGCGCGCGCAAAATAAAATAACTGCAGGTGCAGTCAAATGTACTATTATCCAACCAAACCCAGATTACAATACACATTGGATATTCCAGGAAATTAACTTCAATAACCTGTGTTGGGAAAAATACATCACAACAGTACTGTACAACACGAGAGCAACCTGAATGTGTTGTAGTTGTAGTCCCCACTGCACTCTCCATAGTAATTTGCACACTGGTTTCGTGTGCTTTTACTCCATAGCTGCTGCTTTAAAAAGAAATTGCCACATTTTACTTATTTTGCACATTTACTTCTACAGTCACTTGTTTAGTGTATTTTGTTATTATGTTTTCAGAGTAGAGTGTTTATCTTTTTCTGTATATGGTATATTGCATTACAGCACCCACACACAGTAAGGACATTTAGCAAGCAAACAAGCAATTGTATTTATTCAGCACTTTAAATTAACCCCGGTGGACCAAAGTGCTCTATAATAGAATAAATAAGGTGTCAAAATGCTCAGTCTAGATTTCGCACATCACAAAATAGGTAAAACATACAGATAATACAAATAATATACAAAACAGTTAAAACAAATAATAGGATAGAACATGGGTAGTAGAAAAGACATTAAAAAATCAGTGAAACCTTGTAGAGTACAAAGTCAACAGCTCAGGTGGTGCTGAAGGCCAAAGAGAAAAAGATGGTTTTAAGCGGAAAGGAACAGGCCTGTCTGATAGACAGAGGCAAGTCATTCCACAGTATCAGGGCAATGGCAGCATTCAAATCAGAAACAGTTCAAAATAGAATGAAATATAAAGTTAACAAGTGCAATATATACAAAATTCTGGGGTTGTAAGTAAAATAACTTTATGGAAGAGTTTGATTACCAAGAGAGAGAATGCTCTCCTGTGAAAACATTACCGTAACAAACATGACATTTTGGCAGAAATGTGCTTCTAACTGATTTTATTATGCACTTGGCAACTCAGTGAAATAAAAAAATATAAAAAAACTTTTGTTGTAAATACAGTTAGTGCAGCTGCAGAGCTGCTGTCTCTCTTCCCAGTTCATTTTGGAGCATCTTCCTCCCACAAACTGATGTAACTTCAAGTGAACTCAATATGCGACTCAGCCATTTGACTGACCCGCACAGTGCTGACAACTCAGCGAATCAAAGTTCCTCTCACTAAAGCAAGTATGAGCACATTCATGTTCACACCTGGGGGAGGGAACTCATGTAATAAGTTACTTTATCAGATGACTAGTTACTTTTTTTTAAATTCAGTAACGGGGGTCAGGTGGATTTGCAGAGAAAACACACATAGAGAACATTCAAGCTGCACACAGAAAGGTTCCGAAGGCCGGACTCAAACCAGGGACACTGAATTTTGAGACCAAGGACGTCACATTTGTCCTGCGTTTTCAAATATTTAAATGGAGAGAAAAATACACTGAGTCAGTTTCTCTCGTAAGAGTCTGACTCAGTCTTCCTCCTTGTTACATTACCCACAATGCAATTCAAACACAGGTTAGTACAAGTGTGATGTGCTGCTTTTTCAGATGATGTAGCCTCATAGCCCCATCCCACATGAAGACGTCTGACATTACTGTAGAAACTGTTTCCTTTAATGACTGAAATGATTTACTCACAACCCGTATAATCATAAATTTTCATGTGAAAGAACTTGTTCCACCACAAATCTATTCACAGAAAATTATTGCAGTAGCATATTTTTTTCTACCTTTATCTGTTAGTACATTTACTTGAGTAAACAGCCAGACTTCATTACTACGAATAAGTACTTCTAACATTTGGCAGAGTTTACACAACACAGAGGTGGTTCAGTTTTTAATTCGCCGCCAATAAATTCTGAAAATATAAAGGAATAACTTTCTCAAGTCACAATTTGATTTGATTGAATTGCACTTATTGGCTTTGATACCAAGTGGAGCTACAGTCTTCAATAAGGTGGCTTCTCCCCCCCAAAATCGGAGAAATCTGTAATACAAGTTACCAAGCCATTACAGAAAATGCCAGAAGATTTCAGTGATATATTTCAGCTGTGGTATTTTTCCTTATGTGGTCTTTAATAATAATAATTAAAAACACCACTGATACAGGTCTAAAATTGATACGCATGCTGCAATTACTAAAAGTGTCCAAAAGAGGGCGGTAGTGAGCGCCACAATACTGCTTTCTTGAATTAAAAAAAAACCACAACATATACTGTATCCAACTGTTTATGTGGTGAAATAATTTCCCAAACATAAACACTGAAATTACTTACAAAACTTTATCAATAATGTTGAGATCATCAGAGGTGGAAAATCTCAATTAATATGTTACAACTGTATTAACATAGTTAAATGTACTCAAGTACAAGTACATCTCTCAAATGAAAAGTTAGTTTTTTAATCACATTTAACTTAATTTTCAGAGGCACGTTTCTGAGAGAAACGATAAAGTGAACAAATGTAGATAAAAAACAGCAATTCTATCAGTTGAAGGTATAATCAACCCAGTGTGGTGCAAATTGTACATAAGTATGAGAAAAAGTTCATATTTTAAAAGGACTCATAAGACTTCAACTATCCCACACGATACTAAATTACAATAATGCAAGTACTCTCCAAGAGATTTACAATTATTATTATTATTATTATTATTATTATTATTATTATTATTATTATTATTATTATTATTATTATTATATGAAATATAAAATATCACATCCTATTTGAGTGAATGTAGTTGAACTCCTCTGTCATCAGGCTGATCAGAGGATGTTGTGTGTTAAAGTGTGTGTATGTGTGCAGGCAGGACAGTCTTGAATGGCATGTACTTCAGTCCCGAAGTGGCAAGACTCTGGCATGGCTCCTTGCAGGCAGCAGAGTAAGGATTGGGTCGTATTTTTGGAAGGGTGTGTGTGTGCGGATTGGTCGCCTTGTTAGGTCTGCTAAAATATTTCCACCAGCAGCGACTGTCAGGAGATAGCTGGGTGGCAGGGACAGGACAGGGGGGGAACAGGGGGCTTTTCTCCGCGGCCACCTGGAAAAAGCCATGCAGGACCCCTGGCTTGTCAGGACGCAAAGACAGAGACAATTCGGTGCATTTTCAACCAGTTTAAATTTGTAACACCGCTGGAGGTCAGAGAGTTTGAGTGTAAAAGACGAGCCAAAGGCGAGGAGGACTAAAAGCGCTTCATGGACACGCGCAGAAATCCCCAAAGCAGGTCCAAGAGAGGAAGCCCACCCAAGTTCAGCACCAAGGATATCTGCAGTCAGGTTTGATGTCAGGTGGAGGTGAAGTCAGACTGACGGAGCGTTTATCTTTTGCCAGGTAACAGATCGTAAAAACAAACAAACAACTTTCCTGTGCGTGCGTGTGGAGGCAGCGGTGAGGCATGAGTGGAGGGCGCTTTGAGTTCGACGACGGGGGCGCGTACTGCGGGGGCTGGGAGGGGGGGAAAGCCCACGGCCACGGCATCTGCACCGGGCCCAAGGGCCAGGGGGAGTTCTCCGGCTCCTGGAACTACGGCTTCGAGGTGGTGGGAGTCTACACATGGCCCAGCGGGAACACCTACGAGGGCTACTGGTCGCAGGGCAAGCGCCACGGCCTGGGGCTGGAGACCAAAGGACACTGGATTTACAAAGGGGAGTGGACGCACGGCTTCAAGGGGAGATACGGAGTCCGGATCAGTGTGGGCAGCGGGGCCAAGTACGAGGGCACCTGGAATAACGGCCTGCAGGATGGATACGGAACAGAAACATACGCAGATGGAAGTGAGAGAAAACTCAAGCAAAACGCACCGAAACACTCATTATCCTCAGTGGTAAACTACCTGGAGCTGTCAGGAGGTTCATTCTATAGCAGGGGTGTCAAACATAAGGCCCGTGGGCCAAAACCGGCCCGCAAGAGGCTGCAATCTGGACCACAAACCCACCAAGCAAATTGTAAATATTGAATCAAAACATTGAATTTTTAACACAAAACCGAGACCCAAGCTGAGATGTCTGTGATGCTGCCATGAAAAACTAGCAGTAGAACCTTAAAGCCATACTGTCAGGGTGAGTTTGTTGGAACATGCATACAAAAGGTTGCAAAACAGTTATATACAGGTGTTTTTGGACATTTCACTGTATTTTAAAACATTAAAATCAGCTTTATGTTGAGATTGCAGTAATTTGTGGTTCAAATTGTTCAGATTTGGAAAGATCACGGATACTCTTTGGTATAACATTTACAGTGCAAATTTAAAGAATATTTTGGCACTATGTCACCAGTCAGGCCTACTCAAGATTAAATTGGGCTTTAGGTGGCCCCTCAACTAAAATGGGTTTGACAGCCCTGTTCTATTCACAAATATCACACTGTATTTGATTTGATGTCTGCTTTTTAATCTATTTAGAGGTGTAACCTATCTGTGAAAAAGAAATCTTGTATGCACTTTAAAACTGTAGCTGTCCCTTTGAAAGTGCATTTAAAACTGTAAAGTATGTATAAGTAAAGTAGTTATTTTTTAAAACAAAAAAAACGTGTGAAGCACACTCGTAAAAGTAAAAAAAGTTAACCCATCTTAAAAGACAAGTTAATTCGAAACTTGATTACAAGCACTTATTCCAATTTAAAACTGAAGCTCTACCAATAAAAGTAAATTTACTTTATGTAGCATTTCAGTAAACGTTTAAAATGTTGTGGATACACATTTATCATAAACTACATTAAGACTTGTGTGAAAGTACATGCTTTTAAAACGATAGATGTGACCCTAAAAGTAGTTGTAAAACTAAACAATGTTACTGTGATACTTGAAATAATAGTTTTGAGAGCTGAGTATGTTTACATATTCAGTCCTAAAGATGCAGTAGTACCGTCATGGTACATTATAGCAATGAAATACTTCAATAAATGTATGCAGTTGCTTCTAAAAATACACCTTAAAACTGTAACTGTGCCTCAAAGTACAGTGATATTTACATACAGTTACTCAATTACACCTGAGAGAAGAATCTTTATACAGATTTGGAAAATAGTATTGTATTGATAATAAATGTAATAAATAAATGACAATGACAATAAGTGTATTGACCCTGAAGCAGCAACTGCAATTTACAAAACCTTCAGTCCTGTTACATCTTCAAAAACTGTAGACATAAATGAGCTTCTACTTTAAACCAACAGCTTTTGTAAAATCATAAAATACTTAAGATAATATATTTGAAAAGGAACTGTAGGGACATCTTAAAACTACAACTCCACTCTAAAACTTTGATTAGTTACTTCTGGGGTAAAAAAATAAATAAATAAAAGAAAAAGTAATTTTCAGACTGAAAAGATTGAAAAAGACCATCAGCTTCATCAAAACTGCACACAATCAGTTCTGCAAGCAGGTTCTGCACAGTACATATCCTCAATGTATCAAGATGATGTCTATCTACTACTATAGTTATTTTTGAGAAGAAAACTTCTCAATATCTTGAAAAAAACAACAACTTTGATTTCCCGGAACTGCAGTTCATTTGATGTATTTTAACTTAAAAAATTTAACTGCAGTATTGACATTCTTAGAGTATTTTTTTTAAAATGCTATTTCGATAATGTCATAACCAGCCTGTAGATCACTTGTTAAATTATTGGTAACATGATATTACGGTATTGACACAAGACATTTATTACACTACCGGCAAGTTAATAAATAAAATAATAAAATAAAATTGTCACATTATTGGGTGTTACAGGGAGTGCTTAGTACCAATTTAATATTTGACAACATCTAAAGTACATTACTGTACTCAATGACATAAAAGTACTAATAAGAGCACAAGTAACTTAAAGAACTACTTAATGGCGGTAATGTGAGTGTTGTTAAAGTGATTGTATACTAGCTGAGGTTTCCCCTCCTTTAACAGCTGACTCACCAGCTTTGAGTGCAGCCTGCTGGGAGCTGCAGTAGATGAGGGGTGAGGGTGGGGGTGGGTGGGGGTGGGTGAGGGTGGGGGTGGGGGTGGGTGAGGGTGAGGGTGAGGGTTGGTGAGGGTGGGGGTGGGTGAGGATGGGATGTGATAGCACCAGATGTCAGCATGTAATAATAGCCACAGAAGCTCTGTGGCCTCCTGGCCTCACGGGCTGAGGCCTTGCCGTGGCAGTAATCCACACACGTCAGTTTTTAGCCTGGGAGCCGACCCTGAGACGGCTTGTCAGTGAGGTTATTAATGAATGAGACTTTTCACACTGAAAATGTCCCTGACGTCCACGTAACGATACACCATCCGAGAGTTTAAGTCAGCGTCGCCGCATGAGCCAGGACTTCAGACACAGCAATACATAATGCATTAAATAATGCAAAGATGAGGTTTACTCAGACTTATAATGCTATTTTAATCCTAATCCAGGCAATTCACTTCAGTGGTCCGGCCAGTTTATCTAAGAAAATTAATAAATATATTAAATAACAACAGCAACACACCTCAGGCATGATTGTTCAGTGCATGAGCAGAGAGAAGATTCATTTATCTACTGTACAGCTCCCAGCCTGAAGACTGGAGGAACAATAAAGTGTCTTCATTTGTTGCATTAACAAAAAAGTGCCCTGAGGGCAATAATAATAAACCCAGAGGTAAGGATTTGATTCGCTGTGCTTTGACCCCTTCTGCCTTTTACGTGTTTTTGAAATGTTCATGTTTTAGCTGGAGACCATTTCTACCACATCCCTTTATAATTCTAGCTTAGTTTTGGCAAAAAAACTTTATGCGAATGCTATTTTCATTCCGTTCATGTCTGTAAAGATTTTTATTACCGTCCACGCAGTATCTGGAGATCAGTTCGTCATCACAGCAGCTTGTTGAGTTTTAGGAGACAGGGCTTGTTAAACACGGGAAACTGCAAATGACCTCATATTTTTATATGTTGGCCCTGATCAATCCTTCAATATGGCAACTTGAGATCAAAAATACAACAGTCATGTAAACATTCTGCGCAAGTACCCACATAAAGAAGTTACTTATAGGGCTGTACCATCATACAAACACAAAACAACCACAGTAAAGTATCAACACTGAATATTAAATGACATGAATGAAATTAAACATAAAACATATTAACATATCAAAGTGGTGCAGTTTTAAGACACTCACTCCCAGTTTTCTGATGTTTCTAGGTACTTTCCAGGGCCAGTTCACTGGAGGGATGCGACATGGCTACGGTGTCCGTCAGAGCGTCCCTTATGGCATGGCAGCAGTGGTCCGCTCCCCTCTCCGCACCTCCTTAACTTCCCTTCGCAGCGAACACAGTAATGGCACCGTCCTGCAGCAAGACATCCCCATCATCACTGCCACCAACGCCTCAGGCGAGGAGACACCCGTGGCCACCCCGACCCAGCTGGGACCGTCCCGAGGAGGCTTCGCTCTCACGCTCCAGGTGGACCCCGAGGCCGTGAAACCAAAGAAGAAGGGCCTGTTTAGAAGGAGCTCCCTGCTCGGGAAGCTGAAGAAGTCCGAGTCAAGCACTTCGCTGTCCAGCCAGAAGAGCAAGCTCAGTTTCCTGAGGACGGAGTCGGCTCTCAGCTCCAACGCCAGTGACACCAACTCCACCATCAGCATGGACGAGAGCCTGGCCGGAGCAGAGGATTTCCCTCCCGTGGAGGCCGACATCGACGCCACCACCACCGAGGTCTACATGGGCGAGTGGAAGAACGACAAGCGATCCGGTTATGGAATAAGCGAAAGGTCCAGCGGGCTGAAGTACGAGGGCGAGTGGCTCAACAACCAGCGACATGGATACGGCTGCACCACATTCGCCGAGGGAGGGAAGGAAGAGGGCAAGTACATGAACAACATGCTGGTGAAGGCCATGAAGAAGAGGGTGATCCAGCTGAAGGGAACCAAGATAAAGCACAAAGTTGAGCGAGCAGTGGAGGGAGCTCAGAGGGCCGCAGCCATCGCCAAGCAAAAGGCAGAGATCGCCGCTTCCAGGTATGTCTAAGTGTGCTCTCATTTGTCCAGGTAGGAGGCGTCCCAAAGCAAATAAATCAGGCCAGCTGGACTTATTCATGGAAGTAGCTCTATCAGTTCATGATGTTCCCTTGACTAGCCTGGCTGGTATAGCTAAACGGTGTGAAGGTCAGATATTTAAATCCATGAGATGAGGCACACAAGGTTTCACATGTTAATGTTATTTTAATGTTGATTGGCCCATAGGGCTCTGGGTGTGGCTTATTGATACTGTATTGCTTCTATGCTAAAGTGGAGAGGTGAAATAAATCATATATTTCAGACAAAAAAAACCCTTTGGGAAGAGAATGTTCACACCACCATCTCTCCTCCGTTGACAACGTCGTTGTAGAGTCATGGTCAATGACATATGGGCCCTCATGTTACTCCAGTAACCTCAACGAAGGTTATTAAAACACACTGCGCTATCAATAAGCCACACCCTCGCCCTATGGTGTTTTAACATAGAAAACTCGAGTGACATAACAAGACAGTTTAAAGCCGGCCTAGTGAAGTGAACCGCATGAGCGGATGAAGCAACTTTGATAACGGGAGAAACGTCTTCCAAAACATAGGATCGAATCTTGCTGAGCTGATTCAGTTGCTTTGAAATGAACAAGCTGACGGGCCATTCTGCTTGTTTGTCTGTTGGAAGTGTTCGCACTCCTTTAGAATATTTTCCTGAATCTTCTGATACCTCCAGGTGCCTTCAGCCACAACCGGTTCTTACAGAGTACAAAGAAGTGGTTTGCGTGTATATTACAGTACACACTAGTAGATGCCTGTAAAGGCCTTGTGCTTCACTTCAGTGGGAGTTCAGTTTGTAATCATTCTATCTAAGTGTCTTTGAAAGTTGGAGTAATCTGCTGCAGCTGTTTCTTTTCTGGATTCCTCTGGTTTAGAGTCGCGTTATTCTAATCGGCAGTTTGTCTCCTTCACAAACCATTCAAAACGAGGGTCAGTAGGATTTAATTGACTTTGTACTTAATGCCATTAGCTGCCACTTCAATCTGACATAAACACATTGTTGCTGTAGAGCTGTGCTTCCTCACCGTTTTTGTTCTAAGCCCCCATAATGCCTCTGAGAAGTGAAAGCTGTGCATATTCAGTGATTTCAGAATTAAAATTTAATATTACTATCATCTTGAACTCATATGTCTGTCGATATAATATGATATTACCAGTGGTACGATTAAATGACAAAACTTTAAAGTGAGCCCTGTCTACCATGTGTTTTGAAAGGTTTTGTATTTCATGTGTGCATCATACAGAGTGATAGCAGTTGATATATTAACATATTAGTTCAACAATTGCAGAGTTTTTATCCCCCTGCAGTTACATGACAAGTGATGTTTGGATTCTGGTATTGGGCATCTATGTATATGGTCTGAAATCTAAACCTGTAACAGTGTACCTCAGAAACTGTTCTATTTGTACCTATACTGGCCCCAATACAAACCTTGTTCAGTAAGTTTTTTGCCTGATGTTGAAATAGAGCTAGTGTTATATTCACAATCAAAATAATTGATTATTTAGTTGTTAATTAGTTATATTCAAAGATGCTCGTTGAAAGATTTTATTGCCTATAGTGTGAGGCTGGCTGTTATATCTTTGCTGAAAGTGATTGGAGCACATCTATGTCAGCGTGACATGCTTAACTGCTTGTTGTATATTTTGTCTAGTGTACAGATTTACATGCTTCTGTCTGCCGTTAGTTTGTCTGTGACCGTACAAGGTGTTGGTGTTTTAGTCTTCTGTCATGATCTTCAGCAGCCGAATTAAGCCTTGTGTTTACAGCATCAAGACGATACACTGATGGACTGCAGACCCCTGTCCTCGCAGGCTGAAATCTAAATATTGTACATCTCAGATAAGCAGTGTATAAGAGTTATTCTCTGTGTCAGTGCTTTCAGCTCACCTACACTGCCCTGCATGTGTGCACAGAGCTGAGAGGAGACGCAAACACTTGTATTCATGCAGGACGGTGTTCAGAAACACATCGGTGGTCTGCACCAACAACACTTTGTGACTCTCCAAACAAGATGTACAAGTTTTACTGTACACGAGGCATTATGTATGGTGCGCCCCCACACTTTACCTCCTCAGATGCAAACATTTCTCAACATTCATCCATCTTTTATACCGCTTTGTCCAACTCAGGGTTCGCTGAAGTCAACACAAGCTGACTATACTGTACATGAAGGCAGGCTTCACTCTGGACAGGTCTCCATCACTGTCCAACACACAGAGAGACAGACATACACACTGACTCACACATGCAGGGAATTTCATAGTGATCGGTTAGCCTCCAATCGGTTGGACTGTAAATGCACAGGCACTTGGGGAAAGACTCACCTGTAAACTACAATGTATTTATGTCAATTGGCTCCATTTCTTCGTCTTGGTATATTGGTATGTGGCCCTCAGTGGAGAATGCATACGCACGTATTTTAGAGGAGAAACATGCAAACTCCACCCAGAAAAATGAATGAAAGAATTAGAATTAAACTTAGAATTGAACTGCATTTTTTATACTGTGAGGCACAAGTGCTAAACAAATGCACCACAAGTTTGTTTTCATTTAAGATTAATACATTTGTTGTTTCTTGTTGCTTTTTTTGACATTATGAGTGATACTCCAAAAACAAGGAATAGGGCAGTGACAATCATTTTTTTCTGTAGTTACTGTAGTTTCCTCAATTTAGTGTTAGCTTAGAAGAAAACATTAAGAAATACAAAATTTACTGAAATACTAACTTGCTCAATAAAGGGTTCGTCTATTAATTGAAATTGTGGTGTAAAGTATTTGTAAAATGACATACTTTAAACAATATATATATATATATATATATATTTAAAAAAAAAATGCTCAAAATTACTCCTTGATTCCAAAACTTGAGTTTCTACACTGTTGCATTATTTCTTTCATATAAGGGATTTGAAAAGTGCTCCCTGCACAGCAACTGAACAGTGGCTCACTTGTGGTCCTGGACATTAAACTGAAATCTGTTTATTATATAAGCAGAAGAGACATGACACATCTGTTCCTGGCAGTGGTTTCCTCACGCTATGATCCTTTGGCAGTGAAGCCGAGGGTTAAAAATACACGAGCAGCCAGCTCTCTGCATGGGATGCCAGACCTGGCTGGCCTCTTGAAGTCCGGTTGAAGTGTTTTCTGGCATTCAGACGGTGCGTGGACATTGTTCTTCATCGTGGGCTGGCAGCCGGGCGTCTGGAGGAGGGAGGAGAGGACCTGTGTGGCAGGACGGGGTGTAAATGACGCACACACAGGAGGCCCGGTGGTCACAGAGGAGCCCTGACTAAATATGGACAGGCACACTCTTGCTGTATCACAATCGCAGGGGAATGCAACAGCTGATTACCCCCCTCCTTCTCTCTCTCTCTCTCTGTCTCTCCTTTCAGGCCCCATCTTTCCTGCCTCGTCACAGACACACGGGGCTGTTTTCACATGCTGGGCGGCAGCAGGGCTTTCTTTTTTATCTGCACACTTACTTCTTCAGGACTCACTTACTCCTGACCTCTCTAAGCAAATCAAATCCTTGTCCACACAGTAGATAACTCGGCCTCGGACCTCTGCCTGCTGATTTAGACTTCTTTCTGTTAATGCTGTGAGCTCCACTGTCGGCAGGCAACAGTAAAACAACCACTGATCTCCATCCATCTTGCGTCAGCAGTGGTGTCAAATGGTTCCAAGGATATAAATATGACACAGCTCATAAGCAAGTGCTTGGGTATAAAGGGTTAGTGTATATATGTACCACACCTAGCTTTAGTTGTGGGGCTTGGATTACATACTGTACTGCTGATACAAGCACTTTGTGTTGGTGTGCCTTCAACAAGGTCTGATTGTGACTTCAGCTCAGTGCTATTCAGAGAGTGCTCTTGTAGAGCTTGTTCATTAAACAGTGTTGTTTAAAAGTAAGTTACTGATTACAGTCTCAATGATGAGGATGATGATGATGATGATACTTAATACGTATGGATATGGAGGGAAATCATTTAAAGAGAAAAACAAACAGAAGAAACATTTTAAATAATTTAGAATAGAGAAATGCAAACAATTCGAAGCATAATCATTAATAACCTCTTATAATCTCTTGTGCTTCTCACCCCCACCTTCATCTCTATATATTGCATAAACAAAGTCTTATTTTTGTACTTCACTAGTTATTGACATTAAAAAATAACTACTTGCTTCAATAAGTGCCTCCTGTTCTACCTTGAATTGTTTTCCTCACTTAGGCCTGTTTCATAATGGTCATATGATGCTTTATGACTGTAGCGTTGCTGTGACACATGAGCGAGCGCTCAGCACTGTGTGGGTCAGTCTAATGACTGATTTACTCATTAAGTCAGCTGTAGTCACATCAGATAGTGGGTGGAAGATGCTCCTTTATCCGGATGTTAGCACTTGAAATAAATTTGTTTCTGGAACAACGTCATCGAATCAATAGCTTTGGCTATTACTATCATTCCAATTAGTTTGTAACTGGGATAGAGATACGGCAGCGCTGCAACTCTTTGTGTTTTCAAATAAACAGTTAAGACATCAGTTTTAGATCATATTAATGTAACAGTCCCTCAGTGAAGCTGTTTTTGTATTTAGAAAGATGAGCCCACTGAATGTGAGCAGTCATTTACTGACTAAGAAAAGAAGTGACATTTTACCAGTCCTGCTATGAGAATTTATATTGCAGATGAGTAAAGGACGAGTGAGTAATAACACAAACTGGTGATATCTCTGTTGATTTTCCTTTCTGTTTGACCGCTCAGCAATGCTACAAAAAAAGGCTTCACTTAGCACTTGTTATCCAAGTATTTTGATGAAGTACTTTAATCATATTTCAAAATATAGTCTTCTTTTAATAGAAGCTAAATTGCTTTTTCTCACACACACAGAGTTGCTGCATAGTCGAATAGGACCCTCCTCTAAGATCTAGTGGCACATGCCGGAATGACAAAATATCTCTTCCCATCAACAGGCTCAAGGACAAAACCCAGACTAGTTTATAACCCATCTTAAACAACAAGCTCCTACATTTTTTACAGGTCGTGCATTAGACTTTGAACCAAACACTGTTTCCGACTGCAGCTGACGTCTCCTCGAAGCTGCCCTAAAAGCTCATAGGGTATTCGGGTCAGGGTGTTCAGTGTCATGTTTGGTTGCAGAGAAACACAGAAAGGCTGCAGCAGTTGTACAACTTTTCCAAAGAAGGGCCACCCCAGCTAATTTAGACCCCAATCCCTTTGTTCAATTGTGAGGGCAAAGATTGTACTGTAACTCAGTGTTTACAGTATCTCAAGAGGTCCTCCTCTTCCATCTCTGCCCTGCCATCATCTAATCATAGAAAATGTAAACCAAATCATATAGTGGACTTCAACAATGTTAAATCACTACTGAGTCTACTGAATCACATGACTATGATGTCAACAATAATGTTTATTATTATTATTATTATTATTATTATTATTATTATTATTATTATTATTATTGTTGTTGTTGTTGTTGTTGTCGTTGATATTTTGCATATATAAATAAATGGCTTCAGTACACAATTACTTCTTTTACAAAAGGCATATCAACTGTGTGAGAATCAGTAGACTTTTTGCTCTTAAACTTTCTGACTACTTCTAAGACGTCACTCTCACAAAATCGACTAAGAAATATTTAGTTGGCGTTTTCAAATCCAAAATCACTTTCTTCCGTATGACATTCAATTTAATTTGCCAAATCCATTTACCATTTCCTCTTTGTTGCCAATTTTATTATCATGTTCTAGAAAATATGTTGGAAACATTTTTTGTTATGATTTTTAACATCATTAAATACACTCCAAGCGACCTTAGTATGGTATTTATATTCCTGCAACATTCGATTATAATGTTTGTTTTTTTTATCTCTTTTTTGTAGTTTTCTTTTTTATACTTGTCTGCCTTTTCCATTCTGGAATGTTTGATAAATTCAGTTTTTCTTTTTACAGGCTTTTACCAAACCCTGTTTGCCCATCTTTTTAAAAAAAATATACTGTTTTAGATAATGTCAGTTGTAAATGATCAAAATTGTATCCAGAAATGCATCATATGATTTATTGATAACCTCATACATAAACTTCCTGCCAATCGTTTTACAAATGTTCTGCTTTAAGAGCCATAATTGCCTCTGGGGATTTTATTCCTACCAGTTTGTCTGTGTGCCCATTTGTTCTTGGTTAATACTGATAGTTAATGTCCAGCACTGTAAAAATGGGCAGCTGGTCACTCACATCAGTCACTACAAGTCCACTATTGGTCTCCTTCAATTTAATTTATCAACCATTGTATGCTATTGTTTGGTATTGTGCTTGGTTTTACAATTAATAGATAGGCGCCCAAGCTGAACATACTATCAAGAAATTCTGTAATTTATATACGTTCATTAGCTTTCAACAAATCAATTTTAAAATCACGACAAATTAAAATCACTTTGTCTTTGTGCTGACTGTACAATTTATAAATCTTCCTATTAAACTGTTGAATACATGTACTCGCTTCTCTATAGATGCAACTAATGACTATATTTGAACCTCAACCTCAATAGTTATACCTTCCATCAAATTATCAAGAGCCATTGTCATATCATCAATGACCTTACATTTCAGTGATGACATGGGCAACACCACCTCCTCTTTTCTAGAGCCTATTTTGTCACAGCTCTCTAAACCATCACGCAGCTATTTATCGTCTTCCAGTCAAGTCTCTGAAATTGCTAGAATGTTAAAGTTTTGCTGTAAATGCTGAACGTCATCTTTAATGTAAGAAAAGCTGCTGAACTTCTGAATAAACTTCACACTTCATAGAAATATACTGGTAGGAGTGGATATCTGGATCAATGTCATTTCCTATATTGTGACTTTTGAAATTTTAAGAATGAAATGATTTAAAATGTATACAGTGATGCATTTCTGAAAGCTAAAAGAATGACTGTGACATTTTTCCATCATTCCACCCCTTCATCATTGGTTCATCATTTCCCTTTATAATGATCAAGCTCTTTTTGTCTTTATATAAGTGAATGCAATTCAACTCTGGGAGGATTCTCTCCCACCTTCCATGATCTGTGCGAAGGTGCGGTGGGTTGCCTCATATCCAGATACCAGGTCATCCGTTCTTTTGCTTTCCTCAAGATCTTCCATTCTTCTCTCAACCTCTTCAATCTTCATTTTTTTTACTTTGATCTCTGATTTCAGTTGGAGCATTTCCTCATATGTTTTTTAGTTCATTTGCATGAAGTTCGGAGACTTTGTACCTTCTTCCATGTCTCCAGCTAACTTCCTAGTAGCCATTTCACCAACAAACCAAACAAAACACTTTGTTCCCAAGATTCCAGGTCATCCAATACAGTGAACCAGTATGCCTGCTTTCAGAGATTCATCAAAAGTGCCCAGATATCCAGAAATATCGGAAATGAATAGCATACGTTGAGTCTTAACTTTTATGTGAATCAGCCAACTCAACTTAGAAAAGTAGATGGCAAGTTACATTCCTTGATTTTTCCAGGTTTTAATAACACGTGTCGATATTTAATGATGTGAAATACCACCAAATGTCTCATTCAGGGTTTTCTTGTTCATTTTGTATGGCATGGTATATAAGTGTTTTATTTTATGTCATTAACAAGACTGAAGAGACTCCACCCATCGTTATCTAATTCAGAGTTGTGGTGTGTGGGAATTGATCCCAGCTAACAATTGGTGAAGGCGTTTAACCTGCCGGTGGTTGAATGAAACTGCAGTCGAACTCTCTCTATAGCCATTTTACTGGAAACAACCACTTTGCAGTTTGTTTTAAACGACAGCTTTATATTTTATTGGCGCCACTTATCCTGTTAAAACTTATGTAGTTTAAACAGGATACCTGTTTACACTAAGCTTCATCTCGAACCTGTTTGAGCTGCAGCTCTAAATGGGGCCAGGTATCCTGTTTAAACTTATGTAGTTATTTAAAGCTTTAAAAGCAGTTCAGACAGTGAGTGAACGACACATCACGACACCGATCTATCTATTTTATGCACCTGTCAGGGTCACCGGGGGCTGGAGCCAATCCTTGCTGGCTGTGGGCGAACATCAGGTTACACCCCTGAGCAGCCAATCACAGGGCAGGCAGCACCTGAAATGTGAGATTACTGTTTAAAATCAGACGTCTAAATGCACCTGACAACAAAACAATGATTGTCCTCTTTGCACTTGAGAATTATGGCCCAAAGCATTCATCCAGTCATACTATTAGTAGCTCTGCTAGCCAATTTGAGAGACTGTAATCACAGTGAAGGATATATCATTACAGCTGTGGCTTCATGTAAATATAGTGATTATTAAGGAAGCTCAGCTGCTCTCACTCCTGCATCCACATTGTTGGTTTTTTTTATGTCATCAGTGTTTTTTTTACAAAAACAGCATTTATATCCATTTTTTTCTATATTTGAATAGCTTCTGTTTCTTCCTGATTCTTTGAAACTAAAGACTGTGGATTGATTCTTATTCTAAATTTAAATAATTATCACTACCACACTACATAGTGGCACTTGATATACAACTAATCTTCAACGGAAATCTAGTAAGAAATGTTTCCAATTGAGAAACATGTGAGCGAGAAATGGAGAAATACTGTGGGATCTTGTGTAGACGGTACATGTGGTTGTTTAATCACATTGAATTTAAAGTATAGAAATATACTTAGATAGTTTTTAGTCTGAATGTAAACGTTTAGTGTGTTTATTTTCTCAGTATGTGATGGTTTTAGATATTCAGTATGTTGTTGAGTGATGTGCAGGTCAGTTGATGCTGACTGACACACTCGGTGAACTGTGAATGTGTGTGACAATGCCAGTGGTCACCTTTCCATCTGAGTGCAACCTCTTGTCCATTTTAAGGAGGCTCCAGGTATTCTTCGCACTGACACTCACTCACTCACTGAGACAGTGTTAGGAATGCCTGTGCAATCCAACTCTGCCATTTGTCCATCCAAGGGTTAAAGAAAGGGGCTGCCTTCAGGTAAAACTTTTACTCCTGTAACGATCAAACATAGATGCACATAGATCAGTGGTTATAGTGTGTGAAAAACATGAGTGAGTGTTGAGGTCTCCGGTTAGCCCCATTATGACCAGCCTGAACAGTGGTGGAGTCATGCTTGATGAGCTACGGACAGTTCACAAAGGAGACATGTTTTCCACCCACAAACAAACTGTAAAAAGCAGCAGCTTTTTAACTGGCAAATCCTTCTGACAAGGTGCAACACCTATTCATTTCTCAAATACAGCAAGCCACAACATGCAATGACCGCTGTTTTCATCAAATAAAAAGGAAATATAATATCGATCCATGTTTCTTCTATACCGCTTTATCCTGCACAGGGTCACTTCTCCTACGGGCAATTTAGGGTCACATCTTAACCTCACGTCTATGTTTTTGGACTGTGGGACAAAACCCACACAGGGAGAACATGCAGACTCCACACAGAAACACCCTATTTGAACTCAGACCTTCTCTCTGTGAGGCAAGAGTGCTAACCACTCCTCCACCATGTGGCCAGAAATACACTTGTTTAAGATCTGAACTGGCAGTTACTTTATATTGTAGTAATATAACAAACATGGCATCAGGATATCAAATGAAACATACTGACATACTGATTCATACTGACACAAATTGCAGATTATGTCAAACAATTTGCAAGTAAAAGTACAAAAACAAACATCACACCTGCCCCAAACTGTCATTTTGTACGTACAGTGGTGGTTCACACGTGTGTCTCTCATCTCAATAGCGTCATAGGTTTCAGTCCTTTTTATGTGTACTTTGCTTGTTCTCCCTGTGAATGTTTTTCTTTCCTGGATACTCCAGTTTTCTCTCAGTCTATAGAGTCCGTGACCCTAAAAATGTGCCGCTAGGTATCTCTTGTCTGTATATGTCTTTTATAGACTATGTCGTTTGGGATAAGAAGTGGATAGAGCAGTATAGAAGATAGAAAGAAAGAGTTTTCAGAGAAAAATCAAGAGGTGTTTTAGGGCTGAATGTCTGTGCCCAGCTCTCTACAACCTCCACCAACCTCTCTGCAGCCACTGTCTTACTACAGCCACCACGGACTCTCTTCAGCCACCAGGGTTAGGTATCAATACAGGCTAAGTGGCTAAATGTGTTCTGTTATTGTCTTTGCAGTGACCTGTTCACATGTGTGTCACTGCACACCACTCAGCCTGGCCAACAGACACTGGAGCATTCCTTTACATTCAGAGACACAACCTAAGACCTTAATACAACTCCAACTTGATCTGTTGATGCACTCTGTCCTGTTGCAAAACCCTCGGGGAGATGGAGGTGAAGGAGGGTGAACAAGTTAGGGGCAGATACCTTTGCTTGATATTCTCTCTAAATCAGCGTGGTATCCAAATCTTGGCCCACTTTACTGAACCCCATAAAAAGCAAACGAACACAATAACTTGATATATTATTGTGTTTGTGACCACAAAAGGTCAAAACTCCAGGATAAGTTTAAAGAAGTCTTTGCTTTGCCCAGCTAAATAAGATTTACTCACTCACTCACTCACTCACTCACTCACTCACTCACTCACTCACTCACTCACTCACTCACTCACTCACACACTCACACACTCACTCACTCACTCACTCACTCACTCACACACTCACTCACTCACTCACTCACTCACACCAGGAGTGTGTTTTCAGCGAAGACGCTGAGTCGCTGTGGGTCGAGCGATCTGCGAGGTGGAAGGTCGAGTCCGTCGGCAGGAAGAAGCCATCTGTCGACATCTTTCTCCTGCCTTCGCCAGCTGACAGAGGAACAACTGAATGGCTGCCATCTTTTTCACCTCGTAAACACACACCACCGGTAGAACGCAGTCGGCGACAAACTCAGCAGCATCTAATTACCACAAGTCCTACCAGAAGTTAAAAATTTTACTTATTTTGATTTGATGTACACATAAAGGTTAATTTACTTCTGGGATTAGTCTGGAATAAATGACCGCTCTCATTTTCCTGATTAAAAAAGCTAAAGGGCCCAGACATTTCAGTAAATAGTCTCTTCAAATAGAAGATATTTAATGCTTTAGGCCTTTTAACTAGTATTTATACAGGTTTGTACAATTCAAAATTCAAATACCACAAAGATGACTAAGAAAGTGATAATAAGATAAAACAAAACTCTTAGAGACTCGCCAACAGCAAATATAAGTCACAGTTTTGGACAAAAAAAAAGAATTGTATAAAGGTACTAGTTATTAAATGGAAACAAAAAATATTTTCAGTAAGAAAAATAAACAAAATAAAAGTTAGAGGTAAAGTAAAATAGTTGCTAAAACTTCATAAGGATTAACATGATTATCAAATACATTAAATTCAAATGAATTAAATTACAGTTTTTAAAAGATTGTGACAATTTCATTTAATTAGTTAATTAAAAAAATAAGACAATTGATAAGAATTAATGAGTGTTTACAACATTTGTCTAATGAAGAGTCAAGCAAAAGACAGATTTTAAGTTATCGTTATAATGTTATGACTCTTCAAACGTCATTCAGATCCTCCAGCGTCCTGTGTCATTAAAGCTGTGGGCCGGCACCCAAACGTCCTTGTTTCAGGGCCGTTATCCAGGGACTATCAACATCTACCATGAAGTGTTTTTAAAAAACATATAAAGCTTTACTGAAATGTACCGTTGGGTATTCTGAGACAATTAACAGCACAATTAATATAGGTATTGAGTCATGCACTGTGTTAAGACTGCACCAAAACACTGGCAGCTGTTCTGGTACGCCACATTGATTTACTGAGTGGCCTGTGATCATGAGTATGTGAGATTTGACTGAAAGGGGCAGCAGACTTTCTTGGAAGAGGCGTTGCTGTTTGTGTGTGGACAGGTGGAGCTCATCTGCATCAATCAGCGGCGCTCAGGAGCCTCTAATTGTTCCAGTGGGAAGCACCTTCAACGCCGAGTCTTAAAGTGAACCGCCGAGCTATTTTCAGCCGAGTGTAACGTTACAGTATGTCAGCTATCCACAGACTAATCACAATCAGTAATTCTCCCAGTAACTGTGGGACAAGCTGCAGCAGCACCGAACCGTCTGCCTGTCTGCCGACACTTTTATAGATACCAGCAGTCTGTTCATCTTGTTCAGGGGATATTTCCAGATGACTTTGTTGATTCTATCACTTTTTTATTTTTTCATCACTTGTGAGCAGTGATTATTCTAAAGTATTGCATTACTGTGACTCCTCTACGTTTGGCAGTAACTAACTACTTTTGTGACATAAGTCATGAATCTAATCTGTAAATCTTCAGTGAACTCTCTCTCTCTCTCTCTCTCTCTCTCTCTCTCTCTCTCTCTCTCTCTCTCTCTCTCTCCCTCTCTCTCTCTCTAATAAAGTCCTGTTTACCGGCTGAGGTGCATTTTATCAATCCTGAACTGAATTCTCATGTAAGACGATAGTGAAAGTAAGAATATCATTAGCTTTGATCCACAGTAGCTTTGATCAGTGTTTGGATTAGAGTAACGGGTCAAAAACTGATTTCTACGATGAAATTATTAATACGGTTGAGAAATTTCAGTGAGCTTGTTACTGCCTTTGTCATACGTGAAAACAGTTGAGGAGCTGCAATGTTGCCGTCTTTCTCTGCTTGTTTCAAGTGCAGACTGCTGGCTTAAATATTAAATATTAACTTGTTTTAGCTGTTACTCTGAGCTGAGTCGTCGAGCAAGAGTGATTTATTAATCCTGAACTAACTCTACTGTATAGCATTAACATTTGCTCATATTTGCATCATTGAATAAACAAAAGTTTCCCTTTCTAAGAGCCTTTCTGTTTGTTGCTGCTGCTTCTTATTGTTGTCATTGTTTATTAAATCTGTTTAATCGTTGCAACATTTTTGCACTAAGATAATGACTGAATAACTTAAACAGACCAAAACATGTGTAACATGTTTGCGCCTCCATCATTCTCCCATTAACTGACGGAGCTTCAGCTGAACTTATTGAGTGAAACAGTCAATAAAGTCATCCACAGTGATGACAATGCACCAGTCAGAGAGACAGAAATCTCACACATTCACAGTCACACTGACAAGCACTTTTGTCAGTGTGAGACAGAAGTCTCAAATGAACTCAAAAGCTTGTAATTAAACTGTGTTAATAACCACAATAACTTGGAAGAAAAGAAAAACCCACACAAGCACAGAGAGAACATTCAAACTCAACACAGAAATGCCCCGGAGCCCAGAATCAAAACAGGAATATTCTCACTATGAGGCGAGAGTGCAAACCACGACTCCACTGTGCAGCGCCACAGCGTTCAGGAATTCCGAAGAACTACGAGCTTCAATTCCCAATGTGAACATTGACATGTGAATGAATGTTGCTGAACTTGATGTGTGATTCATGTTTCTATTTGTAGGACGACCCACTCCAAGGGGAAGTCAGATGCAGCTGAACAGGCCGCTCAGGCCTCCAACAGAGAGTCCAGCATTGCCAGGCTGGTGGCCAAAGAACTGTCCCCGACCTTCTACCAGCCAGGTAGGTTTGAGCATCAACTCCTTACCAAAGACATTCATGGTTACTTCGCTTGGGTTGACTTTGAGGCCTTTCAATCATGATTTCAATGGTTTAATGTCCCATCTCAGTGTGTCCTTTGGTAAAACACCGTACCACAAGTTTCTCCTAATATCATAATATGACATGCATGTGAACACCAGTGTGTGAGTGAAGTGGCTGATCATGCAAAGTGTGTTAATACTGCTCAAGTGGTAAAATGGACAACATGCATGAGTACTGGGAGATGTAAAGCGATGTGAGAAAGAATATATGGTGAACTTAAATAAATTAAACACATCATAATTTCTTATAAATTACATTTTTCAAAGTAGTCATGTTTTTCTTTGATGACAGCTCTTAGTATTCTGTCAGTCAGCTTCATGAGGGATTGGTTTTAGATTAACGTGACTGGTTTTAGATTGACAGATGAGCCTTCACAGAGTTATACTGTGTCATTCTTTTTCTCCTTCTTAATGTGTTTGAAACGATCAGCTTTAATGTCAAGAGGTGGAGTTTTTACACAGTCAATAATTCTTTCTGATGAAAACAGTGAAGTGCAAAAATATCCTCACGTGTACTCGTTAAAGTCATCAAACGATAAGATTGATTGAGAAGGTGTGTCCAACCTTTGACGAATGCTGTATATGGATATTATTTTACCTGTTTGTTTCTTTGAATGGGGGATGCCTATTTGCTAATTGCATATATAGCCAAACAATACATTTTCACTTCCCACTATGTAAAGTACTTGAGTTGAAACTTCTTTTTGATAAAACCAGATATCTCCCTTCATTACCATATTGAGCTTCAGACCTCGTCCATAAACTTGCAGTGTGTGCCAGTAGATCCTTCTGCTTAGGCTCACCACGGGGGTATTTGAATGTCTAAAAAAGGAACATCTTATTGGGTCGAAGGGATCATATCAGTTTCATTGCGAGTCGCTCGACACACACGTCGACGCGGCAGCAAACCGGCCATTTAGCTGCCTCTCGCTTTTCTCTTCAGCTTTTAACAGAGTTCGAGGAAATCAGACAAGAACACACGGAAAGTCGCCCAGCTTTCTCAAGGACGTTTGACTGACCGCAACTACCAATAAACACATTTGACATCACAACAAGGCACATCTACTTTTACACTCTTTTGATCACATGGCCTTCACCTCTTTTACCTCATAACATGTCAATTATACAATCTTGCAAAGTGGCATAAAACCGACGGAAATCATACACGATTCCCAAAGAGTAATTGGGTACTAAAATGCCAAATGTCGTATAAAGCAAGAGTGGCGAAATGGAGTAAAGGACTTGGCTTCAAAGCACTGCCGAGCCTTTCCATTTAGAGTGTGTTTCTCTCCCCTGATTTTGTGTGGGAGCAAGTTGTTGGTGGCCAGGATGAGCACCACTCTCTCCTTACTGTGGTCTCGATAAAAATCAGTGTAGATTAATTTATTCGAAACTACAAAGAGGGCAAACATCTATCCTTTCTACTAGGTTTGTTTAAGACATGGTTGGACGGGGAGAACACACAAACACAACACAGTAAGGTCCTGCAGCAGAGTCAAGCCAGGGTTTTCACAATGTGCTGACCAGTACACCACTATTCTGCCCGTGCAAAACTTTTAATAGTGATCTGATCTGTTGTTTCAGGTCCTGAGTATCTGAAGAAGAGAGCGTTACAGGAGGCCATGGACGGCAGTGATAACACAGACACCATCATGCACGAGCCATTGCTCGCTGAGGAGGAGCCGCTGCCCACACCACCTGAAAGCCCCTTCATGAATGAGCTGGACAGCCTGATGCCGGGCTCCTCCCCAGGCCGAACCCCGTCCCCCAGCCCGGGCATCATGATCAAGGAAGAGCCCAAACTCCTCAGTCCAGGAAGTTGGAATGAAGACAAAAGCATGAAAGGTGGTGGCAGTAGGGGCAGCAGCAAACCCAACAGCAGGGCCGGTAGTCGCCCCACGACCCCGTCAACATCAGCTTCTGCTCCCGCCACGGATGCGCCTGAAGTGGGAGGAGCACCAGGAAGTCGTGGGCCCTCTCGCACCCCCAGCCGTCAGAGCAGTAAGATTGAACAGGGCTCAGACCTAGAAATCAAACCGCTGCAGAAGTTTGACTCTGAGACAAAGGTTTCGGACGCCGGTCCGGCCCATAGCACGCCCGTAAGGAACAGCCTCATCTTGCCAGATGAAGAAGAAGTGCCACGCCCCTCCCCTAGGGGGACCCCCAAAGCCGTAACCCCTGAGCCTAAACCTGCAACTCCGTCCAAAGCTGCGACCCCTGAAGTTAAACCTGAAAGAGCTCCATCGGTCCACGAACGAACACCATCCATCTCCGAGAGCAAAGTGGAGTCCAGGGAACCGAGCAGGCCGTCGAGCAAAGCAGAGACAAAACCTTTACCCAAACGACAGCCCAGCCCGGCTCCTCCTGTGAAACCCACAACCAGCATCGAACCCAAAGCAGCACTGAAGCAAGTGGAGCCCAAAGCTGTAGCTCCAGCTGCGAAACCGGCCTCGAAAGTGGAGGTCAGAGTGGAAGGCAAGCTGAAGGCCTTGTCGAGCGCAAGTAATGAAATGACCGTAGAGTCTTTGGAGCTGGAGGTAAGACAGCAAATATAAGCGATGACTCACATTTCATTATTTTTAGCCATATGTGCAGAGCAGTTATAGGAACAGCGATGCAGATCTGTCAGTCAGACTACACTCATTGACAACTTTAAGAGGGATTAGCCTGAAATCTTGCACCAGTATTCATAGTCTCCACTGGATGTATTCTACCATAGCACCCACATCAGAGTGATAGATGAGAGGACTGTTATTTTAGTTTTGCTGGGAATTTTGTACTAAAAACATATATCACTTTTATTACTGCTCCACTTTTTTTTTTTTACAGTTTTATTTTCTGAGTGTAGTGTTGTGAAAACGAGGTACAAAGCATCTTCCTCCCACTAACCAGTGTAACTTCAGCTGAGCTCGATGAGTGAATTAGACGGAGCCGCTCAGTGCCGACAGCTCAGCCAATGTATCTCAGCAAATCTACAAAACTCCATCTGTGGCACCATTAATTAGACAAGCGGGATTTATAGAAAATGTTTTTAGAAGGCATCGGTTACTTTTCCAAGCACTGTTTTTCAAAGTATTTTGTGAAGTAATTAAGCATTTTTTCTAAATAATAAACACACATACTTGCTAAATATTTGTAAAAACAATAAATAAAACAAAAATTACAAATCCTTATTGTGCATGTTTCAAACTTGTGATATGTCAAACGAGAGACTTCTTAAGGAAGATTGTTGAACGGCCCTCAGAACCACCGCAAATGTTGAAAGATATTCTTGGTCTTATATAAACTCTGGTGTCACAGATTCTCACTTTTTTTTTTTTCCACTTGCTGTAACGCGCGAGTCGCAGTTTGCTATTTTGAAATGAATGATGCGACCATAGTTAGGTTTGGATCAGTTTGTCCTTCATTACTTTCGCCAGATTAAAAACAGTCACAAAGGTGCAGTCTCTGTTATGACGCTTGTAGAGTTGCCATTATAGTAGCTGACATTAGCCTGCCTCCAGTGTTGGAGATATATTTGCAGCACCCAAATAAACATTAGCTTCACCATAACAGAGCTGCCTTGTCGTCGTTCCTTTTTTTTTTTTTTATAAGTGTATCCTCCATGCAGCAGCTGCAGTGGAGCACTTAAAGTAGAAAATACAAAACAAGTAACTGATTAACTTAAACCACAATCTGACACCTCACCAAACTGACCAGTACAGTGCTGACAGCTTGGCTGATGTTTCACAGTAATACACCTCTGTTATCAAGTCATCCTTTAAGAGTGACGATGTAAAGTTACTTTTTCAACAAACTAGGACAATTTGTACTTTGTATTATCTGTATTCAGGTATTTTAGTGACATTTTCAACAATGTCATTAACTGAGTTTATTCTTGTGTCTATTTCTTTGCAAGGGCCCAAACACCATCATGATCTGCATGGTGATCCTGCTCAACATCGGCCTGGCCATTCTCTTCGTCCACATCCTGTCATGAGACATTTTCCACCACGTCAGGTAATGAAGCATCACTTGGAAAGTGACCACAAAAACAAGTCAGTGCTGCTACGATAAATTTCTCTGCAGGTCACCAGCAGTGTTGGAGAGAGAGAAACGGCGCTCCTCCTCGTCTTCGCTCTCGTCCTCCTCTTCAGCACGGGCCAGAGATCAAACACACCGCTGAAGGGAAACAGAAGCCTCATGCAGCCTCGTGCTGCAGCTCCTATAAAGGTTTTTCTTGAGCTTGGTTGGTGTGGCTGTGTAAGGCTCTGGGGAGCTCCTCTCCTTCCTGAGACTGGAGGAACTGAAGGACACTGACTGACTGAAACCTTTCAGTGAATTTGCAGAATGTTTTGAAGCATAAAGTTGTTGGTTTTTTTTTTTTTTTTTTTTGGGGGGGGTTTAGAGTACATCCAGGTGTTGATACTGTCGAGGCGGGGGTTGCACCTGAGAATTCAACTTTGTCACCGCGTGTCTCAAGTGTATAACTTTTAACTAAAATCCTTAACTGGTACACATGGCTGGCTCTCACAACACCCAATTAGGCATATCAGGAAAAACACATTATATCACATGTTCTCACAATATATATATTTGTTGGTGTAATGTTATCGCCGGCTGAAGGAATGATGAAGACATATAAAGACTGATTACTGTGCCTTGAACTTGAGTAGATGTTAAAAACCTGCAGCAGACGTGTGAAAGATTTGCTTTTGTTTCAATAATCTGCCATGTCCAGTGTTCAAATGCAGTCCTCCCAGTAAAGACTGATTATTGTTTCCACGTTGTCATCAGAAGCACTGTGAGTTGCACTTCTGCTGATTGCGTTGTGCAAAAAAATAAAATAAAAATCTGGATTGGTGTACTACACTGGGAAATTTTCTACTTTCACTGGGATTTCTGTGCATTTACTGTCGATCTGCTGCTTTTGGTTTTGGAGAGCTGATAAACCAAATGGAGAAAGAAGCTTATGAGTGCTATTGTATGTTCACTGTATGTCTCGCAATGCTGACTCGCACCGGGGTGGTTTAAAAAGAGAAGCTGTGTATGTTTGGCAGCAGGTTAGGCAAGCAGAAAAGCGTTGGCTGTATGTTGTAATGAAGTTGCTGGGGCTGCAGATTGGGATCCATGCATCAGGAGGTGGATTGGGACGATGCTCCTTGCAGAATTTCATGGTTTCACATGCGTGTTGGTGTAGAAAACTCTTCCATCGCATTATATTCAGGGCCTGCTGCGCTTTTAGAGCCAAATATG
The DNA here is from genome assembly GCF_963383615.2 of Lipophrys pholis. Lineage (NCBI taxonomy): Eukaryota > Metazoa > Chordata > Actinopteri > Blenniiformes > Blenniidae > Lipophrys > Lipophrys pholis. The sequence goes on from NC_137630.1 coordinate 17,795,091, forward strand.
AGGTTTTTTTGTACGCATGAGTGCACTTTGCGTGTATGTGTCTGTATTTTGTACCTTCTTGAAGTGCACATTGTTTCAGAATTCAAAATTATTCTGTTGTAAGACTTTTTTTTTTTTTTTTTTTGTCAGAAAAAATATGCAATCCCAAATTTATTTCCTGAAGGAGTCGGTCAGATTACCTCATGATTGTGAGATGGAGAAAACTATAGAATGATTCTTAACTCCATGTCTTACTTTAAAAAGAGCGCTTTCAGACTTTCTTTTGTTGTTGTTTTTTTTTTTTTTGTTTAGTTTTTTTTTACCCATCAACACCTGAAGTAACACTAATCCCTCAACCCCTCATGTTTCTTTTTAGACTGACAAAACAGCATCGTTTCATGTTGCCATGCACTTTTGGAGATTCTCTGTCCCAGTCACTGACAGACCCACTCAGAGGCTATCAATCACTTGCAGCACCCACCAACATCGGCAAATACGAAATGATGATCTGTGTGATTAACTTTATATGTCAGTGGTTAATACGTTATAGCTGATTCCTATAAAAATGCTAATTGATTCATTTAGCTAAAAAAGGTGGGGGAATTGCATATGTGTTGCCCCTGATCTTAATATATCAGTGTATGAGATAGTTGGAGTTGTATGAGATCACATAGGAACATACAGAGCACTGGAGGTAAAAACAGAACGTCTAAAACCATTTAAAGAATCCCTAGAGTATTTATCTGTTACTAGCAGCCTCAGACAGGCAAATAAACTCAGAAGTGAAACATTTAAGAGAAGTTTATTTTGTCTGTTTTAGTGCGTTCAATGACGATAATGCTGATTTTTTTTTTTTGGCCAAAAATGCATTTGTGTTGCCAAATGTGGTCAAAATAAAAGCTGAAATTAAATTTAAAGAAGAAACTTTTACCACACTCGTGAACGTGTGATGCTTTGGTGAAATACTTTGTTTGTGTTCTTCTTTCCAAAATAAACATGACTTCTCTTGATTTTCTTTTTAAGCATGCTCCATTTTGAAGGGGAATCTCTTGTCACGGCAGAAGTAAGTATTTTTGCACACCACCTGTCTGAAAACATGCAACACCCTCGACCTCTTCCTTGGGCTTCAGTGAATGCCACACCTTTTATAAACCAGGCCAGGATGTCTCTCAGTCAGGAAACTCCTGATATAATTGAAATAACACATTCAATGGGACGTATTGGAAAAGAGAAAACTTCATGTTTTTGACAACAGGCTGTAATTTTTAATCTGAAGTAGTTGACGTGAAATAATTTTTCTGTGGAATATTGCTGCCCCCAAGTGGCGGAGTTAGGTAAAGCCGTAAATGCAGTTTACGGATCCATATTGAACCATGGTTATGTCAAAAAATGAAGAGCAGATCACCGATTAATGCAAGTAAACGAATTCGTATATGAAATAAATGTTTTGTTATATAATCAAAAAGATAATAAAACTAAAGACAAGCAACGACTTGTCATATATGTTTGAGTGAACAAACTCAATTTGACTGTATGGCACAAATCAATGAAAAGGAAATAAATATCTGGTAATACTCCACTCCTTCATCTTTTTAAACCGATGGAGAAACACGACCTGACCTCAGACACATTGATCTAAAAATACTTAGCCTCAAGAAAATGGTTGCATTAAAAACAAATATATGCAGATGTCAAAATGTGTGTGAAAGCTGAGTAAGGAATGTGATTCTGTGTTGTAGGTCTACACCTCAACCCTCAGCTCAACCCTCCAGGCTTGACTGCAGTTTTTCTGTTATCACTTTCATTCATCTCAATTGGCAGCTCAATCATACACTTAAAAGATATCACAAACGTTTACTTTGATTGAATTTAATGGTTTTTGTTGTATTTATTTGAGTCTTGATATGTTAAGAAGTTGACAGAGTGACAATATGTTGGAGTTTTTCTTGTGCAAGCTGTAGATTAATGAGTTCACTATTTTGGCGCACATCTCAGAAAATCTGTTTAATTCATTGATGAAATGTTAATTTCAACACACTGACATTTTTTGATACTCGTCCCCTCCCATTGACTGGTGACCTGCCCATGATATAACTATTACCCAACACCACCACCAGGGGGAAGTAAACAATTACAAATTCAGAAGTCACCAACAGACGCACAACCACCTGAGTTTCCTTCCAGGTTTAGCTTTTACATATGTTCTTAATGCATAGTAGTTAAAGCAGACTCTGAATTGCCTGTAGGTGCTGAATCTGTTATATTGTAACCAGGGTACAATAAAATTTACAGTAAAATTGATATTGACAAATTGTTAACTTAAGAATACACATAGAAAAACAGTGACATATGTTGAATTCTTATTAGTCATCGATGTGTCCAAAGGTAAAAAGGGAGGATTGGGTTTGTAGTAGACTCCTTTAGAATGCAACAACACAAAGATGACAGACACAACTTATTTTGCAGAAACTTTAATTTAGAATAGACTCAGACACTTTGGGATTTGACAAACATTATTTGGAATGTTTTTGATCAGACAATCTGAAACAGGAATTAATTGCATCAAACAGTGCTGAACTTGCATCTTAACACTGCTTTCTAACAGTGAAGTGTAAACTCCAGGCTACAACTGCTCAAACTGCTTTCTGGTGTTTTCATCCAACAGAATTATCTCATTTGATCATTGCAGTTTCTGCATAACCAAAAAACAAAAATAATTTTGGAACGTACGTGAGAGCTTTTGAAGTGGTTTAATGCCTTTGTGGATTTTAATACTCTTCTCCTTCCTCCTCTCCCTCACCGTCAACGGAGTCGACTCCGACCTCCTCGTAATCTTTCTCCAGAGCAGCCATGTCCTCTCTGGCCTCGGAGAACTCTCCCTCCTCCATACCCTCACCCACGTACCAGTGCACAAAGGCACGTTTGGCATACATGAGGTCAAACTTGTGGTCAAGCCGAGCCCAGGCCTCTGCAATAGCAGTGGTGTTGCTCAGCATGCACACCGCCCTCTGCACCTTCGCCAGATCACCACCAGGAACCACAGTGGGAGGCTGGTAGTTGATGCCCACCTTGAAACCAGTGGGGCACCAGTCCACAAACTGGATGGTACGTTTGGTTTTGATGGTGGCGATGGCAGCGTTCACATCTTTGGGCACCACATCACCACGGTACAACAAGCAGCAGGCCATGTATTTACCGTGGCGAGGGTCACATTTCACCATCTGATTGGCGGGCTCGAAGCAGGCGTTGGTGATCTCTGACACTGAGAGCTGCTCATGATAAGCTTTCTCAGAAGAAATGACGGGGGCGTAGGTGGCCAGAGGGAAGTGGATACGAGGATATGGCACCAAGTTGGTCTGGAACTCGGTCAGGTCAACATTGAGGGCCCCATCAAAACGAAGGGAAGCTGTGATGGAGGACACAATCTGGCCGATCAGCCTGTTCAGGTTGGTGTAGGTGGGGCGCTCAATGTCGAGGTTCCTACGACAGATGTCATAGATGGCCTCGTTATCTACCATGAAGGCACAGTCGGAGTGCTCCAGGGTGGTGTGGGTGGTCAGGATGGAGTTGTAGGGTTCCACCACAGCAGTGGACACCTGGGGAGCTGGGTAGATGGAGAACTCCAGCTTGGACTTCTTTCCGTAGTCCACAGAGAGACGCTCCATCAGCAGGGAGGTGAAACCAGAGCCGGTTCCACCACCGAAGCTGTGGAAAACCAGGAAACCCTGAAGTCCAGTGCACTGGTCAGCCTGAGGACAGAGAAAGAGGGAACAAAAAACCATTATGGACTGAGGTTAAGTTACCGAATTATATATTTTGAAGAGAAATTTTAAATCAATGCTCTGAATCAACTCACCAGTTTGCGGATCCTGTCCAGCACCAGGTCAATGATCTCTTTGCCGATGGTGTAGTGACCACGGGCGTAGTTGTTGGCAGCATCCTCCTTTCCAGTGATGAGCTGCTCAGGGTGGAACAGCTGACGGTAGGTTCCAGTGCGTACCTCATCTGAGAAGACATCAAAATTCATTAATACCTTGAATACAATGAAAAAGTAAACACAGTCAAAGATATTCCACCAGAACTCACCAATGACAGTGGGCTCCAGATCTACAAAAACTGCTCTGGGCACGTGCTTTCCAGCTCCGGTCTCACTGAAGAAGGTGTTGAACGAGTCGTCTCCTCCACCAATGGTTTTGTCGCTGGGCATTTGTCCGTCCGGCTGGATGCCATGCTCCAGGCAGTACAGCTCCCAGCAGGCGTTTCCAATCTGCACACCGGCCTGACCAACGTGGATGGAGATACACTCGCGCTGTGGAGAGAAGCCGGGTTAATTTAGCTGTATGCAATCACTTTTTAAATTCAAGTGAAATATGGAAAATAAATAAGAAAAAACAAGTTTAAAAAAAAAAGACGCATATAAGAAAATAGTGGTTGTTTACAAAGGTGTACTTTTATTTATTAAAAACGTGTGCAGTCTGGAATCACGGCTGGTACTGCTTTGCTATGCACCTTAGCAACCGATGACGTCACGCACTTAATCATTGAAGCAAAGTTTGGTCTCATATTGTGAAAAACGGACAAAGACTGTAAAAATCGAAAACATTACAATAATATGCTTCCTCCGGCCGGCTGGCCCTTAGAGGGATGCGTAACTCAGAAGTGTCCATTACCGGCATACATTATTAATGTCTTTCACCACGCTGACAGGGCACTTCATCCCATTTGCCAAAGGGTAGAGTTTCTTGGGGAGTGGGGGGGAAATCGATACTGCTTAAGTGCATCCTATCTTTTCTGAAACTTCAATGAATCATAACTGCAGCCCACCACCACCTCGAGTTTTACTAACAGCTGAAGAAGAGAGGATATAATGCAAACAGAGTCCGTGAATTGGACAGATGCCGGCATTACTCATTCAGTCCACATCTCAATCCCCTGAAACCCTCTTTTGTTCGCTCAGCCCGCCGCATCGAGCCAAAGCCCAGCACCACCTCCGAACACTAAACTACCAATCAAAATTTCTGATAAACACCAAAAAAATGCCTCTTTAACACAGCAAAGGTCCAGTTTGAGAAGAGTCAAGGTCCCAGTCACACTTTTGCACAAATAGCCCCTCCCCATCTTCTCCATCCTTAAAATCACGCCTGCTCTCCATATAAGACTTTTATAAAGCATTTTAAAAGTAGTTCTTACCATTTTGTTGTATGGCGGTCGCGCTAAAGCTTTGCAGAAGCTCGACTGGAAGTCTTACAATTCGACAGTTATGGGGTCGGTGTAAGACATAATGGCGCGCGGGAGGATGGACGGGGATATTTATGCATGTCAAGTCCCGGCGCTGGTGACTTCTGTGCCGCTATTGGTCAATTCCCTGTCACTTTGACGTTCGTGAGCTCATTCCCCCTTTCTATTGGCTGAGCTGCTGCATCAACACAAGTCCCGCCTCCGAGCCCCACCCGTCACTTTCCCATCATTGTGCAGTCAGTGCATTAGTGCAGACATGGCCTCGCCCGTTTGTAAGGAAAATGCTGTGTAATTTTGATGGTGGTGGTACCAGACAGGCCTGTCTGGCATCCTTAAACTTGTCTATTCCACTTTATCACACAACTGAATATAAAAATACATAACAATAGATGAATGAAGGATTTAATGACCAATCCACGCTGCAGTTTTACAGAAGTGTCTCAGATCTTCAAAACATTCAAAGGGAAATAAGCATTTACATTTAATACATTTGTAGGATGAAACCCATGTGCAGGTGGGATGAGTTTCAAAATATCCAAATGAATTTGGATTATTGCATTGTTTTGTGAATATCTGTTGTGAGCTACTGAGAAAGATGGAAAGAAAGAAAGAAAGAAAGAAAGAAAGAAAGAAAGAAAGAAAGAAAGAAAGAAAAATACACTATTTCAATAGACATATTTATTGTCCCCTCCAACTAAGAAATGTAAAATGTGCCTTTTCTCGTTACACATCATTCAGTTTGCATACTTACTGATATAAATCTAATGCTGTTTGTCAACAAATTATTTAAATAATATTGTTACGTGATGCATTCATGAAGCAGAAAAGCGATGGGTTTTGTTTTCATTCTTTAGGCATTTTCTCTTTACAAAAGAGGTCAAGCTGCCTCGTCATACATGAGGGACATGTAGGCCACAGACACCCAAGCCCCAGCCCCCAGTCCCCAGCCCCCAGCCCCCAGTCCGTCCTATCCCATCCCATCGCAAGATTTAACGGTTGCCAGGAAATGAATAAAGGAGTTGCCTGGATACAGCCTGGTATCCACACAGACCGCCTTTATCTGGTGGTCATGTGACCCCGGCTTAAATGGCAGCATTAACGGGCTGCACTACAGCTGCCTCTGCGGGGGGATTTCAGCCACCGCTTTTTCCATATCCTTCAGCCTCATCCTCATCTCTTGTGTCTCCAAAGGGAAACACACTTGTTCTGGTGTATGTACTCATGTGCCTTCCTCCTAAAAACTGTTGACAAAAATAAATCATAAAGGTGGCATCTATGAGGCCACAGTCTCATAGATGCCACCCACAATATGCTTTGCCTTTCTTCAGTCCTTCTCAGGAAAGAATGGTGTGTGGGAGCTCTGTTTGTAGTTTTCTTAAACATTTACCTTTCTCGCTGAAAAGGCTATAAATTGTTCTTCATGAGTCTGCGAACAGCCAGTTAAACTCCTTGGTTGCTAACAACAAGGAGAATTCTATGACAACAGTTGTCCCAGTGATAGTAATGATACCTCTGTGAATGAGGAGCTGCTTAAACTCGCCCAGATTTCAAGACATAAACTCAAATGAATATACCTGCAGTTAAACCCCAATTACAGTACCTTGTTTGATTTTAATGTATGAAATGATTCAAACATTGTGGAAGACCTGAAAAGAAAATGATCTGTCTAAAAGTGTCAATAAAAGGAAAAAATAAACCCCAATTACACCGGTTATCACCAGATCAAGTGGATGTTATTCAGCTGTCGTTATTTATAGTAATGTGACGTAGTATCTGGGACCTGACAGTTGAGGTTATAAGTCAGTTAGTGTAGTATCTAATCAGGCTCATTTGATGTTAAACAAACGATATTAATCACGCACAATTTATACTGATGAAATACTATAGGCCTATATTTTTAGGGTTTTCATGAATATGTGCTACAGTTTCATTTTTATCATATTTCCCTTTATTTTCAAATTGTCACATTTTATAATGATAATACATTGATTTAATATCCGCATTTGCTTTTTGTATTTTCAGCATTTTGGACACAAAACAAGAAAGAAGCTTCAAATAACTACAAGGAGGCAATGACTTGCGTATGGTCTTGGTGGGAACCGTGTAATCCACACAGAAGTTTATGTAGCCTGTGATGCAGTTTGTGAGGCCGTCGATGTCCTCCCCGTGGTCCTCATAGAACACTTCCCATGCAGTTGTCTCAAAACAGTCTTTGAGAGCCTCTTCTGCCTCATCGGACCAGATTTTAATGGTGCGGGTCACAGCTGGTTGTCTGTGTACCAGAGGTTTGTACACAGGCAGGAGGTGCACAAGGTGCACAAGACACACAATGAAGAAGAAAAAAATATCCACAAAAAATATCCACAGAAGGATACAAAAAAACTAGAAAAAGACCCCAAAACAACACAAAATAACACGAACAAATCAGAATGAGCAACATGAAGTGAAAACAAGGTGACAAGGTCCAGAAAACAACCTCAGAAAACACTTAAATCCATGTCCACGAAATACAAAATTACCATTGCCAATGAAAAAATATCTATTTTATATTGCTGGACCACGCATGCCCTTGTTATATCTTCATTAATAGTAGTCTGACAAGTTTTGTAAGAGGTTTACAAATTATTCAACATAATGGACAACCATTTACATATGTGAGGCTGCCGAAATTCTGTTATTATTTTGAATATTTGCATAATCTTTTGACAGTGTTTTTGATATTTGTATATATTAAAATTCTAATCTTTGTTGTGCGTTCCACACCCGCCCATCAACATCCACAGCTACAAACATCTCAATTCCTGCTGTCAACGTGAGAATAAATACAACACTGCTTATCGCAGTGACAGCACCTGCATGAAGCAGTTCAGCAAACAAACTCTGCTGTGACAGATGGAAAGCATGCTCTGTCACTTTGCTGGGTGTCAGATTCTCTGCACGCTGGATGCAGTGCGGATGCAGTGCGCCATGAAGAACCACTCCCATCTCTGCAGCATTCCCATCATCCCTCTCTCCTCTTGGTGAGCAGCTGCTCAGACCCTCCCTGTATCACAGCTGCTGGGGCGGAGCTGGAGGAGGAGGAGGAGGAGAAGGAGGAGGAGTGGAGAATGTTCTCTCAAGAAATCCTGGCTGGTGGCCATGGCTGCTTCCTGCCTTTCTCTTTCATCCCCTGCTGTTTGTGTGGAGAACAGCAGCCACTGAGGGCTGGCTGTAAATTTTACATCCCCTCTGCCCTGCAGAATAAAGGATGAGCAGACCCACACTTAGGTGCGTGTTTTTGACTTGTGCTGCATGAAGGATTTATTTACCTTATCAAGCATTGAAGCAGACTTTAATAGTGCAGATTATAGGTCACAAGGACTCACAAGCCTCTTTTCAAATGTCTATCATTCCTCACAGGATTTTAGCGCGAGGTTTCATTCCAACTGTAGACTCTGAGAGCAGCAGTCAGTACCAGACAAGTTCCTCCCTGCAGCCATTGTGTCATATAAACTGCAACTCGGGCAGTTTTATTACCTAAAACAGAACAGAACTAGAGAAAGCTCAGCCCAGGCTCATTACAGCTGAGCAGGAGTGACGTACAGAGAGATAGGCAGCCATGAGGCCACGTGATCGGCCCACTGCATGACATCACTGCAGAAAATCTAGGACAAAGAGGGAGGAGAGCTGAAGAGCTGGCATGCAGGCTGTATACCATGACAAGTCTCTGCAACGGGGATGCCTGCCTAGCTGACATCAGCTGCATCTTGTGCAGCAGCAGCATTCAGCCATTTTGCATCACTGATGAATGCATCAAGTACTGATTTGCAATGAGGAAACAAAACCCTCACACAAATGTTTCTGTTTTTTGAGCATGGAGCTCCAAATGGTGCAGGCTGATGTCAGTTTGGAGTCTGCCACACCCAAATAATAAACGCTCTGCACGCATATTAGATTAGCTTTGTTTGATTTATCAATTTATTTGCTTAGCAAATACTCTGTTTTAAGCAGTTAGATAATTGTACAATGAAATTACGAGTGATCCCCTTTTTTTCCCAGGATTTTATACTCTCAACTTCTAAAATAGTAAAATAGACACCAGAAAAGGACAGAAGAAGTGGGATGTGCCAACAAACACCAAGCCTTTACAGCTATACCAGATAAACATTTATGTTTTATTCTCAGCATATACTGACACACTACCACACAATTCAAATTCAATTTCCACAAAGGCTTTTTTTGAGGCAGTAATTTTCTCATTTGTGAAATTGAGAATAGCTGGGTCTGGGAAGCATTTTCAGATTCTGAACTGAAACAATGTCCAAGCATGAGACTGTTTAAAAAAAAGGCCCAGACTGATCATTTTAAAGAATTACAGGGCTGAAGATCGGTGAAACTATATGGGTGTCTCTTACACGGTAAGCAGGACTATACAAAGGTGATTGTTGGTATATTTTTAATGTAGGTTTGGGTGTGAACATGTATATTGAGATGGGGAGCACTGTCTGAATGAATGTCTATTAGGGGTGAGTGGATCGATCCAAATATAGATAATATCGATACTTACATTGGCATCGATATCAAATGATACCAGTGCAACGACATCGATACTTAGTTTCAGTTTTTCTCCTGTATGTATGATGCTGCTCCATCCTGAACACTCTATGTGAAATAATATTTTGTTCTCATTTGTTGGAGTGATAGTTTTGTGCACTTTGCTTATTTAAGAAAAAAATCCAAATATTCAAATTTATGGGAGAAAAATTTTTTTTGCCTTTGTTTTAACACATTTTTTTATTATGATAATTAAGTATTTTTTGTTTACCTATAAACTTCTCCCAAATTCTTTTGTGGGTTTCAACTGATTATTAGACCACAGAAAAAAAAGATCATGAAAAGTCATCCAGATTGAGCAATTTGATGATGTATTAACTTTATACATCAAAAAGTATCGGTATTGGATTGGTATTGGGGATACAAGCAGCTAATCTTTTACTTGGTATCGGATCGATACCCAGTCTTGCAGTATCGCACACTACTAATGTGTATGAATGCAAAACGTGTGTGTGTGTGTGTGTGTGTGTGTGTGTGTGTGTGTGTGTGTGTGTGTGTGTGTGTGTGTGTGTGTGTGTGTGTGTGTGTGTGTGTGTGTGTGTGTGTGTGTGTGTGTGTGTGTGTGTCAGAAACAAAAATCCAAACACCAAATATTCTATAATGTAAACATCAGTCTGGTTGGATAAAGGCCTAGTAAGAACAGAGTTATGTTTGTTCTTTTACGCACAAAAATCAAAACCACCTTTCATCCACGAATCTACACATCATCCATTCATCCCCTGCTCCATGAGAGCAGGTGTTGGGGGAACAATCGTCCTGATATTTGGTTTCAGTACAGAAGAGGTTGGGTCTGAGCAGCACACAGTAGTAGTCACCCACCGGTTTGGCCCCGGTGCACAGGAGCCGAGCTCCTCCCCTGCCGGTATAAATCTGAAAGCGCCGCCTTCCCATTCAGCAGTTGTTGCATCGACCCCGCCGGGTACAACACGCGACGCAAACACCCCCTTTTTAAAAAAAAAAAACCTTCACGTCTTTCTCCTTCTCTTCTCCCTCTTTGAACCTCCAAACAGCAACATGGTAAGTGGTTTTCCTCCAATCTACCTGCTTCAGACTCCGTTACGACGTTAAAAACACATTTACTAGAAGCCGGGTTCTCGGTTCATCTTGAAACGGGTTCCAAACCCGGGATCAACGTTTTTAATCACATGGATGTTTACGCACGGCTTTACTGATGTTTGAATGTTCGTGCGTAAATATTGAGCGATGAAAGCGGTGATGATGCGGTGGGTTGGTCTGCAGTGGAGCCTCCATGTCATTGTGAAGAGATGAGAACAATGCACTGGCTGGCTTTCACTTCGACATCGAGGACACTAAATCTGACTCTTTGAAGGAAAGAGACATTTTCAAAACGTAATTTCATCACATTTAAACTGTAATTAACCGAAAGTGTGGCACCTCAACATATGCTTACCTTGTATAAAGGCAGGGAGGGGCAGATTGGGTGGGGATGGATGGATGGATGGATGAGACCTCTGATTGCAGCGATCATTTTTTATTCATGGAATCCATCAGCAAATTCATTTAAAATCCCATTAATGATCTATTAACATGAATTGAAGCAGCACAGAGCTTATGCTTTAAAATATCACATTAGGTATACCTATATGCTTTAAACATATATCAATTATTTCATCTTATTCCATCCGGTTGTGATTTTAATCTATATGCACATTTTGGGGAGTAAAAGGTTCAGGCTCAGGTTTTGTTTCCCCGCGTTTAAGCATCCACTGCAGCTCTGTATCATTAAGGCACGATAGCAAGTGGAATATTCCAGAATGGCTCCGTGCACGCGCACATTGGCACATGCAAATTAATTTGCATGCCTGTTCACGCTTGCAAACAACGAGGAAGGGGGGGGGGGGGGGGGGTTAACAGGCGAGATTACATTTAAGAGAAGAAGAAAAAAAGGGGGGAAGAGAATCCTGCCCCTGCAGGTGCTGTTGTCAGGCATTTTGTGTCCCCTGCATTTTGTGGTGCAGGGTGGTGCCTCCTGCTGCACTGCCTCTTAATCTCAGACAGGGGGAGCAAGTATGTTACCAGTTTAAACATGCTTTCCACAGAATGCAAAATTCATGTTGATGTTCTTTTTTTCTCTCCACAGCGCGAGTGTATCTCCATCCACGTTGGTCAGGCCGGTGTGCAGATTGGAAACGCCTGCTGGGAGCTGTACTGCCTGGAGCATGGCATCCAGCCGGACGGACAAATGCCCAGTGACAAGACTCTTGGGGGAGGAGACGACTCGTTCAACACCTTCTTCAGTGAGACCGGAGCTGGAAAGCACGTGCCCAGAGCAGTTTTTGTAGATCTGGAGCCCACTGTCATTGGTGAGTTCTGGTGGAATATCTTTGACTGTGTTTAATTTTTCATTGTATTCAAGGTATTAATGAATTTTGATGTCTTCTCAGATGAGGTACGCACTGGAACCTACCGTCAGCTGTTCCACCCTGAGCAGCTCATCACTGGAAAGGAGGATGCTGCCAACAACTACGCCCGTGGTCACTACACCATCGGCAAAGAGATCATTGACCTGGTGCTGGACAGGATCCGCAAACTGGTGAGTTGATTCAGAGCATTGATTTAAAATTTCTCTTCAAAATATATAATTCGGTAACTTAACCTCAGTCCATAATGGTTTTTTGTTCCCTCTTTCTCTGTCCTCAGGCTGACCAGTGCACTGGACTTCAGGGTTTCCTGGTTTTCCACAGCTTCGGTGGTGGAACCGGCTCTGGTTTCACCTCCCTGCTGATGGAGCGTCTCTCTGTGGACTACGGAAAGAAGTCCAAGCTGGAGTTCTCCATCTACCCAGCTCCCCAGGTGTCCACTGCTGTGGTGGAACCCTACAACTCCATCCTGACCACCCACACCACCCTGGAGCACTCCGACTGTGCCTTCATGGTAGATAACGAGGCCATCTATGACATCTGTCGTAGGAACCTCGACATTGAGCGCCCCACCTACACCAACCTGAACAGGCTGATCAGTCAAATTGTGTCCTCCATCACAGCTTCCCTTCGTTTTGATGGTGCCCTCAATGTTGACCTGACCGAGTTCCAGACCAACTTGGTGCCATATCCTCGTATCCATTTCCCTCTGGCCACCTACGCCCCCGTCATTTCTGCTGAGAAAGCTTATCATGAGCAGCTCTCAGTGTCAGAGATCACCAACGCCTGCTTCGAGCCCGCCAATCAGATGGTGAAATGTGACCCTCGCCACGGTAAATACATGGCCTGCTGCCTGCTGTTCCGTGGTGATGTGGTGCCCAAAGATGTGAACGCCGCCATCGCCACCATCAAAACCAAACGTACCATCCAGTTTGTGGACTGGTGCCCCACTGGTTTCAAGGTGGGCATCAACTACCAGCCTCCCACTGTGGTTCCTGGTGGTGATCTGGCGAAGGTGCAGAGGGCGGTGTGCATGCTGAGCAACACCACTGCTATTGCAGAGGCCTGGGCTCGGCTTGACCACAAGTTTGACCTCATGTATGCCAAACGTGCGTTTGTGCACTGGTACGTGGGTGAGGGTATGGAGGAGGGAGAGTTCTCCGAGGCCAGAGAGGACATGGCCGCTCTGGAGAAAGATTACGAGGAGGTCGGAGTCGACTCCATTGAGGGTGAGGGAGAGGAGGAAGGAGAAGAGTATTAAAAGGGACATACATGGTATTAACTCACCATGAAATAATTGATTGCAATGTGTTCCTGAATGCATTTCAAACAAATGTTTTGTCATCTGGCTGTTCAGATTCAACACCTGAAATTGTCAAGTTTGGCTATGTTCGAAATAAAAACCTCTGATGTGATTGATTGTCTTGCTTTCATTCAGCCAAGATCTTTTTAGTCTTTCTACCCAATATTGTCAAGTTATAAAGATGTTAATTTTTCATTATACTACAAGCTTAGATTCCAGCATGAATGCAAATTCACTTGTCATTTCTGTGCTGAATGAAAACAAACTATTTCCAATGAGTTTTTAGATAATCTTCCAGCAAACTGAGCTTTTTTCATTTTGTGATTCAGACAAAGGAAGTTATTGTTTTCACATTCACACCAGCAGGCAATTTAGAAAAATAACAACTAAAATGCAGGGTTTTGGGAGAGAGGATGCAGACCCTACACAAAAGGTTCAAAGTGAAAAGAATATTGCTATGAGGCAAGAGCCCTAATCTCTACACTGCTGGCCCAAGTGTGTCACTCTCATATCAAATTGATATCACACGACTCTTAACTCCTGAGCAGTTTTAATCAAAGTTCAGGCTTTTCCATACATAAAAGATAATCTAAAGTGTCCTAAAATTACAGTTTGGAGGAATCTCATTCAAAAAAGTAAGAAGGTTTTAAAAATACCCCAGACCTACAAGTGACTAGTGACTGCTGAGGTCAAGCCATCGAAATATCATCTGTAAACGTTGAGTGACCTCTGGTGGTCGGTTTGGATAAAAACTTAAATGTCGTTAGTGAAGTTTCCTTCGGCGGTCCCTCTTGGAAGTATTACATCTTTGCATTTTACCTAACCTATTCATAGTTGACCTTAACTACACACACAGTAGGAGCAGAGAGCTGCCATGGTGCAGTGACCAGTGGTCATGCTCAGGGAACTACAGTGGTGAACCTCCAACCCCAAATTTGCTTCTCTAACCTCCAGGCCACCACTACCTCAAACAGATTCAATTTCATTTTGAAAGCATATACACAATGACTATTAACAGTTTTTTGTTGTTTACGACCGTGTTGTCTTGCATAGTCCAATTTATTTGTTCTTATCAAAATGTGGCAATCTTCATTTGAGTAGCTTTGATGGAAAAATATTGTTTTTTCTTTCATATTAATAGGAGACCTTCTGTGACTCTCGTTCAATGAAAATAGAATGTGCGCCAGCCCTTTTGCCCTTGTTGCCTAAAGTGCCCTTCTGGTTAAAGCAATTTCTTTAAATCTGGTAATGTGTGGGCACTGTGTGAATTTGAGTGTGTGCAGTTGTCTGCCTCTGTGTGTTTGTCCTGTGATGGACTAGTGACCTATCCAGGATGTATCCTGCCTTCACCCATAGTCAACTCCACCACCTCTCGACCCTGCACAGGATCAAGTTGTGGAGAAGATGGATGGATATGCAATACATTGTGTGTGTGTGTGTGTGTGTGTGTGTGTGTGTGTGTGTGTGTGTGTGTGTGTGTGTGTGTGTGTGTGATTGAAGGATTCACAGGAGTTGCCCGAAGAGGAGCTGAGCTTCAGTTCTTTATTAATCATCTGTAGAATGAATTACAGTGTCGCTTTTGAAGATGTTACAGATCCCTGAACATCAAATGCATGCAGGAGCAGCTACGCCCTCACAGTGTACATCATACCGGCCACACGTGAAGGAGCAGCAGGGTCGTCACCGTCAAAACACTCCCAACTTTTCTCCTGCATCTCGCCACTTCACCAGGAAACCCTGCAGATCCTCACCTTAGAGAGCCGCTCTGCCTCCAGCTCACAGCTACCTGAGTGTGTGCAGACATCAGACTGAGAACATCACACTGTACCACCCAATCATACTGTGGGATTCCCCATAAACCTCTTCACAGTATCCAACAGTCTTTTCAACACTTTTAAACCTCAATCTTTTATTCATCCTTCCTGCTAAACTGTTTATGTTAGTTGCTGTGAATGTTCAGGGATTGTTCAACGCTGTTAAATGTCTTTGATTTGTACATTAGTTGTTCCACAGATCAGAAGTGTCATGTTATACCTGATGATAGTTGTAAGAATTTACAGAAATTTACATGTCTATGCACACAAGGGTATGTTACAATTTACAGTTTTGGCTGAAAACTCTCATGTGATTTTCTAACTAAACAGCCTAGATTTGCTTCATATTCTCAGCATCTGCTGCATTTGCTGTTCAAAGTTATCAAATGTTTACCTTTATGCAGATGACACACAGCTCTATATTGTGATGCGTCCTGTAAACTCCCATGAAAATGTTTTAACATATATTCTACATACATTTAAAATATTGGTTCAGCTTCATATTTTGCATACTTCATATCAAAATTCCCAACAATCAGTGTCCAGTTTTAAGTTTGTATCATCATTTCAGAGAAATGGAGGGTTTTTTTTAAAAATGGTGTCATTTACGTAAAAATAAATGGTTCTGGAAAAACAACAACTGCGACTTTTCTCTGTTTATCTATTCACGTTAGCTGGTGTAAATGTTCGAGAACTGTCCCACACTGTTAGACAGCTTTAACTTGTAAATCTTTATGATAAAATCAAGAAGAAAACTCTCTTCATGTATTGTTTTTCCCGTCTGGTGTCTTATTTGTCCTCCAGACAACATCAGCCAATCAGAAATGTTCTCACGGATGACTATTAGACAATCAGCTGCTGACACTGGTTGTTATACTGATTCCAGGGAGGAGGAAGAAGGGCAGCAGAGTGGGACAGATGAGGGAAGAAAGGGGGAGTCAGTTGTGTGTCTGCAGACAGAAGCAGATTGTATTAGATGTTGACGTTACCGAGCAGATCAACAAGCTGAAGTGCTGTTATTGCACAAGAGGAGAGGAGAACCCATCGACTTCTCCTGCTTCTACTCCTCTTCCTCCTTCTCCTCCTCTTGGTCCTTTTATTCCGTTTCTTCCCGCCCCTCCTCTTGCTTCTGCTTCTCCTCTTCCTCCTCTCACAGCCTGATAGCGAGGACTGCAGTCACACAGACTACCAGCACTGAGGGTAGAAACATTGAAGTTGCAGCGTCTACAGTTCGGTGGATTTTTGGTGGAACGTTTCTTGCTGCCTCCATTTCCTTTTTTCCTGAACGCTCCTTTCTTTGGTCCTCTTTCTCCTCCTCTTTCTTTACCTCGTCCTCCCTCTTCACCTCCTCCTCTGCTCCTACAGTCACTGAGGCCTCCTCAGTACCGTAGGTGGCTGCTGGTGGGTTGTCATCAGTCCCTGTCTCAGGGCTACTGGGGGAGGAACTGGGAGGGCTGTCAGGCTGGACTGTGTGCACATTTACATCAATAAAAATGAAGTGAGGCGTCTGCAAGGAGGGCACAGCTGTCCCTTCCTCCTGCTCCTCCTCATCATCCCCCTTTTCCTTTTCCTCCTCCAAATCCTCCTCCCCCTCCTCCTCCCCCACATCTTCGTCCTCCTCCTCCTCTTCCTCCTCTTCATCCTCTTCAGTATCAGCGACTACAAAGACAAAACAAACCCAAATGCCTCAGTACAGACTGCAGTTGGATCCATATGGGAGTTGAAGGAAAATCGTCAAATCTGAGGCATACCACACAGGTTGTTCTCACACTTCTGGAGATTGTCAGGACATCGGGAGCACCAGTCACCTTCTACGTAGGGCCTCTCGTCTTCATAGTTCCCCCTGAGAGCACAAAGTAATGCAAATGTACACAGAAACACTCACGGTTACACAGAGACAGAGAAATGCCAGGTAGAGTTTGTTTCAATATAGTTAAACTCAATGGTTCGTTCTGCTTTAACACACTATTCCCACCAGGAGGAGTCAGAATCAACAAAGTAAGACTCTGACTCCTGCAACTCCAGGGAGGGAGAAAACTGTAAAACTTAGGTGAGAGCAGTACAAATAGTATGAGACGAAGTAGTAATGGTAGTGGTAATATTAGTGCTAAGATTAGTATTAGTGGTACTATTGATAAATGTAGTAGGCCAGGTATTAGTAGCAAAAGTGGTTGTAGTAATAAAAGTAATAGTAGTAGCACTAGTTACTTACGTACAGTAGTAGTAATGGTAGTGGTACTAGTTGTCATTGTTCTATTTGTAGTAGGATTAGCAGCACTAGCATTTGTAGTGTGCTGATTATAGTAGTGACAGTAGTAGTACTAGTAACAGTAGTATTAGTGTTAATAGTATTCTAAAGGTAGTAGTACTGACGCTGGGTAATAGTTGCAGACGAGGAAAGAAACTCTCTCCCAGTCCAAACCTTCCATATTGTTACAGAGATGGAAGGCACAGCCCACTCTGTGTGTGCCGGCCCACACCATCTGTAATACACACACACAAACACACACACATCATTTGCTATACGTGATAATCTGCTGTACATACATTATCTACCGTATTTTCAGGCTGTACGTTGTACTTTTCTTATGTGGTTTTCACTGGTGAGGGATATTTTATTAAGAAGCCTCATATATCAAAACATGATGTGACATACTATAACTATATGATATGTCACAGAGTATACTAATGCTGAATTGTTTTGTTTGTGCAACACTTGCGAGTAGTGTGAGTGTTTTTGTGTGTTTCTGTGTGTGACCTGTGTGTAGTGTCCGCACATCTTGTCTTCATCGCAGCTGTTGTTGTCGAAGTTGTAGTCCAGGTGTTCTGCACGGCACACATTTGATTCAGTCAGACAACAGAACATTCATAGCACAAATACACAACATTATTTCAACAACTACACAATGTTCATGACTCAAATACACAATGGTGCCAAAAAAACACACAATGTCAACTCAGCATTTGTTTATTTGATGTTGTGTAACTAAACAAATGATACTATAACAATAAACACAAAACAAATACACAACATTCATATAATTAGATATAAAAAAGCATGCCGACAGTAAAACACTAATTGTGTTACGTTGACAGATGTGTGTAGCTGTAGAGTTAATTTGCTGTTGTAAAGTTGGTGTGTTGTAATAAAGTTGTTTCCTTGTTGTACAGTTGATGTGTAATCTTGTGATTGTTGTGTAGTTTTACAGTTGGTATATTACACTAACAGAGTTGTCTTGGACTGGCAGAATGATGTTGTTGCACAATTGTTGTGTTACACATATCAAGTTGTGTAATGGTGCAGTTTGTGGATTTCAGGTTCACTTGCTGAGCAGTTGTGACTCACCCATGAACCACTTTTCCACAGCCAGTCGGAGGTCGAGCGGTCCAGTTCCAACGAACAGGTTTTCTCCCGTGTCCTCCAGGTCAGGATTATGGTTCCAGACGCAGTTAGCAGCGTAACCCTCAGCGATCACCTTCAAGTTGGGGTCCCACTTCTGTGCAGACAACATCAAGTAACAAAACATCATTCATTTTAATTTAACTGAATGTATTTTACCACAATGGAAATTAATGCAACATAATCCAACGAAACAGAATCTAATGTGACATGAAATAAACAAAGTACAATAGCCTGGCATAATCAGACATCATTTAATACAATGATGTAATGTAATGCAATAATGCAATTTAATGTGACATAACACAATGTGACATAATATTGACAAATTTAAGGACTCAGAGTCTGATTCATGCCAATCCCAATATGCCCTACGTGAACCTGTGAAGGCCTCGAACACTAAAAGAGTCTGAAAATCAAAAGATGGGCAGTTTCCTTCAAACTCTATACCATCAATCATAGTACGTCATCATCCATCCACAAAACATTCAACATCCATCAGCATTCATTCATCAGTATCATCATAATTGATAGATAATGATTATTATCTTTATCCATTATCCTTCATCTATCAATCAGTTGTAATCATTAATGCATGATAATTTGTCTATCATTCAGTATTATCCATCTAACAGGAACATGTTGGCTCAGAGCGATGCTAAGAAGTAATCCGAGTAATTGCTATTTCCATCCATCCATCCATCTTCTCCCGCTTATTCGTTTCCGGGTCGCGGGGCTGGCAGTCTGAGCACTGCCACCCAGATCACATTGCACTGATTAAGAACCTTCCTGCGGGTGGTGAGCCCACGGGAAGGTGGTGCCCAGCGTAGGACATGAACCCACTACTTTGAGATTGCGAGTCTCATGCTCTACCAACTGAGCTAGCTGGAGTTATTGCTATTTCTAAACTGGAATATCATAATTTATTTATTAATCATCATCATAAATTTTTTAAAATAACACCTTTCCACTTTTTACGCTTATTTAATCACACCAATTTAAGCACACATTCAGATATTCTCCCTCTCTCACATTCACGCACACGTGCACATATATACACACAAAGACATACACACACGTCATGGTGGATAGGGATAGGGAACGATAAAGTTAACAGATGATGATGTATGAACAACTGAGGAGGGATCAAGAGAGGTGACTGCCATGCAAGAGGTCCATTGAGAACCATTTGGGGTTAAGTGTCTTCCTCAAAGATGTTTCGACATATCGACAGGCAGAAGCGGCACCCTACTTTACCAACTGAACCACAGCTGCCCTACCACCATTTAATCACTGTCAATCATTGATCCGTCATCATCATCATTATCATGCATGGTCATTCATTTTATGTCCATGCATAATCTATCCATGAAACATCCATGATTATTCATTCATCATCATCATCATCCATCCATCCATCCATCCATCCATCCATCCATCCATCCATCCACACACACACACACACACACACACACACACACACACACACACACACACACACACACACACACACACACACACACACACACACACATACATACATACATACATACATACATACATACATACATACATACATACATACATCTTCATACCCTAACCCAGTATTCCCCAATTTCAGGCCTTGAGAGTCGGTGTCCTGCATGTTTTAGGTTTCTTCCCAGGGTAACACACCTGAATCCAATAAGGGCCTCGTTACTTGGCTTTTTTACAAGCTTGACGATGACATCAACATCAGATTGAGATGTGCTGAAGTTAGGAGAGCGCTAAAACGTGCAGGACACCGGCACTCGAGGCCAGGAATTGGGGAACCGAGCCCTAACCCATTCATTTATCAATTAAAAATTAATCTGTCATTTTCCACCATCCGTCATCCGGCATGGTTCGGTTGATAGAGTAGTCTTGTCCCAATCGGAGGGTTGCAGGTTTGATTCCCATCTTCACCTGTCCACATGCCGAAGTGTCCTTTAGCATGATACTGAACCCCAGCGCCTTGCATGACAGGTGTGTGTGTGTGCGTGTGTGTGTGTGTGTGTGTGTGTGTGTGTGTGTGTGTGTGTGTGTGTGTGTGTGTGTGTGTGTGTGTGTGTGTGTGTGTGTGTGTGTGTGTGTGTGTGTGTGTGTGTGTGTGTGTGATTAATGATGTAAAGAGCGTTGGGACAGTTGAAAGGTGCTATATAAGTGAAATCCATTTACCATTTAAATGTAAAATAGAAGAGGTTACTACACACTTCTGCTCATCATTCATTGCTTCATCGTTAACCCATCATCAATCATTCATTCATCCGCCATCCATCGACCAATCCTCATTTATCTGACCATCATCATCCATACATTCCTTCATTATAATCATCATTGATAGGAACAGTAGGAATCTTGCACACCCATTTATGTGCATCTCTAATCAGATGACGAGGTATTTGGCGACCTTAAAAGAGTCATAGTTCCATCATTTATCCATCCATCCATCCATCCATCCATCCATCCATCCATCCATCCATCCATCGATCCATCCATCCATCCATCATCCATCAGGTTTCATGAATTAATGTTGTATTAGTTATTTGACTTTGTGTGTTTGTGAGGTGTTTACTTTGGTGGACTTTGGGTTGTTGCACGGGCCGCGCTTTGACCCCCAAAAGCTATGTGTGTGTGTGTGTGTGTGTGTGTGTGTGTGTGTGTGTGTGTGTGTGTGTGTGTGTGTGTGTGTGTGTGTGTGTGTGTGTGTGTGTGTGTGTGTGTGTGTGTGTGTGTGTGTGTGTGTGTGTGTGTGTGTGTTTATTTGTTAAGTGATGACTCTCAGTACAAACAACAGTGTGGTTTCTCTCCTCCACATTCTTCTCTCTACAGGCTCCCACATCTGCTATGTGTTACTGCTCTCAGCTGAGTTACAAACACACACACACACACACACACACACACACACACACACACACACACACACACACACACACACACACACACACACACACACACACACACACACACACACACACACACACACACACACAGAGGCGTTCATTCATTGATGACCTGATGCTCTCCTCTCTCTGTGTAAACACTGCCTTCTCCTCTTCGTCTCTTTCCCAACAGTTTTTTGTCCTCCGTAATTCAACACTGATGCCCCCACTCCCCTTCTCTCCCCCATACAACCCCCCCCCACCCAACCCTTCCTGGATGGTTGCCCTCTCTGCGTTCCACTCTGATTAATCAGTGCAGGGCGTCTGCTGAGGGAAACACCCATATGTGTTTGGAACCAGGCCTTCTCTGTGTTTGCTGGTTTCATGTGGTCAGCCCATGAAAAGTAAGCACAGCTCAGTGTTAATGTGCTAATGATTGCTGATGATTGTCAATGAGTTTTGATGAGTTTGATGTTATTAAGTGTTTAGAAGAGCTAATGAGTGTTAATAAGTTTTAATAAATGCTAATGAGTGTTAATTCATTTTATTTAATTTCAAAGAACATTAATAGGTTTTAGTAAGTGTTGATTAAATAAGTGTCAATGAGTGTTAATAGTATTAATCAGTGTTTAAGAGTGTCAATAAATGTTAGTGCCTGTCAACGAGTGTCAAGTGTTAATAAGTTGTAATTAGTTTTAAGGAGTTAAAAAGGTGTTAAAAGGTTTTATTAGGTGTTTGTGAATTTCAATTAATATGAGTGTAATGGGTTCATAATGACTGAAGGGCCGGAGGAGTCAGGGGGAGGTGGAAAGACAGGGTGAGGTATGGGAGACACAGGAGTGGAAGATAAATGGTAAATGGATTTCACTTTTAAAGTGCTTTTCAACTGAAAGCTTTAAATCATTAATCTCACACACACACAAACACACACACACACACACACACTTACACACACACACCAGTGGAGGCAGCTTCCGTGTCCATCCATTGGGGTTCAGTATGAATATTGGGAATCGAACCCGCGATCTTCTGAATGAGAGACGACCGACAGATCCGTCTGATCTGTACCTACTGATGTGAACAAAATTAGCTGGATTTTAGATGAAAGATCATGAGGACACATTTCTTCTGTGATTGGTCCGTAGCTCAAGTTGTGAGAGTAACTTAAGTGTGACATCACCAAACTGCCTCTGCCCTACTGGACCTCCTCCCTAAGGCTGCACTGCCTTCTCAGTCCCGTTCACCTATAGGCTGTATCAAAGTGCATTTCACTGAATTCAGACGTCAGCTGTGACCTGTTGTTGGAGATGTTATGGGTATCTCAATTGAGGAGGAGTTTCCTCCTCTGAGGACGGTTCCTCTGACATTTGGCTGGATGTCAAAGCCACGTCTACTGGACAGTCTCAGCGTCACTGCTAGAAAGTGTCATGTAATAAGGAGACTTCAGAATGAAGCTGGCCAGACCCCAGCAATTGTGTTTTTCATTGACAGTGTCTCAGAAACTCTGATCAAAGCAGAGGTGAACCTGAACATGTGATCTAAGCAGATACTAAGACCATTATTTATCAGTAACGGAAACTTAACTTTACATCTTACAGCCAACTTAAGTCTGCATCCATTCCTGGATACTCTCTGTACTATTGCACACATTAACTCTCTCTTTCTCTCATGCACAGTTAAATAAGCACATACATCACACAAGTCAAGTTCCTGTAACATCCTTCTCTGTTTTGCTCTTATAGACTAGCTGTGAACAGCTCAGTGTATCATTTTAGCTTCCTGATAGTTCCTCCTCTTTAGTTGTGAAATACAGCAACAAAGTGACTAATATATCTACTTTAAGTTCATCTGGAACGTAGTTGCCTTACATCACCGCGCATGCTCTGATGGCACAATCTGCAGGTCAAACATGGACTAAATAAGAAATATCAAAATGTGTTTTTAAGGTCTGCAGACTGAGGCTAACAACTAACTTTGGGAGGAGGTTCTTATTGGCATGAAGACTTGTCACCCCGGTAACATGCACAGCACAGATGTTAGAGATCAGATTTACAGCTACACCCAAAGAAAACCACCAGGTTTTTCAATCTGCGACAGATTCATTGCCCTGGATAAGTCCAAATCGAATCAAACTCAAATCAATGAGGAAGGGATGCAGCAGTTTTCAAAGAAATTCTTTGCTCCAGTTTTGTTGTTGTTTTGTTAGTTTTGTTGAGATGGGTAGTTTTGAGGGTTAATTTTTCTTTTTTCAAAGGATTAAACCCTAAAGATCACTGAGGGTAAAAAAGAATTGACCAACATGTACTCTCATCATTACAGATACTCAGTTTAGCTTAGGAGGATGCTGTGGGGGGGTCTTACCAGAGGTAGCATGGCAGAGGCGCTGGGGGACACCTGTCCTCTGTAGTAGTTATGAAGCTCCACAAGCAGCTCCTCCTGCTCCTCATTCAGAACGCTCCAGGCTCCAGGAACCACCAGGGCTCCCAGCAGCAGCCATGCCCATAGAGGAGCTCTCCCCATAGCACAGCAGTACGATGTCGACTCCTTCCTCGTCCTGGATCTCTGCAAGCTCCTGTCCTGGGTCTTCCCGGGGATCTGGGCGCCTTGTCGGGTGGGGCCCTCCAGGTGCTCCGGATGGCTCAACTGGTGCATTATGGGGAACGCTGTCCTCAGAATGTATCCTCAAAAGGTCCGTCCAGATCGTGTGCTGTTCTGTTTATCCGTACGTGCGTGTGTGTTTGTGAGTATGTGTGTGTACAATAGGCTTCTTGTTTTTGTGTGAGTGTCAGTGTTTTGTGTGTGTCCGAGTGTGTCTCTGGCTCAGAAGGAGTGTGTGTCAGAAGGAGTGTGTGTATGTGTGTTCCCTCCTCAGTGCCTCTCACTCTCGGCTCTGCAGAATTCTGAAAGTGAATCGGCTTTAACAGAGGGGGGATCCACCCCTACACACACACACACACACACACACACACACACACACACACACACACACACACAGTTCATATTCGCAGTTCAGGGAATTGAACATGAGATTGGAGCCTCATGAAACACAGACAGAGGTTGAAATCCAGAACCTCTCGCTGATCTGTTTCATGTTTTGAATCTGTGGGTTCGGTTATTGCAGTCAAAGTGAAATCTGCTGACTCAGTGGATTTTGCACTAACCTCTCACTGAGTGTCAACATTCAGCGTGAATAATCAGCAGCTGATTGGTCCATACGTGTCCACAGTGAGGTGTATCCTCAGCGGGTGATTAGTGGAGGACCTGCTGCTGAAACAGTGTAGTTTTATGGCTTCTGGGAGAAAAGGATGAAGAGCAGCAGGCTCAACATCACCCAGCAAAGGATCTGTAACAGTCTGAATGGTGTCCCAAGTAGTGGACCACAATTTTACATCAAGTAGCAAACAAGTCTCCATGAAGTGGACAACAGGTGACCAGGATGGAGACTACAAATGCCCAAAAAAGTGAATTGAAGTTGGGGGGTTGGGTTAATGGTGAAACATCTCTGTATGGAGAGTGAGAAAGGAAATAAGTTCAGTGTAGGTCTCCCAGCAATGTAAAACCTTTAACAGTGTACCAAGGTGACCTGAACCAGCCCAAACTGTAACCGTTACTACCTAGAAATGTTTTAAGCCTAATTTTAAAAGTACAGATAGGATCAGCCTTCCTAAGTGAAATTGGGAGCTTGTTCTTCATGAGAGGAGCCTGACAGCTGAAGGCTCTGCCTCCAATTCTACTTTTAGAAAGTCTACAACCTCCAGTAAGCTCGGCACATAAGAACGACGTGTTCTCCTGAGTTAGTATGCGACTAACAGCTATTTAGATGTGATGGAGCCTGGTTGTTAAGATCTGTTTAAGTTCATGTCATTACTCTTGCTGCAGCATTTTAAATCAGCTGAAGACTTTTTAACTTATTTCAACACACTGATAATAGAGAATTACAATAGTTTACTCTGGAAGTAACAAATGCATGGATTAATTTCTCATCACATGATCAGAATAATCATAATCATAATCAAAATTATTTGTTTTCATCAATACATTTGTGTGTCGCCTGCATAACAATAGAAGTGTTTTCTAATATCATTTCACGAGGGAAACATGTATAATGTGAAAATAGGTCCAACCCTGTGGAACTGCATGTCTAACTATAGTTGAGCTGAAAAGTCTTCATTGACATGAATCAAGTTAAATCTATCTGATGAATATGATTGAAACCAGTTTGGGTCTGTGTCTTTAATCTCACTGAAATTTCACAGTGTCTGTATTGAGATGTTTGATGAATATTATGAAATGCAGCACTGAGATCTAACAGGGGAAGAATGAGGACATGCCAGCATGTATACAGAAACATGCTGGCATGTGCATATTGTATACCATACCCAGGGTCTTTTTTTCATTAGCATTCATTTTTATTAATATTGTTTGTTTGCTTGTTTGTTTGTTGCTTTGTTTTCATCTTATTTTTTTGGTTCTAATATGTTATTCTTATACTTATTTGGTGAGGGGAAGAGGGTGGAAAGCTTGCTTTACTGCATGTAATAATAGCTTACTGTTTGCTTTGCTGTAACTTGCAAATAGAAAACTCCAATAAGCATATGTTGTAAAATAAATTTTGAGTCATAGCACGATCTGACAGTCATCTTATTTTAATTTCCTCCCAGATGTTTGGAAAGCCAGTTGATGTAAATTCAAAAGATATCAGGAAGTGATCTGAGAACAAATTTGTATTCAGTCAGACTTTTTGGGTAACGGTTTTCTCTCCAAAGTGATATTCATCCTGATGTTTTGGTTTTACCCCCGGCTCGCTCAGTTGGCAGAGCATTAGACTTGCACTCTCAGGGTAGTGGGTTCGTGTCCCACGCCAGGCGCCACCTTCCCGTGGGCTCACCACCCGCAGGGAAGGTTCTTAATTGGTGTAATGTGATCTGGGTGACAGTACTCAGACTGCCACCCTCGTGGCCTGGAAACAGATAAGCGGGAGAAGATGGATGTTTCTGTTTTGAGGGTTTCTTTTGGGGGGGGGGGGGGGGGGGTATTTTTTTTGGAGGGGTATTACAGGGAAAATCATCTGTTTTCCAATTGTTGGCCAGCTGCTGTGGATTTTCTTCCATACTGGACACGCCCTGACCGTCAAAGTGTGTTTGTCTGGGTGGGATAGGACACTTTCTCAGTCCTTTAAATGACTGAGGCTGAAAATGTGAATGGTGTTGTTCTCCTTTGAAAGGGACACTGGATCCCTCAGAGAAACCTGAATCTGGGATCAGGTCTGATGTGGACTCTGAGTCACTGAGCAGCTGATCCTGATGACTCCATCCAGCCCTGATCCCACCCTCATGTTCCCTTTCCCACTGCTGGAGTCATTCCTTTACCAAACACACGACCTTCAGCAGTAGGAAGATGCAAATAGGAGAAAACAAAGAAAACGGACAGAAAGACAAGGCGCAGTGACCCCAGTAGAAAACAGGGGGACAAATACAATTGAGGAGCAGGTTCTCTGCCTGCTGCTCCTCCTGCAGCCACATAAACTGGAGCTCTTTAGTGATTCGTTTTTTGTCTCATTCTTGTTGTTGTTATTCTTGTTGTTGCTTGGAAACTGTTGAAGAAAAGCATGACAATATGAAGGAGTGAAAATCTGTCATCAATGTGGAGAAACCACATCACTGTGAGGGCAGGGCCACAGCTGGAATAACAGGAAGAGAAGGGGGCCCTGGGCAAGGAGGCCCCAGGCCCCAGGGACAGAAGAGGTTTGAAGGGACCAGGGGACCGAAGGGGGCCTGGGGCTGGAGACAGACGACCTAGGGACAGAGGAGTCTGATAAGAGATATGCTGGAGGTAGGGTTCATTTATAGGAGTAATGAAAAGATGTCTCCCTCTAGTGGTGGTAATAATGATGACAGGAGCAATGCGACGTTGAGAAGATGAAGAGGGACTGAGAAGAGAAAGTCTGTGTCATGAAGCTGGATGGGACTCAGGGCAGGACTTTCACTCAGGAGACAGGCCTATGTTCAATTCGAAATGACATTAAGAGAAACTTTGTGGCAGCTGTGGCTTGGTTGGTAGAGCAGTCATCTCTCAATTGGAAGGTTCCAGGTTCAATTCTCCACTTGTCCACATGTTGAAGTGTCCTTGAGCAAGACACTGAACCCCCATTTTGCTCTCAATGGATGGCCGCTTCCATTGGGGAGTGGATGTCAAAGTTTAAAGGTGTGAAGTGCTTTGGGACTGCTCAGTGAAATCCATTTACTATGTTATAAGTTACCATAATGAAGAGTTGTCCGTGTGAATGAGACTGTCTGACACTGTGTTTGTCCTGTGATGGACTGCTTCTCAGTCCAGGTGTAACCTGCCTTCACCCAGTCTGCTGGGATCAGATCAGCACCATGACCCTCTGTCGTGGTGCTCTACCCAGCCTGGTGGGGGCGCTCATTCATCCCCATACCGGGACGCTGTAACTTTCATTATCCATCATTCTTTGCAGAGACAGGAAAGCAGACACACACACACACATGCACGTCCATACATCATGTGAACAGTATGTGACTATGTTCCTGCTCAGAGCCCAGCCCATGTGATGTGCTGTCAGTTACTGCTAATGGTTAACAGATGATGTTGTGTATGTGTGTGTGTGTGTTGGGTGGGGACCATCAGTTTCAGATGACTTCATGATCCCATAGCCAGATTCTCATGAAACAATGTGCAGCAGCAACAGCAACTCCTCCTCATCATCATCGTCACATTCTTCATCATGATTTCCTGTAATCCATATGCTCAGTAACAAATGCCGTGCGTACAGGGAGCAGGTCCCTCCTGGGACACGTGTGTGTGTGTGTGTGTGTGTGTGTGTGTGTGTGTGTGTGTGTGTGTGTGTGTGTGTGTGTGTGTGTGTGTGTGTGTGTGTGTGTGTGTGTCTCAGGGTTGGAGGTTTGAAAACAGCAGTGACGGAGGTAGATCTGCAGACAGATTTCAAAAGTAGCTTAAACCTGAACTCAGTTCTGCCGTCTGCTCTGAGTGAAACAGACGCAACAAAGTTTCAGATACTTTAAAAAAAAAAAAAAAAGTCAAAACAAATTCAACATCGTAACTTACTTACTGTAATCAAACAACAATCAAAACAGTAACATCTAAAATACTAAATTACAGAAGAAAAATTCGATTTCAGAGTTAAAACCTGCTTTGGTTTGGTTCAAACTCTCCGGGTTTGTTTGACATCATCAGGCTTGGGTCACTTCCAAAAATAATTGGGACACAGCTGAAACCGAAGGACACTCCATCCCACGTCAGGTTTTTGGAGCAGGATCTCCTAAATACATCACTGTGAGAACACAGTGATTTTACTGTGTCTGCAGCCTGAACATGGAAAAACACTCTTATTGAACCCCTCAGGAACCACAACAGCAAACTGAGTGGAGACGAACAGATGGGCGTGAACAAACGGAGGTGGATGGGTGAAAGTCAACGTGAGGCTGAGGTGAACAGGTGGATGTCAGCAGGTGGATGTGAAAGAGTGATGGTAATAGAGTGATGAAGCTGCGTAACTGAAGCTTCTTGACAATAAAGTTTTGAGTTACTTTCATCGACTGTCTGAAGAATGAAGAAGCGTGTTCTGACGGGCTCCATTATTGTCGGACAGGATTGCTTCTCGTCTGTAGTTCGTCTGGTCCAACAGACCAAAGTTCATTATGTGGGTGGTCGGTTGACTCAGCTGGTCACTTTTTTGTGGTAACATGGTTTTTGTCTGAAAACATAAAAACGACTGACTTCCTTGATTGTGTTCTTCCTGTCTAGTTAAACAAGCTTAACTCGGAGTCATGACAGCAGAATAGAGAATATTCAGGAATCATTGCAGACCGAAGTGTGCTGTAAGAGATGTAAAGTGTCAATAAATATTTCATTTCAGTTACTGGAACATAGATGCTGTTGAGTCTTGATGCTAAAAGAGTTAGCTGTGAGATCGAACATTTAATAATGTGGAAACATGTTTTGGCTTTAAACCTGGGAAATATTTAGTGACAGGGGACACAGTGGGACAGTGGAGTGTTGCTTCACAAACTGTATAAACATACAATGTTGCGTTTTCTTAAAATTTTATTTTCCTAATGACAAACAAAGCAACAAGAGTAAGAGCATTTCTTTACAACTAGAAAGTGAATATTAGAAAAAAAGACACAGACATGCACTCACACACGCACACCCACACGCACACACACACCCGCACACCCACACACAGGTCTTCGTCTTCTGTAGTCCAGCTCTTGATGCCTTCAAGTTCATCTGTTCAGTCATGCCAAAACCTGGCGGTGAGTGGCACTGCCACACCGGGGCGCCATTTCAGTGAGACTGTTGTGTGCTGTCCTTAGTCTGCTGGGGGTACCCAGATTCCGCAGGGTCAAAGGTCAGGAGTTGAGGAACTCAGCGGCAAACCGCCAGCTGTCTCACAATGCAGAGGTCACAGAGTAGCCGTCTGATTCGCTGTTTAAGCTGTGGAAGGCGGGACAAAGGGTCAGGGGGCTCCAACTCTCCTGAATGGTCCAACCAGGACTCCAAGACTGCAGAGAGGGCGGGGACAGGTCCTGTCAATCACACTGGCCTTCCAACTGTCACCACAACATGATAACTGTGTGTGTGTGTACGTTTTTGTGTGTGTGGTGTTACCATCCAGCTCTCTCTCCATCAGCTCCATCCTGCTGCTGATGTCTCTCTGCACAGACTCCACATGGTTCAACAGGTTCAGTCGACACTGCACCTCTGAGGAGCACCGCGGCGCCACCATGTGGCTCTCTGTGTTTGCGGCCAGGTTGTGCGTCACTGTGTGCATGTCTGTGATGTTGGTTAACTTGTTGTCCACATCTTCAGGCTTCATCTCCTACAAACGCACCAATGTTGATTCTGTCAGCTGGTACTATTAACAGATATTAACCGTAATTAACCATAATCTAGTTATCATCACACAATTAACCAGTTATTAACTTGCTAATAACAGTTAATTACATTATTCACAAGGTAATACGTCAATCACAACCTTTTAACTATTTATTAAATATGTACGTTTTACTAAAAACCAGTTATCAACAACAGATTAATCAGTAAATAACCTGTAATTTATAAGGCTTTCCAGTTACTAAACAGTTATTAACTAGTATATACACAGTTATTAAAGACTTGCCAGCTCATTTCACAATTTACAAAAACAAACTGAGTTCAGGAGTTGCTACATTAGTTAAGGATATTTATTGCTGGTAAGGATCAGTTATGAATGGTCATAGTTATTTATGTTTACTTTAGGTTGTTTATTTTCAATTATGGCTGGTCATTGTAGGTTAAGTGGAGGTACTCATTGTATTAGTTAGGGTTAGTTATGGGTGTATATTGTAATTTACATTTGTCAAGGTTAGTTATGCTTAGTTCAGCTTAGTCATGGTTTGTCAGAGGTGATTATGATCAATTATGGTGGTTTTTTGTTACTTATGATTGGTCATGGTTAGTTAACGAACATTAGTGCAACCTCCTTTTGGCTCCATTAGAGTTACTGTTGACTTCCTCCGTCCTCTGGTGGACTGAATGGCTAACAATTATTCCAAGGCATCAGATGTATTAAACGTATGAAGAACTGTTGATGCAGTTTGAAGCACAAGTATCTCTTAAGGTTTGTATGTGGAGTGTAAAAAGGCCTTCAGATTGACCTCAGATGGGACCCACAGCTGCAGGAGCCTCAGAATACCCACATGTTTTTGAGTCTGTGAAGCACTCACCTTCATCAAGTGCTCTTCCTCATCCTCCTCCACCTTCTCCCTTGATGCACCAGGTTTTTGGTAGCAGTGCTCACTGCTCACGTAGCAGACGGTCGGTTCACCTCTCGGGTCGCACGCCAGGCTCCGCGCCTCCTCCTGCCGCCATGGTAGCCTCCACAGCTGCAGGTCAGGATGAGACGGGGCGCTGTGGAGACGGAGTGAGAGGGCAAGTGAATGGGTGAATGAATGAAAGGATGAACAGAAGGAGGAGTGAGTGTGTGTGGGGGTGACGCTCACCGCAGCAGGCTGATCTTGAGCTGCAGACCTCGGACGGTTTGCTGCAGTGCATGTGTGTGAGCCAGCAGACATGCGGTGTGTGACACCTTTGAGGAGTTCATCTGACTGTAGTTCCCCTTCACACAGGACAGACCAAACATGTGACCTGACATCAGCCAATCAGGCTCCACCAGGACACGCTGGGCCCGCCTCCATCCTGCAGAGAGAGAGAAAGAGACAAACGCACGAACGTTAAATTTAAAAATGTTAGGGTTAAGGTTAGATGAGAGAGAGAGAGAGAGAGAGAGAGAGAGAGAGAGAGAGAGAGAGAGAGAGAGAGCGAGAGAGAGACTTACCTGCTGTCTGTCTGCAGTAGTAACAGATGTAGTTGTGGGGAACGTTATCTTCATATAAGCCCATACAGGTACCATGCTGCCAGCAGAGGCATGACTCACACTACACACACACACACACACAGGTGTAAAGGACATGGGACGTCTATCAGATTGACAGTGACAATCATAATGTTGTTTGTGTTGTGTATGTGTTACCTGGATCATGAAGTCATTCTCCTCGTCCACCTCACACACGCACCTCACCACCTCACAATCCTCCATCTCCATAGCAACCTGCCAGGAGGGCGTGTCCTCTCCACTCTCAGCTGTCAGTGTGGACCAATCACTGCCGTCATCTGCAGGAAGCAGAAAATGACAGACGATGGATTTAAAGGCCAATACACGCCGTCATAAAGTGTGGGTGCATTGTGTGTGCATGTGTGTGTCGTTACCTGCTGTGTTTGTGCTTTGGTGCTGTGAGGACAGTTTCAGGGTAATGGGAAGTTGATCTGAGTTCTCATCATCGCTGCTGCAGAGTCCTAGAAAAAGAAAAACTAAAAATATCACACTGTCTTTAAAACAATACACATGTGTTTATACTAAGACCTGTCTACTACAAGTGTGTTTACCACATAACCCATGTATAGTACACACCAGGCGTGCTTACACGTTACGAGTGTGTGTGATAGCTGCTACAACGTTGGAGGTCAGCTGACACCTACCTGTATGGGTCTTCTTCTTCTTCTTTTTCTTTTTCTTCTTCTTCAGTTTGACTCTCAGAAAGTTCTTTCTGTCCTTTCCTCCATTTTTCTTCGCCTCTGTGCACGCGCACAAACACACAGAGTCTGTAATGTATATGTGCGTACATTTGTGCCCTTATGTGTAGAATGGGATGGTTCTATGAGATTTCCACGTCAGCTGCACCTATCTGACAAAATCCAGCAGAAATACCTGTTCCCATATTACCTGTTCCCATGATGCTGTGCTCTGTGTTGTCACGGTGACAGATGTTGTTTTGGCCAGTCTCACTTCTCCTGTCCAACATGAAGTCTTCTCCTTCAGAAGGGGACCTTTTCCTCCTGCAATAATACAACTGTCAGTGCAGGTGCTGATTGTGCAGGAGCTGCTGTGTCTGCAGGAGTTTCCGAATCTGCACAGACCTGGTTGCATCTTGCTCTCCTCCTGCTGCTACTCCTTCTCCTTCTCCTGGTCCTCCCAGCTGCTGCTCCGAGTGGTAATACTTAGTGTGGTAGTGCAGCAGAGAGGCCTTCCTGAAGGACTTGGAGCAGCCTGGAGAGGAACACTTGAAGGGGTTGTGATCGAGCTCAATGGAGAGGATGGGAGGAGGCTGGTTCTTTATCACCCTGTACACTGAACACACACACACACACACACACACACACACACACACACACACACACACACACACACACACACACACACACACACACACACACACACACACACACACACACACACACACACACACACACACACACACACACACACACACACACACACACACACACACACACACACACACACACACACGTGTCATTATTGCAGATTGTGCAGCTGTGTTTGTTGTTTAGATGTTTGTTTAGTTGGTGTTTAGGCAGTTGTATTTGCTAAGTTGTTTGCACTGTTGTTTTTGTTTTGTCTGAAGGCGTAAGAGACATTCATGTGAAATGTGCATGAGAGACGTTCACAAGAGAGATATCAGTGAGACCTTGTGTAATGTTTGTGAAATATGAGAGCTGTGAGAGACGTGGGAAATGTGTGTGTTTTTAATGAATATGCACGTTGTGTATGTGATGTGTGTGATATTTCATGGGTGTGAGATATACGTGTGAGACAGGAAAAACTGCCGCCTATGGGAGCCACACCCTGCCATATCATAAAGGTCTCTATGTGACGGCATACAGTGAATCCATTTGGGATTGTTTCGTTGTTTTTGTTAACTTACACGGCTCTCTACTGAACTTGTGCGTTGTTGGTAGGTGGGCCTGACGCTGCAGCAGGACATCTGAAACACAAATACACAAACACTGTGACACCTTTTATCAGAGTTTTCCTTTGTTCCCTTTTCTTGAAGAGCATGTGTCCTGCATGTTTTAAATGTCTCTAAATGCTCCTCACTACAGCCCGGTGTTAGGGTTAGGGTCATCCTAACCCACACCTATGTTCACACCTGTGGACACATCTGATCTGATTAAATGACGGGAACTGGGATATCCGTTTACCTCTGTCGATTTGTGTGGGATTAGCAGCTCCCGGGTTGGTGGAATCTGCTGTGATTGGCTGATTCTGAGGTCCACAGCTTCTGTCTGCAAAAGGAACGGAGTTAGCTGCTATAGCGTCTACAGGCTCTCTACAGGGTCACCTGAAGGATCTCCACATGGTCATTACAGAGTCAGTACAGAGTTGCTTTACTCACTTTCGTCTATTTTCTTCTTTGCTGGAGGATAGGAGGGCGAAGGCTCGGCACTCCTCTTCCTCTCGTCCTCCCTCTCCGCTGATGCATCTTTCTCCTTCACCCCCTCCTCCTCCATTTTCTCCTCCACATCCTCCTCTCTTTCCGCACCTCCTTCCACCTCCTCACACTCCTCCTCGTCCTCCCAGCCCTCACTCCCCAAAGCACTCCTCTCAGTTCTGGCCTTCTGACAAAAAATCCAAACAGTGAATTTCACAGTCGACTCAGCGAGACCATCAGATGAGAACCTTGCAGAGTCACATTTTTCTCACCTCCTGGAATGGTTTGATCTTTGTTGGCTTCACGGTCCGAACCACACCATCATAGAACCGCACTGTGTAAGAGTCTGACAGAGACAGAAATAATTATATGAGCTCCACAGTCTGCTCAGATGGCCGTGGTTTTGTGGTGCTCAATGGTGTAACAATGTGTTGTTGTGGTCGTGTTGTCAGGTTGTGTAGCTGTGTTGATGAATTTGTGTGTCAGTGTGTATATGCGCTTTCATTTGGTTGTGAAGGTTTTGTGTAGACGAGTAGCTTCAAAGACGACTCACCGTCCTTGTTGACCCGCAGGATCTTAGCTGGATAGAAGCGACAGTCGGTCCAACAGGCCAGGACCCGCGCACCAGAAACAAACGTCTGAAACACAACAACCGAAACAATGTCAAACCGCACAATATCTCACAAAATATTCACACAACTCGTCACAAAACAGCACATCACAAAATTATGAATCATCACACAACACACCCAAAACAGCAACAAAAGAAGGTCACAAATGAAAAACACAAGGTCTCACAACTTCATAAAACAACACAATCACATAACGTTATAATTTTCATTCCAAAACTTTTTTCATTAGCCTTCATTTAGTCAGATTAATCTCCCTCTTCCTGGAATGACAGCATGACTTTGGATTTCTCCGCATTTAACATTAACCTCAGGTCTTTCAGGTTGTACTGAACAGCTGAAAAAGCTGCCTGCAGCTTACAAAGGGCCTCTTTTAATGTCAAACATCAGAACAATATTGCACAACATCAATGCATCACTATAACAACACAATGTCCAAGCAAGAGAAATTCATTCAATAAAACAATGACATACAATAACAGGTTCCACATCAACAACAAAAAAACTAGAAATGGTGACAACAACACGTCGCAGAACAACATCAAAATATTAAAACATCAATCAACAACAGCATAGGTACCATGTCACACGAGAACACACAAGCGCATAAACATCAACAACATTGGAGCGAGTTACAATACCACACAAGAACAACATTAAGCAACATAGCACAACTAAAACATCACACAAAATCAGAACGCATCTAACAACAATAACAACAGTGCCACACAACTGCAACCTTACACAACAACAAACAACAGCAGCTTGACATTAGTAGAAGCAGCGGCCCTGCATGCTAGTTCCTGAAGGTCTGGTTATAAGTGAGCTTGAATGTGTGTCAGTTATAACTATATTTCAACAAATTCCTACTGAAGCTGAGGAACCCTGGCAAGTGGTGGCTTACTGACTTACCGGTTGGCTGGGTGGTGGGTTCAGACCTCGCCTTCGCAGACTAACCCGTTCCAGGGGCCGAAGGTATGGCGAGCTCCAGTGAAACCACTCATTGTGGCGACGGCTCCACTGCTTGTAGTGGACGAGAACTCGCTCTTGGTCATAGTCAATTGTCTCAATGGTGGCTGAGTACCTGAGAGAGGAAGCATAACACAGTGCCTCCCACAGGTTATACAGGGAACACAGTCCGACATGTAGGCAGGCAGCTTCAGACAGCAAATAGTCCTGCCGGTGTCTATGTTACTGCATGTGTGTGCATGTGTATTTCTCACCAGTTCTTCTGACGGTCTCGTGCTTCCAGCTGAGCGCCGACCAGGAAGTCAATTCCTGATCTGTCCGGAGGATTTTTCATCTGCCAGAAATCACAAATAATCACACATTATCTTCACTGGATTCAAAGATATTTGTTAATGAAACCGCCCACCAGACTGAGTGAGCTCTGAGGACACACTGTCATATACTGTCACACACTCTCTCTCACCCAGACACAACAAAATGCTGACCTTTTCATGTCTGTTCAGTCACATGACAAAATGCTGGACTGTGACTGTGTGTTCAATCATACACAACAGGTCATAGTAAAAGGTCAACAGAATGTTACCATGACTTCAAAAAAAGATCATATTTATGCTATGCTTGTTTTAAAATTTTATTTCAACATTTTAAACTATTTCGAGATCTGATTAAAAAAGAAATCTGTGAAATCACATGTAATATACAGAAATATGTTCTCCTAATAATATTTAAAAATATAGTAATTTTGATTCACTTCACAAACTTTATTCAAACATAATCGATGAATATTCCATTGGTTCAATAAAGTTTGTTAGTTTAACAGCTGATGTGAGCCGATGTCACAGATGACAATTGATTGACAGCTGCTCGGACATGCGCAATGTGAACTGGGTGACAGAAACGTTCAACTATGGAGGACGCTGATTTGTCCAAAGCAAGCCAGGTTAAACACGCCCTGCCCCCAGAGCTGCACAGTTTTCTGAAAGAGGCTAAGGTGCTAAAACCGATAGAAGTCAAGCAGCTACAAACCGCGCGGCCTTACGCTCCTGTGTCAGCTGGTTTCCGGGGTTTGACTGTGATGCTAATGGCTAACAGCTCGCTCCACTACGGTGATCCGGGGGCTGCTGCACGCGGGGACGAGCTACGCGCCGCCCGCCGTGTAGTAACAGAAGAACAAACCGTCACACACCTGTCCCCGTGCTTCACAGGTCACTCCAAGTCGTGAAAAGTAAACAAACAAAGTCCGTTGTTTACCCCTCGCACTACTGCACTGAACCCAGCATACCAAGACACTGCAGAGCGCATGCGCTTTGGTTCGTAGACGTCACAAGTGGAACGAAGCAGGGCGCACGCGCTGTGGTCGGACTGCACGGCGCATGCGCTGGAAAACAACCATTGCCAAATGAAAACAAAGGAATTATATAGATGTTCAGCTATATTCCAGTGATTTATATTATGATGCTTTAAAAACGTGACAGAGGCTTATAGTCACTGCCTACAAAACACAATGCTTCACACGTAGATCGACATAATTACATTGTTTTGAATAATAAATACATTTAATATCATCATAATAATGATAAGACAAACACAGTAAATGTTAAAAATACTTTATTTATCAGTAACAGGAACACATTGGAAAGGTGTGAGTGTGCCAATCAAGTAGCTGATGGGAGAGTTGAGTTTTGAGTCACAGCTTCTAATCTGGAGTCTTCAGTTTGTTCTGAGAAATTTCCCTGAGTCTGAAACACAAGCACAAACAAAAACAACACATGTGTTATGCAGACATTAGACATTGCCTTGTGTATCCAAATATGTTCTTAGTCCTTCACATCAGTGAAACCATCCAGCATATGTGATTAAAAAAAACAAAAACTGAGTCAGTATCAAGACAAGAGTTAGAAACCAGCTGAGAGCCAACAGAGAAGCAAACGAGAACCAGTTACGAATTAGGTGAAAAACATTTAAGCACTCCCGTGTTTTTGTGTGTAAACTGCAGACAATATGTTGGAGGACTGGATCAAAGTCACCGGTCAGTGTGTGTGTGTGTGTGTGTGTGTGTGTGTGTGTGTGTGTGTGTGTGTGTGTGTGTGTGTGTGTGTGTGTGTGTGTGTGTGTGTGTGTGTG
This sequence comes from Lipophrys pholis, assembly GCF_963383615.2. Lineage (NCBI taxonomy): Eukaryota > Metazoa > Chordata > Actinopteri > Blenniiformes > Blenniidae > Lipophrys > Lipophrys pholis. Next base: position 17,833,233 of record NC_137630.1, read on the forward strand.
TTTATTAGCCTACCTTGTTTCTCAGGGGATGAGCTGAGTTCTCTATTTCTTGATCCTCTTTTTGCCTCAGGGACACAAGTTCTCTCATCTGCAACACACACACACACACACACACACACACACACACACACACACACACACACACACAATAAGACATGCACAATTACACACACTTCTCACACCCCCTCTGTCCTCTCACCTCCTTCTGTGACATGGAGATCTGTTCGAGCAGCTGCTCCTCCTCTCTTATCAGACTCTGAAGCATCTTATAGAGAGGTCCAATCTGAGGAGGCTGCTCACACACGTCCACCTGCAGGAGGGGACAGACATTAGACAGACAGTCCTCGGACTAAACAGAAAAACTGATAGATAGATAACAGACAGGCAGATGGACTGGCAGACAGACATGTATATGTGGGTATTGTGTGTCTGTGTGTTGTCTCTGTTGCTGGTTGTATGTATTGTGTGTTGCTTGACTGTGTGTTGTCTCCTGTGAGTTGGGTGTGTTCTTGCATAGTTGTGTGTTTTGTATGTCTGTGTTATGTGTTTGAGTGATTTGTTGTGTGTCTTGCATTCTGTGTGGTATGGTGTGTGTTATTTCTATGTGCATTGATGTGTTATGTGAAGTGTATGTTATATCTACGTGTTTGTGTTCGGAGTGTGGTGTGCGTGCGTGCACCTGAAAGCATGACACCATGTCTGAGGTGAATTGTTCGGCCTTCTGCTGCTCTGTCGACTCTCTGGGTTTAAGGAATTTGGTGTGTGGTGGAATGAGTCGGTGATCATTGCAGTGGTACTTCAACTCAATGCTTCGTTCTAACAGCCCAAACACACGCTCGTTCACATCCTCATGGGCTGGTTTGGATATGTTCCTATGGAAACGTTCCACCACTCTCTGGCAGACACATACAGGCAAGAAGTTAGAACATATTTACTGGCTGGTCCATAGTGGAGAAAACCTCAAAGGGTTACAAAGTTCAACTGAGGTGTTCAGAGCTGTTCTACAGGTAGCAGGAGCAGAACAAGGGGTTACTAGTGCCTTTACTTGCACAGGTCGGTCCTGCAGCTCCGCAGTGTCATTGCTCTGCTCGGAGAATCGAACATGTGGGGTGAAAAATACGAGACGGTGGTACAGGAAGTCACTACGGCACTTGAACGTCTCCATCATCTTGTCAGATGTTATCACTCTGTGCACCAGGTTATCACTGCGCCCACGGCTGAACTCCACCTCTTGCTCCCAGCCACTGGTCAGGGCCCGGCACCTGTAGGCTGAGGACAGGATGTGTGTCTGATGTATGTCTGTTGCATCTCTCTCGCTCTCTCTCTCCCTGTCTCTCTCAGTCTCTGCCTCTGTCTCTCTCTCTCTCTCTCGCTCTGTATGTGTGTGTATGTGTGTGTGTGTGTGTGTGTGTTGTAATGTTGTATTTCTGTTGTGTATATTTGTCTTTTGTGTGCCTGCTGTGTGTCATTTGTGTGTCTGTGATGTGTTTGTTGTGTATGTTGTGTGTCTGTTTTGTGAATGTTCAGTGTCTGCTGTGTATATGTTGTGTGTCTGTCATGTGTATATTGAGTACATGTTTCGTGCCTCTATTACTCACTCAGGAGGTGGAGTGGGCTTCCCTGTTTGAAGTGTTCTATAGTGCTTCGCTCTGTTTCGTTGATCAATCTCTGCTGCAGATGATCACTTCTGTTCTCATACCAAGTCTTCATCATATACACCTCTGCACCTGCACCTGCACACGCACACACACACGCACACACACACACACGCGCACACACACACGCACACACACACACACACACACACACACACACACACACACACACACACACACACACACACACACACACACACACACACACACACACACACACACACACACATTCAAAGCATCTACACTTTATAATTTCATGTATATTTTGGGTTCAGTTTGTGTGTAGTTTCTGCATAGTGTGTGTATACAGGTACATCTCAACAAAATTTGCATATCGTGAAAATGTTTAATATTTGTTGTCGGTCATTTCAAAAAGTGAAACTCATATGTTTCATAGAATCATTACACATAGAGTGAGATATTTATAGATTTTGTTTCTTGTAATTTGGATGATTATGGCTTACAGATAATGAAAACCAAAAAATCAGTGTCTCAGAAAAATAGAATATCACATAAGACCAATCAAAACTTATATATATATAAAACTCCACAGTTTCACTTAATGAAATGACTGACAACAAATATTGAACTTTTTCAAGATATTCAAATTTGTTTAGATGTGCCTGTAGTTTGTGTGTAGTTTGTATTTAGTTTAGGTATAGTTGATGTGTAATTAATGTGTGTGTATAGTTTGTGTGTCTGTTTGCTTTTACCTCATTACCCTGCTTTTCACTTGTAACTATTTTATCCACTGACTTCTACTGTGATTCCCTTGATTAAATAAACATTGTTTTAGTTCAGATCAGGTCATGTGTTTAGGTCCCATGTCAATGCTTTATAACAAGCTTGTGTGTGGTTTGCATGCAGTTTGTGTGTACTTTGCATCTATGCGTGTAAATAGTGTAGTTTGACTCACTCTGCAGCTCCCTGTACATACTCAGTCGTTTGATCAGACCATCTGACCTCACATTCGGGGCAAATCTCTCTAGCTTTGTGTTCCTGTAGAGAATCTCTTTCTTTCCTCCAGGAAAGCGCCTCTGAAGATCTGAACCACACAAGGAGGGAAAAGACAGGGTGCCATCAGATGTAGATAAATACAGGGAGGTACAGCTAAAGGTGTCTTTCATGTCTTACTTTTGTGAATTTTCCTATGTAACCTCTGAATCGTATGTAATCTCTGAGGTTTGGGGAACATCACCAACCCATTAGAATTGTGTTACATGAAAAGCATATGTAATACCTCTTAACACATGCACACGTATTCTGAAAATTTACATTCTGCAAAAACAAAGACACATGCCAGAAACCTCATTTAGCATTCCCATTGTCATTACCTTTTCAACAGTCATAGTCATGTAACACATAATATACTCAACAGGACTAGTGGTGCAGACAAGTGCACACTGATCAGACAGGTGTGGGTGTTGTAGACACACACAGGTGAAAATAGTACAGACTGGAGCGAGCAGGTGCAGACCTACACACAGGTACAGTTGCTGGTAGTATACAGATGGTGGAGATGTAAGAGACTGTGCAGGCGAAGACAGATGGTGTGAACAAGTGCAGACTGTTGTGTTTACCTTCCTCAGTCACATTAATGAAGCTGGCCCAAGATTTGGGCATTTTCAACACTCTGCGCTGTTCCTGAAACACAAACCACGGTTTCATGATGAATTTTAATTCAATCTATTTTATTTGTTTTTCACCATTCACAGTTAGATTGCACATGAAGCAAATGAGGAACATAAGACATGGTCGATGTACCTCCTCCTCCTCCTCCTCCTCCTCCTGTTCCTTCTTCTCTTTACTGCTCAATTTACTCCATGTTTGCTCCCTTTGCTGGACTTCCAGAATCAGATCCTTCTTGCTGATTGTACCAGACAGGACAGGCTCCCAAAAACGCCCATCTTCCAGATCAAAGACCATGTCCTGGACACACACACACACACACACACACACACACACACACACACACACACACACACACACACACACACACACACACACACACACACACACACACACACACACACACACACACACACACACACACACACACACACACACACAAGTCTTCTAAACTGACTTTGTTACTCAAACTGACTTCAACTTGCTGATTCTCACTTTGACTCCAAGTTTCTGACACTTTGTCTGATTGAGTCCAATACTGAGTCACTCTTACTCAAAGTACGACTCTCATTCTGGCTCTCACACTCGAGCTCTTCGGCTATTATTATCAGACACTCTGACTCTCTGACCCTGAATTTGGGACACTGTGATTCTCAGACTCTGACATTTTGACTTTCTGTTTCTCTGAGTCTCTGATTGTGCGATTCTCCAACTCGCCGACTCACCCTGCAGCCATGCTTGCAGTCCTGCACATTGACATAGTAGTTGAAGTTGTTCCAGATGCTCTCCATGCCCAGGAAGTGTTGGTGGTCTGTAGGGTAGCTCACTCCTGTTAGAGGGTCAATGAAGAAGTTTTCCTTGATACCATGGCTCCCAGAAAGCACCAGCACCCAGAAGTGCACTCGCACCCCGTGCAATGGATCGACAGGTTTCTGACACTGATCCTGAGAGAGAGGCACGGTGATGTGGTCAGGTGCAGCTTCAGCTTCCTGCCTCTTTTCTTCCTGCCGCCTCAGATAGTGACTGTGCAGCTCCGGCTGGAGCATCATTGTGTATTTGCTTGCTTGTTGTTTCTGATCTGAAGACACACTCTGCACACAAAAACACACATTAACACACCCGGAAAACTTGAAACAGAAACACATTGGGCACTAGTAGCTGCTCTGACCTGCACCACAGGGTCAAGCAGGGGGAAATCCTGCCTGCTCTGGTCCTGAGCGCACATCTCTCGGTCTGCATGACCACTGACACAGTATGCATCGTAATCTGCTCCCAAAAGCAGGCTGCACAACAGGACAGAGAACTCCAGACAGGAGCCGCTTTGACGTCGGAGCACCAAAGAGGGTGAGCGCAGCAGGCGGGGCTGTGAGAGAGGGCACACTATGTCAACATGCAAAATCAACATAAAACAAGGTAGCGTCGTAGAACAGTCTATGTCAAAAGGATATGGCAAATGAAGTTCACTTATACATATAGCACTTTTCCCATTGATTTAACACCCCCGAAAGCACTTGAGGGTTTATCTTAGTCACATTGACCCATTCACACATTCACACATCACAAAATGTGAAATAGCGACACAAAACAGGGAATAACAGAGTAGGTGTCTGACCAGCTCCTCAGGTGGATCCAAAGGTTCCAGTGACAAGAAATCGGCCACGAAAGAGGCACAGTTGTTCCAATACAGGAGCTCCGCCACACTGGGAGGAGACGGCCGCAGGGTGGTGCACACAAACTTCTGAAAGCACAAAGAAAAAACATGCACACACACCATCTGAGTTTCAGCTTTGTATCTTCTGTCCAAGTGTGTGTGCGTGTGTGTTTGTGTGTGTGTGTGTGTGTGTGTGTGTGTGTGTGTGTGTGTGTGTGTGTGTGTGTGTGTGTGTGTGTGTGTGTGTGTGTGTGTGTGTGTGTGTGTGTGTGTGTGTGTTACCTGCACTCCACACTCATTAGGTGGAGTCAGTAGCAGCGGTTTGCGTTCAGGATAAAGATAGAGGAACTGATGTTGGAAAGTCTGAGAACTGTCCAGCAGAAGAGCCTCAGCAGGGGTATTGGACCTGTAAGACTGCGGACTGATGAAGAGGACATCATCATCATCATCATCATCATCATCATCATCATCATCATCATCATCATAATCATAAGCAGCAGCGGCAGCAGCAGCATCCATGTGGGAGCTTACAAGTCATCCTGCTCTTCATTCTCCTCCTGCACCTCCTGCTGGGCCTCTGCAGGTCTGAGCTCTTCCTTACTGTGAGACAGAACTGAGTCCATCTTTAACCTACAAAAAAGCAGAAAGTCAGTGGCTTATACAATTTAGGCTGTTTGTTCAGCTTTACTATTTATGGTCAGTTTCTGAACTGCTTCTGACTTTGTTTGACTTTGAGACTAGCCTTTAGACTAACCTTTACCCACAAATATAGCTTTAGATCCATTAAAGAATCAATATACAACTAAGTAAATGAGTAAATATAGGAGTAAACACATGACTCTATAAACTAGTATAACTCCAAATACATGAATGAATAAGTGTGAAGTAATAAATCAGTAAATTAATGAAAAAAGGACAAATAAATACACAAATATAGAAAATAAAATTAAAATAGGAATTACTATATGAACTAGCACATAAACAATTACATAAATGACTGAATCTGAATCTGATAATAAACTTTCCACAGGTTAAACAACATTAAAAAAACCACCCATGCAACCCATGGTTAATGACGTGAAATAAAAGAGTAAATTAACAAATAAATATGGGGTAAATAAATAAGCCACCAAACATAAGAGTTCAACAAATGTGTATCAGTGTAAATAAATATGTGAATATATGAGTCAATAAATCAAACAAGTAAATCTAAATAAGTAAATTGAAGAGTACATATATGAGTCAATAACCTACTAAATGAATGCACAAATACAGATGAATTAATTAGTAAAAAAAAGTCAAAATGGGTGAATAAACTAGTAAATAAATGAACGATTGAATGAATAAACTCATGAATGAATGAATGAATGAATGGATGAATGGATGAATGGATGAATGGATGAATGGATGAATGAATGAATGAATGAATGAATGAATGAATGAATGAATGAATGAATGAATGAATGAATGAAAAAATAAACGAGTAAATATACAAGTACATGAGGGGCAGATGAAAATGGGAATGAACAAACTAGCACATAAAAAGGTAAATAAACAAGTAATGAGGACATAAAAGACCAATAAATTGAAATGAAGCACAGAAAATGAGACATTAAAAATGAGTAGTAAATAAATAATCAATAAACAAGTGATTAGTAAATGAACAAAATCGTGGGTCAATAATTAAATAAAACGTGAGTAAATAAGCAATTGGTAGACGAGTCAATTAACAAGTAAAACATTACTACATAAATGACAAAACAAATGCCCAAATAACAGTGTTGGTAAATAAATAAACGAGTAAATAGTTGAGTATTTAAAGAAATAAATATGTTTAAAAAGGAGTAAATAAACCAATACATAAATAGATTAACAAATAAACCAATAAGTGAACAGAAGTCCTACCAACTTCAAGTTACAGTTAAAGTTAAATGTCTATTTAAAGTTATTCTTGTGCCTGAATAAGTGGCAAGGTGCAAAGATTACCATTCTAGGCGGCTGTTTAATTTTTATTATCATTTTTCTTGCTCGATTCATGGAACCATAACTAGTCCCCCACCGTTGGAAGCACGGACATGAAGAGCAAATGAAAACGTGCGGGACGTTCAGGGAACAGTGTGTTATGATATTTGATTAACGATTCGGCTGACCATTTTCAAATAAATCGCAAAATACGGAGTTAAAAATTCCCATACAAAGCAGGTAGGCGAGGCTCCTCGTGGTGGAGGTCAAATGAGATGAAATGAGGTGAAAAGAACTCAAAGTCGTCCCTCACGGAACTCCGTATCCGACTGTTTGCTCCCCTGTATCCATGGTTACAACGAGCCTTGGTGCTGCTTTCAGGTTCCCTCCGACATGTCAGTGTTATGTGTGTGAGGCTTTTAGTAACAGTAGATTAGGAATCATTTCATTCACACCTGTATACTTTTCAGTTCACAGATCTTTAGAAAGGAAAAGAATACTTTTAAATACTACAAAGACAGGAAGAGAGCTGAAAACAACAGCAACCGATATGCATATCGTGTCTGAGAGGGTGACGTGGAGCAGGTGTATCCTAAATGTGAAGGTGAATCTGAAAAGTTGAATCTGTGAGATGGTGAGTTTGAGAGTTTGAGAGAGAAAGTGTAGCAGGATGATTATGAGAGGTTGAGTGTAAAAGTGTGAATCTGGGTGGGAGAATATGACAAAATGAGTGTGAGAAGGTGAGTGTAAGACAATGAGTTTGAGAGGGTGAATGGGAAACATGAGTGTGAGAGGGTGCACCTGAGAGGGTGAATGTGAACGGGCTAGACAACGAGAGCAAGTAGTTGAGAGTGCATTTGAGAGGATGAGTGTTCGTGGGCAAGTGAAAGAGTGAATGTGATAGGGTGGGTGTGAGATGGGTAATGCAAAAGGGTGAATATGAGAGAGTGAGCGTGACAGGGCACATCTGAGAACACAAATGTGGAAGTGAATGTGACAGGGTGAGTGTCAGTCCGGAGGGCACTTGAAATGGGACAGAGTGAGTCTGAGAGGGTAAATGTGAGTGGGTGGGGTGTGACATGGTGAATATGAGGAGATGAGTTGAATTTCTTTGTGGGGTCAATGTGAGAGGGTGATTCCCGGAGTTTGTGTATGAAAGGCAAGTGAGGGTGGTTGTAATGAATTATTTGTTCAGGTTTTATTCACTAAATATCATTAATTTATAAATGTTTCTATTTTCTTGTATCATGTTACAGTGGAAGCAGCATCGTGAAGAAGAAGAAGAAGAAGAAGAAGAAGAAGAAGAAGAAGAAGAAGAAGAAGAAGGAGGCGGAGGAGGAGGAGGGGTGGGGTGGGCTTGTGACGTGTGACTGTAGTGAGCCAATGGACCAACCAATCAGATGCGCGTCTGAAAACATAGTCATTCTAACGACAGACGCATGCGCTGGACATTTACTTCCTGTTTCCTCACTGCAGTCCAGTAACAGCAGCTCCTCTCCTCCACTCTCCAAACCTCCTCTCGGTGCTCCTTTTTCTGCCCCTTCAGTCGGTCACCTGTCATCGTCTGCTCGCCATGCGCTTGCTCCTGTGCGTAACGTTGTTTGTGTGTCTGTGGTGCGGCGCGGAGGCGCGTGCGTTCACCGAGGACGAAATGTCTGCTGCCAGGTACACACACACACACACACATCCAGAAACAAACTCATGTAAATTGTTGTACTTTAGTTTATTGACAGTGTGCCATGTTTCTCTGTGACCATGTGGGGACAGATCAGGCTTTTAACCTCCTTGAATCCAAACTATCTCAGGCAGCGCATCAAGTCCATGTTCTACCACGCCTACAACAGTTACCTGGACAACGCCTTCCCCTACGATGAGCTCCGCCCACTCACTTGCGATGGCCAGGACACCTGGGGCAGGTGAGCCCCGCCCTCTCTGACTGTGGCTGAGGAGCTGGTCTGATAACTCACACTGTCTGAAGTGGTGCAGTGGATTGTCCACCAGTGAGAGAGTTACCAGACTGATATCCACCTTATGTGTTAATGAGTTTGTCTTTTCTGTCGGCAGCTTCTCGCTGACTCTGATAGATGCCCTCGACACCCTGCTGGTGAGATCTTTCACACACAGACGTGTGTGTGTGCGTGTCTTTGTATGTCTCTGTGATTATTGTGTGTGTCATCGTGTGTGTTTTCAGGTTTTAGGGAACAGAACAGAGTTTCAGCGCGTGGCATCCCTCCTTCAGGACAACATCGACTTTGACATTGACGTCAATGCATCTGTGTTTGAAACCAACATCAGAGGTGTGTGTGTGTGTGTGTTTGCTTGTGTGCATGGGTGTGTAACCCGTGTTTATTGTGTGTAACCTGTGTGTTTGCGTGTGCAGTGGTAGGTGGGCTGCTGTCGGCTCACCTCCTGTCGGGTCGCTCGGGGATGCAGTTGGAGTCTGGATGGCCGTGTGCAGGACCCCTGCTGAGGATGGCTGAGGACGCAGCCAGGAAGCTGCTGCCTGGTACACACACACACACACACACACACACACACACACACACACACACACACACACACACACACACACACACACACACACACACACACACACACACACACACACACACACACACACACGCACACAAAACAATCACACTCTCTCTCTTGGTGACGTGTTCTTGGTGGGGTTCAGCCTTCCAGACTCCCACTGGGATGCCGTACGGTACGGTGAACCTGTTACGTGGTGTCAGCCCCTCAGAGACGCCCGTCACCTGCACCGCTGGAGTGGGAACGTTCATCCTAGAGTTCGCCACGCTTAGCCGACTCACCGGGGACCCTGTATTCGAGGAAGTAGCGCGCAAAGCCTTGAGAGCTCTGTGGAAGACCAGATCTGACATTGGACTGGTAAGTCAACAATACTCTTCTCAACACTGGCCAGGAAATAGACCACTAGTCAGACCAAGACGCAGTTAATTCATTTCTCTTTATTGATGTGAGACACTACATTGCTCACCACTGTATATCCGGCCATAATTTGTGTGCATGTGTGTGTAGGTGGGGAACCACATAGACATCTTGTCTAAAAAGTGGGTGGCTCAAGATTCAGGAATTGGCGCTGGAGTGGATTCGTACTTTGAGTATTTAGTGAAAGGAGCCATCATGCTGCAGGATGAAGAGCTGCTCAAGATGTTCCAGGGTAACCCAGTGCACCCACCACTCCAGATACACACTGTTACACCCTGTACACACTGTTATACCTCGTTACTTACTGATGCATGCTGATATACTCTGATACACAGTGCCAGCCACCCCAGAGTGACTGACACTGCCTCTAAAACCCGGCACCTGATAATGTTTCTGGTGTGTGCATGTGTGCATGTGTGTGTGTGTCTCAGCCTTTGATCAAGTCATCCAGAACTACACCCGTTTTGATGACTGGTATCTGTGGGTCCACATGAACAAAGGAACTGTGTCCATGCCCGTTTTCCAGAGTCTGGAGGCCTTCTGGCCCGGCCTGCAGGTACGCACGACCAAAGCATGCATGTATAATGTATTGCATAAGATTTATAGTATTCCGTAGGAATTTTAAGAAACCAGGTGATGAATTTTAATGTTTCTAATGCTACTATAGGCTATATTTTTAATATGTATTATAATGTTGTGTTCCTGCCCAGGGACTGCAGATGGAAAATGGCTAAATTTAGGAATGGCTAAATCTGGTATAACATTTTTCTTTATGTATAGCAGGGGGGGGGGACCCAATAACAAGATCGATAGAGCACCTGGTAAATCATACAGGGAAAAAACAAACAAACAGCACAGTTCATAGAATAATGAAGATAAAGAATCTTTTCTTTAAGCTTAATGTGTTTTGTACATGGTCCCTGAAAAACACACACACATCCGCTGAGCTTTGTCTGATTGTGTCTCTTAGTCTCTTTTGGGGAACATGGACGCCGCCATCAGAACCTTCCAGAATTATTATTCTGTGTGGAGACAGTTTGGAGGTCTGCCTGAGTTCTACAGTATCCCTCAGGGCTACACTGTGGACAAAAGGGAGGGCTACCCCCTCAGGCCAGGTCAAGAACTACACCAGCACACACCTGCACTCTTGGCTTGTGGGTTGGTCAGCTTCAGGACCTAAAGGAGGTTGTGTGTGTGTGTGTGTGTTTCAGAGCTGATTGAGAGTGCCATGTACCTGTTCAGAGCCACAGGAGACCACACTTACCTGCAGATGGGCCTCGACGCTCTGGAGTCCATCGAGAGAATTGCCAAGACACCCTGTGGATACGCCACCGTGAGTGCTTTGCGCTGATGCATGCTCACAGTGGTACTGACTGTCAGAAGGTCCTCTGTCGGTCTGCTGTAAAGAGAATGTGATGCTGCTCACAAACCTGCAGTTTGAGTTTTTAAAGGACATTTTGTGTAAGCGATGACTTCTGCACTGTTATTAGTCACCTTCTTTCTCCTTCTTCTCAGGTTAAAGATCTGCGCGATCACCAGTTGGACAACCGCATGGAGTCCTTCTTCCTTGCAGAGACTGTTAAGTATCTCTACCTGCTCTTTGACCCCGCCCATTTCCTGCACGGCGGGGGGACCGAGGGTGATGGCTGGTGGGAGGCGGGGGGCGACGCAGGGGAGTGTGTCCTAGGGGCGGGGGGGTTCATCTTCAACACGGAGGCCCACCCTCTGGACCCAGCAGCACTGTACTGCTGCAGCCGCCACAGCAGAGACCGCCAGCAGCTCCGAGAGCTCCTGCTCAGCCCATCGCGGCCGCCCGCTGATGCCCCACCCACTAAAGCCCCGCCCACTGGCCAATCAGAGACCATTGCACTGAAGCCTGGAGAGCAGAAGACGCCCCCACTGCTGTCCTGTCCCGTCCAGCCCTTCAGTGCCCGGCTCACCGTCCTGGGACAGGTTTTCAGCGATGCCACATGAGAGCGGCGGAAGCCGCGAGGGAGCCCCCGACCCAGCCAAGAAGAGTTAGGACCAGCTGAGTATTACTGAGAATGGTTGAGTCCACCGCAGACGAGCTTAGATCAGGTTCATGACTGAAGCGGAATGTGAGGGTCTGACCTGGTGAGGACTGTGGTGGTCCTGAAACCTGAGATCACTGAGACTGCTGTCGCTTTTTCTAGGGACTAATTAGCTGCTGCTGTCAGATGATCAGACAGCATGTCCATTTATAAAATTTAATTAATGCTGCATCCTAAATAAGACATTAATTTATTATTTAATTCTAAATGTATTTTATTTTTCAACCTTTGCCGGTGTTAACCACTCAGCGGTGTTGTAGGCCTCATATTTGTCTGGTTTTCTTAGGACTGATTGTTCATAAATCATAAAACAACTTTCAGTCTGTTATAAAAAGATCAAGTTTCATAATGGAAATGAACCAAATGGGGGGAAAAAGAAATCTTACAATGCCAGGCCTGCTGATTTATTTGCATCTATCTGCTGATGAACCTGGCTCACACTTACCAGGCTCTTCTTCATGTGGATGGTTGCTGTTGAGAAACCAGAATTGTGGGAGAAAAAGGACTAAACAAGGACAATTGTGACAATTGTTAAGACAGAGGCTGTATATGGGATCTGTGGTGTTGTTTTTTAAAGTGCCAGTTGCAATAAGGCAACGAAAATGTCTTTGTTTTAACAAATAAACAAAAAAATGTTTGAATGAAATTCCTCAATGGACGGTAATTTGTGTGGAACAAGCCAGCTCTAAACCAAACATTAACTGAGCAGAGATGGGCTTCTTTATACTCTCAGTCCATCCTCCTGCGGGAAGCAATACACCCGAAACATCACAAAACTATTTTCTTCAAAGAAAATAATTTATAGCTTCTGTTTTGCAACACATTAAATAATTCCAAATTGATAGTGTTGTTTTCTTGTGAAATACTGATGAAATACAAATCAATAAAATATTAAACCAGAATATGCAGCTCACCTGACATGAGTCCAGTAAATGCAATAAGTGTTCAAAAGAAACACTCGTGAATAAATATATATATATATTTATTTATATATATATATGTGTGCAGTAGTGGGTTCATGTGTGGAGGAACACTGCATGACAGTGATGGAGTAGCATGTGTGTTTACTGTCTTGTTTAGTCATGTGATGATGTTTGTGGTGCTGCCTGTAATCATTGAGGCGCATCCATCAAAAACCATGTCGCCATATTGTGTTATGGATGTGTCATTAGTTATTACCATGTTGTTAGTGTGTTATTAACATGCTACCATGTGACGTGGTCAACCCGCCCCATGATAATAATAATCATTGTTGTGCACACTTCATTTAAACTATCAAGTGTTACAATAAGTCAATGATAATAAACAATAAAATAAAAGTTAAGCACATGCATAAAAACTACAAAACAAATGTTTTGAGTCCCTTTTTTAAAGGACTGTCCAGTCTGTGGCGCCCTCATGTGGTCTGTATAGGAATTCCACAGACGGTGAGCTGATGAGCAGAAGGGCTGGTGGTGAGTTGGGTGAGGCAGCTGTGAAGGTGAGATGAGGCGTTTGAACAGAGGCAATGTGTTGTGGTGTGTGGGATAAGCCTCTTCTTGTTCTTGAGGTAGAAAGAGGCATTGTTGTAGACGTACTTGTGGGCGATGAGGCAGATTTTGAATAATGTTCTTGCAAGAACAGGGAGCCAATGGATGGAACACAAAGCTGGTGGGATGTAGCTGTTGGTTTTTTTTTTGTATTTGGCAGTAACTTTGGCAGCACTGTTGTGAATAAATTAAAGCTTTGGGAGATCCTCGTTTAAATGCCAAAAATAAGTCACCTTCTGTAATCCAGCTTGGACTAGATAAAGGCACGGACGAGTTTCAGATAGGGTGAGTGATGGACAGAGGCTTACTATTATGCACAGTCATTTATTAACATTATAGACATTAAGTATCCTAGCTAGTCTCATGGCAGGCAATTAACAGCAGCCCCTCTTGGCGGCTGAGAAGCAGCTGGCTGACAGCCGCGGAGCAAGCAAGATCCACAAGTACAGGCTTAGGACGGCTATTAGGTGATTGTGAAATATTCATGCCGCTTGAGACAATTATTTTCAGATATTGAACAAAATGTGCCAGCATCCACTCACACAGACAAATAAAGAACTCAGCATAATAAATGAACTAGCAAGATATTTACTAACATGTTCTTACCTAATTAACAAGTGATCATGTCAATAGCATGTTATTACTGTGCTATGATCATGTTAAGAGTTTTATTAAAAGTAACATGTTTCATATTCGAAGCAAAACTGCCTTTAGGTTTCATGTTCACTGATCAAAGCTTTAATGCAACACCACAAAGTAACAAAATACAGTGAAAGAAAAGACGTACAGGAGGATGTTATGCCGTTGCCTTGTGCGTCAGCCCACTCAGAGCTTTCAGCTGACAGCAGGGGGCGCTGTCTTGCTGCAGAGCCGAGCCAAAAGAGCGGCCATCTGCAGCAGAGAGTTCACTCCTTCAGACACCCGCAAGTGTGTGAAACCAATCTCCTACAGGACACGAGCACAGACAAACAAGTTAGAGGTTATGTTCCAATTGTTTTTAAAGCTCATATGATCCACACACACACACACACACACACACACACACACACACACACACACACACACACACACACACACACACACACACACACACACACACACACACACACACACACACACACACACACACACACACACACACACACACACACACACACACACACACACACACACACACACACACACACACACACACACACACACACACACACACCTTGATGAACTCCAGTTTCAGATACTCGGCCATGCTGAAGCTCTTGCAGACCCTGAAGATGTTTCCCATGATGTCCTCTGGAGAGTATCCCAGTGACCACAGCTGCTCCACTACGCTGTACGCATCATCAATGTTCCCGCTCACGCAGTGTCCCAGCATGCTTTTCACCAGCAGGGGGTGTGGCTCGTCGCACACCTTAAAGACGTTCTCGCTGTCGATGCGTCCGAAGCCGGCGTGCGTGGACTGCAGGTTGTTCAGCGCCTGAAATAAACAGGGCGTCAGAAGGACCTAAAGCCCGCCCGACACCCCTCCACTGTCTGCCACACACTCTTGTCTGTAAGCTCCACCCTCACCTGTCTCATGTCGCCCTGTGCGGTGAAGATGATGGCCTCCAGCCCGTCGTCAGACACGCTCAGACGCTCGAGCTCCACCACTTCCTGCAGACGTGCCAGGAGCTGTGCGTCAGTCAGTTTTGAATACCGCAACACGGCACAACGCGACTGGATGGGCTCGATGATGCGATCAGAAGCGTTGCAAGCCAAAGCAAAGCGTGTCGTCTTCGAGTAGATCTCCATGATCCGCCGCAGGGCCTGCTGTGCACCGTCGGTCATGCTGCAGTAGAGAGAGAGAGAGAGAGAGAGTCACTGGGGCTCCTACTTCACAGTTACGTGGCACATTTTGTTGGTCTGTCACATAAAATCCAAACAAATACTTACATCTGTGGGTGTAATGTGACAAAATGAAGAAAGGTTTAAGGGATATGAATAGTTTTGCAACTGACTGCTTATATACTATATTGTACATGTATCTATTGTGTGTATGCATGTACCTCAGTGAGCATGCATTGTATGTGTATATTGTGTATTAAAGGTTTATCGTGTGTGTGTATACTGTGTGTAATTTGCACTTGTGTAGTGTGTGTAGCAGTCTGACCTGTCTGCCTCATCCAGGATGATGACTTTGTGCCGTCCTTTGGGAAGAGTCACTTTCTGCTGGGCAAACATCTTTATCTTGTTCCTCACCACATCGATCCCTCTACATACACACATTATTCATACATTATATAATGCACACACAAACAATATAAACGTACAAACAAAAGAATACAAAACACACACAATATTTATAGTCAATTCGACCTCCTCCTGCACCTCCTCTCTGAGATCCCGCTGCGACAAACTCACCTGTCGTTGGAGGCGTTGAGCTCCAGCACCGCCTCCTTCATGTGGACTCCCAGCAGAGCGCGGCACAGACACAAGATGCTGGTGGTCTTCCCCGTCCCAGGGGGACCTGCAGAGAGGAAGACAGGAAGCATGAAAAGAAGCCCTACAGAGTCGTGAAGAGGAGGAATACCTGAGAGTGGCAAGAGGAGTGGGAAGAATGAAAAGCACTTGGTGGATGTCTCAATGGCAGGCCTTTGAGGGTTTTTTTTTTTGTTAACAAGATAAGAGGCTGTTGACATGACAGACCAAAGCTGACACCAGTGCTGAAATTCAATGATTGAGCAAGATCTTGTGATGATTCCTTCCTGAATCAGTCAAACATAACCTCCTCATGCACGCCATGTACATTGCCAACATCCAGTCCATGCGGAGGCAGACTACATGCTGGGCTGGCTTTTATCTTTTCGTATACAAACTGTAATATGACGGCACAGCTTTCAAAAAGTTATCTTTGTCTGAGCACAATTTGTGACACAATCATTTTATATATATTGAACATTTTGGAGATTTGTCGTGCAGGAGCTCATCAAACTTTTAACCTGAGCTGCTGACAACTGGGGTGAAAGTGAAGTGGGAGGGCTGCTGGACCAGTGGTATCAAATCAAGGCTGTATCAAACGAGTCGAGTGGCTCGTAACTTTTGAAAAACCACAATCCATGCACACATACTGTAAACAAACACTGTGTACATGTTGTGTATACGTGTTGTCTGATGGACCTGATATGATGATGTTTGGGACGTTTCCTTCCCTCGCGAACACTTCCAGCCGGCTCACGGTCTCCTGGTTCCCGACGATCTGGCTGAGCTCGAGCGGCCGGTACTTCTCCACCCAGGGCAACTCATATCCGGTGCCGGAGCCCTTGGCTGCGGCTGCGGCGTCGGCGTCCTCGGTGTCCGTCGTGGGGCCGCTCTTTGTCGCTGTCACCTCCGATCCCGTCTCCATCTGGTCCGCCATGATGCTCCTACAGCGCGCCAACACATCCGCGCGCCGCGGCTATCTCGCTTCTCATTGGCTGAGCAACTCCAGCAGAGGACGCTGATTGGTCGAGGTAAACCTCGCGGTAGTTCATGGCTGAAAGTTGTGACGTTGTGAACTTCCAGCTGGTGAAAAAAGGGATTTCAGTCATTGTATTTGATAAAACACAGAATAAATCATTCCATCATTTATTAAGTTGAGTAATTGGGTGTTGGGTTTATTTGTGAATACAGAAAAAGAGATGTTTTTGTTGTTATGTACAAGCCTAAAATCTGATACGAAAGAAAATAATCAGAAACTTTCTGTTTGAGATTGATCAGTATATTTTTCACAGGCCTGCTGGTTTGATGTACTTTTAGTCCGTTTCCGACCGTTTGGGGGATTTTCTTTCGTTTTCTTGAGGTTGTTTACTGATGACGTAGGGGCTCGGAGACCGGAAGTTGTCAACCTCAATTCCGGTTTTCCATACTTCCTCAAACAGCTTCCCCGTTCTAGATGTGGCGGTTTCAATCCGCCCTGCAGCCCGTCCCCCGCGGATTTCTGACAGTTCCCCTCTTTATGTACCACTGACCGGGACCATGACGGCTAACAGCCGCTGTTCACCCACGGAGCCTCCGGGCCTGGAGACCCAGCAGCGGGAGATCGAGTGTCTGCTGCGGAAGGCAGAGCTCCGCGCCGGAGACAGCTGGTGAGACTCCCTCCGCTTTCCACTCCACACTCCCACACAGACACACAGGGATCGTCCGCTGATGACTCCCACTCCGCCCACGCCTCCTGGTGACGGTTCCCAGGTGTACAAGCCGACCGAGAATACTTTGGTTGTCGGTTTTACCGGATCCGGTGCTGAACGTTGGACCCGCTATTGCCTGTCAACGACGTTGAGGGACCTCACTGAGGTTTCGGTATACCGGTGACCGGAGTTCAACGGTCATCAGACCAAAGCTTCAGCTGTCCGGTTAAACACGGTGACACGGCAGTAGGGCCGCGAACCTCCAATTTAGTTTCACTTTCGGGCGCAGCAAGAAGTTCTACAGAGACGTCGAGTGGAGGCCAGCAGGTCTTTTCTTACTGTGGATCAGAGGGCGTGTTTCCATCCAGCCACCTTCTACACCTGACCAGAGGGATCAAACTGCGCTCATCGAGGAGGGTTGCATGTTTTAGATGGGTGGATGGATGGATAGATTTGTCATCATCGAACATTGTACCAAAAACAATAAGGGGCCCCTCAAGCAAATAGGTGTGTTGCAACTGCAAGAGATACGGGAACCTGTGTGTGTGTGTGTGTGTGTGTGTGTGTGTGTGTGTGTGTGTGTGTGTGTGTGTGTGTGTGTGTGTGTGTGTGTGTGTGTGTGTGTGTGTGTGTGTGTGTGTGTGTGCGTGTGTGTGTTGCGGTGAAGTGTCTGCATTCAATTAACTTTTACATATATAGCATCAAATATAACACCATCATCTCAGAGTACGTTTACAGAGAGAAACCACAACGATCCCACTTGAGAAAGCATAAGTGATCATGAAAAAGACAAGCTTCCTTTTAGTCGGAAAATACCTAAACAGCCAGTCTCAGAGGTGAAGTCTTTTTACTGTTGGGGGTCACTGGATAGAAAGAGAGAAACTGGTAGGACATACAGATTGCTGAGAGGGATTGAAAAATTGGCTCAGGTAAAGGGTTGGGATTGTGGGGGGGGGGTACAAACTCTGGTTTGGGAAGGGTGTGGCACAAGCAAAAAGAACCAGATTGTCATAACAGCGTAATACAATTTGTCCAACTATGAGTCTGCTTAGTTCAATTATACATCTGTACTTTGTGTCATTGTTGTGC
Organism: Lipophrys pholis; assembly: GCF_963383615.2. Classification (NCBI taxonomy): domain Eukaryota; kingdom Metazoa; phylum Chordata; class Actinopteri; order Blenniiformes; family Blenniidae; genus Lipophrys; species Lipophrys pholis. Next base: position 17,851,911 of record NC_137630.1, read on the forward strand.
TGTCTGATTGTGGGTCTGTCTTTTGTTGCAGGTTCCTCGTGGGTTGCCGATGGTTCCGCCAGTGGAAGCTGTTTGTTGAATCTGGAGATCAGAATTCGTCTTGTTTCCCGGGTGAAATCGACAATACAGAGCTGTTTGAGGGTCAGTGAACGCGCCGTTGCAGCTGTTCTTCATCTTGTTGGACAGTGTGATCCATGTGGTGTTCTTGTTTTTGTTCTGTTGTTGTGTTTCAGACATGCTCTCGTACAACCTGAAGGAGCGTCTGGTGGAGACCGAAGACTTTGTGTTGGTGCCGGCCTGCGTTTGGGACAAACTGCTGTCGTGGTACGGAGTGCTGGAAGAGCAGCCAGTACTGGAACGCAAGGTCACGACACAACCCAGTTTTGCATGCGTGTGCATGGTGAACCTGTATGTGTATCAGTGTGTATAACTTTATGTGTGTGTGTGGTGTGTTCAAGGTGGTGGACCTTCCCAGCACGCTGAAAGTGGAGGTTTACCCTGTGGAGATTTTTCTCAGTCTTCATAGCAACATGGAAAATGTCACTGCAGCCCAGTTCAGTCGAACCAACAATATCTGTAAGACACACACACCTACACAATTTCAAGAATTCCCCCCAGGGGTTAGAAAGTATTTCTGATTCTGAATTGTATGGCTTGTGGCCTTTTTGATGGTGTGATATTTCAGGCCTCAGGTTACAACACATTAAATTGTGTGTTTGTTTGTTTTTTCTCAATTGAAAGTTAAAATCGCCAAGTGTTCACTATCAGAATCACTATTAAAATCACAATAAAAGTGGTTAAAGTCACAGTGACAGTGATGGTAGCTCTCACTGTCTTTTGTGTGTTCGTAATCATACAGGTGACATCCAGAAAACTTTGTGTGAGGCGTTCATGGTGCCTCCGGGATCAGAGTGTCGACTGTGGATGAAGAGTTCAGATAGTAGCTGTGAGCGTCTCAGGAACCTCCAAATGAGTGTGTTGGACTCATGTTTGAGCTCAGGGATGGTGAGCACACACACACAGCAATATTGCTATTTTTTCCTACGAAGTTGCTAAACATGCAACATATATCACACTATACCTGTCCATACTGTCTGGGATTAATAGATGGCATGGTATGATAAATAAATCTATTTAGTCATATGTAAATGTTTAGTTCATCATTAAACCAATCAGAAACACCTGTTGTGTAGGTCTCTTGCATTTTCATGTTGTTTTTTTTGGTCTTTTGTCTGCCAGACAGTGATCATGGAGATAAGAAATGCTGACGGAACTTGGCCAAGCTCCAAACCTCAAGTCACGTAAGAACACACGGCACCTTTTTATCTCTTTGCTCGGTTGCTCTCTCCTCCTCTCTGGCAATCTCTCATTCACTCGCTCCTTCTTTCAATCCTTCAGGAACTCAGAGGAGTATCGGGGACAGCCTGGAGTCTGTGGTCTCACAAACCTGGGAAACACCTGCTTCATGAACTCTGCCCTGCAGGTACACATACTAACACAGAGCTGGTATTATATCTGTACAGGGCCAGCTTTCAAGATTGTTTACTACATTGAGAAATCAGTTTAAATCACCTTCGGTCAAAACATGTGAAGAAATACAAGAATTTGACTGATGGAGAAAAGGAGCTCATCAATACCTAGAACACTGCTCCATAAAGGATATGATATTCATTGTGATCAGAAGTGAGACCACCTTCCACTTCGTCTGAGTTTTTCATGAGCACACCCCTGCGCTAACAAAATAACACACCAGGAACACTCCTCTTTCTCTGCTCTTCATCTGCTTGTCCTCCTCCTCAGTGCCTCAGTAACGTTCCTCCTCTGACGGAGTACTTTCTGAGAAGCTCATACCTGGACGAGTTGAACTTTAACAACCCTCTGGGGATGAAAGGTGAGATCGCAGAGGCCTTTGCTGACATCATCAAACAGATGTGGTCGGGACGAGTGCAGTGTGTGGTGCCCCGCATCTTCAAGGTAACACACACACACACACACACACACACACACACACACACACACACACACACCTGGTGGCCTTCTCTGCCTGGAGACAATACACTGACTTACATTAAATTCCTGCTTATTATTCATGAAGTGTGTGTGTGTGTGTGTCTATCCAGATGAAGGTGGGTCACTTTGCCTCTCAGTTCCTGGGTTATCAGCAGCATGACAGTCAGGAGCTGCTCTCCTTCTTGTTGGATGGGCTGCATGAGGACTTGAACAGAGTGAAGAATAAAGAGTACATTGAACTGCGGGACGCTGACGGTCGGCCGGACCAGGTGAAGCATTGGCAACTTGCATCAGCAGGGGTCTGTGTGTGTATTTATAACCTGTGGTTATATGTGTGTGTGTGTGTGTGTGTGTCAGGAGGTGGCGGAGGAGGCGTGGAGGAACCACCTACGGCGGAACGACTCTGTGATCGTTGACACATTTCATGGCCTCTTCAAGTCTACGTTAGTCTGCCCTGAGTGCCACAAGGTGTCCGTCACCTTCGACCCCTTCTGCTACCTGAGTGTCCCGCTGCCTGTCAGCACAGAGCGCGTCATGGAGGTCTTCTTTGTCTCTCTTGACCCCCACGCCAAACCTGTCCAGGTCAGGATACACATTCAAGCTGTGTGTGTGTGTGTGTGTGTGTGTGTGTGTGTGTGTGTGTGTGTGTGTGTGTGTGTGTGTGTGTGTGTGTGTGTGTGTGTGTGTGTGTGTGTGTGTGTGTGTGTGTGTGTGTGTGTGTGTGTGTGTGTGTGTGTGTGTGTGTGTGTGTGTGTGTGTGTGTGTGTGTGTGTGTGTGTGTGTGTGTGTGTGTGTGTGTGTGTGTGTGTGTGTGTGTGTGTGTGTGTGTGTGTGTGTAAATCCACACTGCACTCTAACTGTTGTGTCTGTTGCAGCATCGAGTTGTTGTTCCGAAAGCAGGAAAAGTGTTCGACCTTTGTACAGTTCTCTCTGAGGCCACCAGTGTCCCTCCTACACAGGTGTGTGTGTCTAGCTCTTGTCTTCTCTGGTGTATAGATGTGTGTGTTGTAACTTCTGACATGCGTGTGTGTCTCAGATGGTGGTCGCTGACGTCTTTAATCATCGGTTCTATAAGATCTACACTGCTGAAGAAGCTCTGAGCATCATCCTGGATAGAGACGACATCTTTGTGTGAGACATGCACACGTCACAGGCACACGTGAATGAACGTCAAGAATTACAAACACACACACACCTCTTGGATTCCTGACGAGTTGCTCATCGGCCCAGGTTTAAGCTGACCCTGTAACTTGTGTGATGAAATATTTTCTTGGTGTGTGTAGGTATGAGCTGAGTGCACAGGAGGAGGAGCAGGAGGAGGAGGTGGTGCTCCTGGCCCTTTACCTCCGGGAGCGCTCCTCCTACAAAGACTACGGCATGTCGCTGTTCGGACACCCGCTGCTGCTCAACGTGCTGCACAGCAGCTGCAACCAGGAGGAGCTGTACAGCCTGATCCTGCAGAGGCTGCAGTCAGTTACACACACACACACACACACACACACACAGAGCTAACTGTGTACTAAAGTCATTTTATTTATTGTGTAGTTGACTGTGAAGAACCAATTGAGATTTGTCGTGTCTGTTTACGTGCAGGCGTTACGTGCGATCTCCTGACTCCTCTGAAGAGCTGGAGGAGGATGAAGAGGAGCTGTATCAGGCTCAAACTAACGGCATCAGTAATGGTGAGTTTTGAGTGTGTCTGACACTACATGAGGAGTGAGCATTCTGAGGTGAGTGTAACTTCCACTAGATGCCCCTTTCGCCAGAATCATGTTTGGCACTGGGTCCCTATGCTCAAGGTCAACACTTTACCCATGTCGTGGGGGAGTAAATAAGACGAATAACATCAGAATATTAATAGTTAATGAAAGCAAAGCAGCAGACCTTCACTCACTCCTGTATGGGACGGTAAAATAATGGTGTGTGTCTGTGGTCGCATGTCTCAGTTTTAGTTAATAGTTTCATTGGTAACCTTTCTTTTAGAAGAGGAGCATGCTCCTGTGGAAACTGAAGCTCCCTCTCACTCAGAGACGAGCTTGGACCAAGCAGAGTGCAGTGCTGTAGATGACCCTTCCAGCTTGGACCATAAGGAGTCGCATTCTCCTGTGGACCAGACGCAGAGCCTCGACCCCGCCCACTCACAGCCGCTGCTGCATGAGGAAGAAGAGGAGGAGACTGAGGAGGAGGAGAAGGAGGAGAAAGAGGAGGAGGAGGAAGAGGTGGTGGAGGTGGTGGCAGCAGCAGTGGCGGCTGAGGCCCGATCTCCCAGCCCGGTGACCAATAAGCATCCAGCAAAAAGGAGAAAACCTCTGTTCACCATTCAGGAAGTCAATGCCAATGGCACCACAGAGAGAGCAAGTGAAGATGACCAGTTCCTGTCCCTCAACTGTGAGTCTACGTCACGAGATTACAACAACAAAGTTCAAGAAATAGAGAGGGAGGCAACTTCAGCTATAACAACACAACATATCCTGATAGCACAACAACTACACACTACACAACAAAAATGCCACACACTGGTGTGTACTTTACTGTTTCTGACTGAACACACAGCTGATTGTTGTTTGGTGTGTGCAGCTCAGCCGTACGTAGCTGTTGACTGGGATCCGGACATGAAGAAGAGGTTCTACAATGAAAATGAGGCTGAGGTCAGTTTTTGTTTGAGAGTAATAGTTTGTCAAACATGTCAGTTTGGCCTCACAATCACGTGCGTCTATGTGTGTGTGTGTGTGCAGATGTATGTGAAACACCCCAACATGGACATTCCACATCAGCAGACTAAAGTCCAACTGCAGGAGTGCATCGAATTGTTCACTACTGTGGAAACCCTGGAGGAGGAGAACCCATGGTAACACAGTCTTTATGATAAGAGATAATAAAGATATTGATAAGCTATGATGGAAGGTGATGATGACGATTCTGTGTTCAGGTACTGTCCGGAGTGTAAGAAACACCAGTTGGCCACTAAGAAGTTGGACCTGTGGTCTCTGCCGGAAGTTCTCATCATCCACCTGAAAAGGTTCTCCTACACTAAATCCACTCGAGAGAAGCTGGACAGCATGGTGGACTTTCCCCTCCGGTACTCACACTCACACTCTCACACACAGTCGCAAGTTTGTGCATGTGTGTCATTGTTTGTGTGTGTGTGTGTTTCAGAGATTTGGATTTGTCCAGCTTCCTGTTGAGGAAATCTGTTTCCAGTTCAGAGCCTCCGAGTCGCTATGACCTCATCGCCGTCTCCAATCACTACGGAGGACTGAGAGACGGACACTGTGAGGCTCCACCCCCTATCACGTCATGTCGTCATCAGGTCACACGACTCACTGTTGTATCGTGTGTGTGATTATATTTAGACACCAGCTACGCCCAGAACAAGGACAACGCTCTGTGGTACTATTTTGATGACAGCAAAGTGACGTATGCCAGAGAGGAGCAGATCGTGGTGAGAGACGCGCACACACACATACAGTGTATCTCTGAGTATTGCGCCTAATAGTTGTCGTGTTGTGTGTGTGCAGACGAATGCTGCCTACGTGCTTTTTTACCACCGTCAGGACAAATTGAGAAATCCCACTCTGCCCGCCCCGAGCACAAGCCCCGCCCCCTCCACCCAGCCTGCCATCGATAACACTGACTGCAAAGACGATGCCATTGTGTCAGCCAACGCTGCCACCATGGAAACTGACTAAAGTAAGACCATCTGAGCACTTATTCTCCTATTTTACATTTGAACGGTTTGTTTTACTGATTGGCCCGATGTCTCTGCAGCTCTGCTCTGTGACTGGCGCAAGCTCCGGTCCACATCGCTGTCCTAAAAGCTGATCAGCAGCAGCCGTGACTGTCAGTGTGCACAATGGTTGGGGCAGTGGGACTGGCCGCTAATATTTGGGTTGTTTATTTATTTAACCACGAATTGTGTACAGTATTTTTCTAAAGAAAGTTGGTTTGTTCAGCAGCTGGGCTCCTCACTGCATCTTCCTGTCAAATATCAGAGCAAATATTTTATTGTACTTCAATGTTTTGATAACAATAAAAGTTTTATTCTCCCAACTGGACGTTTCTGTCTCGTACATCATGTGTAGAATGAATGTGTCTGAGCAGCTCCTCCTTCAAGGACCATATTTAAAAAATCCCTCTCATCCACTGATGTTTAGTGAGACACTAGACTGGTACGTCACTCATAGTAGAGTTACACAGCCTGATCAGAGCTTTAACCCAAAAACCACCAAATGTCAAAACAGACTCCATTTGTGAGTGAAAAGATGCACACGGCTGGTCAGTGATACATTTTTATTGAACACATCCAGCTTTTGAACCCCTGATGAGAGTTCACACAGCGACCAGCAGAAACATCTCCTGGTCAGAACGTGCTGGACTCCGTGTCGTGGCTGAAGAAGCTCCCAAAGTTCAGATCTCTGCGCATCAGCTCCTCCTCCACATTCTCCAGAGCCCACTTATGTTCCATGATCTCCAGAGCCTCCCACTCATTCTGAAACACACACGGAGTGAAGTGAACCGACTGCTCCGGTGAGCTCAGCAGGAATGTTTACAAACTGAAAGCTGCTGATAAACCTGTTCACGTTGCACTGGTTCACCTTGTATACAGCAGATTCCCACTACAACACAGACGGCTGCTTCCTGCTGAAGCCTCATGATGACTCGGTAGTTGTTGGTTTGATCAAGAACACATGGACATTGCTGGAACATTTGTTGATCAGGGTTTTTTCTAACTATCTGCACCTAAATACCTCAGAGATTACGGAGGTCGTTGGAAAAGAAAATAGGTGTAGAGATGGACAGACACCAGGTGGCTGGAAAGATAATATGTTCCAAACTAAATTCCATAATTAAGCCCCCATCACAGCCTTTCCATGCGGTGAGGACATGCTGTCCTTCCGACCGGTTGCCATCAGACTATAACTATGACACCTCATTATTGTTGCGACACATATACAAGAGCCCTATCAAACTCATCTGGACACGAAGGCACACACACTCACACAAACACACACACACAAGTGGACAGTCTGACCTTGAATGCCTTGTTGGGGTCCGGAGGCATCGCCATGGCAGCGCCACTCATCTGCTCCTGCATAATCCGTGACTGGTCAGCAGCTAGAGGAGACCAAACATTGTGTTCATGTGCTGTCTTAGTTGTTGTTGTCCATGCTGTATCTTTTTTATTGTTTCAATATCATCCTATTATTGTTATGTTAATGTTGCCATATCACTGTTCTTATTTAAAAAGAGCAGAGAACATCTCTTGTTTCCATGGGGATACACACATTTCCAGATGTTTTCCGCCTTGGCTGGGACTTGCCTGTACTTCTAGAAGTTAGCAGAAACTGACCCATAAGGAAAAGGGAAAGCAGATGTAAAAGCCTCTGGCCCAGTCAGGACTCTCGCTCTCCGATCAAAGCAGGTGCTCAAATACCCCTAGACTCTTGAGTTCTCTGCCAAATCAAATGTGGTCAAAACCTGGAATTGCGTTTGTGCTATATACAGAAGACGACAGCTTGAAGCATTTGTTTGCTAACCTGGTTGTGGGGAGCCACCCTGATGACCAGGGAATCACAATAGTGACCGTTCAAGTTGCTGATGTTCATGATGCTTTGTATTGTTACTATGTTACTGCTGTTGTACTCATGTTATGTTTATGTTCTGTTGTTGATGGTGTTTTGTTGTTGCTTTGTGTTCGACATACTGACCGTTGTCCTGTCCCAGGATCAGGCTGTACATGCTCCTCAAGCCAAACACATTGAGGAAGTACCAGGAGGCCGAACTCACCCTGCGCACGTCAAACACAAAAACACAACATTATCACTACATTATCACATTAGCCACAGATTACCAATAATGCAACATTACCACACCACCCACACAACACGGACAAAAAAACCCCCAAAACATTTGTGCCATTTTTGCGAGTTGTGTTGTTACCAGGAAGCGTCCAGTGACAACAGGTCAATTCCTCTCTGCAGCATGGGCTTGAACCTCAAAGTGAGTGGGAAGGGAACCTTGGCTGTTACACAACGACGACACAATAAAAACATCAACAAGGCAAGAATAATACAAACAACAAAACCTACATTACAAACAGCAGAAAAACGACATGAACTTCAAAGTCTGCAACTTGTAATCATGCATGTCTCGTGTGCAATGAACTCACTGATGACAAATCCAGAGAAAGCCCAGTTAATCCAACCACCAATCACAATCATTGGCAGGACGTTGGTCATGTTTCCCTTCATCATGTCTGTCAGCATGCTGGAGTCTAAACACACACAAAAGTGAGTACAGTGGTTAAAAAAATGTACGAGTAAAAGTGTCGTTACTTCAGCATGTTAATCATTACTTCAGCGTGGACCATTTTCTATTGAAGCCGCTTTAGGTTTAGACTGCCGGGAGACCTTTACTGAGCTTCTCTTCTCATGTGATATTTCACTATTACATGTCCCCAACATTCTGTTCCTCTCCTGCAGTCTACTCTCTCTGGCCCCTCCAAGTCTGCACTGAGTGGATTAGCTTGCCTTCTGATGACAATCTTGTTTGTTGCTTTTTGTCCTTTCCTTTTCTCTCTTTCTACCGTCTAACTCCAACAGCAGAACGCCGCTACCTCCCAGCAGGAGTATGAAGCAAAGAGTCCTAGTTAAAAAGCATGTTGGATTTAAACTACTGTCACAAGTCCAATTTATTAAAAAGGGTCAATCAAGTGAATGTAACATGTTCCCACACACACACATATATATATAAATCCAGATTCCTATTCAACAGGCCCTGTCAAAGAGTTAAAGGAGTGTTGTAGACACACATGCCTGTCATTGGGTTTTTGGGAACCACTTTCCTCTTCACCTTCTTAAAGAATCCAGTTTCTGTGTTGTTGAAGTAGTGCTTCCTCATGGCAAATGACTGAAAACAGTAAATGATAGAACCGTTGAGATAGCAGGAAATCACGGAGCAGCTGGTCTCTTGCTAAACAGTGATGAAGATGAACTTACCTGTTGGGGGATGTATTTCCCATTCTCTCGGAGAATGCGGCTCCGCAGCAATACCTGGCTGAGCACAGACACACGACATCAAGACAAGAGTAAGGACGTTGAAGATAATGATGTTGATGAGGAGGGCAAGAGTGATCATGGTGAGGTTTGTGTGAGGATGAAGGTGATGGCAGTGAAGTGAGGATGATGTTACGATGATGATGTAGATGAAGTGGGATGATAAGTCAGGTAAAGCTCTTCCGTGGGATAAAAGTTAAGATTTCTTTTAAAAACCTGGAGCCGTCTATGTTCAGGAGATATTTTATAAACTAAAATGAGTGTGTTGGGATTCTCCACCTCTCTCCTGAGGGAGTAAACAAACCGCAGTGGCTCCAGTTTCTCACACTGCAGGGAGACTTCGTCGTCTTATACGATCCTTTTAAAGATTTTCATGACCGCGGACGTCATGGCAACAAGCCTGGCCTCATTTAGATTTTTTCTTTTATTTGATTCTGAAATTGGAAATATGGAGTTTTTCCACAGTGAGGAAATCTGACAGTTGTCAGCACACATTTGAAGGAGAATATAAAAGACTCCACTGAGCTGGTTGGTGCTGGATTTCAGAGTGCGCCCACAGATGCCCTCAGGGCCAGCCGCCTTACTTATATTTATTCTCTTTAGGAGAACAGAAACTTTATCTTGTGATAGAACAAGATACTCTCTCAGCGCAGAAATTGCGTGAATAAAATCAGGCCTGTGGAAATGAGAAGAGGTAGTCAGAAACATTTTACAGATCATTCCCCCTCTGTGATACTCACAGGTTGCTTGTCCTCCTCTACATACTGATTAACGCAGGCTGCCAGGTTTGCCAGTGACGATTCAGAGTAAATGTATTTAGAAGTGAATGTTTCTCTTCTCATTATCCAGAGGTTTTGCTCAAAATGCAACAGGCACAACATATGCAAGCAATCTGGATATGATTTGGGAAAACATTCGAGTAAATGGTGTTATCATCGTCTCTTCCACATAGATGATACTCACTACATACACTTGGTGACTTTACGCACTAATCAACCTTGTGTGCGACTATATATTGCGGCTCCATCCGATTGGTCAAATATGTTGACACGCCAAGCATGAATTTGGTTCAAATCGGCAGTACTGGCAGTACCGTATGCCTGCTGTAAAGCGCCCTGGAAATTCTGCCTGATGCTGAACAAGAAGGGTGGATGATGAGTGTGACATAAGGATGTGGTGTGTATAATGAGAACGCATGAGTTTATGTGAGCAGGTCAAAGATGGAGAGAGAATGATAAAGGTGAAGACGAAATGATGAGGATGAAGAGATCCCACCTGTCCGACACCTGTTGAAGCTCCAATTTCTTGTCGCTGTGCAGCAGCTGAGTGACGAAGTGACGGAGAACTCCCACGAAGAAGGTGATGAAGACGATGGGAAGAACGACCCACAGACGGATGCTGGAGTCCAGCAGCAGCTCAGGACCAGACATAACTCCTGAAGTGAGGGGTGGGGGGAGTTATCATCACTTTAACGAGCAGAAATCTAACTTAGCCTGTACGGAGTCGATTAGATCCAGACCAGTATATCTGATACCAGGAGGTCTCATTGAAGCCAAGACGAGAAGACCGTCAGCCGTTTTACACTCATGAAAGGAGCCACTACCGCTGGTTCCATTCTCCGTGGCCGGATTTATTGTTGTCTACACCTCGCACTTTGCACACACTCAAACTGTTGTGATGTAGTTCACACTCCTGAGGGAGACTCATTCTTCCTCATCGCCTTCAACCCCACTCCCTAACCCTAACCCTGACCACAATCTTCTACGAAGTCTGGGGAAGTAGAAGACGACGCACTGCTGGACTCACAGTCTGGGATGTTTTCCGTAGATCACATGACTGAACCCACAGACTGAAAACTCTAGATGTCAGTGAACCCAGCAGAGAGATTTAGTGTTTTTTTGACAACTGACTTTTAAAACTAAAGAAAAAGGCTTTAAGGGAGGGTGACCAGGACAGAGTGAAGGTACTGCAGAGAGAACTGAATATAAAGACTGAAACAGCGTCCCTACAAGCTGTATTCCATCCAGCACTCTAACCCCATCTGGTCACTTAAATAGAAATGTTTGGTGAAAGCCTGAACAGGTGCTGAGAAGACATCTTGAACAACTGTTCAAGACGTCTCTATTAAAATAGTTTCCCAGCTGACTCCAGTGACTACACCCCATCACCCTCACTTATCCCATTATGAAGAGGCTGGTCCTCTGTCATTTGAGGCCCAGAGTGAAATGGCACTTGAAGGAACCTTTGAGTTATTTTTTACCCAAACTTATCCTTTGACTCACATATTGAACAAGCCAGCAGCTTTCATTCACCTGAACGTGTTGCCTCAGTGTGACACTGAGAAAGGAATCAATGCAATTTACTTATAAAGCTTTTAATTATGGAGCATGATCCAGCTCCCACTTTCAGTTATAATAACACAGCAATCTACTCTTAAGATTCGGGTTAAAACTTTTCGATTCAATAAGGCTTACAGTGAGGGCTGGTTCAGGTCACCATGAATTATTTTCTAGTTACACTGCTTTAGGTTTAGGCTGCTGGGAGATGTCAAGGTCGCCGAGCTTCTCTTCTTTCACACTCTCCATCAATTCATGTCACACAGTGGATGACATGATTTTAAGAAAATTTAATGATCTCAAGCTCAGTAACTTATTTGTTTAGATGTTATTTCCAGCTTCAGTGCCAAAGTTCAGCGTGAGCTTCACCCGAGACCTGTTGCCGAGTAGAAAAGCTTTGAAAAAGCAATTTTATTTCAATATTTAACCAAAACAATAACTATAAATAATACAGACCTATACGTAAACAACAACACCAGACTATGCAGACACAAACATTTAAAGAACACACAACTATGTAAATAAAAACATGTCAGTAGCAACACACATATGTAAACAATACTGAACCATTAACACAACCCTAAACTAGTCAAATATACACACACAACCAATTGTCAACCGCATAACAGTGAAACATGGAAACAATCCACACAAATATGTAAACAACACAGACAAACTGGCACATAACACGCAGAATTATGTGAAGGACACATTGTACTACCAAGGTTCAGGTTGTAACCGGCTACAGGTGAAGTGAAGTGCAGCTGCAGTGGTTGGATCACCTGCAGGGTCACGGTGAGGTTTATGGTTCAGTCATTAGTCACTGGTGAAGCAGCACAGCTGCACTAACAGCCTCGAAGTAGAAGCCGCGAGCGAGCGAGCCACGTGTTTGATCTCCGCCACAATCCGCTCGTTGGGCTGGTTAACTCGGTCCCCATGTGGACCCCGAGTGTCTATTGTGGACAAACTCACCTCATTCACAAAGTTGGAGTCCGCGAGGTTCCCACAGCGGCACGCGTGGCACACACACTTCCGGTGCACCCGGAAACAGACAGCCCGCGTGTGTTTGAATGAATCTTTATTGACAGACGTGCTTCTGTTTCAACTGAGTGGTGTGAAACACGTTTTAGTGCCACAATGACCTTTTAATCTTCATTTTAAAGTTTATTTTTGTTGTTTTGCGCAGCGTATACGGGGTGACAATGTCTATATTATCACAAAAGAAAACAATTACTACTGAAATTTACCAAAATCTCAACACAAAATACGTTTTAATGATACCTTCTGGTGCAAAATACGGTGACGTCAAAAAACCTTGTCCGCTAGAAATTTGTTTATAAAAAAAAATAATCAACATTTTCTTTGAAATTTTCATCATTTGCTTTGTGGTTTGGCTGGATTGGAGCCTCTCGCAGGCTGGTTTTGGTCCACGGCCTTATGTTTGACACAAGTGATCTAACACTAACTTTTTGAAGAATATAGTTTGATAACAAGTTTCACACTGTGAACAAAGCTTAATAATAACAGACACAGATACAATCTGCACCTCTTCATCCCGTTCCCCATGTTCTCTTCATTGTTGTCCTGCTCCTGCAGGATCCGTTTCAGGCTTGTACTGCTGGGAGAACTATAATGCACTGAGCTTGTCTTCTTCTCACTCACTGTCATGTAGGACCTGCAGTGCACACTGGAAGTTTCTTATCTGTGATCTGATCTTCACAGCCGAGACTGTGCTCGGCCTCCTGAACACAAACTTGGAGGTGGTCCCACGTGAGGAGCTGAAAGCTCTGCCTCCTATTCTCCTTTCAGAAAACATGCTGCTTTAAGCTTTAAAACATAGGATGGAGCTGGCTCCTACTTTCAACAATTTAAACATAATTTACGTAGCATTTTCTTCATATTTGCCTATCCTATTTGTAGGATGCAGTGGGGAGCCATATATGGGCTCTTCGGCTCGTCTTGACGCGGGTCAAGAGTCTTGCTCAGGGACCCACGGTGGTGACCTGTCCGCTGTGGAATTCAAACTACTGCCCCCCAACTACCCCACTGAGTGACAGCCCTGTGAGCCAATATGAATAGAGCAGGAGATGATCTCTTATGAATGCAGGAGGCTTAATCTAAAATATGTAGCAGGTTTCAGGTTCTAAGAAAAAGGATTCCATCTTCTTTCTGAAACTTTCAGGTGGTTCATGGAAAATCTGATTAGATCACAGATTCATTGTGGGTGAACAATGACTCTCTGAGGGTCAAGGCCTTTAGAACAAATGAAAGCAAAGAAAACGGGACACGGTTTTTCATCCACAGAAAGACTTTTATATCTTAGAGCAATAAATATATCCACTTTTTATTTCTCTGCAGGTTCAAAAACAAAGTACAAGTCATAAATTTTCACATACACAGCTGAAATCTGCTTTTTAAAATAATCTGCCCTCTTCCCACACACGTTTCACACTGTACTGGAGCACTTTTGACTTTTGAAGTCTGTCTTAAATACACATTCACACAGAGCTGCTTCAGACAGAGCAGGAAAGTCCCGCCCTCCCCCCCCCCCCCCCCCCCCCCCCTCAGCTCAGGTGGGACCTCTTGCTCCTGCAGCGAGGCAGCGTTTCACTATCCATCTCACCAGGGACGTACATTCATGTTTATACTACAGCTGAGTGCAGAAACTGTGAGAAACATCACATGCAAACCAGAGAGAGCAGAGCCACATAGAGGAGGAAGAGAGACAGTGAGAGCACGTGTTCCACGGACCAGACATGCATCTGTGCACCCACAACACATCTGCAACATGTCTGTAACTCATCAGTAATTCATCTGTAACATGGTTGGTAACTCACCTGTAACATGTCGGTAAAATGTCTGAGATACTGTCGGTAACACGTCTGTTACATGTTTGTAACATATCTGTGATACATTAGTAATACTGTCTGTGCATGTCCGAAACATTTGCCACATGTCTGTAACTCATCTGTGCAAATATTGTGACACGTCTGTAACACGTCTGTAACATTGTATGTAATAACATCATTAACACGTCTGTAAAATCATCTGCATCCAGTCTGTCGTGTCTCTGTAACATAGCCATACAATTCATGTAACACGTCTGTAATATTATTGTAACTCTTTGATAATATGGCTGTATTATTGTCTGTCACACTTATGTAACACATTGGTAACAATTTGTTAACATTGTCAGAAAAATCGTCAGTAACATGTCATATTTGTAATATCATTTGTAACACGTGTATAACACTTAGGTAAGACTTCTGTAACATTGTAAGATGTCTGTAATATTGTCTGTAACGTGTTTGTAATATAATCTGTAACACTTCTGTAACATTGTGTGTAACATGTTTGTGATATCATCTGTAATGTGTGTGTAACACCTGCGTAACATGTTTGTATTATCTAACATTTTCTGAAATGTGTCTAACACTGGAACATGTCGATAATGTCTGTAACATTGATATTTTCTGTTTTGCACATGTAAAATTGCCTGTAACATAGCTGTAATCTTGTGGTATCATATGTAACATGTAAGGGAATACATCTACAGCAGTCTGTAATATGTCTTCAACAAATCTGCAGCTACGTATGTAACCTATCTGCAAGCTGTTTGTAACTTGACAGCAACCAGTCTCCAAAATGATTGTAACACATCTGTGACATTGTTCTTAACATGTCTGTTCTGCAATATGTCTAACATGTCAACAATATGTCTAAAATACGTTTTTCTAACGTGTTTCTAACAGATCTGAGCAAGATCTTCAACGTGTGGGAAGCATCTGTACCATGTCTTTAACATGTCCAGAACACACCGATAACACATCTCCACCACGTGTTAAAACAAATCTGCAACATATCTGTCACATGTCTGTCATATGTCTGTAACATTGTTTATTACACATCTGTAACATTATATGCTCCATGTCTGTAATTTGTCTTTATAACTTCTTTAGCATGTCTATATTTTTTCTGTAACATGGTTTGAAGCCCATCTGGGCTGCAACACGCCTGTAGCATTCTCTGTAACATGTTTGCATTGTCTCTAAAACATTGTACATCTGTATACGGCCAAGTCTGGAATATATCTGGGACACATCAGCAACATGTACATGTGATTCTTCTAACATGTTGGCAAAAAGTCTGCAACACATTTCTAACTTGTGAACATGTCTATAAAATGTCAAGTCTGTAACACTGTCAAAAACACATGAATGTCTGAATGCCTGTAACAGGTCCACAATATTTCTGCAACACATCTGTGACACATCTGCTGTAACATGGCAGCATTAATGTGTTTGCAGAAGTGTTTGTTTGTGTGTTTATTCGGAGAAGAGTTTGTGAGCTGAAGCGTTTGTCAGCTGTCTGTTAGTAGAAGTGTTGGTCAGTTGTTTGTTAGTAAAAGTGTTGGTCAGTTGCTAGTAGATGAGTGTGTGTTTTTAGTAAAGAAATGCTTGTGTTGTTTATTAGCAGAGGTGTTTGTATGTTGTGTTAGTAGAAGTGTGTTGTTAGCAGATGTGTTTGTGTTGCTAGTAGAAAGGTTTGTGTGTTGTTTGTTAGCAGAAGTGTTGCAGTGTGGGGAAGCAGGCATGTATTTGCTCCAACACGCGTGCGTGCGTGCGTGCGTGTGTGTGTGTGTGTGTGTGTGTGTGTGTGTGTGTGTGTGTGTGTGTGTGTGTGTGTGTGCGTGTGTGTGTGAGTGAGTGCAGACGTTGTGTGTTTGTACTAGAAAGGTGTTGGTTTTGTTGTGACCTCTAAAACAAGAAAGTTTTCATACTTTTGCAAAATGCTCAAACTCTTTCCACATCAGCACAGGAGCAAAGAAAAGAGGCTAAAAGTAGCAAACAGCCCACATAGTACAGTATGTTAGTAGAAGCTGTCACACAACAATACAGATCAGAGGATCTGAGCGCGGTCTGAAGCATCTCTGTGGTCCTCAGACCCAGAGCAGCAGGGGGTCCGAGGTGGCTCCCTGAAGGACTCCTCAGAGCGCACCCAACAGGCTATACAGGAGGACATCTACAGGGGGACCGATCATGCCCCACAGGGGTCTGTGTCCACGTCCAAAGGGGCCTCGCTTTACATGCAGACCACCATAGGAGAAGTTGCAAGAGCTTTTCACCAGCACCCAGAGATTCCAGAGTCTCAACGACTTTAGAGGTCTCATGACTTTCTTCAACTTTAGGGGTTTCAGGGGCTCGGAGCTCAGAGCTCGCAGAACTTTAAGTTCTGCAAGCTCTGCGAAACAGAAGAAAAGAGAAGTGCTGTCAGACACATAGTTCTCCTACAGAACCAGGTCCAGGTTCAGAACCAGGACCAGGTTTAGGAGTAGGTCCAGGTTAGAAGAAGGTCCAGGTTGAGAACCAGAACCAGGTTTAGAACCAGGTCCTGCTGTGACTTTGTGCTGATGAGGAGGAGGGAGATGAACGCCGAATATACAATTTTTGGTTTCCTTGGAAACATTCATTCATTTATTTATTGATTGATTCATACAATAATTAATTTGGTCATTGATTTCATTCATTCATTCATTCATACATTCATTCATTCCCTCAACTGTTTCAGGACTCACTTTACAAGAAATTTCAAACCTTCATTTCTCACCTGTTATAACAGGTACAGTGACATCGTCATCATCATCACATTCACCCTGTCTCCTTGACAAACTGCTCACCCTGTAGGAGCCTGAAGGCCTCTGTTAAAAAGTCAAAGTAGGATCTGAATGGCTTAGATAGGTTTGACAGGGGGGAAGTCTCTCCAGCAGGTAATTGTTCTACCTGTGGGGGAAGTGGATGTGGAAGTAGCAGAGACTCAGCAGGTTCCTCTGCCCCCCCCTCACTGCCCTCCTCCTCACCAGGCGGCCATGTTGATACACCTGAACCGGCCCCACCCCACCTACTCTCCTCCTCCCCCTCGACCGTACCACCACCCGGCGGCGCTTCTGCCTCCTTACACGACCGTGCTGATCCTGCTGACGGGCTTCGACTTGGCTCCGCCCCCCTGACCGCCCCCTGCCCCCGGGGGGAGGGGGGAGAGCGGGGCAGTGGATGGGGGCGGTAGGGGAGAGTGCGGTGGGGGAGGCGGAATGGAGGAGAGGGGCGGGTACTGCGGGGTGTAGGGCTGTGAGGCTGTCTGGCTGACGAGGCGGGCGGACGGTGTCTGTGGCGGAGGGGTGGAGAAGATGAAATGGGTGGCGGGGGATGCAGAGGGGGAGGGACTGAGGGGGGAGTGTGCGTGCGCGGCGTGGTTGTGTGAGTGTGTGTGAGCGTGTGGGTGCGGCTGAGAGTGAGAGATGGTCAGCGGGAGCTTGCCGCCAGTCCGCCCTGCTGCAGGGTGTGAGTGGTAAAGTCCGTGTGGTGTGGTGGGGGTGATGGGGGAACGTGGGGACAGTGGCGGTGGTGTGTTGAAGCCGGTCGCCATGTTGTAGCGTGGATGTGGCGTGGTAGCGTGCTGCAGCCATGGCTGGGTGTGAGGCAGCCCGCCGCCGGGCATAGCCGGGCGGCGCGGGGCGGAGAACCGATGCGACAGGGCCTGGTGCTGCGGCACACTCTGGACGTGGAAGCGGTGGTGGTGGTGGTAGGGTGGGGGAGGGGTCTGCTGTTGAGGATGCCCACTGACTCCGCCTCCTCCATTGTTGCCGTGGCAATACTGTGCATGCAGCGCCTGGAGCTTGGATGGACCTCCTCCAGGCCCGCCTGCCACGCCAGCCCCTCCCGAGTCCGATTGGCCGAGGTTGGCCGAGGGGGAGGGGCATGGGGAAGGGGAGGAGGGGTGGGGGATGGGTGGGGCGGGGGCGGGGTAGTGTGGGGGGGAAGATATCATCAGTGGACTCGGGGGACCCTGGGGAGGTGGAGACGTCATCGTCAGGGGACCAGGAACCTTCCCTCTGCGGCTGCCAAACAAGTTCCCCAGTAGGCCGCCGCCACTCGGGCCGCCGACCCCCGCTGTCCCTACTACGACCCCGACCGTACCCCCGCTCCCAATGTGGGAGGCGGTAACGCCCCCCTGGTTGTGACAGAGCCCCGGCCCACCCCCCACCCCTGTACCGGGGCTCTGAGTAGGGCGGTGTGGCCGGTAGGCTGCTGGAGATGTGGGGACCATTATGTGGCTGTAGGGCAGACCCCCAGCCATCAGGGGGCGCTGCTGGTGAGGCTGCGGGCTGCTGATAATGGAACCCTGAGAAAAGAAAAGAAATGTTATCACACACACACACACACGCGCACGCACGCACACACACACACACACACACACACACACACACACACACACACACACACACACACACACACACACACACACACACACACACACACACACACAATAAGACCCCTCCCACCAGACTTACTTCGATGGTACTGTCCAATGAGCCCACACTGTTCCTGCGCCCTCGCTTCCCTGTCAGCCAATTAGAGAATAGAGTGTTACAAAAGTGTTTACACAAGTGACTGAGACTGAATAATCATCAAACCTGAGAGAACATCAACACATCTACCTTCATCTACTCAACACATAGAGTTCCCTTTGTTACCTGATGTTAAAAAAAAGACCATAATACTTCCAACTGCAGTTCACAAAGTTGAACAGCGGATGGAGACAACTAACAACCTCACAGTAATTCATCTTCTCCGACTATCTCACAAGCCTGTAGGAGTCTGATCTGTCTCCGTCTCTGACAGTAACACCTGTTTATAAGGCTACATTAACAAAGTAGGTCTTAACACAATAGGATTATTTGCTAGAATTAGTTTATTTTGCCCGGTCGCCCAGATTACAATTATGCAACCATCATCACACTGTAGCGCATCACACGTCACACACCATGTTTGCTAAAATCTATGAGTTTTGCACCACAACAGAAACAAGAGAAACAATAGAATCAGCTATAGGTGCTTGATGCTGTTAAAAAGACACTTGTGGATGAGCACATTGGAGACGGATTATTAAACTGGAAGTAGCCAGTAGACTTCTGAGATGTTCGACACAGTTGGACTATGTGGGTGTGCTTGCATCATGCTACTGCAATTTAAAAATGGTAACAAAGGCTGTTTAATTCCATGTGTTATTAATACCTTATTCTTAGAGTAGAAAAATCACGACTCGATAGTATTGGGTCTGAAATGGGTCTGAAACACCCCCCCCCCCCCCAATTGTGAGCCTTGTAAAAGAGATTTCCTGTATTTATACAAATACAGTAAATATGTATCTTACACTCACTGACATGTGTACCAGATTAAAGTTTTTCTGTAAGCCGAGGCAATGAAACTATGATAAAATATTAAGATTGAACAAAGAACAAAGAGCTTCTGCAGTAACAATGGTCTTTAGTGGAGGAGTGCCTGTTACCTCCGGATGTGTTGTTTTGTGGTTTAAATATGATCATGATGTGCCTGGCCTCCTCCAACCATACACCTAAGTAGACATCTCACTGATTGCTGGAGCATGTCCAGCATTGCAGCAGCTGTATATTGGATGAGGACCAGTTTTCTGAGGAAGGAGGTCTTTAATGATTAATATAGCAATAATTCACAAAATTTTCTTGCTGCGAATATTAGCTATTTGGTTATGATCCAGGATGCTTAATGTTTATTAAAAATGTGTCCTTTCATAGTACATCTCTTCATGTGAACCATCTTAATCATATAAACACCGTGCTAATATGTTATCTGTCGAGGGCAGTCAATGAAGAGTCTACTTACATAAGTCTATGTCCTTCAATGCAGAATACTGAAAGCACCTCACTTCAGTGTTGTACAGGCCAGCTGCAATGCAGTGTGTGTGCATATGAATACTTTTGTAACCCACTGTATTTGAGGACCTTTAAAAAAAATTGCATATGGGTTACATATGGCCAAAAAAGTTCAATTACAACCACTTTTGCCTGCAATGTGAACGCAGCCCAGAAGTCTCATTGATATCAGAGTCTCAACTGTCTCAAAAAGTCTCAGCTGTTTCTGAATGTCTCACCCTTCTCTGACCGTCTCACCTGTCTCTGAGAGATCCCTGAGGGACGAGCTGAGGGCGGTCCGTTTCAGTCCATCTACAGATGCATATGTGTCGTCGAGGCTCGGCCTACCCAGAGTGCCGTTCACCACCTCAGACTTGAGCGGTCCTCCACCCATGTTGGCTCCAACCCCTGGCATACCAATGCCACTTGGACGCATCACACCTTTCTGTTTCTCTAGCTCAGCTACAAGGTAAAGGGGAACAGGGAGAAAATGTTAGAAAAATTATGTGAGGAACAAAGTGAGAAGAACCCCGCGAGGAACTGTGAGAGGAACTATGTAAATGACTATGATGGGAACCATGTGAGAAAACCTGTCAGGATTGATGAGTATAAGACAAGAGTATAACATGAGAGTGAATATACTGTATATATAATTGAAAATATTTCATTTCAATTCAATTCAATATGGCCGAAACTATCAAAAGCAGTATGATTAGAGGAACCATGAGAGGAACCGTGACAAAGGAACAAAAGAAGAGGAACCAAGTGAAGCATCATGACTATCACCATGACAGTGACTTTGAAAGGAACCAGTTGTGAAGGGCATGTGAGGAAACATGGGAATTACTGTGAGTGGAACCATGAATGCAACTATGTAAGAGGCCATGAGTGGAACCATGTGAGGGAGCATGTTGAAGTGTCATGAGTGGGATGTTGAGTGGAACCAGGTGAGGAACCGTGTAAAGGACAATGTGGAGCTCAAATCACTGATGGGTCATTTTTAAAAAATGTTCTGTGGATATTTTTGCCTGCAGTGTTCTGTAGATATCTCCTTGTAACCCCTGCGTTGGGTTAAGAGGAGCAGAAAGAGAGGGAGGTTGAAAGGGGCAGAAGGAGAAGGAGGTCAAGAGGAGTAGGACTACAAATCCAGGCAGCCGCTTACACTCCACACGGTATTTCTCCATGTCCTGCACCTCAGCGATGCTCTCTCGCAGGTCAGAGGTGAAGCGGGTTCGATCCTGCTGACTCGGAGCTGTGAAGACGATCAGAACCTTTCTCTCTCCTCCAGGATTCGCAGAGGTCAGCCGGATCCCGTGAGGGTAATCTAACCAACACAGAAAACAAAAATTTAAGAAATCTTGGTGTGACTGAGACAAAATTGCGGTTCAAATCAGATCATCGACTCAGGGTCATTTCTAAAATCAATGGTCTGTGCAGACTTTATATGGCCATTGTTAAATTCTTCATGGAATACAAACTGTATGAAACTCTGTTCCTTAGGCCCGGAATATAAGACAACTTCATTTCTTAAGATATTTTGACCAATATGACATCCCCAGAATCCCACCCCAACCTGCCAGGGGCAACAAGCATGAAAATACAACTGAATCATGGACATGTCTCTACATCCCATACATATTCCAACATGTAAACAGGGACTCAATATAGAGAAGGTACATATGAAGAGATTATAATAGAGAGGGCACACAAAGTTAACAACCTGAGTGTACATAGGTAGCACACACAGAGATACCAAAGAGTGAGCATAAAGAGTTAACATTCAGAGTGAATATAGAGGGAGAAGATCAGAGAGCCATGATCAGTCTCATGTGCATGTGTGAGTCTTCAGAGGTTAAAAATAGAGGAATGAGCAAAACCAACCAGAAGAAAGAAAACAAAGCGGAGACAGATGGAGAGAGCAGATGGACAAGGAGGGAAGGAAAGAGACAGAAAAGAGAAACAAAGGCAAGAAGAGAGGAGGGCTGAGAAGGAGGCGAGGAGGAGCAAGCAGCACTCACAGGTGTTCTGGAAGGTGTGAACCTGCATGTCAACCAGTGGAAAGGACTGTCTGAAACTGTAGGTCACAGAGGTCTTCTTCTTCTGGAAGATCTTCGTCACCTGAGGAGGGAGAAAGAGGAGGAGGTGGTGGAGGAAGAGGAGGAGGAGGAGAGGCTCTGTTTGTCCATATTGTGTTGTATTGATTTTCCATTGATTAGTTGATATTGGTATGTGTTGTTTTGTTGTGCTGAGGTTGTGTTAATGTTGTGTTACTGTGTGGTGTTAAAACTGTGTTGTAGTGTTGTGTTAATATTTTGGAGTTTATGTAGCGTTAATATTTTGTGTTGTCATTGTATAGTGCCAATTTTGAGTTGAACTGTCATTTTGAAGTTGTTTTAAAGTGTGATGTTGAAGTTGCGATGATATTGTGTTATTGATGTTGTGCTGTTCTAATTTTGTGTTGATGAGTTCTTTTGATATTGTTTTGTGTTGATCCTGTGTTAATTTCTTGTTGTTAATTGCATTAATGTGCCATTGGAATTTTGTGTTGCTGTGTTTTGTTGGTTTGTTTTGTGTTGGTGTGTTGATTTGTGCTGGTGTATTAATGTTGGGTTGTTTTATTTTGTTGATGTTTTGTTGTCTTGTTATTATGATGCATCGATATTGTGTGGTGTTGATGTTGTGTTGTTATGTTGTATTGAATAAATATTGGGTTGTTAATTTTGATGTTTTATTGTGTTATTGTTGTGTGGTGTCGAGGTTCATTCATGCTGACGTTTTGTTGCTGTCAAAGATGTTGTGATGTGTCATGTGTTATGTTAACATTTTGTGACGTTGTGCCGATTTGCTTGTGCCACGTTGTGTTGTTGATGTGTTGTTGTTTGTCATTGTGTTGTTGATGTGCTGTTGTTGCGGTGTAGTGTTGTTACCATCAGCAGGTCATTGAAAAGGAACACTTCTCTCTGATGGACGCCGCTCCTCTGAGCTCGGTTTGGATCAGGAACCTCAAATAACTGACAGCAACACACCAGCCTACGATGAGGCAGTGACAACACCTGCAAAACACGCAGAAAAAACACACACACACACACACACACACACACACACACACACACACACACACACACACACACACACACACACACACACACACACACACACACACACACACACACACACACACACACACACACACACACACACACACACACACACACACACACACACACACACACTCTCAGTGGTTCCCCCTGCTGTTTAACTTCTCCCTGGGTTATGAGGCGATTTTGTGATTTACTTACAGGCTTCTTTCCAACCACCATCCTCTCCACTGCCTGGACTTGAGATACATGGTCGTCATTGGTCCTCAGCTCCCATTTTTGGATCCTCCCATAGATTGACACCAGCAGGTCCCGAGGGATATCCTGCCCATTGTCAACACCTGTAGGACCATATTCATTCAGTCAGTCAGTCATTCAGTCGTTCAGTCAGCCTCTCTGCTCCTCATCCACACTGAGCTCACCCCTCAGATTCTTGATGAAGTCCTCCAGCTTCATCTTCCTCTCTGGCTTCACGTTGGGACTGTACATGTCCGTGTTGAGGAGGATGATGGCGAATGCCAGGATGAAGATGGTGTCTGGATTCTGGAACTGCCGGATCAGCACCGGGTTGCAAACGCAGTACCGCTGACTGCAGACAGAAACACAAACACTGAGGCTCACGTTCACCATCATCCTGTGGACCCCCGCCCTGCAGAGTCACACCCACCTAAAGGCCTCCACCAGCCGCTCCACCCGCTGAGCTTCACCCTGAACTTTGATCTGAGCCTGAAACTTCCTCAGAGCGTCGTCCAGATCCATCCCCGAGAAATCCATCTCATCCAGGACACAGCTGAGGACAGAGGCAGGGATCAGAGGGTGTGGGTGTGTGTGTGTGTGTGTATGTGTGTGTGTGTGTGTGTGTGTGTGTGTGTGTGTGTGTGTGTGTGTGTGTGTGTGTGTGTGTGTGTGTGTCTGAAAGTAACGGATCCTCTTGTTGGGTGGATGAACAGTTTGATGGGTGCAAGAATGTGGTTATGATGATGCCGTTTTTCAGCATTTATGTGAGTTTCAAATTATTTGAGTGTATCATATTGAAAGTTCATTATACTGACTTCATCATTCATTCTCCTGTAGTCTGTGCTCTTTCGCTCTAATGCAGTCTGGTTCCTAATGTGTCTTGTCATGTTTGTAATGCTTCACTGTCTCCTGCTGCTCATGTGCGGTTGTTGATTTTTTTTTTCTGTAAAAGAGAATGTGCTTTATATATTTAAAAAACTAAACCATTAAACTGTTTTATACTTTTTTTTTTTTTTTTCTGAGACTTCAGGGATAATGGTGTTATGACGAATGTGGTCCTCAGCAGGACAGTGTATGTGTGTGGTATTATAAATTGTTCAGTTCATAGAGAACATGGAGAACATGAGCATCCTCAAACTAACACACTGTTCCCATGGATGACCTCTGCTCTTAGTAAAGTCATGATGCTCCGCCTCCAACCAGCCAACCAATCACTGCGTCCCTCCGTTCAGTGACTAACAGCGAAGATACACCAGGGGGAGTCTTCACACACTTACTCCAGAACATCCTTGTTAAACTGCTGCCGGCTGCCCAGGAACTCCCCGATCATCTGCCGGCTCAGACCTTTCCGCTCGAGAATGAAGCGAGCAATGCCGACTGGTGTGTCGGACACAAAGCTCCTCTCGATGAGGTACTGGATCCCTTTCTCCGGCTTCCTAGACACACACACACACACACAGACACAGACACACACACACACACACACACACACACACACACACACACACACACACACACACACACACACACACACACACACACACACACACACACACACACACACACACACACACACAGGTGTTTCAGTGTTTGCTAGTGACTTCTACTGTCTCATTGTTTACATCTGCCAACATCTTCTGTTTGTAACATTTTAAGCAACAAGTTTAACATCAACAAGTTAAGCATCACCAGCATGTTTCTCATTCTCAATTTCAGCACGAGTGTGACCCCTCTGTGACGGGACTGCTCACTTGTTGAAGAGGTTGAGTCCGATACGGTACTGCCGCCTCTGCACCACGTCGTTATTGAAGGCGGGAGAGTCCCAGCTGTGGCGGCTCTCTCTCTGATAGGTCTGCTTCCCCAGGGTGGCGCCGGCCATCGGCTCCCGCAGGCTGTCGCGGGACGAAGAGCCGGAACTGCAGTTGTTGACGGTCGTGTCGTCGTTGGAGTTGGTGGTGGTGGAGTTGACGCTCTCGTTGTCTCCGTCGGAGCAGAGCAGGTGGTGGTGGTGGAGATGCGGATGGTGGTGCTGCTCCATGCTCTGAAGTGCCAGAGACGAGGACATCGGCGAGGTGGCGAGCGGTGGTGGCATTGAAGAGAGAGGGGTGAGGGGTGGTACTGGGGAGGGCAGAGGGGAGGCGGGAGGCTCTGGGTAGCCATGGGGGAGGTGGTGGTGGTGTTGGTGTTGGTGGTGCAAGTGGTGGTAGTGATGCTGGGTGAAGTGGTGTGGGTGGTGCATGTAAGGGCTGCCACCGTGGTGCATGTGCAGCGGTTGCGGTTGGCTGTACTGCGGATGATGGTGGAGCACAGTAGGCAGGTGGGGGATGGGTAAGGGGTGAGGGTGAGGGTGAGGGTGTGGGTGTGGGTGAGGGTGTGGGTGAGAGGGCAGAGTACGGGCGGAGGGAATCGGCAGTGGCACGTTTGCAGGGCTGCGGGTCTGACCCTGAGCTGTGGCCACCGATCGGCCGGCAGGTTTGTGTTTGATGGTGCCCTGTGGAGATTCCGCTTCGCTGCTTCCTCCTCCTCCTCCTCCTCCTACTCGCTCATCCTCTCCACTCTCACCGTCCCCTCCTCCACCTCCTCTTCTCTCCCTCTCGCCTCCTCGCTGCACCCCTGATGGATCCTGTTCGTACACAAGTCGCCCGATGGAGCCACGCTCCGACCTGAAGAGACGAGCAAACAGGAGATGAGAAGTCAAGCATGAGTGAGCAGCTGCTACTGAGACGGTGTGTGATAAATCCAACACACACTGAGAGAAAAGTAGCTCATCTACCAAATAAAAACACTTGAAATGGATTAAAAAACTCAGAGGCTTGTTTCTGAATATGACCGTAAAGTGTGTAAACACTTTTCCTGGTCCTAGGGTTTTGGGGAAGCTCCTCACTGCATAACAACGATCAACCTTTAAATTTCCTCCAAATGATGATGTGAGTGGATTAATGTAGTTTGATGTTAGCATGAGCAGCTGCCTCTGTAGTGATGACTTTACACTTAGTCGTGTTTTTGATATTAATTCTGATCAGAGATAAAAGAGGTTCATGTATAATCTACTGTAACTGCTGAGTGAAGACAACACCTACTGTGGCAGCTGAACATCCTCAACAATTACTGCACATGAAGGCCAGGTGGAGGTGGGCGGGGCTAAGACTAACCTGTCACTCATGTCCACAGAGCTGTCACTGGGTGGTTCGATGGTGAGGACAGGAAGGTGACCTCCTCCTCCGTCTGCTCCTCCTCCTCCTCCTCCTCCTCCTCCTCCCCCCCCTCCTGGCCTCCCTCTGTACTCCCCCCGACACTCCGTGCAGGGAGTGCTGCTCCTCCTGCTGCCAGTGCTGCCTCCCTCCGTCTCCCGGCTGTCCTCCCTCCCACTGGCTCCTCCGCGGCCTCCCCAGTACTCGGTGTCAGAGCTGGAAGGGGGTCGGGAGAGGGGTGAGGGTGGGAGACAGCCCTCGTCCATGTAGAGGGTGACGTCACTGAAGGAGGTGGTGGTGCTGTCCTCGTGCATCGCAGCACCTCCTCTCCCACCTCCTCCCACAGCGCGTCTGGAAGAGGCATTGGTGTTACGCCACGCGCATTGTCTGTATTCTTCCTCCTCGTCCTCATCTTCCTCCCCTTCCTCCTCCTCTTCCTCTTCTTCCTCCTCCTCCTCTTCATCCCCCTCCTCCTGGTCCTCCTCCTCATCATCGTCTCCTTCTCCTCCAACTTCTTGTGAGTCCTCTCGGACAGACTGGCAGGTGAGGGAGTCATCCATTGAGTCGGCCAAACATTTAACCTAGAAAACAAACATCACTAACTCACTCACAAATTCACTCAGTCACTAATTGACTGACTCACAAACTCAATAAGTTGGTCCTGTAATGATGAATGGCTTCTGCTGCTGTCTTTCAGTCTATTTCTTAATCCTCGGTTGAGGAGTAGCCATGTCTGGTTGTGATGGCAGTTACTGTTTGACAGTAACAAGGTAAAGCTGTGCTTGTAGTTGCTGTTTAACAGTAACTGGCTGTGGTGGTTTCATGGTAACTAGGAATGATTGTTGTAGTAGTTAATGTTCAATGGTAACCATGCCCGGTCAAGGGTGAATAGTAAATACTTTTAAGGGTAAATAGGCCAGGCTGTTGTAGTAAATATTTAACAGTAACCATGTTTCATTTTTGTAGCCGTTACTGTTCAACAATAACTTTGCTTCATTTTGGTAGTAGCTATGGTGGTGTGTTTACCTGTTTGGAGAAGGAGTCGTCCGTGTCTCCAGCATCGTCTGAGCCCTGCTGACCACCCGACTGCAGACCTTGCGGCTGGCGCTCATCAAACGAGTACTGCAGTGGGCAAGAAGTTCAGGTTAACTTGAAGGTTGAGATCAAGGTGAAGGTTAAACTTTATTTGAAGGTTTAGATTAGGTAAAAAATTTGTTCAACATTTTTAAGGTTAGAATTATGATTAAAGGCACAGTTTACTAGAAATTTTCAGATTATTGTTCAGGTTAACTTTATTAATAAGGTACAGATTATTTTAAAGGTTACAGTTATCTTTAAGTTATATATTCAGCATAAAGGTCCAGTTAACTTTAAAGTTCAGATTTAGGGTAAAGGCATAAAGTTAATTCAAAGTTTCAGAATCACAGTTGAGGTTAGAATTACCTTTACTGTTCATATTAATGAGGTCCAGATTAAGGTTACGGATAAATTGCGGGTAAATGTAAGATTCATATCAGTGTTGTCAATGTCAGACTAGAGTTAATGCCAAAGAGAAGATTAACTCAAAGGTATGCAGTATGGTATGAACGATCCCTTTTGCTTCTGAATGCTATCATGAAGGATCTCAGCTGTACTGAGACTAGTCTCCTACATCCTGGATGAGGGACATCCTGGTTCATCTACATTTAACATCTAATATATTTGTATGTGTATATGTTTGGTGTCTGCAACAAGAGTTACATATTTGCATGCAATCCCTTTGTAACTTCCTTGTTTGTTATGTTTATGGACACATTCACCTCATTAGAATAATTAAGATTCAAACTGGTGAAGCTGTGATTTGAGGTAAAATTATCTCCTACTCTGCTGACAAGAAAAGATTCACAAGCAGGAAAAGAGCTTGGGGAAAAATCAAATAGCTGAAAGGAAAATAAACAACAGAACCAAGCAATTACCTCTGGAGAAAACACAAATCACAACCAGGCAATACGCTATCAAAAGAAAGAGTTTACAAGTCAGATAAATTTCAAGCAAATCAAGTCCAACCAAACCACTTTTACCATAAATTATATTCACCTAGAGGAAAGCCTCATCTGGATGATATCCAGGCATAACAGAACACAGAAACATCTGAGACAGGCTGCTGAATATTAATGAATTCCAAAGCGCATCATAAAGTATGTCTGCAGGTGAAGCACCAAGTCCTGATGGCTTTTCTGCAATATTTGTAAAACATTATGGTCAGTCAGCCCCTCTCAAGGCCTTGACAATGATGAAAACTAATGAACATATGAAACCACAAATGACCAATCCTGCAAGGTCCATCACTTCCTTCCAGCTACTGCCCACTCCTACTAATAGTTTCCAACATCAAAATGAATTCCAAGTGACTTGTGTCCAGACTGGAGACAATAATTCAATTCCACTCTCACCCTTTGCTGTTCGCAATATTCACTGAACCACTGGCATGAACCATACATTAAAATCAAATAAAATCAAAGGCATCTGCATTACTATATCCAAACAGACAACAATTTGAATCAACAATAATGTTATACTTTATGACTCCATTTTTATTCACTCTCTTTAACTCTCTTATGTATTTGAAATGTGAAATTGCATTTCTCCCAGAAATCCAACAGCTAATCAAAGAGCATATAGAACTCAGAAAGGCTTGAATAGGTCAGGTATTTCCATCAAATTCGAACTCGAAAATGAGAGGAACAGCGATATCAATACACAAAACAATTCAATCTGAAGAAAAGACGGTCACATCAGACCCACAGTGTACTTAGTTATTGTCTTAGAAGTACTATCATGTGGTTTTTTGTTAATGTGTAGGCCTCAGACTAGGACAATTAAGAATTTATTGAGAAGACCTTATCAATAATAGTACAGATAGACTTCCACCATATCATTGCAGTTAGAGATTTGAATGGCACTGTGAATTCAAAATTGGACTGCTCCAGCCTTAAATCTGTGATGCCCTCTAAAAGAGCTAAATCACTAACACGTTTTATTGACCACGTAGGACGGATAAACTCTTGGAGTATTTCAAATCCACAAAACAATCTCCCTTCTTCTCCCCAGTTTAACACTCTAAGATTAGAATAGATTGTTTTCAATGATAGTGTCTCCTGTCCACTTGATTGGACCACTCGCATGTACCAGCAGACTCTCAAGTTTTACAAACTATCAAACATTATACTGGGCATGTACATCATGAAACCATGTCAGAATGGCTATTACTCCTGATCGAAGCACCCATTAGTCTTATACCAGATAAAACCGGATAAAGATCATTTGGGATGTGGCCAACTCTGAAGGCTTCCTTATTCAATAGTAATTGGATTTTACTGACGTAGCATTTTTTTAACTATTTTGAGCAGTCACAATGTGCTTTACATCATTAATCACATTCACCAATTCACACTCCGATGGAGGCATCTGCCGTGCTTAACCGTCTTACTCAACTCTTACTCGACACTTTGACATGTTGACAGGTGGAGATGGGGAATCAAACCTGCTAACTTCCGACTGGGAGACAACCGCTCTACCAAACGAGCCACTGCCGAATAGTGAAGCAAAGATCTTAGCAAAGGCCCTTGCCTCCCAACGAGGCATCACAATGCATAAAGTAATTTCTCCTAAAGGAGACCCGTCCGTCAACCTTCACAAACTCCTGTAAACAGTCGACACTTCTACATCAATCGTGGTCCACAAAGTTGTTGTCTCAATGTAAAGGGAATACCTGCTTACATGTCTTTTTGAAAAATCTGGTTATGGCCCTAACTTTATCTTGTGGATCAGACTTTTGTATACATTGATGAAAGCTTTCATAGTCACAAACAGCATGCAGGCCCAGTGCTTTGAGCTTTTAAGGGGTGTCCACTTAGTCAATTGCTATTTCCTTTAGCCATAGAACTTATCAAGCACTTATCAAGTGCTTTAACATCATCATCATCATCATCATCATCATCATCATCATCATCATCATCATCATCATCATCATCATCATCATCATCATTTCGGACTGGAAATCATGGGAATGGGATAGAATACAGATTATCCCTATTTACAGATGAGTTATAACGTTTTGAGTCCAATCCAAAATCTACTCATCAAATAAAATAACCAGAATTCACTAAATGTACAAAAGGTTTTCACCTGGTTAGCTTGGCATATGGCAGCCATGATATAGGTTGACTTTATACAATAAAATTGTGGTCATTCATTCTAAAATACGGTACATTAGAATAGTGACAGTACTGGTTATGTTAGCTATTCAGGCCACGCCACAGCTCTTATGCCAATGTATCTATGTGTGTGAGCTTACCTGGAGCCTCATATTGGAAAGGATGATGCGTCGGGTCATGCGGCTCTCTGAGGCTGAACTGCGGAGTCGCATGAAGTTCTTCTTCATGCGATACTGTCTGAACGCCGTCTGGATTGTCCTCGCTGCTCGTCGGGACACAAATTGCCCCCCATACTTTCTCTCCAACATCTCCACCTATCACAACAGACCACAGAGGGTCAGGGTGGGTTGTCACACATCATGAAGACTCTGCCCCCTGCTCCAATCATTCACATCTGCTGATGATCTGCTAGGTCTAGATTAGGAACCGAGGAGTCTCTAATAGATATATGGTGGATGGTCTCAGGGATCTGTATGAGACGTCTGATACCTTCTTGTCCTGGAGGTCCGTAGAGAGCTCATAGCTGTCAGAGAGGGCCTTGCAGCGTTTACTCTCCTCCTCCTCCTGCTTGCGGAGCGCCAGGCTGGCCGGCTGGTGTCTGCTGCGCTGAGCCCAGGCGAGGCTGGCCGGGCTGGGAGGAGTGATGGGGGAGCTGCCCTGCAGGAGAAGAGCAGAGGATGGAACAGTGAGGACCTTTTAGCTTGCTAATGCACATTGATGGCAGAGCTGTTGGAGCCCAGCAGACTGAACAACTGTTCCTAAAAGAGTGAAGACTGTGTAAATATAAATTGATAAAAAAAAGCCTTTACTTCCAGGTTGTAATTAAAGAGCTGAAAACTGACAACATTGTGTGTGTGTGTGTGTGTGTGTGTGTGTGTGTGTGTGTGTGTGTGTGTGTGTGTGTGTGTGTGTGTGTGCGTGTGTGGGTGTGTTACCTCGGTGTTTGTGTGGGACGCTCCTAGGGACCCGCTAGTGGAGGACGGAGGGCAGTAGGGGTCACAGGGGCTGGACAGTGGGCTGTTGCTATAGCGATGAAAGGGGAGAGGCTGAGCGAAGGACGAGTCAGAGAAAGTGAGAGTCTCCGGACACCGAGGGTCTCCCTCCACACTGAGGGGGAGAGTGAGTGAGAAGGAGAGAGAGGAAGGGGTGTGGGTGGGGGGATGGGGGGGTTAGTTATGTTCCTGTGTCAAAGTAGAATCACACAAACAATACACAGACCAAAACCACACTGTAGACCAAAGCAAACTGAACCAGGCCAGACCTGAATGAACTGCACCCAACCAGGCTAGATTACACCTGAGCAAACCTGACTGAACCCTGAACACTGAAGCAGAGCAAATTGGACTACACCAGACCAAACCAGACTAACTCACCAGACGTTTTCCCACCAGCACTGTTTGATCCGGACCTCAGTTCACTTGCATGTGAACTGAGGTCCGGTCTGCGGACAGTGTGAACGCGTCAGGGACTATCCAGTGGGTGTTCCAGAGGACAGAGTGAGAGGAAATGACATAGAGCGCAATGCATTTTGGGTAATAAACAAACGAAGCTACGAGCACGAATCCAAAGAAGCAGATGCAGAAAAAAAAACATGGAAAATATCTTGTGGGCACACAAGGAGTAGTGACGAAGAAGTAATGAGGAAGGAGCTCACTAATACCTGGTCTGAAGACTATGTATCACAGTTGCTTGTGGCTACCCATTGGTCACTAGCTGGCTAGAGGGGCAGGATTTCCGCTTTCGGTCCGGACCAGTCAATAAGCTGGGTTTCTACCTCGTCATGGTATTCTTCTGTCAGTGTGAAAGCAAATCAATCCCGAACCTAATCCTGAACCGAGTCCCTGGACTATCCTTGTGTGAAAGCACCATAAGGTGAACTAACCCTGTAAAACCAGACTGAGCATCACCAAAGTGGTCTGAAGCGCACTGAAGCAAAACAAACGGAACTGAACCTGTTTATTTTGGAGTTGGTTTGTATCACACCCCCACAGGGTCACATCACCTCATTCGTAGACCTGATAACAAACCAAACCTCAGTGCCTCCTTCCTGCTCCTCATGGCTGCAGCGCCTCCTTGAGGAGAACGTCTGCTGTTGTGGCTCCATGAGCTCAGTAAGAAGCAGCAACATCCTCCACCGTGTCCCAGAGTGCTGAGCAACAAGTCAGATGAGAATTAGCTTGCTCTTTGATTGGAGCACTGAGCCACATCCATTAGCAGTGCTCCCAGCTCGCATGACTCAACACTCCCACCTGCTCAGCAGCCAGTGAACGAAATGCCTCACTATTGGGGTGCATGGTTCGATTCCCACCTGCACCACTGAGTTTAGAAAGATCCTCTGCAGCACTGAGACCTGAAAACACCGACAGCCCAACACTGCCAGAAGATACAGGAGATGCATCAGAGAGACAAGGTTGAACTCCAGTCACGAACATCTGTCTGCACAGCTTGACTCAAATATCTTCACACAGCTCAGGTGACACTGAACCACTGAGACCAGCATGGCTTCTCACTCCCTCACATGTCTCACCAACACCATCAACAACAAGATGCTGCATCCAGCACTCTAGGCCTGATTTACTAAAGGTTTGTGAACGTAACAACGGGCACAAACCTGATATTGCACACACTTTAAGCTGAGCTACTAATGGGATTCGGTCTGATAGAGACACAAAAAAACACTCACAATTGATTTAAGTGGATTTGCCTGATTGACATGAAATAGCAGGCATGTGTTTGTTTATCATACAGATAAATTAATGTTATGTTTACACTACAATGCATACCTTCACCAATGCCACATTTGTCACCATGGAAACCAATGGATTACAAGGCTATTTGAGCCACCACACCACTTCTTCCATCATTTGTCATGGTCGTTTGAATTACTTCATGTTATCACTGCATGACACAGATGTACACACGTTTTACTGATTCTGTGTGATGCCCTGACCTTTGACCCTCAACTGCTAACCAGGGTAATAATGTCACTGCATTATGTGGCCTGTCAGATGATAATGAATTGAAAACTGAACATTTTGGCATTGGTTTGACATCAATCGGATTAAAACTGACCGCGTGATGACTGAAATCTTTAAATGGACAAGAAACCGGATGAGTCCTTCATCTTAGGCTATGAGAAGTTCATTTGACCTGTCTCTGTTCTATGATGAGATTTAAATCTGAAAAGGCTCACATACATCATTTGTGCATAAATGGTCGCATATCTGACTTGCAACAACTTTTTCTAGGATTTTAGAAATCAAGGGGAAGTTAGACATTAGCCTCTAACTTGCTAAAACACCAACTTTGATGCTCTAGTATTGATGCGGGAGAAAATGTATTTGAATATTTGAATTTTGAAATTCTGAAGCAACACCTGAGGACAACACAAAGAGCCGTATAGGCTGGAAGCTATATAACTTTAAATCAGGTTTTACATTTCTAATGTGCTTCATTGATCTGTGACCTCCGTGTGGAGTATGAGTTCCTCTAATAGTTTAAATAAGTCAGTGAAGATTTTTACAAAGACGTTATTGCTTAAAAGCTTAAAGGGATACAAGGCACCATACAGCTACGACGTTTGGTCAGTCCGTTTACAGAGCTGCAGAGAAATCTGAGGTTATTCTTGTTTTCCTTCTATTATGGGAGTTAAAGTGGAGCGAAGAGCTTTTCTTCATAGAATAATAAACTATCGCTAAAGGCAATATGAAACAATATGAGTTCGAGCTATCTTCTTCTGATTATTGCTTTCATCGTCAGAGGGACAATAGAATCAAATGTGGAGTGAAGTTAATCTGCTGCAACATCCACGTGAAAATTCACCTGATTGTGAAAACAACTCGTTTCCTCAGATCCAAAGATGGCACAGAAGCGAACATAGATGGATTCTTTCTTTTGATTTGTTCATCGCAATGACTGACAGATATCTTCTATGTTTCAATTTTCCAAAATGCTGTAAAGCCAGTTAATGTAAATTCAAACAATATCAGGAAGTGGTCTGACAACAGATGGTTGTGGAAAAATCTAATAATTTACCAGTCTCAATGCCATATGTGAGAACAAATTCAAAGGTGTGAATAAAATAATGAGTTGGTTTATCCACGTTTGGACAATGATGTCAAACATTGAACTAAATGTGATGTTGAGGATGCCATTGTCAACATCTACATGAATATCCCCACTGTGTTGACCTCATCTGAACTCGGTACTAAATTGGAGAGAACATGAGAATTCAGATAAAAACTCAAGAGTATGGAGCTGGAGGACAACTGGCTTCTGTATTTTACAATTGTAGTGCATGAGGCTCAGACTAAGACTTTCAAAGGATTTCAGGCAAATTTTTGCCTGGGACTGAGAATAAGACTTGAGTTATAGATGGATGCTGCTGTTCCTCCTCCACCATTTCCTCCTGGAATATGATAATTAATATGTGCAGTGGGGGTTGCTTCATTTAGGCTGAGATATTCAGAGATATTTCCCCAACACCTTATTCAATTGTTTATGTAACCTGCATCGTTTTCAGAATAGCATCTGGACAGGCAGCAGTTAAATGATGGTGGTGTCATTCCCACCAGTATAGATTAGGATCTTATATCCTTTTGTCCATCAGTTTCAAATAAAACTTCATGTTGCTCGCTCTGGCCCAAGATGATCTTAACTAAAGTTACTGGCATCTCTAACGTTTGGACAATGGAGTTTCCCAAAACAAGAGTGTTTTCCTGAGTGCGTTGCTGAGTGGGAAAGTCAGTAACAAACATGGATTGGTTGATGGTGAACCTCTGGCTGAGTACGACTGTTCCTTCATACAGTCATCAAACTGCCCAGGACCTGCAGGGAGACCGCTTACAAAACCACCATGGAGGACAAGTTTCTAAATCAGTGAGCCTCACCTTCGATGTTGGAAAACCTGCAACACATGATTGAGTGGCAGAAAGGTGGGGGAGAAAGCAGAGAAACCATCGCCAATGCTCAGCTAAGCGAGAGCATGAATTCAAACTTTGTGACTTTCCTTCACCAATACAACCGATCAGAGACGACTGTTCCCCAGCAGAACACATCGGGGGCAACTGTTCACAGTCAAAACCAATCAAAGACAACTGACCACAGTCAGACCAAACTGAGACATCCATTGAGAAAAAAACAATCAAAGAAAAGACGACCATACACACTGAAAACTATCCCAGGCTCAGTGTCAGAACCAATCAGACGTGCGTTCACAGACAAAGTCAAACAGAAAGTCAAAACAAAGGTGTCCATTCCGAAACAGAACCAAGCAGCTAACACCAGTCACATTAGAACGAATCAGAGATGACTGATCACAGTCAGAACCGATCCCAGACTGCCGTTCAGATATAGGACCTATCAGAGATGGACTTTCACACTCAAAACAAATCAGAGAGGTTTGTTTACAAACACAACCAATCAGACACAAGCGTTCACCACGGTTGAGTTTTCAAGTGACGTCTCTTATTGTTCTGAAGAGTTGAAGCGTTTGGTGCTGCACTGCTGACTGTAAGAGGCTAAAAACAGCCGAGAGGTGTGATAACACAGTGTGACTCTCTCTCTCTCTCTCCTTCTCTCTTCATGGGATGTTTTATCGGCACTGAGCCAGCTCATCACAGATCAGGAGAGAATGACCTCATGCAGACATTTAAAAACTGCTGGACTAGTGAAACAAAGTTAAACCGTTAAACCGGTCAAATACCTTTAAACCTGAGTGATTCTGCTCGGTTATCTCAGAGTTCCAAGCTTACAGAGTTCAGTTTACAGCTCACGTTTCAGCTCAGAGATTAAAACCAAACGTTTGCAGCTCAGTTCAAGCTTTAGTTTCACAGCAGTTTGCAGCGATGTGTTTATAGCTCATAGATTATGGGTCTGTTTAAATCTCAGTTAGAGCAGAATGGCTGCAGTTTAGTAGGAACAGCTCAGTGTTCACAGCTTAAAGTTTAGAGCTCAGTTTACAGGTCACAGATGTGCAGCTCACTGGTTAAAGTTCAGTGTAAAGGTTCAGCTCAGTGCGTACAAGTCAGCATTCATAACTATGAATATACAGCCCAGACTTTACAAGATCATCCTATACAGTTCATAGGTCAGCGGTTACTACTCAGGTTAAACATGAGTGCTGAAGTTAAATTTCAGAGTTGACAGCTCACTTGTTTATAAAAAGCACTATAGCAAGCTCTCACTTTACAGCTCAGTGTTTATGTCGGTGGACAGGTTAAGGTTGAGTTTAAAGCTCTGACTTTCAGTCTTTACAGCTAAAAGTTAAAAGGTCTGGATTTACCAATCAGCTTTGACATGAGAGTTTACAGTTTAAAGTTCAGTTTTTACAGTTCAGAGTTTAAAGCTGAGGTTACAGCTTAAAGTTTACAGCCGTGGATCATTGTTCTTCTTTGGCGGTTGTTTGTGGCATCTCTAAAATAAAACATGGAATGCACACATCATAACAATCCACCTGAATAAATCACCAGTAATGTATTTGTTATGTTACTCTTGGCATTTTATACCTACTGTGAAACCATCTTAAGTCTTTAAAATACAGAAGTGTTTCTGAATATTTGGACTCGTTTCAGGTGTGGTGAATGTTCATTTAAGGGTTGCCAGTGCTTTATTTTTTTTGTCCCCTTGTTCTGATGTCAGTGTTTTACCTCAAAATACAACTGCTGTGTTTGTACAGAGGGGTTGAAAATCATGAACCCTGTCATCATCTCCTAAATACTCCGAGGGAGTGTGGATTTATATATTGGGAGGTGTACTGAATGGCCTCAAAACCTAAAAGACTCCCAACACACAATATCAAATAAAATAGAAAAGAAATGGAGGAGCATCAGAAACAGGGCCTCTCTGACCAACAACACAAGATCACATTTAAGTGACGTCTTTTGAACATGGTCGAACACAGAGATACCATGTTACTGCATGTTCTCCCTGGGCTTGGCGTCATCATTCACACCCCAGGCTGTTCCCCCTCCAAAATTAGCAGGTATGAGGTAATGATGTAGCTTTACCACACACACACACACACACACACACACACACACACACACACACACACACACACACACACACACACACACACACACACACACACACACCTCAGCTGTCTCTCAAGACTGACACACCTCCACATGCTTATACACACACACACACACACACACACACACACACACACACACACACACACACACACACACACACACACACACACACACACACACACACACACACACACACACACACACACACACACACGGGTCATCGATGTCCACACTAGCGGCCCATCATCCTGCGCTCATGGCGCATTCAACATGAGCGGAGCCGCAGTAGCGACGTTGCGCGCGGCAGACCCGCACCACGGGCGGGAAAGCCGCAGTCAGTGCGCAGTGTGGAGGAGGCTGGCTTACCAGTACAGCAGCTTGTTGTGCAGGATCGCGGGCGTTTTGTCCGAGGCGCAGTTGATGCACCACATCGTTGCTGCCACTGCGACAAACACCGGGAGAGAGAGAGAGAGAGCAAGAGAGACAGACAGAAAGCGAAAGAGAGAGAGAGCGAGAGAGGGCGGCGGGCGGGCGGACGCACGGAGCGACGCGACGCGGCGCAGCGGAGCGGCGGTGCGGAGCGGAGCTGCCTTCAGCCTCTCTCTCCTGCGCTCGGTCCGCTCGCTCTGCTTCCTGCGCTCCGTCAGAGGCGCATCATCATCACCATCATCGTCACATCCCTCCCTCCTCTTCTTCACACGAAGCCCTGCCAGCTGAACCGGCTCCGCAAACACGCACGGCCCTCGCGCAGAACACCACCACCACCACTAACAACAACAACCACCACCAACAACAACAACAACAACCACCACCCTCAAAACAGGTGATCCGGAAACTCTCCCGTGACGTCACAGTGCAGGTCTTCAAGTCAACAACTTTTCCTTCAGGACATGTGCGCAAATAGCGCAAACTGTCACACACTTGTGCAGATATTTGGAGTTGCGGTTGCGTGCACGCGAGCGCTCTGCATCCTGCCTGTGATTGGCTCTGATTTTGAATGTTTCAGCAAATCATTTGCAGTCTCCAATAACTAAGAAAAAAGACAGTTCCCCACAATTTTTTGTTCATTTGGAACTTTTCTTAGCTCACTCGATTTATGTGTGTGCAGAAGCAAAAAGATCACCTATTGTTTGTATAATTATTTATTAATTCTATATAGTTTCAAACTTCATATTGTTGTCCTTTCTCTCTGAGAAACTGGAACTGAGGTGCTGGCGGGAAAATGTGTTTTTAGTAATAAAAAAAATAAAAGCTCACGCAAACGGAGTCAAAGTAACAATGAAAAACAACTTTCCAAAAAGAACACGAAGAACACTCAGGCAGGTCTTGATGTCAAATGATGCTCAAAATTCATTTAAATGCATTTTAATTTAGTGTATAATAAAGTATGATTCCTCTGTAGGAATATAAAACAAAGATACAGAAATAAATTCTCTTCCACCATCACTAGTAAATAATGACTTAATAATTGGCTGAATAAAAATAATGCATCTTATGTGTAAACATTGGAAATAATAAATAATGATCTGAATTATACATAAATTCCTGAGTGGTAAATGTGGACGTTTGTCTTGAGTTGCTTTGACATTTTGTGGGCCCATTAGAAGGAACGTTGCTCCTGGCCTCTGTTGGAGCCATTTAAGCATTTATTCCCAGTGCTTCAATGCTCAAATTGCTTATTATAAGCTTCTGACATCTGCTCTCTACAAGGCAACCACTTTTGGATAGACGAGGGACAGTAGTATTTATTCTGTGCAAAGCACCGGTCAATACACATGCTTGATAGTCATTTGTAAAAAAAAAAAAGAAGACGCAAAAACTGGACCTTTTTATAGATTTTGGAGAAAAAAGCCCCTGTGTGATCTCTATATCTTACAGGATACTTTAGGTTGTTATAAACGTTTTTTTGTAAAAGATTAGTTTTATAATTTAGTGACTCAGATACAGTAACGGAAGTCTCTGTGTGTTTGTTGATTTGAACGCCCACACACATCTGCTGCTGCTAGTCTACTTTAATAAGGGGCGAAACGTCTTCCAAGACATATTATACAAAGTTGTCATGTTGACTGAAGAGAACCTCCGTTACTTTTTGTAAACTCTTGTTTACTGGAGGAGGCAAATACTGACCAACACGGCGCTGACAGCTCAGCTAATTTTAACCTGCAGTAATGACTCATTACTGTTACATTAAAATTATTAGTTACATTATTAATGACTAATGAATAATGTAACTCCAATGTTTTTTGTTTTTTTTTACATTGTATATCTGTAACCTATAATGCATTTTCAGTAACTTTCACAACGCAGGTAGATTTTATATACTCAAAATGTGTATATTCTTTCCCCTCCTTTGTTAAGTTACCTTAATTGAGCCCTCCTGGGAGGTCCTGCATTATTAATAGTTAACCGTAATTACACACATACCAGGAGCAGTCGGCTGCAGTGGGAGCTCTAGGGCATCACTGTTTTTTTTTTTGTTTTAAGGAAATTAACTTTGCTGTCACTCCTCGGAGGAGCTTCCATTCTCTTGGTAACCCTTGGCAGTGTGTCAAGGCCACATTAGAGGCTAAAGAAGCTTGAGATCGGAGGTTTACCGGTTCGAATCCTACTGCTTAAAGGTTGTCGTTGTGGGTCCCTGAGCAAGGCACTATCTCCCCAAGCACTGCACGATGGCAATTCACTGCTCCTGTGTGTTGGTAAGGTTAATTAAGAACAAGGTGAGTTAAAAAAGAGATAAGCAATTTCCCTAAGTGGGTTAATAAAGTATGTTTTGTTTTGGGTTTTTTTTTTTTAATCCTGGCATGTCACCACACTAATCCATCAGAAACTCAGAAAGCAAACTCCCTGAAGAGGCCCAAATGGGAAAACTGGCTACACAACTTAACTGCTGCTAATTAACCCTGCTGATCTATTCTGGTTGTTGTATTTGTGTGGAAGAAGTCCAACAGCACCCCTCTTCTTTGCTCTGGCGTTCATGAGGTAGAAGCCTGGTGTTGTTGTGCCCTGAATGTACTTTATGGCTTTCTGTTTCGTCACTGCAGGACAAGTATCACTCTGAGCTGTTCGCTGAACTTGTCAGCAGAGAAGTTGTGAAAACATAGAAATATGTGGAAAGGATTTTGCAGAATT
Source organism: Lipophrys pholis (assembly GCF_963383615.2). Classification (NCBI taxonomy): domain Eukaryota; kingdom Metazoa; phylum Chordata; class Actinopteri; order Blenniiformes; family Blenniidae; genus Lipophrys; species Lipophrys pholis. Next base: position 17,892,928 of record NC_137630.1, read on the forward strand.
GGTTTTGTTGACAAAAAAAACCGGTGCCAAACAACAAGGATGTAAGAGGCTCAAAAATTGCTGCACTTCACTCATGATTGGTCTCAGAGATTATTGATTAGTCATTGTTCATTATTTACATGATTGTTGATGATTGATGAATCAACATTTACATAATTATTGATTATTGATTTATCATTATTGATACTGATGAGTCATTTTGATGACTCATAATATAATTGATGCATTTGTTGATTATTGATCAACCAATATTTATTATTGATAAGTCATTGATGATTTTGATGAGGTGCTGATTTTGATGATTTATTAGGAGTTATTGATATTGATCAGGAGAGGTTATTAATGAAAGTATATTGATTGTGGATATGTCATTATTGACTGTGAAGTATTGATGATACATTTTACATTAATTAAGCTTTTGTTGATCATTGATGTCTTGTTGATGATGATTGATGAGTCACTATTTACTTCACTGTTGATTATTGATGAGTTATTGATTTTGATTATTTATTATTGGTTATTGAACAATCAATGTTGATCACAGATGAGCCACTCTTGATGAACCATGCTGTTTGTTTATATAATGAGTCCATATTGATTATCGATGTGTTGATATTGACATGAATAAGTCATATTGATGAGTCACTTTATTTTACTATTTATGCCATTGTTGATTACTGATGAACCGTGGTTGATTATTTGTTGTTGGAGGTGAATGATGAGTTTGTGTTGATTATTGTTTATTACCTACATCAATGTTGATTATTAATTATTTTATCATTATTATTCATATTTAGAAAATCACATTTATTAGTTGCTTATTATTAATGGAATAACGGATTATATAGATTTGGATTATATATTATGGTCTATATTGATTATTGGTATGACATTACTAATGGGTCTTGTTAATGAGTCACTTATTATGTCATTATTGATTATTGATGGTGTGTGGTGAATGTGTGTGAATGGGTGAATGTGATTAACATTGTAAAGCACTCTGGGGACTGCTCAAGTGGTGGAAAGAGGCAATATAAGTGACATCAAGTCATTGTTGATTATTGATGACTCATGTATCTGTTTGTCTCTGTATAATTGGTTCTCACTACTGTTATCGTGAGCTACAAAGTATGAAACATAAAAGAGCTTTCCCTTGGTTTCCATGGCAATGGGAGACAAAACGCATCACACAGTTTTTTTTAACACTTTCTCGTCCTCCTCTTACTCCAATGTGCTCCTCCTTCTCCACAATCTGTCCCACGTGCTCCTCTCCCCTCCATTCTGCTATGACCTATTTCTTATCATCCTCCATCCCTCCACTCATCAGCCTCAGGACACGTTTATATTATTCATCATAACTTCTTAAAAGATGCCCCACCACCTCCTACTCCTGCTGTCCACTTCCTTTTGTCCTCCCCTTCCACTTGTCTAACTTCTTTTGTCCTCATCCCCCCATTCTCCTTCTCCTCCTCTCATGATCCGCCTCCTTCTGTCTTTCTCCTCTTCCTGTTGTTCTCCTCTTTCACTTCCTCCTTTCCTTATCCTGTCCACTTCCACCTCCTCCTACCCTTTCCTTTTCTCGTCATCACCTCGCATATAAAATAAAGATAAGAAAAAAGAAAAGATGAAAAGAAGGCAGTGGTGATGGAAGAATATAAATGCGTGATAATGAAGGTGATAAATAATGTAAACAAAGGCTCTTGTTTATTCAACCCTCTCTTCCTTCAATCCTCCATCTGACTCTCTTTCCGTCTCTCCATCCTTATTTCATTTCTGATTGAGAGTGGTAGTGGGTCCATACAACAACACTCTATCAGTTGTTGGTACTGCTCAATCTATCCAGCTCCCGAGAAGAGTCAGACATATTGTATATGAGAAGCAGATTTGCCCCATTGAAACTGAGCAGATCGATCTGACTGGATGCACACCTTTATAGTACTTAGTTTCCCATGCCTTTCATGTTCCCAACAGGCAATGTGACACCAGGCTATGGCTGTTCAAAGAACCCTTGTTCTTCAAGAGTCTCATTGTGTTACAGTCTGCCAACCTGAGCTCCGGCCTCAGGAAAGCTGATGGTACAACACAAGGTCACCTCCTGAAGACATCACGTCTCTCTGACTGAACAAGGTTGTTGAAGAAGTCTGTGCTGCCCTGCCACGACCTTTGAGAGCAACTGTACATTGTATGACTGCTGGGATGATGGCAAGGAGTACAGTTTCTGCACGGCTTGTCCATCACCTCATCTGTAGGGAGGTGATAGGAGGAAGACAGTCACTTGAAAAAACATTTCTGGATCAGTTTCTGAAAATGGGTAAGGGAGCAGTTTATCAAGTCTCCATGAGGCTGTGAACCTTTGCTCTCTGGCCGGATTAGAGGTTGTTTGGTGGGCTTTCTAAAAGCTGCCAGTGGAAAAACACACAGCAAACATTTAGTGGACGATTACATAACAGGATCCCACAGAAGATGAATGTGTCTTTTGCTCACAATCTGAAACTCTTGCACACTTATTCTATGACTGTCCTTGGCAGCCTGCACTTTTTGTTATGTTGAAAAGATGGTTTAAGGGCTTGACAGAAGGGTTACCTTTCATAATGTCAATATATGGTCCAACAAATAATGCTAAAAAACAGACAGCTCATCCTTTTCTCAACGTTTTTATTTGTACCCTAACATGCAGAAACCAGACCCTTTGTGTGGGTGATCCTTCTCAGGGAAATCATTTCTCTTCATTCAACACATCCTAGAGCAGTGGGCTGCCACAGTCCAGCGTGTAGGGAGCTGATGGAGGTTAGGGGCCTTGCTCGAGGATCCAGAGTAAGGACATGTCAGCTGGAGGGTTCAAGTCTACAAACTTCAGATCAGAAGTCTGATTTTCTATCCTCTAAGCCACCTCTACCTTTTATATCTGTACAGCGATTCTAAATCCATGGAGGGTGGTACCTGTGTGAAGTGATATAACTGTGTGGAAGTGATATATATGTGTGGAGTTGATATATATATGTGTGGAGGTGATATATATGTATGGAGGTGATATATATGTGTGGAGGTGATATATATGTATGGAGGTGATATATATGTGTGGAGGTGATATATATGTATGGAGGTGATATATATGTGTGGAGGTGATATATATGTATGGAGGTGATATATATGTGTGGAGGTGATATATATGTGGAGGTGATATATATGTGTGGAGGTGACATATATGTGGAGGTGATATATATGTGTGGATGTGATATATATGTGGAGGTGATATATATGTGTGGAGGTGATATATATGTATGGAGGTGATATATATGTGTGGAGGTGATATATATGTGGAGGTGATACAGTATATATGTGTGGATGTGATATATATGTGGAGGTGATATATATGTGGAGGTGATTTATATGTGAATGTGATATATATGTGGAGGTGATTTATCTGTATGGAGGTGATATATATGTGTGGAGGTGATTTGTGTGTAGAGGTGATTTATCTGTGTGGAGGTGATATATATGTGGAGGTGATATAGCTGTGTGTAGGTGATATATATGTATGGAGGTGATATATATGTGTGGAGGTGATATATATGTGGAGGTGATACAGTATATATGTGTGGAGGTGATATATATGTGGAGGTGATTTATATGTGAATGTGATATATATGTGGAGGTGATTTATCTGTATGGAGGTGATATATATGTGTGGAGGTGATTTGTGTGTAGAGGTGATTTATCTGTGTGGAGGTGATATATATGTGGAGGTGATATAGCTGTGTGTAGGTGATATATATGTGAAGGTGATTTATATGTGGAGGTGATATATATGTGAAGGTGATTTATCTGTGTGGAGGTGGTCATGTGTGGAGGTGATATAACTGTGTGTCGGTGATATATCTGTGTGGAGGCGGTATAACAGTGTTTTATCTGGGTGGTGGTGATGTATTCATGTTGAGATTATACCTATGTGGAGGTGATCAATCTGTGTTGGAGGTGATATAACTTTGTGGATGTGATTTATCTGAGTGGTGATATAACTATGTGGAGGCGGTCCCGGTGTGGAGGTGATATAACTGTGTGGAAGTGTTTTATCTGGGTGGAGGTGATATTTCCATGTTGAAATGATACCTGTGTGGAGGTGAGGTATCTGGTGGAGGCGGTACCTGTGTGATGGTGATATCTGTGAGGTGGTGATATATCTGGGTGGAGGTGATATATTTATGTGGAGGTGATATTTCTGTGCGGAGGTGATATATTTATGTGGGGGTGATATTTCTGTGCGGAGGTGATATATTTATGTGGAGGTGATATTTCTGTGCGGAGGTGGTATATCTGTGGAGGCGGTATTTCTGTGCGGAGGTGATATATCTGTGGAGGTGGTGCCTGGGTTGTGGATGTTTAAAGGGTGGGCTCAGAGACGAGCACTCGTATATTTGATGATGGACAATCTGCTGGCTTTCAGTTATGGACCATTGCGAAGTGTTATGTTCTTCTTTTTGAATTTCAAGATAAAACACAGGTCAGTTAAATGGTTTATTCATCTAACTCTCTATTTATTTAATTATTAATTTTTCACTTGATAAGTGCAAATTTACAAGTGTTTTCTCTTTCCTGAAATGGTAAATAAAGAGACTTTGAAAAACCTCCTCCCTACTCTCCGCCTCCTCCGTCCTCTGTGTTATCATCGCCTCAGCTCCGACAGTTAGAGAAGGGTTGTTGCTTGGAGACAGTTGCCGTCTAACTGATGGGAGGGGCAGAAAGGAGGAGAGTAGCCGGAGTCAAGTGAGGTGTTGCCATGACAACACAGGTTTCAAGCTGTCACTCTGTGTGTGTGCTGCTGATTTTAGCACAAAGTAGGAGGACACACACACGCGCGCACCGGCACACGCACTCCCACATGCATAACGCACACACACTCGCGTGCACCTGCACACGCTCTCCCACATGCACGCATGCACACACGCACGCACGCACGCACACACGCACATACACACCATCATAATCATCATCATCATCTTCTTACTCTATAGTGAGATCATATTTGGGGAGGAAAACATTAGAAGGACAGAAAGAGGACTAAAGGGCTCAGAGGTCATTTAGGGCAGCAGAGGGTGGCGCCCCCTGCTGGTTATTTGAGATACGCCATCTGATTGGTTCAATTCCGTAGTCATCACACCACGTGCTGACTGAGAGGCGCCAGGTCTGCACCTCCTGGAGAAGCAAATCAAAAGGGGTGAGGAGGCGCAAAGAGACCCAAACAGAGAGGAAGGTTCATTTAATGAGGTTGAACAGCAGGAAGTGACAAAGATCCAAAGTCTGAATAGAGAATGATGGTTGTCATCATCATTCTCGATTCAGCCACCAGCACAGTGCCACAACCAGCCTCTGAGCCTCTTCCTCTCAACTTCTGCCACCTTCATTCAATCCACAGAGGACGTGCTGACTACAGAGGAAGAGGGAGGAGGAAACGTTGTTATTAATCTTTCTCTCTCTCTGTGCGAGCGTGCGTGTGTGTGCGCGCGTGTAAATAAGGCAAAACACAAGAAGCGTTTTCTCTCTAAAAGGGTTTGCACTTGAAGAACTGAAGCTTGTACAATGAGCAGTCCTTTACTCAAATGTCTCATGGGGTCATCAGGTGGGAACCGTCTTTCATCTGTTTTCTCTAGTTGGTCCCACAACACCACAAAAAGGCAAGGCAGTGATCTCACTGCTCCTACACAGCTCTGCAGCATTGCCCACTTCAACAAACCTTGCTCTGTTTATGCAAGCTCTTGCTAAGTTTCCTATCACCCGGAGCAGCATCCTACAACTATTTCAGATAAGTATCCAATGTAATGTACTGAGAGAGTGGAGATGAAGGAAATGTCAAGGGAAAAGAGCTGGGGGTTAGGCTGGAACTGTCTCCTGCTGTACACTTTCCTTCTACTTTAAGGCTACTAAGGCTTAATGCTGAAGTTAAAGGGGGGAAAAAAAGTTTATTTGGCAGAGGCAATCGACAAACGTACGTGGGTAGCAGCATCATCACATCCAAACAGGCTCTAATATATGACTCTCACAATTAAATACCCCTCCTCTTCCTGAATTGTCTCCTCAGAAGACAAATTTGCAGATTGCTTCCCCTGATCTTTGGCAGCTTCAAAACCTGCTCAGTAGCTCCCCCTGCTGGTCCCCGAATAATATTACACCGTCCGCACCAAATCCATTGGCAGCTTCCTTCTATGACATTACCTTTACTTCCTTCCTCAGACTCTGTCCCTGCATTCCAGGTTCCCCCAGGAGCCACCGTGCTGCTCATCTGCTGCATCCCACCTCAACTGGCCGAAAACTAACTTTAATTCCTGTCTGTTTCGTCTCTGCATCCCTACATTCTTTCATTTCATGACATGCTTTCTGTCAATCTTCAGTGAAATAAAGTATTGACTGACTGACTAGAACACGATGTCAGAATTGAAGATAATATGAACTAAAGTCTAACATTTTCGTAATATAGAGCGCCTCCCAGGTAGCCAGAGGCTCCCTCATCATCTCTCTTCAATATACTGTATGTCGCCATACCTTTTCTTATCTGATTATGTTGCCACATATCTTGTATTAAACCAATCTCATCATCTGACAAAATATGCTTTATGGTTGCTGAACACAATCGGTAGCATTGGCTACAACCAGCTTTCTTTTGGTCTTTGGAAGAAATCTACAAATGTTTTAACTCAATTATTTGAAAAAAGCCAAGCAGGAATAGTTTTAAGATATAGTATCATGGAACCTTATCAATCAATTACTAAATAGAAAATGCACATTTTCTCCTTGTTCTTTTGAAAGGGTGTTGCATCACATCATCTCATAGTTACTGAAGTTTGATTCCTTTGCACCGTAATGGTCTAAATGTTAGAGAAACAAGCCAGTGCACAGAAGTCAGCATGTTCAAATCCCGCTGCCAACAGGTCACCACTATGGCTCCATGAGCAGGGCCTTTAGGCCCCAACTGCTCCCCAGGCGCTGCACGACAATGGCTCTCAGTTTGTGGAGTTAATTATGAATAGGATGGGTTAAATGCGGGGAAGTAATTCCCTAGAAGGGCATAATAAAGTGAACTTAAATCTTTACATGTCAGCTGAACATTACATTTTTACAAATTGCCCATCAGTCTTTATTTATCTTTTTTTTATTTCTAAGTATTTATTAAGTGGTTTTTTTATAAGTTCTGGAGAATTTTATTTACTATAACATTATTTATTGAGCACTCTCACGGTGAGAATGTCACGGGCTCAATGACTGGCTGGGCCTTTCTGTGTGGAGTTTGCATGTTCTCCCTGTATGAGTGTGGGTTTGCAAAAACATGTGACTCTAAATTGCCCTTAGGTGTGAATGTGAATGTGAGTGTGTGTGATTGTCTGTGTCTCTGTGTTTGTCCTGTCATGGGCTGGTGAGCTGTCCAGAGTGCATCCTGCCTTCGCCCATACTAAGCTGGGATTGGCTCCAGCGCTCCGCGACAGTGAATAGGATATAAGGGGTGGCATAAAATGGATGGAAACTTAAAGGAGTTCATTTCAAACAGATAGAATATATTTTTGGGATTACATCAAGGCTGCATTCTTGATCCACTTTTGTCATGTTGATTTCAAACACAGATTTTCCCATGAAAAAAAAAAAAAAAAGAAAAGAAAAATTACGCTGACGTTCATATGTTATTCATAAATAACATTGATATAGTGTAAGTCCTATCCAGAAAAACCCTTTGGAGTTATTGTGAATGGAAGATTTTGCTTGTAAGTTTGACCAATCCATAGATCAGTTATTATGATATTGCTTGGGCTTTAGCAGAACTTTACCATTTCAGTGACATTGAAAAAGGGTTTTGAAAATAATGTCAACCTTGACTAGTCATGAGTGATCTACACCATTGCAAATATTTTTTTTACTTTTATCATTTCATTCTTTAAATACCTCCTGACATGGTACAACAGGCATACATTTTGTACAACCAGTTAATATATCGAATGCCTGTCATTTCATCCTCTCAACTGAATTGGTGTTATATTATTGTTGGGGCTTGTTTTTCTTAAATTTAGCAATTCAACTTTTTGCACTTTATGATTTATTTATTTTTAAATGCCAAAATTCATTGAAATTAATTTTAAGAAAAATAAAGACTACAATGAGTCCAGGTCCAGAGCTACAGTTGGTCAGACCAGCTTCTGACCTGAGTGAAGTCAGACCAGGTCGTACGTAGACGATGCTTCGACCAACAAGGTCCAGGGTGACTCTGTCCCGGAGGACACTGGGCCAGACTTGGTCCACCACTAGGAATAAGTCTGAACAGATTCTGGCCTGACTTTAACTCGACCAAGGGCGAACTGGGTCATATCAGATCTATGACTATCGATAAGTCCGACCAGATCCAGGATTACAGAGATTCAAACCAGGTTAGAGCAGGTCTGAGATCAGGTCTGAGATCTTTGAGCAGATCTGGGAGCTGGAAGCAGAAATAGGTCGATCTCTAAATTTTTCATGTTGTTATGAGCTGCAGGCAGAAAGCAGCTGAGAACCCATCCAACTGCTCGGGATCAGCTCACACCAGCCGGAGTCCTGCAGCTTCCAGAACTGAATCACATCTGACCCTGTCAACCCTAACCTCTCAGGGCTTCACACACATGGATGATAACAACCTCCTGAGGAGAGTGAGAGGTGGAGGTGGGACACGATGTCCCATAGCTATGATGTACTAATCAGATCAACACCTGCTTCAAAAAGCACCTGTGAGAAAGACGCACTTCATTCATTTGTTTAAAATGCCTAAATCCAGTGAAAGTTTAGGTACAAGCACACCTCCACAAACAGGAAGTGATGTCAAAAAAACATGAAGTCCACTGTGACATCAGCAGCTCCATCAACAGCATATTCACACCATGCCCAAGTCATCACATACACCTAATGGGCAGTCTTTTTCGTACACACACAGATCCCGTCATATTCATTCATTCATTCATTCATTCATTCGTTCATTCATTCATTCATTCAATCATGCATTCATTCATTCATTCATTCAATCATGCATTCATTCATTCATTCATTCAATCAATCAATCATTCATTCAATCATTCACAGTGAAACTGAATTGAATGAAAAACCTCATAACATTAGAATTAAAAACAATATAATGAAAAAGAGCATAAACACAAATTAAATACGTGGTTCTTTATATCGTCACAACCTGGCAGTGACCTCTGGCTCAGCCCTGCACAAGCCTCCACATTTCATCACACACCATCTCCACCTCAGCTTGAACTACCACATTTGAAAACTTCCGGTTTGGACACACAAGATATATGTGTAGTATGTGAACATCAATGAGAAAAGTGAACAATGGGTAAAACATTTTTTTTTCTTTCCTAACCTGGAAACAAAAGACACAAAGGAAGCATCAAGCACACATACATGGACGCATACACACACACATACAGTATGTTCATTTGCTGAGCATCATCCTCAATTTCTTACCGTTTTGAAGACAATAGAGAGGCCGTTCATTCATTCACACTGGAAAGGAGACACACCTCTCTTTCACTACCACTCGACTGCCCTGTCTCCTCCTTCCCTCTTTTTTGCTAGTTCTGTTCCTTTCTGAGTCTGCCCTCCATGTAATCCTTTCTCCCTCTCTTTCACCTTCTCATCCCTCACTATGTCTATCTCTCTCACCCAGCCACTCCCCCAACTCTTCCCCGCCTCCTTCCCCTGCGCCTCTGCGTGCTCCTTCTCTGCCTTCTCTTTCGGTTTAACCTATGTCCTCCTCTCTCTCCTCCTGTTCAGCTGCCACTCAGCTCCTCCCTCCTCTCTGGGTGTTTCCCCCATGGAGCTGCATCACTGCTTCCTTGGCAGAATCTGCTTCACATATGATTGCGTGTACGTGTGGGTACCACTCACTCCACTGTGCACAAAGTGCACTCACATTCATGTCCACTCAGGCGTTCACACATGCACACAGAGCTGCACGCATCTGGCAGCACACACACACACACACACACACACACACACACACACACACACACACACACACACACACACACACACACACACACACACACACACACACACACACACACACACACACACACACACACACAAGCGATGGGGGAATTAGCATGCATTCTCCTGCTGCTGTCATGTGACTGCAGACTGAAGACACAGCCTTCTGCAACATTCTGCAGTCAGCTGGAGCTCCCGTACACCTCTGGCCCCCTCATCCCTGAGAAAAGACACTCTGCACACTTCCTCAATGAGAGAAGACGCTCCACAGAGCAAATGGCCGGTGAAATATTGAATACAAAAAGTCTTTGAGAAGTGAAGACAAGGACGGGTGCAGTAGAATTAAAGGAGAGTGTTTCTCCACGTCAGATGACATAGATCTTATTGATTTCATGGTCAACGAGAAATAATCTCATTCTCAGACTCAGAATATTTGAACAAATTTCTGTATGCAAGGGTCAAGACTGAAAATAGACAGCATTGTATTGAAAACCCACAAAAACCACTGGATGGTCTCAGGGACACTTCTGAAACTATTATTTATCAACGCTTCATGGAACCATTGCATGACAAACCCTTTTGAAAGATCTTTGAACACAATGAAGCTACCATTTGTGAAAACTGTGAACACAGCTCATGGATGCATCCACATATCCAAACTGAATCACAAATGTACATCTTTGTACCAAACTTGTACTCATGTCGAGGAAAAAACACACAATATCAGATTGCTTTAGAATCATAATCTTTAATCTTTAGTTATTTGCCATCATCTTCATCATCATCTTCTTCATCGTCATCACTGAGTACATTCTCTTTGTTCTTTTAGAATATATTTTATTTCATGGTGCTGACTTCTTTAAATCATTTACATAAGAATAAAGTCTGAATATTTACATCAGGACACGGAACAAGCAGAACCAAAGAAAAACAAGGAGGAGGAGGGAGTTTGATTGAAAGGGAAGCCTGTGTGTGTGTGTGTGTGTGTGTGTGTGGGTGTGTGTGTGTGTGTGTGTGTGTGTGTGTGTGTGTGTGTGTGTGTGTGTGTGTGTGTGTGTGTGTGTGTGTGTGTTACTCTTGTGAAAGATGAGGTCATCTCTTGGTGATGACCTCCCACTGAAACTGCTGGTTACTTTGGTAACCAGTGACATCCCGAACCTGATGCAGTTTGAGGGTTTAAAGAGAGAGCAGGAGGAGGAGGAGGAAGAGAAGGAGAGAGGAGGAGGAGGAGGTGATGGAGAATCATCGGTGACGTGGAGACAAAACCTAAACCAGCAAATGGTTTCACTGAACTGTAGGAGGACCTCTTAACACACATGACATCACCAACCACCTGTTTCATATGTTTTAAACCTGTTTCACACCTGTTCCGCAGAGTTTCAGACACGTTTTACACATTTCCCACCCGTTTCAGTCTTTGCAAACTATTTTCAGTCCTGTTTCAGACCAGTTGCAGTCCTGTTCAACACCTGTTTCAATCATGTTTCAGACCAGTTTCACACCAGTTCAGATGAGTTTCAGGCCAGTTTTGGACTTTGGAGTGGGACGGACTGGATGAGCTCTCTGAGCACAGGTTTTCTGTTGGTGTGTTGAGTGTTTGGTTTGCAGGCAGATGTTGGTCACCCGTGAACACAGTGGGCTCTGATCGGCTCGCTGCTCTAGAGCAATGATACTGAAGGTGACTAAACAATGAAGAGGCAAGAGGTGATTAGAACTATAGGAGGAAAATGCAGCATTGGAGAAATACACACCATCTATATCTGTAACCATGAAACCAAGAGGACATGAGACCATTAAACCATGAGATCATGAGACCATGGGCGAGAGGAATCCGCAGGAGAAATCACATCACTCCAATACCACCTTCTCTTCATTGACTTCCTGCCAATGAACAGATGGTAGTATCTAGAATAGAATTCAAATTCGTATTTTAATTTTAATTTATCAAGCTCTTAACAACCAGGCTTCATCAAATCTTAAAGTTAGTCCAGTATCGTCCAGAGTATCTGCCCCCTTGAGGTTCCTGTTTCTAAAGGTAGAATGGGAGACAACACTTATCAGGCTATTCTCATGTGGAAGTGGCACACCAGCTTTAGGTAGGGAGGCGAGCACGGTCTCTATTTTTAAGATCAGGTTTCAAACTTTCTTATTAGATAGAGTTTAGAGTTACCTGAGTTCTGTCTCACTTGCCAAACATTAATAAATCACCATTACACTCCCTTTCGATCTGTGTCTCCCGTCTCTGTGCTCACTCCTGTTTCTTTTCACTTCCGTACCGTCCTGCTCGATCTCTAATAGCAGAAGTCATAGTTCCTGATCTGTAGTTCTTGCCTGCATGAAGTCTGCAGTGATCAGTGAGTCTGCTATCTGATGTCACTGTTTCTAGGCCATCCTTTTTGTCTTTTGCTATTCTCTAACCCCAACCAGAACAGCAGAATGGCTCCACCTCTGAGTCGGGTTCTGCAGAGGTAATAGGGACTTTTTCCTTTCCACATTTGCCTATGCTGGTCATGTGGAATAGTCTGGTTTATCTCTGTAAAAGCACCACGAGAAGGCTGTCATGAAAATGCAACTGAAGTCAGACAAGATGAAGCTTTGTGTGAGGACCCTGCAATAGCTGTATACATTTTATGTGTGGTGATGGGTTCAGAGGCTAAAGCTCCATCTACTTTTCTCACCTTCACTGCAGAGAAACCAACCTGCGGCTCCATGTGAGGAACCCAGAAAGCAAATCACAATAAAGATGCTGACAAACAAGTCCTCAGGCATTTGGGTTCCTCTCTGAGTTCCTGTGGTCTTAAACTCAATGGTAGTCTTATTGTGGGACATATTCCTGTTGTTGTTGTCTTTTTCCTTCTTTTTTAATGTCACTTAGAATCATCAGTCAGTAATCAGTCAGTGAATGCCTCGTAGCTGATGTCGAAAGATGAGAAGAAAACTAACTGGAACTGTAGGACTGTCAACAACAGGTTGTGGTCTGGGCTGGTACTGGTTGTTTCGGACAGGATGTCAAGACACATTTTTAGAGTGGCTTAAGGAGGGGTTTTCCACTGGTATTGGACTGTTTCTTGTCCTGTATTTTGGACTCATTTTGAACTGTACTTTGGATGGATTTTGGACAGTTAGAGATATATTTGGACTTGTTTGGAACTGGTTTGAGACTGGTTTGTGAGTCATTTCAAACTTGGTTAGGATTAGTTTCAGACTGGTTGTTGGACTGGATTGGGACTAGTCCTTTCCAGGCTGATTGTGTTTCTCCTCTTCAAACCTTGTAATTGATCTTTTTCTTTAGGATTTTCAAGTTCAGAAAAGACTTGAGTAAAAGAGGTGAGTGAAGCTGATTGGTGCAAACCCTGAGGTCATGTAACTTGTTAGCCTAGCATTAGCTTCTATAGTAGTATTCATGCTTCAGAAATGATGGAGATGATGTTCAACTGTCTGGATTAAACCTAGAGGATGACAAATCAAAGAAGACATCTGATATGCTGTTCAAAGAGGGCTGTAGAACAGCTCAAAACCCCATGTAAACACACACATAATAGTGATCCTGCTGCTGAGAATCAGTCACCAAAGGCTGACATTGTGTGTGTGTGTGTGTGTGTGTGTGTGTGTGTGTGTGTGTGTGTGTGTGTGTGTGTGTGTGTGTGTGTGTGTACTGTACACATCAGGCACCAGGGTTCTCCCTACAGCTGCACAGGTAGGGAAGCACTTGGACTGTTAGATGTTGTGTTGCTGCAAATGTGTGGTCTTGTTACAGATGCATTGTGTTTTTACAGATGTGTTGTTACTGATGTATTTGTGACGGATGTTTATTGTTGTTGCAGATGTGTTGTGTTGTAGATGTGTTGTTACTGATGTGATATTATAGATGTGTTGTGTTGTTACAGATGTTTTGTGCTGTTGCAGATGTGTTTTGCTGTTACAGATTTGTAGTTTCAGATGTGTTGCATGGTTACTTATATGTTGTGTTATAACAGATGTGTAGTTACAAATGGCTGTGTTGTTACAGTTGTATAATTACAGTTGTGTTCTTACAGATGTGTTGTTACCTAAGTGTTGTGTTATCCAAGATGACTTGTTGCAGATGCATTGTGTTGTTACAGATGTGTAGTTGCTGATATGTTAAGTTGTTACAGATGTGTTCTGTCATTCCGGATGTGTATTTGCAGATGTGTTGTGTTCTTACAGATGTGCTGTGTTTTTACAGATGTGTAGTCACAGACGTGCAGATGTTTTGTGTGACACCTTGTGTAGATGTTGTGAGGTGTGTGTAGATTTGAGTTGCAGCAGTCTGTAGTTACCCTCTGAGAGGTCCCTGATCTGTCTGTGCTGTCTCTGCGGGAGCAGTCTGCCGACACGAGAGAACCGGTGGCTGTAAAGAGAACCATGTCGGACCGTCAGTGGTGTAGAGGAGGACTTGGCCCCCGGGAGACCCAGAGCTGAGATGCAGCTGCCCCCCTCGTGAGCACCCCCTGCTGTAGCGTCCGTGTGATGTGGCGCAGGATCGGTTGTCCTCACTGGACTCTGTCTACTTTGGTCTCTGGGCACAGCGGGATCATGGCTTCATGCTCAGACAGAAGGGAAAAGTCTGTCGTCGGATGTCTGAGATGTCCGGTGTGTTAGATTCCTGCACCGAGCAGCAACAGAAAGGAGGGGCAGAGTGGAGGAGGAGAGAGGAGGAGGAGGAGGAGGAGGAGGAACAGAAAGGAGCAAGAGGATCAGGAAGAGCAGAGGAGATGAGGACTCCTCTTGGTCTGTCTCAGACTTTACAGGAGAAAACCTGGATGAATAAGGTGCTCCTTCTGCTTGTTTTTCCAAGTCAAAGTTCATTCAGGGTGAGAGGATCCGACCTCTAACAACCTATTTGTGAGGCAGCTGGGCCGGGCAGCTGGGTGGGGTAGCTGGGTGGGGTAACTAGTCGGGTGTTTCTTCGGGGCGCCCCTGGTTACCTAGATGATGGGCTACTGCACTCGGAGGCAGGACAACAGAACTGATGGGCGATGTCGTCATCTTCATCTTCTCTGAGAGACAGACGAGAGAGAGAGACAGATGGACAAGAAGCACGAGGCAGAGACAAGACAGAGAGACAGACAGAGAGAGAGAGAGAGATGGGAAGAGAGATAGAGAGGGAGAGAGGCGGTCGGGTGTTAGAGAGGGACAGAGAAAGAGAAAGAGAAAGAGAGATGGATGGGAGAAGTGCAGTACTTGCACTTGGTGTCAGCATAGTTCTGACTAAAGGGCTGGTGTGCAAAGGATAAGCAGCTGAGCCTGAAGAGGTGCAGACACCTCTGCTCACCAGGCCGAGATCGTATGAAGAGGGAGAGACGATGACTGGCTGAGGAGAAAGAATGGGTGAGGAGAGAGGATAGGTGAGTGTGAGCATGGGGAGGTGTGTCTGGTGTTTTATTTTTTTGTTTTGTTTTGTAAACTTTCAGAAAAGTTTTGTTACCACTGTGCTTTTGTAAGGCTGAGCCAGTAAGAAGGGAATGAGAATGAGGTAGTGAGGTTCCTCTGTGATCAACAGAAAGATTTAACAAAAATCCCCCCCAAACCTTCTGTCCTCAGATTTGAGTGACTCCTGAACCGTCAGAGTTTAACTCATCACACTTAGAATGTTCTTCAGTTTTAGTTATAGCGAAATCACATGAACAGTTTTGATCACACTGACCTCAGATCAGAGACGACAATGATACAATCAATCTGCTTGTATAATTCCAGTTACAATGGATGTTACAGTTACAGCAAAAAAAATAATGAAGCTGATCTTGTTTTCACCCCTCTGTCACTCTCTTGTTGAGCTGTGCAGTTGCTAGTTAACTTGTTAGTGACTCGGTCAGTTGTAGTTAACCGGCCATTGCCTGTTTGGTCAATGGTAGTAAATCTGTTAGTAATTGGTTGGTTATTGGTAGTAAACCTGTGATCTACTGGTTGTTTAGTGATAGTTAATATGTTAGCGACTGGTTGACAAGTGGTTTTCAACTTGTTTGTGACTGGTTGGTAAGAGGTAGTTAACCTTTTATTGACCGGTTGATAAGTCATAGTTAATCTCAGATCTCAGACGTTCAGTGGGGTAGGGCCTGGTCAGTACCTGGATGGGAGACAGTGAGGAACACCAGGAAGCCTGGGTGAATGCGGTGTGTGTGAGTGTGTGAGTGAGTAGTTGGTGGTGATCGGAGGGGTCGATGGTGCAGTTTGGCCACTTCGCTTCCTTCAGTCTACCCTGTGGCTACATACACCACTTACATCCATCCAGTATGAAGAGAATGAATAATGCAATGTAAAGCGTCTGTGAGTGTCCAGAAAAACAATATAGAAAACCTATGCATTATTATTATTTGATCAGTGATTGTAAACCTGATAGTGGCTAGTTCCTCAATAGTA
This sequence comes from Lipophrys pholis, assembly GCF_963383615.2. NCBI lineage: Eukaryota > Metazoa > Chordata > Actinopteri > Blenniiformes > Blenniidae > Lipophrys > Lipophrys pholis. The sequence continues at coordinate 17,909,314 of NC_137630.1, forward strand.
GTAAACCTTTCAGTGACTGGTTGGTCAGTTGATATTAATCTATTAGTGACCAGCTGGTCAGTGGTAGTTAATCTATTAGTGACTGATTATTCAGTGGTATTTAACCTGACTGGTTGTACCAGTTGTAACTAAACTGTTTAAGACTGGTTGGTTAGTGATACATGTGCGTGCTTCTCAGAGTTATTGGACTAAAACTAACCTCACTGGTTTAAATCAGTAAAGGACTTAATTTACTAAATCCTTCATAAAGTGCTCAATTGCATGCTTCTGCAAATATATTGGTTTCTGTGTGTATTTTGCAGGTGATCAAATTTTAGATTAGGGTTCCGTATTCTTTAGCTATGTTTATATGATATCATGGAGATGAAAATGTTTGTGGAGGAAGTTATAAAGATTAGCTTTATGGTAAGTAAATGAAAAACGCAATATGAATGATAATTTGTCATAAAGTCAAAGTTGCAGTAAATGAAGCAACAAATGAAATTTAGAAAAGATTGAATGACCAAAAGACATTTTCAGATGTTGTGAGTCACATTGCGAGTTATAAATGATTCTATAAGCCTAAATACCTCTGAGTATTTTACGCTATCTGGGACACGTGCCTCATGAGGGTAAACATACTAAATTGATAATGCGAGTTACTTTGTGCATCTGGAAGACTCAATCCTTACCTTAGTATTAAATCAGCTAACGTGTACAGACGCGATATCAAATTTGTGCCCATTTTTATATGTGCAAACCTTTAGTAGATCAGACCCTAGAGTGTTGTTTATTGTTTAACAGGGATCTTTTTCTGCAGTGTGATAATCAGTGGTGGTGTGGTGGTGTGGTGAGTCAAAATAAAAATAATTTATTTTCCAGAATAATAAGAATTTTAAAAAAAAATTGTGTGACCAGATGTTTGGCTTTAGAGGAACATGGAGCATGAGGAGGAGAGGGGTGAGAAGGGGGAGGACAGAGGCAAAGAACCGACAGTGTTGTAGGCAGGTGGAGAGGGCTGCTTGACTTTCAGTGGTTTTGTGTGAGATGGGGGGAGGGGTTACAGGTGATTGTACCACTGTGGGGGGGAGAAGGGAGGAGGATGGGGAGGGAGGGGAGGGGAGGGGAGGGGAGGGGAGGGGAGGGGTGGCCAGTAAAAAGCATTCAGAGCAGTTCAGACTTTCAAACTACAATTGTGGAGAAACGTATTTTGAGGATTTGTTTCTGCTCAACTAATTTGAAAAAGAGGCCTCAGAAACACAAGGAGAGCCGTAAGCCTCTCTTCTCTAAAAAAAATTTCTGGAATCCAGTGTCTGCTTCACAGTGAAGAGACGTCAAGCTCTGAATTCTGCTCGCCACTTCTTGCTGCACCCACAGGTGGTTGGGGGAGAATTATGGGGGGAGGCTGGGTGAGAGTGGGTGAGGAAGGGGACTCCGGCCCTTACCTTGCCTGCTCGTGGTGCTTGGCGGGGGGCAGGGCGCAGGGAGGCTTGGGCAGGCGGAGGCGCGCGGGACAGCAGTACTGATGGTAGGTGGCGTGGCTGTTAGGAGGTAGGCTGGAGGAGTAGAGAGAGGAGGAGGAGGAGGAGGTGGAGGAAGGAGTGGTGATGCTGGTAGGGTTGTTGGAGGAGCGACAGGTGGTGGTAGTGGTACAGGTGGAGGAGGAGTAAGACCTGACAGAGGGAAAGTGAGAGAGAGAAGAGAGAGAGAGAGAGAGAGAGAGAGAGAGAGAGAGAGAGAGAGAGAGAGAGGGAGCGAGAGCGAGAGTGAGAGGGAGTGAGAGTGAAGAGCAAAGATAGAGAGGTGGGAGAGAAAAGAGAGAAAAATAAAGTCAAGAGAGGAACAGAGAAAGAACGACAACAACAACAACAACAGACACGCACACAGACACAAACAGCGTTAGCACAGTTAGAGCATCAGCTTAGCATGTTAGCTTAGCACACAGGTTAACAGCAAGCATTAGCTTAGCACACAGCAGCAGAGAATCGGCGCACACTCAGCTAACAGGTTGCTAACTAGAATACACATATTGCATCACTTCCAATAAATACACCCGCCCAACACACAAACACACAAACCACGTTGCTCTCGATCCGTCACTGTATGTGAGTGAGTGGGTGAATGTGACGGGTCATGTAAAACAGCAAAAAAGCTCTATATAAGTGAATTCCATTTTACATTTACACACAACAATTCAAGCTGTTTCGGATGTGTATGAACCTGCTTCTGGTTCACTCAGGTCCATGCATAATTACAAAACAACAGCAATATTGGTGGTGGAGGACAAGAGGGTGGAAGACGGGGAGGCCTTCATCACGGATAATAAGCTCATCTCTTTCAACCTTTGACTCTTTGCGCCGGTTCAAATTGACGCTGCTGCGAAGACTTTGCATATTTGTCATCATGTGTGTTTGTTTTCTAGTGCAAATGTCTTAATTTAACTTGTAGCTTGAAACCTTGAAGTGATCCAAATCTCTTGTTTCAACAGTATTTTCAATTGCAAACCATGTAGACAGTGACTAGTGTAAACGGTTAGTGTGTCTTATCATGTAAGCAGACAGTCTCAGCAGTTGGTAAAAGGTGGTTGGAAAGTCAGAGCAGGACAGGCGCACAGTACAGAGGCAGAGAGGAGGAAGATAAACACGCAAAAGGTTTACTGTGTAGGCAAGGAGAGATGAGGTGACTGTTGTTACTTCACTTCTGAAGTTTAGAAACTGCAGTACCATTGAGATGAAAATCTGTGTGACCTACAGAGATGCTTGTGACAGGAAGCTAAATCACCTTAAGCTTGGGGGAAAAAAAAGAAGAAACAAAAATATTCCTCAGGTCTGTGAAACCTGCAGATACACCATGCTTTCGCTGATTCTAGAGACAATGTGACTGAGTGACTCCGAGAGTGCAGTGGTGACTGTGGGGCTTTGAGCTGAATAAAAACACAAAACCTCTGTTGGTGTCAATTGGGTCTGCCCTGCAGGAGTGCTGTCCTCCTCATTGTTTCCTGCAGGTGGCGATCTAAAGAGTGAAACCTCATTTTGTTCAGCTGAACTCTGTCCACGCTCTCAGTATGTGTGCAACTTATTCTATTGAAGTTTGGACAAAGCAGTTTTCTGATGCTCCTCTCTTATTTGTAAACTAAATTAAGCTAAAAGTTAAAAGTTAAAAGGTTACATAGGGTCTGGTCTACTGGAGGTTTGTGAGTATTAAAAAGGCACAAACACGATACTGCACACACTTTCCTTAAGGAATACTCTCTTCACATGGGAGACCATTTGAACAAACTGTTCAAATGTTACATTAAATTAATGTTACACAGTTACAGTGTAGTTACAGGTGCTTTGTTACTCTCTAGATTTCTGACGACAACTTGAGACCACCACTTTGGCTTTTTGTTTCTACCTTACTGATAATATTATTGATAAAGAACTCTCTCAAACAGAACGAAGCACTTCAGATAATATGTAGTAAAATTATTTCCCTAGCTTCACAACTGCTACATCTGGGAATACAGAGAGAAGATACTCCTTACAGGTGAACTCAGCAGTAATTAGGTTTAGTTTCCAAAAACAGAAAGTGTTTATTTGTAGGACAACATGCAGAGAAGACACTGCAGTGTGCAAATTCTGCAGTGCACAGCTCACAAAAACAGCTGGGACGACTTCAAGCGTTTACCGTCACGTCAAGGGGAAATACAGAGAGGACTTTCCAGAGTTCAATAACCCCAGAGAAGCAAATGTAAGCTCTTCTCAATCTACAGTCGTTTAACAAACATATATCTGCTAACTTTCAGAGTACAGATGAAAATCAACCTACGTAATAGCACCTTGCTTCAGCAAGCTGACATGAACAAGGTGTTGAGTGGGATAGTGTAGAATGAATAGGCTAAACGCCTCTCTCACAGACACGCAAGCATGCACACACTTTAGTAAAACACGTTAACAAGAGACTTTTGGTGAAACTGAAGGAAAAAAATCACCAGTGTCCTTAACGAATGATATGTGTTCTGATCTCTAAGTGTAAATGCTCACGTGTGCAACAAGGCAAAGGACTTTAGATGTTTCCAGCAAACAGAGTAAAGAGCTAATTCCCACCGTCTTTGAGGAGATCACAGATGAATATGGCATCCAAGAGAAGATATGTTCTCACTGACAACGCTGCCAACCTGAAAGCGTGTTTTTAAAGTTCACATGCCGAACCAGATGACATTGAGATTGAACAGGAAAATGTAGATGATGAGCCCCTCTGGGAAGACACAGAGGTCCCCTGGCCATCAGTAGTTAGGTAATTCATGCTTCTCAACTCTGTTACGCCGCAGCTCACAGTTCAAAAACAAGTATAGGACTACATTTCAGTTCAAGACGGGCCCTCACAGTTCTGGACCATAAAGCTCTGAGTGAAATGTGCAGCAAGAAATACAAAGAACTGGTATTCAGGGTGAACCATAGAGGGATAGAAATCAGTTACCATTAGAATGCTGATTTTTGGACTTGCTCCAAATCATGTGAATAATGAAGGCTGCTCATCTCTGATGAGAAGATTCAACAGACTCTGTTACATAACAGAAGGCACCTAAGAGAGTAGCAATGAAGAAGCTTGTAGCCACAATCTGGAGTTGTAAGCTTGAACTGCAGTTTACATTAAGATCTGGGCAGCTGTGGATGATACTAATAAAAATCAGACAACACTCATGAAGTTCAGAAATGATCTGAAGAAAACACTGACAGGTACATACAGACACATCTAACAACGAGAGACAGTCCGTGTTCTGCTCATCTGTGAATATTAAGAAAATGTCTTCATGATGCACCGTGTAATTTTCCAGCGAGTCCCGCAATTGGCAATTGTCACTAACAGAATAATCTTTTTGAAATATTCCAGTCTGGTTTCACTCTGCTCCTAGCACGGAGAGAGCACTAGCTAGGCTTACAGTTGAGCTGCTGATGGTAGGTGACTGGTGCTGGCTGACCCTCCATCCTCATTCTTCTAGATCTGTCAGCAACTTTTGCCACTATTGATTGTGAAATCCTCCCCTATAGGCTCCATCACACTATCAGACATCGCTGGCAATGCCCTAAACAGTAGTTCCTCACTGACAAAATAGAATGTTACCATCAGAAGTTGAAAATTTGATGTGGAGTTCCTCAAGGGTTGGCTCTGGGTTCCATCCTGTTGAACCTCTGCATGCTGCCTTTTGAAAACATCATCAGCTAACAGGTTTCCTAACATGGTTACACTAACGACACACTGTAGATTAAAACGGACTCCGCCGCCTCTATGGCTTGTGGATCAGAATCAGGATCACCACCAAATCCTCCACCTGTCTGGAGGAGACTGATGGGGTGATGAAGGACAGCTTCCTTCACTTCAACATCTTGTATCTGCTTTCCTTATTGGTAACCCACAACAAACCTGCTGATCTTCCATCCCTGGCATCGTTTTCTCTGGTGAGGCCGTTCCCCACACTAGTAAAGGCAAGAACCTCTTAAATTTGACCCTCATCTAAAGTATGATACACATTTCAGACACTTTTGCAAAACTTCTTCCGCCATCTGAGAAGTAATGGTGAACTCCATCCATGGTCTTAGGCAGCGAGCCGTCCAGCCGTCATTTGGACGGTCAATTTTTGGAAAAGACTGCCAAAAACATGCCTAAAATATGTTGCTCAAAGTCGTCAAAATATGTGTATAATGGCCAACACTACTTGTCAGCATCTAATTTTGCCTAAATTCATCTTTTTTCGCCAAAATATAGTGAATTAGCGACTCGAGTACACAACTCGCAACAGACTTCCGGTTTGTATTATAGCCAGTGATGAGCAACGTGATTGGTCAAATGATACCATGTGATAAAAATGTTTTGAAAGGCGGCCTCTGATCGGTTTGTAATTCTCTGACTCATCCTGATGTGTTCAAATGCTGGGGCAGAGGAAAGGAATTTGGATGAATTTTCTTTCCTAAATTTTGAGGAATAATATCTGCAGAATCCACACGCTACTAATTCTATGGACCTATGATCAATCAAATTTCTCATTTCCAAAATGTTGACACATGTTTGAATAACTGCACATCTTTCATGCTTTTCATTGAAGATAAAATATCACACACACACACACACACACACACACACACACACACACACACACACACACACACACACACACACACACACACAATGGTCACCGATCCCAAAAAATTGGATGGACACCCAAAACACCAATTTCTGCCAAAAACCATGACTCCATCCAACATTTTGATTACTGATTATTCTATGGTAATGCAGAAATGCTGTGTTGGGTAAGCTGCTTGTATATGTCTCCTCCAAACTGGACTGCTTTAATGCACTACTCATTGGGCTCAATAGTAAGAGCCTCCAATAATGGCAACACTTTTAAAACAGTGCTGTCAGTAAGGATTGACTCCACTATGACACCCTATGAATCTGAGTTGACTGAACAACATAGATTGAGAAGATGGATGGATGAATAAATGGTTTACAAAAGAATTTTCTGTGAGATTTAGGACACAGCCATATTTCTGTCTCTTCTAATAAACCACAAGGTCGCTGTCGGACTATTCTGATACTTGAAACTCAGCCTTTTTTTTGTGTCAAAGTTCCTGTGGAAACAGCGTTGATCATTCACTGTTGTTACAGCTCAAACTAGTAAAGGGTATATACACACACATACACACATACACACACGCACGCACGCACGCACATATATCAACTGCCTGAAGGAGGCGCTGACACAGCTTTTCACGGCTTGCAGGGTGTTGTGCAGTAGCCTACATATGGTGCACTGTTCCTGCTCGCACATGCAGAAGTGCAGTGTCCTGCTGCAGTGACCTAGTTTCCCCTCATTTCAGTCTGGTGCTGCAGAACAAAAATGAGAGAGGATCATGTGAGGTGTGAAGCTTAGATAAATACAGAGTGGAAAGTAGGTCTCCTGCAAAATCCTCCTCCTCACCTTCACAGTTTTGAAGCAGATAGTTTCACCACACGTTCAGAGCTGAAAGCAAATGGCATGTGGTTCTCAGATTACTGCCCTCTGGAGGTTCCATGAGTGTCTACAAGTAGAATGGAAGGCAGAGCTTTCTGATGTCAAGCTTACCTCATGTGGAGCTCCGAGTTTGAGTTCAGGGGACTAACACAACAGATCGGGCTTCAAACCTTAAAATTCAACAAGGCTTGGAGAAAAAAATCTTTTTAGTGTTGCTACAGTCAGTTTAGACAATTGGGAGAGGTCTAAACATAGAGTGGCTTCATTAAAGCAATAAGCTTCTGTCCTTCTCTTTCTTAGTCTGTGTTCTCCTTTCCTTTGTGTCCCCCCTCCTGTCTGTGCTATTTCGTTCCTGTAGTCTGTGCTCTTTCTTCTGTATTCTGTGCTCTCTCTGAGTCTGCTGCGCAGCTGTTGGACTGATGGAGGTTTATCATGATATTCAGACTGTGATGTGATTGGTGCTTTATAAATAAAACTGACTTGAATAGAAAATCCCTGCACATTCTCAGGGTACCCAGCAGTTGCCATGACAACAGAGTTTTTATCCTCCCTCAGCCTCACGAGCAGCAGAGATGAGCTGCATGTCGCAATTCCATGTTGTCAGGTTGTCATGTTTCATTTTACACACACACACGCATGCATCACGCATACAAAAAAGAGAAATATTCTGGTTCTGTCTCTAAACTCTAATTTGTGTGTGTGTGTGTGTGTGTGTGTGTGTGTGTGTGTGTGTGTGTGTGTGTGTGTGTGTGTGTGTGTGTGTGTGTGTGTGTGTGTGTGTGTGTGTGTGTGTGTGTGTGTGTGTGTGTGTGTGTGTGATCGCCATGGTTACTGAGATAATACATCAAGACTAATCTTTTTAATGACACAAGAAGGTAAAAAAAGAGAAAGATCTGAGGAGGTGTCACAGTAGGTTGCATCTGCTTCGTAGGGCTCTTTCTTCTCATCTCTCTCACTCCTCAGGACTTGACTACTCCCCACCCAACTCCTAAACACCAGGCAAATTCGGTCCTGACCCCTACAGACCTAACACCTCAAGACCAAAACCATCCAGACCTGAATCATCCCGACCTGTCTCTTTTAGATCCTTACTCATATAGACCCTACTCCTACGGACACAAATCCTCTAGACCTAACTCCTTCGGACCCAACTCCTACAGATCGGATTTCAAAAGACCCAATGCTTACAAAATCAACTCCTACAGACCTGACTCCTCCGGACTCGACTCCTAAAGACTCAACTCCACTAATATAGACAGGATCTTTCTGGAAACAACTTCAACAGGTCTGAACCCTGTCTCTGTGCCTCAGCTTAGCATCAACAATAATTATTTTGACCCACAGTTGTTTTAGCAATCGGTAAGGAACAGAGACCTTGCTCTGGTGTGCGTCTGGGCTCCATGCTGTCGTGCCATCATCTGCCCCAGTGCAGCATGAGATTTATTGGCTCAGAGTGCACTGAGGAGGCAGCGAGCAGCTGATTTTACAGCCAATGAGCAATGTTTCAGCTGATGTCACACTTCATCGATATTTTGAGTCCATTGTCAGAGCTGCCAGAATTGTTCCTGAACACAAAAGGCTCAGGCTTCAGGCTCTTGGTCGCTTCGATGACCCAAGTGTGAGTGACACTTGGACTTGTGTGATCTGCTTTTGGTTTCAGAGGTTTCAGGACAAAGCATCTGTGAGTCATCGCTGTGTGTCCCAGCCGTCATCTCTGCAGCTCTGTTGGGAGCAGCTCCTCTCTGTGAGCAGTCTTTCAAACAGGTTTCAAACAGTTGCATAGCAACAGTGATGGACTGCCACAGAGGGACGGCCCGGTAGAGGCCCGGGACGAACACAGCTCTGCACCCTGTAGATTGGCAGGCCCCTGAGTACAAAGACAACACCAGTGAGGATCTACACATCCTGATGGGATGATCCTCAGATACAGTTGCCAGGCAACAAACTTTATTGCTGCTAGCAAACTCAGTTCTGACTAAAAATGTTTGCAATGCTGCAAAATTACAAATAACAATGGAGAAGCTGTTCAGCTATTGATCTTGTGGTTACCATGGTAATTAGTACGGAAACCAACTTTCCTTGTATCAAAAGTGTTACTTCAATTGGAAGTCAAAAATCCTTGTTATGTAACACAATGCAGTCTTGGCTTTACCTATGAGCAGATGCTATAGTGGCTCTGGAGGCCCTTCTGCATTTCACTTGTTCCCAGTTCAACCTTCCACTCTGCGGCCACCAATCACACAGTTTGAGTTGCTGTCTGTCATCATGAACCATGTCCAGAAACACAAACCTCTAAACACATGTGGTGGCGTGTTTGTGTAAATGAAGAATCAAACAAAAGCACCCATCAAAGTTTTCTACACATTCACAGTGTGAGAAAACTACAAAGAGGAAAGAGAGAAAAGTCTCAAAGTCTGAGTGGAACACAAGGTTTGACAAATCAGACCATGTTCAGACACGACAGCCTGAGTCAGGAAATTTAGGGCCAGAAATTCACAATAATGCTACATAGTGGTCTCGTAAGACTCAAACTATTTTTAGCATTCACTTTGGAAATAACCAAATCTAGTGTATGAAAAGCAAGAGAGTTGTTTTTGCAGTGGACTCTGAATGACTGCAACACAGCAAATAAGTAGCCTAGGTTTGTCTCGACCTTGTGCTGCCTCAAGCTTTGTAGGAAAAATGCAGAACTTACGGTTTGTGGTGGTGGAGGGTGTGGGCGTGATGGTTGTTGGCAGCATTGGCTTTGTGAAGTCGCTCTAGCCTTTCCTTCTCTTTCTCCACAAAGTTGGTGTTGGTGCCTGTGCTGGTGGAGGGCACTCGAGTTAGCCGGCTGTGGGCCCGTGGCTGGTCCCTGGGTGGGATTGGAGGTGGGGGTGGGGGGTCAGGTGTAGCTGGCGAAACCGAAGCTGGGATGTGGGTGGGGACAGAGATGGAGGTTGGAATTGGACCGGGAGTGCCAACAGTGCTGTTGTAGTAGTGGTGCTGCTGGTGGTGCTGCTGGTGGAGGGAGATGGAGGTGGGAGGCTGGGGCGTTGCTTGGTGGAGGATATTGTGGTGGTAATGATTCTTCAAAGAAGCCGATGCTGATGTTGTGTGAGTGGGTGGAGGTGGTGGAGGAGGAGGGGGCAGAGGAGGCTCAGGTGGAGGAGCAGGGGGAGGAGGCGCAACGGGCTGCCGGTCCAGGCGCAGATCCTTGTTCTCTTGGCTGAGCCGGTCTAACTGAACTTCTAGCTCCTCGATTCTGCGCCGCTGTGTTTCCAGAAGCTTCTGCTGGCTCTCGATGATGTTGTTGAGTTCAAGAAGATACTCCACAGCCCGGTTAGGGCTTTCTGGACTACCCTGACCTGGGCCTTGATTAGCATCCATGGCTATACTTGCTGTGGTCAGCACTTAAGCCTGAAAATTTAACAGCCTACAGCTGTCAGCTAGGTTTGATGTTAATGCTGACCTTGTACACTGGTTGATGTGTCGAGTCACAGCTGGTGTGGTGCACACGATAAACCACCGTGTTGGACACACGAGCAGGTTAAGAAGCTCTGTAAAAGTAGTCACACCGAGAAGAAGCAAATCTGTCTGCAAGCTAAAAACTATACCCTGTAGCCTCAAGATATACACCTTCCAATGAGGAGCACCCTTCACCCCCCCCCCCTACGCCACCACCAGAGGTGAGTGTGGGGGGGGGGGGGACTTGTCCTTCTTTGAGATCTGATTTAGAGATCAGGATGGACCATGGAGCAGAGTACTCTGGTCACAGAGTTTCATCGAGCTGTGGTTCATCCCCTGGTTTGGTCAGCTGTTGGGTTTCAGACCCATGGAAACAAAGAGGAAACTGTCCCTGACAGTCTGAGCAGTAAGTCGGCGGTCCAATCTGCCAGTGACTTAGACAAACCTCCGCTCTCCATGCAGCAGGTCAGGCACCTTGACTGCTTTCTGCTCCAAACATCTAACGCAGGACTTTGGTCTAGGGGTCCGCGGCAGCATATCTGCGCTAAAGACCCACCTCTGAAACACCTCAGGGTTTCATCCTGCCCCGCAGGAAGCAAACAGGAGGAATTTTCAAGAAGAAGATCTAGGGTTACCTCACTTCAGAACGACTTTAACACAACATGAAAACCTCTAGTGTGAATCATCTTCTGACAAACAGGATGGTCCTGGTCTGACGGCTCAGGAGCAGGACTCATCCCGCCATCCTGCTCTGATGACCATGGTTCAAACATCATGGCAGACAGTGGGTTCCCTCCTCTACAAATTGATGGGACATTGGCATTGTGGCTCCTCTCGGTCCTAAAGAAGGAAAAAAAAACAGAAGTTGATGAGGATTAGAGTCAATAACTTTTTCTTTGAACAAGGAGTCTTAAACTCGCAGCTCATTGTAAGATTCTGAAAAGTGTTGGTTTGTTAGTTAATTGAAAGGCTTCAATTAGAAATTTAAGAATGAGGGAAAAGACCAGAACCTACTCTTTGCAGCTCCTTAGGCAATGTTTATAATGAAACAAGATATCTTAAGAAATAAATGTGCATTATTTTGGTACTACTTGGAAACTGATTTGCAACCCTCCCCATGAGACAACAGTTCCAGCGGTGGCTCCCACCTCATTTGAGTTTGGGACTCCTCCTTTAAATGGTTTGCTTCTCACTGTTCTCTAATTAACTTTCACCCTTGGTTATTTCTCTGCCGACAGAGCATATTCCCTGTCTTTATTCTTCAAGCTCCTACCATCTTATCCCCATGTTTTTAATCACATGCTCGTTCTCAGTCTTCAGAGGTTATCATCATTGCTGGTCCAATGCTCTGCACCTCATCTTTCACTCCTTAACTGTAAACTACAGACATAATCCCAACATTTGGAGGACGGCAGCAGTGAGGAATGTGCCCTCTACTGGCACCAGTAATTACAGCACCTCAAATGAAGAAGATGAGGCGATGAAGAATATGAGACTAGTCATTAACTTCAGCTATGAAATGTTCTGAAGTGACACAGGCAATTCATCTTCAACTAGGCTTTTTTCAGCTTAAAATGAACTTAACTACAATGCATGGCAGCTTTAATGTTCACTCACATTATTTTTACCATGGCAACAAAGATATATAGGTCAAATGCCAGCAGATCCAACTGATGACAGATGAAGCCTGATATATGACATTCATCTGGTGTTTGCTTCCTGGTTCCTTTCGCAAAGACCTCAGCATCAAGCAAAGTTATAAGTTAATCAAGTCATTAACACTCAATTCTGCATTTCGACCAGATCCATCAAAACCACATTATAATTGGGATAATTCAGGAGAACAGCGATTTGACAAACTAAACACAAATGAGAAATCATCCAACCAAACTCTCTCTGCCTCTTTCACTCCATGACAATGATGATGACAACAATGATGATAATGAGAATGATGATGATGATGATAATGATGATTCTTGGTTTCATTGATCGGAGTGAAGCCTCAAAACAAATGACAGCTCACAAAGCATTAGCTATTAACAGAACTGAACTCGGGCCGCATGGTGGCTTAGCGGTTAGCGATTTTGCCTCACAGCGAGAAGGTACAGGTCCAAATACCATGGAGTTTGCATGTTCTCCCTGTGTGTGCTCCGGTTTCCCCCCACAGTCCAAAAACATGCATGTGAGGTTAACGGGTGAGCCTAAAATTTTCCCGTAGATGTGAATGGGAGTGTGTGGTTATCTGTCTCTATGTAGTTGCCCTGTGATGGACTGGTGACCTGTCCAGGGTGTATCTTGCCATTACCCATAGTAAACTGGGATTGACTGCAACCCTGAAAGGGACAAGTGGTATAGAAAATGCATGGATGGATGGATGGATGGATGGATGGATGGATGGATGGATGGATGGATGGATGGATGGATGGATGGATAGATAATTTAACTCATTACAATCAGAAGACAACTGACTTCCTGATTCTGAAAATAATGTCACCATGGTACCATGTGAAGTTCTCCAGTTACAAGTTTCTTTGAGGTCCGTCTAAAACGAAGACACCCCTGACTGATCAGTGGAGAAAATCAAATTTTTTACCCATGCGATGTCCACGTTTTTCTCAGAAAAGACAGATGGTTTCAATAAGAGGTAAAATAAGCTATAAGCATTAAAGTATAAAAAACTTTCTCTTTAAATTGGAGGTTTCTGTCACCCTTTCTTCTCATTTTACAGTATAGTTTTTTTTTTCTTTCTTGCCAAGCATATTCAAGAATCCAGTTTCAAAAGGTCATAGTCAATCACAAGTGACCACCTCTAAACACCCTTTGACCTCGTGTGACTCCAAGGACCACAGTGAAGATAGTCACAGTATAATAAAGCATCTAAAAGTCACAACCATGGGCCCTATGGCCCTTTGGCCCATTAACACAAAAACTTTGGTGAAACACCCAAAGAGTGGAAATACCAGAGTGCCGCTATTTAGTTACACTATCCAACCTAGTCAAGGGAACAACGTGAACTAATGAAGCACTTGAATAAGCGGTGAAACGTCTTACAACTCATATGACTGAGTCCAAGTCCAGTTCACCTAGTTCAACGACTTTGCATAGATAGTATAAATGGGAACACGCATAAACATAGATCCATAACAACAGTAAAACTATTGATTTATTCATTCTTTAATTCACCCTTTTTGGGCTAAGGCTTATACAGTATGTGGTTGGCATGTTTTTCCGATATGTGTGTGTGGGGGGGCTTTTACTCCCACTGTCCCAAAACAATGTTTAAGAGATTAGTTGGTGACTCCAAATGTCATTTGGGTGGGAATGTGAGGGCCTGTGACTGACTGTCTCTTTGCGTCTGTCCTGTGATGAATTGCAGACCTGTCCAGGTGTAACCTGTCATCATCACTTTCTGGCATGGATTGTTTCGCTGTGACTTAAGTCCCTGAGCTGGATAAAAATGGTGTAGAAGACAGACAATGCAGTTGCCGTTCCAGATATCATGATTAAATAAAAATGGGTCCTGTTTCTCAACAACCTCAAAATCAAGGAAAAAACAAACCAATAGAACAAGGAACCCAATAAATGACCAAAGAACAAACAAACCAAGAAACCAAATAAAATAACAACAAAATACACCAACGAAAAAATAAATCTATCCAACAAACAACCAAACAATCCAACGACAAAAAATAAATGAACATCAAAGTCAAAACAAAACAGCAAAATAAACTTTCAAGCCACGAAAAAACATCAAAATAATCACACAAGACAATAACAAGTTAGAATCAAACACACACACACACACACACACACACACACACATGCTGCAGCATCGAGGAATTAAGCCTCAAGGATTTGATGAAGGGAAGGAGGAGAAGGAAGAGGATGAATTGGTAAAGAAGAAAAAAAGAAGAAGAGGAGGAGGAGGAGGAGGATGAAGTGGAGGAGGAGGGGGTGGTTATTGATGGGAGCTTGTTGCTCCTGCGTTGCTGCTGCTGTCACTTCACCTCCTTGAGAAAAAGAAATGCTGCGGTTGTCCTCTTGTTGATCAGATGGTGGGTTCAGTCATCCTTCTCCATGTACTCCTCTGCTCTCCTCGCTACTGCAGGCCTGCCTCTCCTCCTCCTCCTCCTCCTCCTGGTTCTCCTTCTTTTTCCTCTCACAGCCGAGTCAGTCTCGTCCTAATTATCATTCCTCAGCGATCCGACGCTGCAACGCGATGATCCTCGTCTCCATCTGCACGAGAGTGTGAACGGACGGTGCTGTGATTATCACCGCTGAAATATTCCACTGCTTTCCTCCACTGTGCCGCTGTAGGAGGAGAAGGAGGAGGAGGAAAAGAGAGAAGAGACGAGAGGAGAGAGGGAGAGATGGAGGAGGTGTCGAGTGCAGACAGGCAGCCTGTATGGACAGATGGATGGATGGAAAGATGGAGGAGGCTCAAACAGCCGAGAGAAGAAGGCAGGATGTGTGTGTGTGTGTGTGTGTGTGTGTGTGTGTGTGTGTGTGTGTGTGTGTGTGTGTGTGTGTGTGTGTGTGTGTGTGTGTGTGTGTGTGTGTGTGTGTCTGTGTTTGTGTGTGTTTGTGTGTGTGTGTGTGTGTGTGTGTGTGTGTGTGTGTGTGTGTGTGTGTGTGTGTGTGTGTGTGTGTGTGTGTGTGTGTGTGTGTGTGTGTGTGTGTGTGTGTGTGTCTGTGTGTGTGTGTGTCTGTGTGTGTGAGTGTGTGTGTGTGTGCCAGTTTAGCAGCCTTACACAGACTTCATAGTGTGTTTCTGTGGTTTAGAAAATGAGGTTTTACACACATGTGATTGAGCATTAGCAGGTTCCTTGCTGCATTAAACTAATGACGGTTTTAGCGGTGCAGTTAAATAACAAATGTCTTGCAGTATTCCACTGAACCTGGAATAACAAAGCCGTTGACCACTAGAGAGCAGTGTGAACTACAGTCGGTCGCAAGTTAATTGTCTGAAACAAAATGATATGGGAGAGTTTGGCTTCGGGTTGTTTCTGAGTCGTTCTCCACACACGTCCATATAACCCTCCACACACTTGATAAAACCTACATCTTTGTAAACCTGCACACAATTTTGTAAACCCCAACACGCCACTCTAACACTCCACAAACTTCTATAACCCTCTTCACACCTCTATAATCATTGAAAAACAACTGTAAAACCTCATATACCTCTATTAACCTCCATGCACCTCTATTAAACCCAACACATCTCTAAAATCCTCCGCACACCTCTATAATGCCACGCAGACCTTCACAAACTACCACAGATCTCTATGAAACTACAAACACCTTTATTCATCTCCGCACATCTCTACAAAACAGCACAAAGCTTCATAAGTGATTCCTTAACGCTTTACACATGTTTAACCATCCACACAACTCCATAACTCAGCACACACCTCTTATCCCACCACACACCTCTGTAAAACACAGCACACGGGTGTCTATAAAGCTCCACAAACCTCTGTAATCCTCCAATCATCTTTTTAACGTTCTACAAACCTCTGGAACCACCACTGTACTTACACACCTCAACATGGTAACCTTCACACAGGTAGATCGACAACGCTCTAACTATGCCCACACACTGCAAAACCCTTGCATTCACCTCTAAGACCCTCCAAAAACTTGTATTGATCTACACATACTTGTATAAAGCTCAACGCACCTGAAACTGTTCACACACCTTCTCAAAACCCCCTCACACTTCCATGGACGTCCACACAACTCTATATATCACCCCACACTGCTACCTACCTCCACACACCCATACGTCTCTTGCCACTCATCGAAATACCTTCACGCATTCCTTTATCCCTACACCTACTTTTATGTAATCCTGCACACAAAACTACATGCTTACATACAACCCCACATACAATACAATCCTCTACCTACCACCACACACATCTATATACTTTCACAGACATCTATATAGCTCCAGACATAGCTGTAAAACTCTAAACCCCCACAAATTGCTGTATAATTTCACGAACTTCCATACACCTCCACATACATGTAAAACTGCATACACTTCTACAAGCATCCAGACGTGTATAAACCTCCACACACACATCTATAACCATTCACACACTTCAACAACCCACCAGACACCTCTATAACCCTCATTAAATGATTACACATGTCTATAACTCTCCACACTCCATTATGACCGTCCACATAGTCCTTCCATCATACACACACCTCTATAAGCCTCCAAACACCTCTATATACCTCGACACACCTCTATAGCTCTGCACACCTTTAAAGTCTTCCACGCACCTTTACAACTCTATATACATCTCTATAAACATACATGCGTATCTTTAACCACCACATAGCTCTATGTTCTAAACACCTACAGTGTATGATCCAACTAACAACTCTATACCTCTACAAACAATTTCATATCAATCCAGAAAGCTCTATAACGCTCCATACACTTCCATGCCCCTGCACATCCCTCTATAAACCTTCACACATCTATATAACCCTCCAAACACCTCTTTAACACTCCACATGTCTATAACGCTCCACACACCTCTATAGAACACCACACACCTTTGTAACCTTCTAAACCCTTCTTTATCCGTTCACTGAATAACCTCCACACAACTCTTTAAACCTCCGTACACCTCTATAACACTCCACATCTTTAACCCTCCACGCACATCTCTCCCCCTACACACACTTCACTAAAACACTGCTGGTAACACTAAACTCTCCAAACAATTCTATAACTCATCACCTCTATATACCTCGATAGACCTCTATAGCCCAGAACTCCTCAATAACCTTCCACACACCTCTATAACACTCTACACACTTATTTAAAGATCTCTATAATCCATACATACCTTGATAACAATCCAAACACCTATATAACCCACCAAACAACCGTATAACCATCCTCTATAAGAGTGTAATAGCCTCTATAACCCTCAACAGACATTTTAAACCTCCAGGCACCTTTATAACCCTTCACACCTTTCTATAAACATCTATTCCACACACCTTACTGTTGTATAACTTCACACATCACTATGTACTCACACACCTACATATACCTATTACCAAAGCTCTCTAAATCAACACATTTCTACAGTAGATATCTATAACACATTTTGACAAAACCCCACACCTGTATAAAACAATACACATGCCTCTACAAACCCACACACCCTACAGCAGACCTTACACCATTACATATCTCAATGCAAATATCTATACCTCCATATGGTGCTATATGCTTGCAAACACCTCGAGACACAACCACATAATCCTATATACCTCCAACCATCCATCTTCTCTACTGCTTTATCCTGTTTAGGGTCAATGGGCGCTGAAGCCAATCCCAGCTAACCATGGGTGAAGGCGGCATACGCCCTGGACAGATCTATTGCACACAAAACTGTGTGTGTGTGTGTGTGTGTGTGTGTGTGTGTGTGTGTGTGTGTGTGTGTGTGTGTGTGTGTGTGTGTGTGTGTGTGTGTGTGTGTGTGTGTGTGTGTGTGTGTGTGTGTGTGTGTGTGTGTGTGTGTGTGTGTGTGTGTGTGTGTGTGTGATTTAGGATCAACAATTAAGCTGGCTGCATGTTTTTGGACTGTGGGAGGAAACCAGAGTACCAGGAGAAAATCCACCCACACACTGAGATATTGGCCTGGTTGGTATTTGAACCCCTCGCTATGAGGCAAGAGCGCTAACCACTGCGCCAGCGTGTGGCCTATATACTGTACCTCCACCCACAACTATAAATACATACATGCACCACTATATACTTCCACATATCTCTATTCACCTCCACGCATCTTCATACACCTCCACACACAGCTATATACCTTCACACACCACTATTCCTTGACAAACTTCTATATCTGTCCAAAGTAAACATTTGTACACAACTCTATAAACCACCACACAGACTGATATATACCTCCAAACACCAGTATAGCTTCATACTCCTATCCATACATCCACACATTACTATATACCTCCAAAAACCTTCATGTAGCGTCACAAAAAACTCTATATACCTTTAGACACTACCGTATACCATCACACATTTCTTTATACCTCCAGACACTCCTTTATACTGCCTCACATCACCATACACCTCCACACATCCTTATATACCTTCGCAAACATCTAGAACTATACCACTACAACCTTCCATAGACCTCGAAAACACAGAAAATATGCCTGTAACTCTCCAAACATGATTAGAAACCTCAACTCAACCATTTATGACCCACCACAAACCTCTTTACACATCCATGCAACTGTAGCAACTTCCAACCACCTCTATAACACTCCACATGCCTCTCTAAAGCACCACAACCTACCATATACATCCCTAGACCGGCAAACAAAACTGGAAACCTTCACATCCCTATACATCCAAACACCTCTATTATGTCAACACACCTTTGTAGATCTCTCCTATGTACCTCCACAGACCTCTCTATATATCCACAAAATCCTATCCAGACACCTCTATAGACCTCCACATATCACAACATACCACAACACTCTCCTATATCTCCAAACACCATTCTATACTATATTCTATAGACCTTCCCACGCTGCTATGTATCTCCACATATTCTTGCATATCTCCACATTCTTCTATAAGCCTTTACACAACCGTATATACATCCTTGCGCTTCTATAGATTTCCCCACAATGCTATATACCTCCACACACCACTGTGTATTTCCACACAACTCAACGCCTCCACCCACCACTATATACTTCCACACAGATCTTTATACCACCACACGCCTCTATACACGGAAATATCTCTTCACAAACCTCTACACACCTGCCCACACCTTTTTATATACCTCCACACATCAGTATATACCGCCAAAAACCACGACATTCTTCCACACACTGCCATATAATCCTTCACATATGCACCACATATACCTCAAAACACCACTCTCTCTTTAACCCGTCATACTTTTTTATAAACCTCCCTTCACCTCATTACACCTGCGCATTCTCACAAGCAGAATCTCAGCAAAAGGCTTCTATCTTTACCTTAATTCAGATTTCAGATTTTGTCGTCCAGCTCAAGCAGAATGCCTCCGCAGATTGTGAATAAACAATACCATTAAATCAGCTCTAATCATTTACGCACGCGCATGTCAACACACACACACACGCACACACACACGCACACGCGAAATGCACGCGCACACACGCGCAGCGTCGTCATGCAGAAGACGACGATATTGGACTTCACCTCCGACTGCAGCTCGTCCGACGCTGAAAGGTGTGCGGAAATCACGATAATCACATCTTTCGGCAGCAGTCACGAGGATCCCGCCACACTCACGCGGTCACACTCACGCTGTCACACTCCACGAGCCACTGCTGCGTCCGCAAACGCTCCAACTACAATGACTGCAGCAGGATGCATCACTCTGACCGTGTCCATGGAAACTGCGGCAGAATCAACCGACGTCACAGGGATGCATCTGTGCGCGTGCGTGTCAAAAGGATGTCAAAAATGATGAAAAACGGTCCGATGAGCAGCTTTTTATTATGTTATATTATTTTACTGTTTTTCTGTGTATTTTAAATGTGGTGTTATATATATATGCTGTATAAATAAAATTATATTCTATTCTATTCTATATATATATATACTGTAGTCACATTTATGTCATTATTATTATAATGATATTTATGTCATTATCCATACTTTTACAGGTTTTTGGTTATTTGTTCACAAAGTGGAAATGTCTTCCGTGGTGGAGGTGTTTGTCAAAGGCTATAAGTCAAAGAGACTGTGATTGTAATCCTTGCGGTAGTTTTGTGGAAGTTTTGCAGAGGGAAAAACACGTGTGTGAGACCAGGCTGCAGTCTCGCTCAGTATCACACGACCTCGTTCTTTGTCAACTTTCAGAAGTTTTCAGTCTCATTTTATTGCACTTTCCGAGGTTCAAAGGTAACAGCAGTGTATAATCTTGCTTAGATTTTCTGTTCTATGTTACCAATACTTCAATGTGTGTGATACTTGCCTCTTCATAAATAATCAAAGAAAATAATTTTTGTTTTGTGCTTCAAGAAGAAGGTTCTTTTTTGCATAATAATTGTAGTTTAATAAATGAATGAGCAAACACCATTCACAAATCGTTTGTGTTTATTTGATCTCTTTTTCAGGGGTGTAACCTTTTGGAGGCACCGCTGGGATTGCTGTTCAGATGCACATCCTGGCTGCTGGATCCTGTGCTGGCTAAATCCCCCACATCAACCCAGGCAGGCTGCCACGAGGAAAGAGTTGCTGCTCAAGGAGGCCTCTAAGCTGGAAGCCGAGCATCTGTTACCTGTGGCCAGTCAGAGATCAGTGAGGACATTAAAGGTCATCTGGTTCTTCTCACACTGCTGCATGAAAACCATCGAAGAGCTCCAGGAAGAGGTATTGGGTGCATTCTACACTCTGAACAAAGACAATTACACTGGAGATTTGGAACATTTTGGACATAGCAGAGCAGCAAAGTGCTAATGTTAAAGGGTCGTCTCAGATGACGTGTGGAGAAAGAGTAGCCAACAGAGCTTAAAGATGAAGGCATGGAAGAGTTGCTGGCGTTAATGGACACAATCACAGATGTGGTTGTGGTATTAATTAGGAAATGGATCAAACTGAGCAACATGCTGACATGAGTGTAACTGGGGGGGGGGGGGGGGGGGGGGGGGGGGGCAGTAAATGGACAAACCTATGCAGGTAATACCTCTGGAAATACACGTTGTGTAACAAAAGAGACATTTCAAAGTTTCCTCGTGAGAGTTTTAGACTTGAGGCAGAAAGTACTGTTTGCATCTCAAGAGTCAGAGTCAGGGCTCAAATAGGACCCAGGCTTCAGACTTCAGATTGACAGCATGAGAATAGATATGCAGCCCCTCTTACAAGACACTAGTACTTCAGAAGAGCTATAGATGGAGAGGTTAAACATTGCCTGTACGAATGAGACGGAGAGAAGAAACAAAAAGAGATGTAGCAACGCACAGCCAGCGACAAGTGCAAGTATTGTACAGTCAGAAGAGCTAGTCCCTGTTAGTTGCCCCACGAAAGAATCTAAAACCATTTTACCCCCAGAGTTGTTAACAGAGTCAGCAGAACTGAAAACAGGTGTAGCTTCCCTGAAAGGCCTCAGTGCAGAAATAGCTGAGATTGAAGAAACCCTTCAACAGCCGGTGTTTCAGTCACAGCTTATGCCCCACCTGCATTTAGACCAGTGAAAGACCCCCACTCTCTTGTGCCGAAGCAGCCAATTTACAGACATGCATTTGAAAACATCATGGGGTCAATGGTGACTTTAGTTGTAGGTATGAAAAATGTATTTTAGCTGAATTGATTTAAAGCAGTCTGGTGGTCATTGGTAAGTTATGTATTTTGGTTTTCTCCTGATTCATCATGATCATTTAAATTTCAGACCCGTTGAAAATCTTTGGTTTTAAATATGTGATGAAATCTTCCCCAAACCAGCAAAGCCAGAGATTTAAAACTAGGTGCAGTGTGCTCCAAATGCCACCAGGGGGCGACTTCACCCCACTTTGCAGCTAAAAACAAGTCATGTAACAACAGTTTCGACTATAGATAAAAAGATATTCAACAAAACCATTCTCTGTTGGAAAAATATATTCAAAGTTATTGTAATAGACCAAACGCTTGCAGTGCAGAATTTACTTTCAATTTTAATAAGAAAACATGAGGTTTCATTCATGGAAGGAGTAACAAGAAATCCATTTCCACTTGTTTCACGGCCTTTCACTGAATAAACGTCCAGGCCTGGACTACAAAGCTGGATTTTCTCTTATCGATTTAACTTCAGCGATTAAGCCAAGTCCTTGATCATCTAAAGGCCCTGAAGGATTTGATAAACGAAGACAAATCCACAGACATGAAAGACACGTAAAAACAGAGGGACAACCCTTTAGCTCAGGTGGAAGATGAAGACAGAAGAATAAAGTGAGAAAAGGACAGAAGCTCGACGCAATAACAGTCTTTCAACAGTGTTAACCTATAGCAGCTTAACAAGAGAACGGTCCAGGGAGATTTGAGCCGGTCGTGATTATACACTTTAATAAATTATTTTGTCTGATCTTAAAAACGTAGGGACTGTGTTTGCCTCCTTCACTAAAACTACAAGCTGATGCCATGAGAAAGGAGCTTCATGGCTGAAAGCTCTGCCTCCTACTCTACTTTTAGAAACTCTAAACCTTCAATACGGCAGCACTCTGAGAACAAAGTGTTGTGATTGTATAATATGGGACTAATGGCCCATATTATGCCATCATTTAATTGTCTTTGCCATGTGACAAGGCCTGGTTGTTAAGAGCGTCATGTCTTCAGAGAAGAGTTTTAAATTGTATGATTACACGGGAAGTCAATGAGGAGAAACCAATATATATAGAGAAATATCTCTCCTCTCTAATTAATATGCTCCAGGAAGGTTCTGCTTCTCGTCCTCCAATTGGGCTTTTAACGATATGAGAGACTGTTTCCTAAAGGAGAGAAGAGGAATATCTTCAGATTTCTTTTGTATAATGAAATACTGTTACATGTGTTGTGTTACTGGTCCATTGTGTACCCCGCCCTCGCTTATACAGTACATACATATTCTTTCTTAAAGAAGAAGTGACAGGTCTGTGAGAGGCGCCAAATACTTATTTTACCCAAGAATTTACAAATAAATTCTTTAAAAATCATACAATGTGATATCCTGGATTTTTTTTTTTCACACTCTGTCTCTCACAGTTGAAGTGGGACAATTTGCACAATCGGTGGCGGACAAATACTTCTTTGCCCCACTATAGCTGGAATCGGCTCCAGCAATCGACTACCCTGTACAGGATAAAAGCAGTACAGTCGGTGTTTGGATGCTGTTGTGGGGTTTATGTAGAAATTATTTTAAAAGATGCATTCAAGGTGTATTATTCTGGTAAATCACCACATTGCATTTCTTATTATTTTTGTTTTTCTCAAACACTTTAACCTTTACATGTTCAAAAATGTTAAACATGAAAGATATATGGAATTGTATTGAAAAACCATTTTGTTGCTGAAAGTCCAGGAATTGTCTGAAAAATGAGGGTGGAAAGTGTATCCTTATATGAGCTGTTTTAAACTTGTAGCATCTCCTGTACAGTCCTGTTTGTTCTTGAATTGTAACCTGAGTTACTTCTGAAGGTTGATTCATTGAAAGGCCATGAAACTGTCACAAACATTGCTTACCCAAAAGCAAACAGACAAAAATAGAGGTCAAAAGGTTTATTTGTGAAGAGTCTGAAGGCGACCACCGGGCTTGGCAAGAGCGAATAAATTAAGCAGGCTTAGGTTGAAAACACGAGCAAACAAGAGGAACACTTGGGATGAACATGAGAAACTACTGGATGTCTGGACTCTGAGCAACTTAAGTAGGGAGGAACACAGGCGCAGCACATGAGTATAATGGACACATAGGAAAGGACAATTGGATAATTGGAAACATGGAGGGGAGTCACACAGGACCAGAAGTCACACAACCACACGTCACAAGCACAAGAAAGGGACAAATGACAACACAGACCTCATGGGAAATCAGACAGGACGGATGAAGATGTTGTGACAGAAACCAGATAAAATGGATTTCTTCTTTTTTCTTCCATGAATGAAACATCGTTTTCTCTTTTTGTAAGAATTGATTTTGAAAATTATATTTAAATTGAAAGTAAATTAAAATGTTCATATTTGATGACTCAAATGTTTGTCAGACTAAAAGGATGTCAGAGGGTTTGTACTTATGTTTTCACTTATGGTGAGAAGGGGGTTTGTATTCACTTTGCTCTGGACGGTAAATGTTTGATCGGTCACAAGGGATTTGAATGAGTTTCTACTAAACTAAATATCATTTTGTCTAAAGTTTAAACTGTTGTTACGTGACTTGTTTTCAGCTGGTGCTCTGCAAACTGTACTAAAGTCGCCATCTGGTGGCATTTGGCTCACACTGCATGTATTTATTTCCTCCGAGTCTCTGGTTTTGCTGGTTTAGAGAAGATCTTATCGCAGGTTTAAAACCGAATATTTTCGACAGGTCTGAAATTTAAACGATCATTATGGCACAGGAGCAAACCAAAACAACTCACTTACCAATGACCACCAGATTATTTTAGATGAACAAGACTTTTGATGCTTTCAACTGAAGTCCTCATTGACCGAATTATGTTTTCAAAGGCATTAATATATTTTCATGTTAAGGTTGTTTGATGAACACAAGACTGAACGTTTGTCACAGTGAGCATGTTCTTTATGTAGTTTGCATGTTCTCCTTGTGTGTGCATGGGTTTTTCCTCTGTGTTTGTCCTGTGATGGACTGTTAATCTCTTCAGAATGTGTCTTGTTTTGGTATGTTTCAGAAGGCTTTAATATATTCTTTCTTTTCAAAAAAACCTTTATTGATCGACAATGGGCTTTAGAATAATGTTACTAAGACACCATGTTTAGAATACTAGAACAGCACTTTATTATTATTATTTACATGCAAGTTGTTTGTTTTGTAATAAAGAAAAAACAAGTGTGTGAAAACATTTCTCAAAAATACAAGACAAAATAGAAAGATTAGAGAAAAAAAAGATTGTAAACAGCCGACTAGTTACGGCCTCTTAATCAGTGCTGATGATGAGCAGGTGATCCCAGATAACAAATGACAGAAAGCAGAATACTCCCTGGAGAGGTTACCAACCACAGGACCAAATACAGAGGGACAAATAGTCTCATTGACACTGACATTTACATCTAGTCAATTATCCTCAAAGATGTTTTTGGTCCGGGGGAGGGGACCAGAGAAAATCCCCACACATGAGCAAACACGAACACAGCTGGACCTAAACTAATATTGATCATTGTGAGGCGAGAGCTTTAACCACTACGCCACCATGTGGCCGGGAAAGAACAACACAAACACAGAAAAGAGGAAGAGGGGAGAGACAGGACAAACTGCAAACCCTCCCAGCTTTGAGCACATTATGACAGGACAGGCTGGAGGACACTCAAGTTACTTTTCTCTGTGAATTGAGGTAACGCCACTACTACTAAGTGAATTTCTTTTTCCTTTCATTGCGATGTATTTGGAGCTCTTTTAAAGGTGCAATAAGCAGCTTTTAAGGGTCAATCTGAATCAATAAAACCTCCAGTGATATTCAAAACAATTGATGCATTATCTCAAAGACAATGTTTTTGACGTGCTGTTAGTACATCTTCCAAAGTTGTTGAGTTTTTCAACTTGTCCCAGCCTGTTAAGTCTTGCAATACAAAGAAACCACAAGTGGAATCATTTACACAGGTGCTGATGTTCGTGGCAAGTGGGGTAGATTTACCCCCATCCGGACCACCGCAATATATAATCAAAACAAAGAGACAAAACCCTGAAAGCCAGGCAATGGACAATCTGGTGACTGGATTTCACTTATATCTCACCTTTCCACCACTTGGGCAGTCACCAAAGCGCTTTACATTGTTAATCACAATCACCCACGCATTCACACGCCAATGAAGGTGGCTGCCATGTAAATAAATAAATGATAAATGGACTCACTTATATAGCGCCTTTTCGCTGACAACAGCCCCAAAGTTCTTTACATAGCTCATCACATTCACCCATTCACACACACATTCACACACCACTGGAGGCTGCAGCCTTGCAAGGCGCTGTCACTCCAATATAAAGCACTAACTCCTTCCATTGGGAGCAGTTTGGGGTTCAATGTTTTTGCTAAAGGACACTTCGATATGTGGAATCAAACCTGCAACATTCCGATTGAGACACGACCTGCTCTACCATCCGAGTCACAGACGGGCACCGAATTGACTCAACAACACCAACAGAGGCATGACCAAAATGTTTTTGTGGTCCTTTGTCAATTAATAGCAAAAAAAAAAAAAAAAAAAAACTGACTGTGTCGGTGCTTGTTTTGTTTGTTTGTTTCTTTAGAGCCTGACAATGTGATCACAGGATGTCGAGATCTTTTTCTGGATCACCTCGAAGACCTGCGGCTGAGACAGAAGGTAATAAACAGGCCACACATCTGAACTTCACCACACCAAACATTCTTTATGTCTTCACTTATTGTCAGAGTAAAGCATCCAAATGAAGAAAAAAATAAATAAAAATTGTGTCGTGGTTGTTGTTGCCCTGAAGTTTTTGTTGGTCGTAAACCACTGTGCTTTATGATAACGGCTGTTCCTCTCACTAATTCATGTTTAGTTCACTCTAGTGTTTTCATTTACATGTACAGAAACCAACATGATCTCATTTCTTTCATTTCTATAAAGCATGTTTAAGTTTCATTTCCACGAGAGCATTGAAAGTTTTGTCAGCATCAACTGAAGAAAGCTTCAACATGACGCCCTGTTCACTGACAGCTTATGTCGGTAGCTGAAAACATTTCACTGATAGTTCAGGGCTGAAAGGGTGGGAAGCACGTTCATGTTGTCAGTCTGCCGACCTGGCCAAAAAAAAAGTTTCTCTTCTGCACAGTAACTTCCTGTTTTCACCAGCTAGTCTGAAGTTAGTTCACAAACACAGGTCGTGTTTTTCAAAGCACTGGATCCGTGTCTGGCAGGCCTCAAGCTGTAGCCTAAAGGCATCACTCAACGGGTCTTTTTAGACAAAGTAGACCACTGAGGCTCAGATCATTTCCATCTGCAGACCAAACCAAATAGACCCAGGCGGAGAGCAAATATCTAGTCTCTTTTATTGACCCGTTTCTTGCTTCATCGGCGATATTCCCTTTGAATCGAGCGAAAAGAAACCATCGCTTTTCTTCTTGAGTCCGTGAGAGTTAAGAGTTAACTGCTCTATTTCCCTTTTTGTACAGTACTACTACTGTGGTTTATGTTCCACTTCCATAAGTGTGGTGTCATTGTTGACTTACTGCTGCAGAGCAGAAAAAATAGACCCGGTTTCACTGTTACCACGTGGAAATGAGAAAAGGGGAAGGAAGGTTTCCATCACATATTTTCACTTTTACTAACAGACATGTGACTTTTTCAAAAGTCAAAAAAACACACGAAAATCCCCTTTATTTGTTTGTCACAATACTAAATATGTTGTAGTGTCTGAAATAATTAGATTTTTATTAAAAAAGGCTCTCTGATTAGTTTTTTTTTTTTTTTTTTTGCCATAGTGTAGTTGACTACCAGAAAGAAAAGCATAAAATATGTTTTTCAGTCTTTCATAGAAATAGCCTTCAATAGCTTTAATACGTTGAACATGATTAACGCAGGCATATAGGGAGATGTTAAAACGACGACGTGCTGCGGGCAGTTCATCTATAAACCTCACATGCACCGGAGTACTCAAAGAAAACCTACCCAGGCACAGGGAGAACTTGCAAACTCCACACAGAAAGACTGAAAGTTCAAATCAAGAACCTTCTCTCTAAGAGATGAGGCTACGCAACACTACACCACCGTGCAGCACAAACACTATATCATCTTACATCATCAACAATTGAAAATGAAAATGGAAACAACTACTAAATGCGGCAATGTCGTAGTGTCCCAGCATTCTAATGGATAGAAATCTGAAAACATACCATGTGAACGGGCTCAGTCTTTTTACGTAAAAGAGTTAGCTCCAGCAAAGTGCTCACATACTTTATGTTTGGGGACAATGCATTAAACAGGAAGTACACTTAGTGGTAATCCGATAAATCTAATCCAACAAGCCCCAGCCACAGCCTGAACACACCTTCACTTAAAAATGTTTTAGTTTTCCTAATGGGGACCTCCATTTGTGTTCCCATGGTGACATGAGCCCCCAATGGTTTCAGGTTTAGTTCAGTCCTTAGTCTTTTTCTCCAGTATAGAAGAATAGGCACACACAAACACATCATGTACAATAAATGCTCTGATAGTTTCCGGATATTGTTGTTATTGCCAATCATTTTGAGGATAAAAAGACAACAAAACAGAATAATTAAGGGGAAGATGAAAAAAAAGGAGAATTTGATTTTTCACTGGAGGAGAACAAAATGGTGGACAGGATGAAAAAATCTATAGG
This sequence comes from Lipophrys pholis, assembly GCF_963383615.2. Taxonomy (NCBI): domain Eukaryota; kingdom Metazoa; phylum Chordata; class Actinopteri; order Blenniiformes; family Blenniidae; genus Lipophrys; species Lipophrys pholis. The sequence goes on from NC_137630.1 coordinate 17,937,799, forward strand.
AACAGATGAAAATTTAGAAAGGATAGATTATTAGGTTTTCCTTTATTGATCCCTCTTGGGGAAATTAATTCTCCTCATTTAATCTTAACAACACTTGGAGCATTCGGGAGCTGATACGGGTTTAAGGGTCATGCTTAGGGACCGACAGTGGTGACAGGTCAGCTGTAGTGTTCAATCACAAAACTATTTTTTTTTCTTTTTTCTTATTAATATTGATTCCACAAAACATAATCCCATCAACCAGTTTACATCATGTGTACACGTGTTTCCGGCCAATCAGAAAACTGATCTCAAATTGTGGTGGTGGTGGTGGTTCAGAAAAATCAGAAGATCAAAATTAGAGGGAAGAATTTGATTTAAAGTTTGACTTTGTTTTTTTGAGAATAATTGAGAATAATAATTTCTCTGTTAAAAGCACCTAGAAATGACTGTGTTGTATTTGGTGCTATATAAATAAAGTTGAATTGAATCGAATTGCCTTTATGTTTCCCACAAAACTTTACAAAATACTTTTATTTAACCCTTTAAAAAAAACATTCACCTCCACAGGTAGGAGCGGAGGAGGACACAGGACGTGCTTTCACTTCGCCGGAGCGGAACTTTTGTGGGACGGTCCCTGGGCCGCAGTGAGCGTGAAGAGAGGAGGCAGCGCGCAGCCGCTTTCACCGCGCGCTGGTGCAACAACATGAATGACCGAGGCAGGGAGACACTTCGCCGCTTCAACACGAGCCCCGCTCGCTCCGTCTGAGCCGGATTCATCACGCCACCCGCCACCCCCCCACCGGGACGGTGTCACCCGGTTCCCCGGGTCCGATCCGTCGCAGCAGCGTCGCCGGAGCGAGACGCGTCAGCGGGATGTTCCAGCCTCCATCTTCACCGCGGAGATGAGCGGCTTGTAGGCAGCTGACAGGCGAGTGTCGGCGTTAACAGGTTGGCAGGGCTTTCGCCATCATGCACAAGTTTTACTCCAGACAGCGCAGCGCCACCTCCAACGTCGGATTTGTTCTTGTTCGTGCGCAATACGTGTCCGTTTCTAACGTGTCCTTTGAGATAATATTTCTATAACACTTTACTGAAGAATCGGGTTTATTCTCATACATGCATGCATATAAATATTGCCTCAGATCACCTTACATATGTTATTAATATGCAGGCAGGTTCCCTTTACATCAATCAGTAATATAGATTATGAGATTACCTGCGAATTGTTCACAAAACAATAAGTTTTTCGTGTGTGTCCTCTTCACCGTATGTGACCCTTGAGGGTTTCCTTTCTGACAGAACATGGAGTCCACATTGTGGCAACGTATGAATGAAGTGTCTGTCAAAGGTGACACACATGCAGATTAAAGAAAAACCTCAGTGCAACAGTGTCAAATTTACTTTTAATACCTTATTTAATAAATTGTGTTCAATTAAATTTGCAAAACAGACAAAGGATTGAAGAGAAGAAGATCAGGTGCAACATATCGTTCAGACAGTCACTCTGAATGAGCTGCCCTTAATCTAGTAGAAATACATTATCAAGGCTTTGCACAAAATCTGCACACACACACACACACACACACACACACACACACACACACACACACACACACACACACTGTTACACGGGCTGCATGTTCACTGCACACACATACAAGCTGTACTGTAGTGGATGTTAATAGTGGACGTATTAACCCCGGCTGTGCTTCTTCTACTGGTGTTGCTGTGAGCAGCGGAGGAGCTGACAGTAAATGAGAGGCCGCCACCATGCCCCCGGGGAAGTATGGGATGCAGGAGGAGTGGGAGAAGGAGGGGGATCAGGAGATCGTCATGGACTTCCTGCTGCCGACTGGGATCTTCCTCAAATTCCCAGTGTCTCGAAATGACACCATCAAAAACATCAAAAAAGTAGGTGGTCTCCCTGAGATCGACATGTATCCATCAGCGCCTGCTTTTTAAAAGCGCATGTATTGCCTGTTTTTCCGCTCTTACACCGTGAGTAATGTGATCATACACTGCAAATGTATCTATTACAGGATAGCGCTGTGCTTCTAATAGACTGTAATTGATTGAGTGCAGCAGAGCGCTGTGGCTTCGATGACCACAACTGCAAAATGTTGTTATTTACTATATTTACTGAATGTGCTTTTAAACAAATTGGTTGACTTAATACCTTCTTCAGACATTAAACTGATTAAAATACTGCACAGTTCAAACAATGCTCAGGAGTATTTGGTGCATCTGAAACGAGAAGGAGCTCCGGCTCTCCTCTGTGGTAAACACAGCCAGATCTCTGCTGTTAAATGTGAGTGTGCAGCTGAATGTGCCAACAGCTCTGCCACTTCAGGCTGTTTGATTTAGCTCTCTTAAGTAATGATACTTTTCAATGCTGTTAAGATGATTAAAAGACTAAATGTCTCTCCGGTGATGCGGATTCACTAAGAATTTTAGCTCGTGTTCAAAAACTACTGAGGTCATTTCCCCGCCTACTGATTACTGATCTTCGACTGAGCCTCACTTCACACTTTTAAAAATGGTCATTGCACATGTTGCGGTATTTCCAATCGCGGTCCTGATGTGGCGTGCTTTTACATGACTCCTGAAGCAAACATTTCACAAGCAGCGAGAGCACACTGTACACAGCCGGCCATAAACCTCAGGCGCTCAGCTCTCAGCCCTGCTGTTGTCTCTTGTTTCAGATGGTCTGGAAAAATGCCAGAAGCGAAGCTCTGTTCAGCGGGCTGGGCGATCCTGACGGGTACGTCTTCACCTGCATCAACCAGACGGCAGAGAGGGAGGAGCTGGAGGAAGAGTCGAGGCGCGTGAGCGACGTGCGGCCCTTCATGTGCGTGCTGAGGCTCGTGGCCAGGGAGGGCGACCGAGTGGAAAAACTCACAAACACTCAGATCAGCCTGCTGATCGGCAAAGGTCAGTAACTAATATTGAATGATACATTTAGATTCTGGATCTAAATATTTGAATGACATGAGATTTGTCTCATAATGTCAGCTGGTAGTGGTCGGCCTGAGGATTCCATCCCTTGAAGTCTTGTTGTCCGTCCCACATTGAGCGACAGTGTTCCTCAAATGTTCGCCTGTTCGTCTTTCACAGTCACGCATCATACGATAGAAGACAACAGAAAAGTTTCTTTGCACATATTTTAATTCAAATTGTTGAAACGCTCGTGAAATTTGATGAAATTCTTCCATTTATTATAGACAAACTAAAAGTATTTCAGCCATTTATTTTTTATTTGATCTATGATCGGTTTTAGCTTATAAATCCTAAAAATCTAAATAAAGTATTTTAAAATATTAGAATAATTCTGATCTGTTTTGATTTTCCTGTTTCTTTTTTCTTTCTCCTCTTTCTGTTTTGTTGTGCCCATATGACCAAACCAGAACACTGAGTGGCGTTGAGCCTGTCCGAGTGAACACAGCGCTCAAAACCGGTGCAACATTACAAAATGGAGTCTAAAGTACTGTATTATTGCATTCATATATTCAAATTACTTGTAGTTAATCTCAGTTTGTGATGATGCACCACAGACAATGCTGCTCTGAGACTCTTCTCCACCCAGACTTTCATGAAAACGTTTGTTGCCATTATTTAGTTTCAATGATCCATTCCAGCCTTAAAAAAAAAGAAAAAAGCCTGTGATTAGTTCAGTTTCTTTCCCAACCAGAAAAACAACCGTCACATCGAGCACTGCATGAATGAATAGTTTTAAAATATATATATTATGTAGGGATGAAACTAATCTGTCTGTGTTAGCCAATTGAACCATTGATAAACTATGTTATATAACTAGTGGCCAACTTAGGGTCTCACAAAATCACACACACCTTTGGGCAGATTAGAGTCGTGATTTTAAGCTGAGCAAACCAGAGAACTCTGAGAAACTCTATATTTAACTTAATTTAACTGGTATTCTATAAGTCATGTTGTTCAGTACGTTTCCGTTTCATCAGAAAGCATTCCGTGTTTGAAATGAGGAAGTGTTCCACCGCCTGTATGATTTTTTTATTTTTATTTTTTAATGTATTGTTTGAACGATTATCGTGAATTTTCAGGTCTTCATGAGTTTGAGGCCCAGAAGAACCATGAGGTGAACGAGTTTCGGGCTAAAATGCGCACCTTCTGTGAGGAAAAGGCTCAGGAGCGCCAGAATCTCCCCTGGCAGCAGTGGATGGAGTACAGTTTCCCTTGCGAGCTGGAGCCCTGCTGCTCCCCGCCCGGCTGCGGGAGCGCGAAAACTAAAAACACCAAGAAGATCTTCATCAACGTCAAGTTCGAGGCCAGTGAGGTGAGTTGATCCGCCGCTGCAGCTGTCCTGAGTCATATAGTCGCATTGTTAAGACAAATCAAATCGAGTGTTTTGCCATGACAGCGCAGCTGCAGGGAACTCCACAAAGTGCACTGGAAATAAAAAAAAAAACCCTACTGTGCTTCAGATTTGTGTAAAGACACTGTGGAGGATGAAGTAAATGTGAGAATCTTTTGAAATCCCCCTCCAACACCACAAACACAATCTACAAATCATCACTGGAAAAAAAACAACAACATCCGCACACGCAAAAGTGATACTTTGCATTATTTTTCTTTCTTTTTTTTTTTTTTTTAAAGAAATTGCCACCTTTCTTTTAAATGAAGCTGTCTGCCTGCACCCATAGGAGAGCTTCATGCTGCAGCAGGACCCTCAGGACCTCCCAGTGGCTCTGATGAGGAGCGCCCTCAAGAAGAAGGCCACTGTGTTTCGCTCGGTGCGGCAGGAGCCCGAGGACTACACGTTGCAGGTCAACGGGCGGTGGGAGTTCATTTATGGGAAACACCCGCTGTGCCAGTTCAAAGTGAGTCGCTGCGACGGGCTCTTGAGAAATGCCTGTTCACGTGGAAATACAGTCTATTCCCTTCCATTTGACACTATTTTCATTTCAAACACCTGAAAAGATAAGTAGATTGCATGACCCTCGTCATAAAGGGTAAAGCATTTAACATTTTGAGTCACGGTTACGTTTACACTAAGTTCCAGCTCGTCTTTGCGAGACGTTTCCAACAACTTGCATGAAATGATAGTTTACGGGCTTTCTCTCAAATTTATGATGAGCAAATTAATTATGAAGCCTTAGCATTGTGTTTTTGCAGTTCTCTTGGGTTTGCATGTCTTTAAAATGGATTTAATTTTCTCTCTGAATATAATCCCTAAGATTTAGACCAAAGCTCGTTTCTCTTCCTCACATTTGAGGGTTTTGTGTTCAACAATCTTTCTGGATGAGTTGCAGAGAAGCAGACTCTCATGTATCCAGACAGTCAGGATGGAGTGAATTATTTTCCAACAGCCGCTTTGTCTCCTTTTCATGGGTATGCAAACCTTAGATAGGTTTCCTTTTGACTGTGTCCCGTCATGCGTCACTCAACCCAATGTCTGCAGTTGTTATTTGGAGCAGGTGGTCGATATTAACAGAAATGATTGTCAGGTCGGGGTGTGTGACGATTTCGGTGGCAAGGGACTCGACTCCTGATTTTAAATCTGCAGCGACTTGCTGGGGTGACTCATGTCGGTCTAGCAGCCCTGCAAAAAGGAACTGCATCCATCCACACGTAATGAGATTTTGGCTGCATTAACCTACAGCAAATGAGCAGCCTTCAGGAGTTAACCAGACCTCTCAGAACACTGGGAAATATCTGGGAGTGAATTGTCTAATGACTCTACCCCCAACAACGACAACAAGAACAAAAAAAAAACACTAAAGAAAGAAAACTGTTCCTTCTCCATCTTTTATGTTCCCCTAGTACATGTTCTCGTGTTTGAGAAATGGCCAGAACCCTCATCTTACCATGGTGCATCACTCCACCATCAGTAAATATCAGGAGGAGCAGGGAAGAATGTGCAGCCAGGTGTACAAGTCTCGCTCCCTGTCCAGACCTCCTCCCCTGCCCCTGAAAAAGGTAAGACGTCAGCCATCTCTCATTAACAGAGCAGCGATGTATCCTCCGTCTCTCTCTCTCTCTCTCCCTCACAAGCTTGTTCCTCAAGCAGCCTGTGGACTTTGGCACACATAAAATGTACTGTACAGTGTAGATAATTGACACATCTGCCTGCATTCGCTCCAGTCCAACACAGAGCAGACTACAGTTCAGTGACACATCAGGCTCAGGATGTCATACAAATGTGTTTTAAAGGCATGAATAATGCAACTTGTGTCCATGTTCATGTCATTTTAAAAGAAAATGACAGTCCTTTGTTCAAAAGTAAGACAGAAAGGCATCAGATTGCGCTTGAAAATGTCAAATGCTGTAACCACAGGAATATGACAAATACTGATTTCAAATGACTCAAAACTACATAAACAACAGAAAACGAATTGCTAAAAAGAATTAATTGGTTGTCTTTCTTCTTCATATGACTAAACATAAGCAATCGTAATAGTTTCATTTATTTTTATTACAACTTAATGTACTTCAGGCATCTTTCTTCAGTTTTCTGTTTGTTCCTCTTTCTTTTCTGTCTTCTTGTGCTTCCATCTTTTGACCTGTTGCCAAACAGGAAACTATGTCAGGAAACTTCCAACTCCAATGAAAGCAACGAATGTAGATTTAAATAACGAGAGTGAAGAGTCACATTTTTCTCTCCTGTGTTTCCTTCCTGCAGCAGAACACCTCGTCTCTCTGGTCCATCAGTGAGCCGTTGTCTATTCACCTGCTGCAGGGCAGCCGAGTCAACGCAGACGAAGGCATGAAGGTTGGTGTGGTTTTGTGTGGGTTTTCTCTCTTTTTGCTGCTCAATGAAATGCGACATTCGCTTGTTTACTAATATGTCAATTTCAGTTGTGGGAGCAGTGGTAGTTTGAGGTGTAAATGACAGAGAGATCACATGGTCCAGACCACACATTTCCCATAATGCATCAAGGCGGTTGGTTAAAACTTAAAAACAGGAAGTGGGGAGGGCTTATCTGGTTTTCACGTCTCATTCTGAGGCCTAGATTCTAAGAAAAAAGGCAGACTTCGTGCATCACTTTTGGATGCACTTCTTTTCTCTCTCTTTTTTTTTTTTTTGGAAGATGCTGCTTGCGTTGGGCTACTATTACAGAAAAGCCCTGACCTGCCTGCAAAAAAGTCATAGTTTTTTCTAAAATTGAGTCAGAAAAACAGTGAGAAGGAGGGAAATCTGTTGGTGCACGTCTGTGTTTCTAATTCTGTTTCATAACTAACTGTGTTACTCTTTAGATGGGTTATTAAGTGCAAGCGCACTTCCGGCCGCTGCCTCAGTGCATCATAACTCATGGCTAATTTGCCCTGTCACATAATTATCAGTCATGTCTGCAGTTGGCAGGCAGAGGTTTGAAAACGCACCCCGGGGGGGGGGGGGGACAGCCACTCGTATATTTTGTAAATATAAATTCAGACTATCTTGATTTGGCAAAAGACTGAAGCTTAATGGCCGTACTATATTGGATTATGACTCTTGTGGTTGTTTATCATTTTGGAAGGACCCCGCATAGCATTAAAAGGTTTCAGAGGGCTGCTCATGTGATGAATGTGCAGACCCTTTGAGTCATAGCCTGAGTGACACAGGAAACTCTGAATCATCTCGCGAAGTCTGTAAATATTCCACAAACAACCTTCCACTCGCAAGTGCTAAAACATCTTCAGCTTCCAAACCACATGTCATCACCTTGTCTGATCCCCCCTCTGTGTGTCTGTGTGTGTGTCTGTGTGTGTGTGTGCAGCTCGTGGTGCAGGCTGGTCTGTTCCATGGTAGCGAGCTGCTCTGTAAAGTGGTGACGAGCTCGGAGGTGACGGTGTGCTCCGAGCCGCTCTGGGACCAAAAGCTGGAGTTTGATATCAATGTGGCCGACCTGCCTCGCATGAGCCGCCTGTGCTTCGCGCTCTACGCCGTCATTGAGAAGACCAAAAAGCCCCGCGGCACCAAGAAGAAGAACAAAAGGGCGGTGAGTATTGAGGCCTCGCTGTGCAACTCTGCGAGTGAGCGGGTGGGTGGGTGTGAATTTGTTAGCAAGCACAAACAGATCTGTTTCCTCTCCTGTGTGTATCGATTCTATAGTCGGTGTGTGTGTGTGTGTGTGTGTGTGTGTGTGTGTGTGTGGGTGTGTTTTGCCGCTGCGTTGGGTTGTGCAAGTGTGTTCAGTGGCAACGCTGCGGTTACCATTTCATCCGCTTTAGCTCTTTTATCTGTGCATCACTCTGAGGAAGGAAGGCATTGGCCATCAATTTCAAAGAATTGTAAATTCATCGTCACAGTGGCCGTCATGCACCACACTCTATCCTCCTCTGGGGACACTTCCAGTTTTCTGTGATAAACAGTGAATATATGAGGACACAAGTGATCTGTCAAAACTTTTCAACAACTTTCTTCAGTACGCTTGTATAGCTCAATTGAAGCCAGTACTGCAGGTAGTGTTTTAATGTTGAGGCCACAACAATAACATGCATAAATCTAATCGATATATTAACTTTTGATGTGTTGTTTTTGCAAACGTTTCAAATCATTTCAGGGTATAGAATTTACTTTTACTGTGGGGGGGGGGGCGGAAACTGGAGTACCTGGATCAGAAACCACACATGCAGGGGAGAACATGCAAATTCCCCAAAAGTCCACAAGCCCGACTCGTACTCGAACCTGGGATATTCTCGCAGTGAGGCAGGAGTGCTTACCACTGCACCACTGTGCATTTTGTGTTGATAACAAATGAAAATGGATTGTTTATGGTTTGATTTTCCATTGTTAAGTCAACACAATGACTCATACAGATCTCAACCACTTCACTGTCTTTTGTAGAGCGTCTTAACTCTTCACAGGGTGCTAATTCAAATACTAGGAAATTCATCATTTCAGCAATAATCTTGGTTTGGACAAAGAAAAACAAACAAAGATATTTTTGAGTATAAACTTCCTAGTAAATTGTTATGAAAGATTCTTAAAAACGACTTCCACTTTTTTTTTTTTGATTGTGTGAAGTGAGAGGGATCAGTTTGACTGAACGACACGCTTTGCCAAAACACAACCGTGTGTTCATTGAGCACAGTAAAGCAGAAGCTGCATGCGTTTTTATAAACTTCACTAAACCTGGAAACCCTACAAAAGCAAAGAGTATTACTAGTTAGTACAACTAATTGAATTGTGTATTTCATAACTGTCATTTGCGTAATACAGTGAGTTTGGAAGAAATGTGGAATTTACGAAAACTGATGAAAGGTCCGAAAGTTTGAATATCAGTCAAAAAAAGGAATCTGTTGCAAACCTTATTACATTTTAGTGTAAAAAGTATTCATCAGTGGTCACTCTATTTCAGTTGAGACGCTTATAGCTGTGAGCTTTTTGGTATTTACAGTAAAGACGAGCACTTTTATCACAACAGCAACACTCACCAGCTTGGACGATTTTAGTGAACAGCAACAAATGCTAATTTTTCATGAATCGTGGTTTCAGCATGTTTTTGTTTTGAGTGCCGCGCACGGCAGCTGTGGGCAACGTGTCGGAGCAGACCTCTGGTTTGCACCAGGTGTGTGTTTCAGGGGCATCGAGGTCGCTTCTGCTTTCTGGGCCACTTCTCTCTTCTTCTGCCTGGAAGAGAAGTCCTGCAGCCAGAAGACACAATGACTGACGGAAATGAAGCTATTTTAAAGTCGGACATGTTTATCTGTGTCGCCACTTTTTTTTTGGGGGGGGGGGGGGGGGGGGGTGATGTGTGCTCAATTAGTTTTTCACACGTTTACTTGATGGACGTTGTTTGTTTTTTCTCCTACCTATTTGGAAATGGAATTCACTTGAATTCCTGTAAATATAAAAATTGTCTTTGGTATCTTTTTTTTTAACTTTAAGTGGACGTTTTTGTCTTCACTGCATGTTTTTAATCAATTTTTAATTCATTGAGTTCTTGCAAAAGTAAAATGTTGTTCTGAATATGTCGGGAATACAAATTAACCTAAAATCTAACTTGCAAACAGAGTAAATTATTCAAAGTTGTTTTTTTCATTGTTCTAAAAAAGAAAATCCTAGAATAAGTTTCAATTCTTTATCAGGGAGGTTCCACATTTCTTCCAAACTACAATAATTCAATGAAGGTCACGAAATACTAGATGTTTAAATGTTTGTGCTAAGATGTTTTCTACAATTAGTAAAATGTATGAAAAATACAAATACATGCTACTCACAATAACCGAACACTATTGTGTTTTGGCAAATTTATTATGTCCTTTTAAAAACGTCCTTCGGCCATACATTGAGAACTATGCGTTATCTTGGTTTGTTTTTAGCAAGGGCCAATGGGTTTTATGACACAATGTAAAATATTGTTGTTTATTATTGACTTTGAAAGGTAATCAAAGTGTAAAGATTTTTCCGATCAGTGCAATCTGGAAGTTACAGAGTTCGGTTTTTTATATTGGAAAGTTGGAGGGGAAAAAGGGGGAAAATCAGTTGCATGTTGGAAGCTGCTTTTTCTCCCCAAAACTACAATGTAGTGGTTAACACTTTGGCCTCGTAGCGAGAACTGCCCTGTTCGAATCCACGTTAGACTTGGCGGTCTCTCTGTGTGGAGTTTGCATGTTCTGCTTGTGCAAGTTTTGTCTTCTCTTCAGGTTTCCTCACAAAGTTAAATGTGTATTTGAGGTGAATTGGCGTTTCTAAGTCGCCTCTCGGTGTGAATGTGTGTGACTGACGACCTGTCCAGGGTGTACTTCACCCACTGCCAGATGGGATCAGCTCCAGGACATCTGAATAAAAGAATGTTTGGATATAACCGAGCAAATGTGATTTAACTTTGTCTGAAAACTGCTGATGAGAAAGTGAGTTTTCTCACTTTTCTGTGCCATTTTTGTTTTCCACTCTTTAGGACATCATGTTAGACATTGTTAATCATCACAGATGGCCAACCAACAAATCTCATCCTGCTTCTCTCTGTGTGCGCCTCTTCAGGACTGCCCGATAGCCTGGGTGAACACCATGGTGTTCGACTACAAGGACCAGCTGAAGACCGGGGAGTTCCTCCTGTCCACATGGCCATCTGTACCCGGTACTTTCAGCCTCGCCTCTTGTTACATTTCCTCCTCTTCACAAGCAGCTCACATGTTCACAGCCTCCTCCACAACGTTTGGCGGCTCACAGTGAGGTCTGAAATACCCGGTGTAACATGTGGCCGCGTGTTCACGTGTTTCATGGTTGCTTATGCACAAGATCGCCTTTTTAAGACGTTGAAATGCCTGTTTGAAGGTTAAAATCATTTCTCTAATACATTGGCTTTAAATTATTATTATTATTATTTTTTTTTACGTCTGTTAATAGTCGCTCCTACTTTTGAAGCGACATGCACTGTGTTCACGATTTCCCATCTCGTTCATCATGTTTACATCACAGATGATAAAAGTGAGCTATTGAACCCGATGGGAACCGTGGAGAAGAACCCTAACGTGGACAGTGCTGCTGGACTCCTCATCCGCTACCCCAACATTCGGCCTCACCCGCTCTATTATCCTCCACTAGAGAAGGTACTGAAACACCAGCACATACTGACGTTTATCATCGATACAACAATCGGCAAAAAAAAGAAAGAAATCCTCCTCTGCTTTCAGATTACTGATGTGGAGAAAAATGTTGCTCCAGTTCTTCCCACTAAAGAAGAGGTAAGAATTTCTCACACAAGTCACAATTAAGGTTAAAAATGACATGTGTCTTGTGTTTCAACCTCATTGTTGTGAATTTGTGGCTGTAGTACATGAGACTAAAAGAAATCATGGACAACAAGAACTACACAGAGTTCTTCGAGGACGAGAAGGAGCTCCTGTGGAAGCTCCGCACAGAAGTCCGTGATCGATTCCCAGAGAGTTTGTCCAAGCTGCTCCTCATCACCAAGTGGAATAAGCGTGAGGACGTGGTTCAGGTATAAACAGAGAGTGTGTGAAGAGTTTTTACCCACTGAGGTACAAGCTTTTGGGCAGAAATGATGACGTATCTGTTCGCCTGCTCCATTTTGCTGGAAGTCGATGCAGCTTGCACCTTCAAAATGTTATAAAGTTACGATTTGATTGTCCTCAGATGGTGAGTTTACTCAAGAACTGGCCGGACCTTCCTGCCATTCATGCCTTAGAGCTCCTAGACTACAGTTTTCCAGACCCGACCGTCCGCTCGTTCACCATCAGATGCCTCAGGAAGCTAAGGTGGGAACATATTTCCGATCACGTTTTAGCGGCACATTGCAACGGGGGTCTTAAGAATATTCTTTGCACACAGTGACGATGAACTGCTACAGTACTTAATCCAGCTGGTCCAGGTCCTGAAGTATGAGTCCTACCTAGACTGCGACCTCACCACTTTCCTGCTGGAGAGGGCTTTGTCCAACAAGACGATAGGACACTTCCTGTTTTGGCATCTCAGGTGAGATGCAGTTTATTCATTAAAAAAAGAAAACCAGGGCATGTGTGGCTTTTTGTTTTACTGGACAACGTGTGTGTGTGTGTGTGTGTGTGTGTGTGGTTTTTTTCTTTTTCTTAAATTTTTTTTTTTTTTTGTAGGTCAGAGATTCATGTGGCATCTGTAGGTTTGCGTTTCGGCCTGATTCTGGAGGCATACTGCAGAGGAAACATCTACCACATCAAGCTCTTAACCAAACAGGTAATCACACGAATAACCACACGACCTTCAAGCTCCGCATTGTCTGTTGTTTTGTATTAAATCTCTCTTTCCTTCCACCCAGAATGAGGCTTTGGGCAAAATGAAGGCCCTGAGCGACATTGTCAAGTCGGGCTCCCAGAAGATGACGGTGGAGGACTTAAAGCTGTGCATCAGGCAGGAGTCGTACCTGGAGGCCTTGTCAGACCTGCGGTCACCTCTCAACCCCAGCATGGTCCTGGCTGAGATCTGGTTAGTATATACACACACACACTTCACCCCTGACCCCTCAATCCTCACAGCTAAGTGTATAATCTCTACTGAAACAACTGTGGGATTACATCTTCACCCTTAAAAACATGTCAATCGGTGTCGAGTCCTGCGTCTTGTCCACATGTTAAATCAGACCCTATGTTTCTTCTTTAGCCTGAGAGAAATACAAGACCTGCAACATGTTTCAGTTTCAGAGCTGCGTTTGCATGTTGTTAAACTAACTCAACTAAGTTTCTGCAGATTCTTAAAAAGCCTTGAAAGCCCTTGATTGAGTTTTTGACAGTAATGAGCTAGAGGTGTTTTAACATTTCTAGAATTGTAATGATAAGCAGTTGAGCCCGACTGAATTCATCTTCATTCATTTATTTGTTCATCAGGTAAAATCAATTTTTAAGAAAGCCATATTCCAAAGTCATTTGACATTAAAATGATAATGAAACTATCACATTATTGTTGTTGGAGTTGTATTGTAATTTTTGGGGGGTTTCTTTATTTCTTGTGTATGAAGTCTTCCAAATAATTCGGACCTGAGCGCCGGGTGGAGTCACGGGAGAACAAATAGGTTCATAATATAGATGTACAAACAGGTGCAAGGTGTGTTTTTGACCATGGCATTATGTGGCATTACACGGAGTAAAGCGTGTTTGTGGTATTATGTTGGATCACGACTGTGAGCAACACAGTGACGACCTTTTTTCTGCATCTTCAATATTACCATGTGTTAAAAATGTTGTTGTTTTTTTGCTGTTGCAGTGCAGATAAGTGCAGATTTATGGACTCCAAGATGAAGCCGCTCTGGCTGTTGTATAAGAACCCCTTGGCTCAAGGCGACATGGTCGGCATCATATTCAAAAATGGAGATGGTGAGATACCAGAGAATCCAAACACACGGTGCCTTACACACAGCGATCACACAATTCAAGTAACAGAATACAGGGAGATGGGGAAATATTTCAAAGATTATGGTGGAAATATCACTTGTTAATTTAGAATGTGTTGTTCCTCTAATTATAGGAATGTTAATGATGAAACAGTAAAAATGTTCAGGTTGGGATCATTGATTAGATTTTTATACTCATCATTTTAGATCTTCGGCAAGACATGTTGACTCTGCAGATGATCCGGCTGATGGAGAACTTGTGGAAGAAAGAAGGCCTGGATCTGAGGTGGGGGTTGCATCTTGCAAAAATATATAGATGTTTTTCCATGGAAACACTTTCTTTCTGACCCGATGTTGTTCGTCTTACCTGCACCTGAAGGATGATCCCATACGGCTGTCTGTCCACGGGGAACAAAATGGGACTGATTGAAGTTGTGAAGAACTCGGACACCATTGCCAATATACAACGTAACAACAGTAACAGTGCTGCTACCGCTGCTTTCAACAAGGATGCCTTGCTCAACTGGCTCAAGTCGAAGAATCCTGAGTGAGTATGAGGAACCAAAGTGTGTGTATAACTAAAAGCCACTTTGCGTGAAATGACTGATGGTGCCTCACAGAGGCTAAAAATAAATGTAGGACTCTTATTACAGCAGAAGATTGCATTGAGTAAAAATAGAAAACGGCAACTTAAGTTTTTCAATCAAAGTCCCTGGTCTTCTTGTTGTGTTGGTTCAAATAGAAGACGTTACACAAGTTGAGACCAGAACCAAGAGACCAGTGATGCAGCAGTGAAACATCTTATTAGTAAGATAAGCTTTAGAGATTGTTGCGTTTTTGGTATTTGGACGATTTTCAAGTGAAGGACATTTCACTCTATTTTGCACCTGAAGGTATTGGAAAAAATGTCAGTGACATACTATTGAAATTGAACTCAACATTCTTTGATGATTTTTTATGATTTTCATAATGCATTCAAGTGTTTTTGCTGGGAAAAGATTTCAGTTTACATTATTAAAATGTTTCTTTATTTCAAATTTTATTAGTTAGGGTCACACAACATAAAACTGAGCTGCAGGCAGTTCTGTGGATGCCGAACTAAAATCAGTTGGATGACCTTGTTTAAGACAATATCCTTCCAAATTATAGATAACAACAAATCAACGCTGAAACTCCAGAGCAGACCATTGTTTTCCCAGGCCGATTGTAAAATACGATAATAAATACTAGTATATTACTGCTTGGCTTCTTTAGTTGTAGAAAATAGTTATTAATATTGTATTATTTAAAAAAAAAAAAAAACAAGCGCCATGGAGGTGTTGATGTTTTTTGACGGAGATTAAACACGCACAAAAAATGTTCCCTGACGGCCATTTGTCACACTCGTGTATTGTAGAGGTACCAGTACTACATACATACACCATCTTCCGACAGAAATAGTTTTGGGTCTTGTTTTTTCATACTTTCAAAATAGCATGTTCAAAAATATCACACGCACTCATTTAATCTGACTTCTCTTTTCCTCTCCTCTAACAGTTTTTAAGTAGAAATGCCGTTAGAAATACGTTGGGGTTTTTTCTTTTTTCTTCTCAATAATCTTCCTGTTACTGAGAACCTGTGTGAGCATGTACAATTACTCCTTATCGGTTCCCCCTTTTAGAAGAAGTCATCTTCTTGTTTTGGTATTTTCATTGTCAGGGGTTTCCCGCAGCAGATCAACTTTTTCTAATACCCTCCGTCTCCTGTGTCTTCCTTCCCCATACCAATCATTTGCATGTCCTCCTTCACTGCATCCATGGATGTCCTCTGTTTTAGTACCAGCTTCCTCTACTCTCATCTTGAATTTCCTATTCTTCCTTCGCTGATGTATACTGACTCCTCCCTTCTAACAGGAACTCTGTGTGCTGACTCTCAGCAGATCCATTATGGGTCTCATATTTATGATCTGCTTGTTTGAATTGTCAAAGGTTTTCCACCCTCTCTCTTTATCGATATTTCAGTTAAAGTTTAAACATGTAGCGTTAAAGAGGCTCATCAGAGGCTACATTTTGTTTGTGTACTTCCTGAATTATAAGTCGGCACTCTCCAAGTACATAACAAGAAATAAAAGAAGAAGAGCAGAGGCGGATCGTTGGTCTTGACAGAATTTTCGATGAGCTTACTGTCCATAAAATCCACTGGATGGACTGACGTGAGAACATGATTTAACTCTGTTGCAGCAGTAGGTCTCATATGTTGGAAAAAGTACACAAAGTGTAATGTGAGTCTGAGATTTCATTCGGACACCATGCAAGTTGTTGTTGTTGAGAAGCTTGAGGATTCTGAGCTCAAGTTGTTTGTTAGCTGGCGATATCAGACCTTGATGGTTTGAGTCCATTGTGGATCCTTGTTGGTTTCCAGACGGCTGAGAGCTGCCGTCTGGCCGGCCGGCTGAGTGTGGCTTGTATTTGAGTTTTTTTCTTCCAACAAAAGTCTGGCTGTGCAGTTAAGTATGTAGCCAAATGTCTTCACTAATTTAATTATTTCTTTTGTTTTATTCCACTTTTAATTCAGCCGATTGGTGATGTAGTGGTCCCACAGTTTAAAAGCTCACATCGCGTATTTGCCAAAATAAAGATCAATAAAATATTCACAACAATATGCATACTTGTAACACCTGCAAATGAAATTCCGGATATCAGTTGAACACATGTACTGCTTTTAGGAGTGTAATATCTACAGGATATGACTCAGCCAAACATTTTTTCTCAGCTATTTTGGCTTTTTCTCAACTTCTGAAGAATGTCCTGAGCAAGAGTTTTTGTGAAAATCTATTTTTTTATGCATACTGGGAAGGTGAGAAAGCTATTGTAGTTTCTTGCAATCTGCAAAATTGCCAGTAGATGCCACTAATCCCACACAGTGTTTGTCCCTTCAAATCTATATGAAAATAGTGTGTGTTTTCAGTTCAGGTTAAAAATTTACATAATTGACTTTTACAAAAGACTGAAGACGCACAATACAATGGGGAAAAAAAAAAAAACATCCATCCATCTTCTTTCCCACTTTGTCCGTTTGGGGTCACGGTGGCAGTATAGAGAGCAGAGAAGCCCGGGCATCTCTGTCCCTCGCAACTTCCTCCAGCCCTTCTGGGCAGACCCCGAGCCGCTCCAAGGCCAAGCCAGCGATATATTCTCTCCAGAGAGTTCTCGGCCGACTTCGGTGGGGAGGGTGACAACTTTATCTCAATCTTTTGAAATCTCCTAGTTTTCCTGCGTGAAATCGTCATTTAATGCGCAGCGCACACACACAGGCACAATTGTATTATTTTACATATTCATTGTCCACGGCCATTAAACATTCGCACTGCTGCTGGAGAAGGGAAGTGAATCCTGGATTTAATGGCTTTAAGAAATGTACTTTCAGAGGAGTTTTATCGTTCTTGACCAGGGCTTCACAATAATCAGGAGGAATTATGGATGACTCATCCTTACAAAGTTGCTCCAGCTCAGTTATATCCTACGGATGTTTGCTCTGAGTGGCTCTCTTGAGCTTATTCCACAGAATCTCTGCTAGATTCAGGTCTGGACCAACAAAATGGTTTTTTTAATGAACTCTGTGGCTCAGTTCTTAGTGTGGCTTAGGTGTGATTCCCTGTCTCGCCCTGTCTGTGTTAAAGTATCCTTGGTCAAGACACTGAACCCCAAGTTGCTCCCACTGGTGTCTGAAAGTGTGAATAAGAGTGTGAGCGAATGGGGAACTGTGACGGACTATATATAACCCGTACAGACTGCAGAAGAGGCCGGATGCACAATATAAGAAAAAAAAACGGCCTGCATTTTCTTTTCTTTTTTACTGTTCAGCAAAAGTTGCTCCAGACCACCAAACAATTGTCGAGTAGTGTTGCTATAACTGGGGATATTGTCAGTTTGAGGTGAGACTGCTAACCCGGCCTCAGACAAAGTCTTGGAGATCATCATGAAAGTCTTTGGAGATCACACTGACTGCACAATAAATCAGAAAGCTGATCAACTTGAAATACAGTGGTACCAAATACTGAACAGAGAATATTTGCAAACGCTGTATGCTTCTTGCAAAGGTAGACCATGAATTGGTGTGACAGACGGTTATTAATCAGCCACGGATCACAGAAATTTAATATCCGGTTTAAATGGCCCTCACAATTTGAGTTTATTGGAAATTTCACCGGAAAACAAATGTGTCCGAAATATTACAGAAAGTGAACCTGCTCATGCTTTACTTCTGTTTTTCGTTTCCTTTTTCCACCAGGGACAAGCTTGATCAAGCAATAGAGGAATTCACGCTGTCTTGTGCCGGCTACTGTGTAGCTACTTACGTCCTGGGCATTGGAGATCGTCACAACGACAACATCATGATCAGGGAAACTGGACAGGTCAGGTTTGCTCCGTGTTTGAATCGCTGTGTACTAAGTTAGTCGAAAATATAAACCCCATAGATTCCTTGATCCTTCTAAGGTTGTTAGTAGTTTGTTTGGCTTCATGAAAGCTTCATGTTGATGTATGAGTGATGAGTTTTATTAATGATAATGTTTTGTCTGACATGTTGGGGTGAAGTAAATCATATCACAAACCAAAGTCGCGATTCATGACCAACCTTTTTTCTTTTTTAATGTTTGCTCTTTAGTTGTTCCACATTGACTTTGGGCATTTCCTGGGCAACTTCAAGCGGAAACTAGGGATCAACAGGGAGCGTGTGCCTTTTATTTTAACCTACGACTTTGTGCATGTGATCCAGCAAGGAAGGACAAACAACAGTGAGAAATTTGAGAGGTGAGGACATTTTCTGTCACTCATTAACAATTTCAGTGCATGATACACTCTGGGCTACGATTGAAATTACAAATGCTTGCTTTTCCACCAGGTTCAGAGAGTACTGTGAGCGAGCCTATAAGATCCTGTGTCGGAACGGGACTCTGTTTGTCAACCTCTTCGCTATGATGAAGGCAGCAGGCCTCCCTGAGCTCACCTCCTTTAAGGACATCCAGTATCTGAAGGTGTGCAATAGTTATCATGCTGTTAATGTTGATGTTTATGTTGCATGGTTTGGAGAGAGTGGCACCGCTTTTAAGC
Source organism: Lipophrys pholis (assembly GCF_963383615.2). Classification (NCBI taxonomy): domain Eukaryota; kingdom Metazoa; phylum Chordata; class Actinopteri; order Blenniiformes; family Blenniidae; genus Lipophrys; species Lipophrys pholis. The sequence goes on from NC_137630.1 coordinate 17,956,655, forward strand.
TGAGTTCAATCTGGCAGAGGTGAAGATGCTGAGATTTTCCTTGAGGGTTCAGAGATAAAGCTAGATAGAGGCAGGGCTGAGATGGTTTGGACATGATCTGAGACGAATTAGTGGATATATTAGAGACAGGGTGTTGGGGATGGAGCAGACAAGAAGGAAGAGAAGAGGAGGACCTCAGAGAAGACTCATGGATGTAGTAAAGAAAGAAATGGAGATGGTTGGTGTGAAAGTAAAGGAAGGAGGTATTAAAGGGGCGATGGAGACAGATCACCTGCTGTGGTGACTCCTGAAGGCGACAGCCAAAAGACAAGGAAGACTTTTTTTTTTTTTTTTATTGACTCAGTGATCCTTCTACTTAATGTCCGATTGCTTTATTTGTTGCGTTTTTTTCTCCAGAAAGTAACTATGACTTGACCTTCAATATCTTTTTTTGATGTTATGTTTTTGTTTTTTGTTTTTCAAAAGGATTCCTTAGCTCTGGGCAAATCAGAGGATGAAGCGCTGAAGAATTTCAAAGTGAAGTTCAATGAAGCTTTGAGGGAAAGCTGGAAGACCAAGGTCAACTGGATGATGCACTCCCTGGCCAAAGATAATAGACCGTGAGGAACCCTGACTATATAAACCCCGAGGACCAGTTTGGACCTAAAGACCAAAAGAAGAAGAAGACTTGTTGTTTATGCTATGGATGGCATTTAAAGACAGACCTTATCAAATGTTTACATTCCACTTGCCTAAGTGTGGTGAATAAAAAAAAAAAAAATGTCGGCATCCAAAGACAACAAGATAATCCTGGAGCATAGTGAATGGAATCCTTTACACTCATCTCACATCTATGGAAGATTGTCTTCGCAACAAGGATGGATCCACCCACACGATTAATGTATTTTTGATTCCTTGAACTCGCTACTTGAAAACCACTTGCTGAGTCACAGAAACTCCATTGCACCCATTGCGTTACTCAGCAGGGAACTGCAATCAATCTTCAGACGACGCCATTTGAAGGTGGAGTCTTGCAGCAGTTTCACCTCAAGACTCATCTACAGTTTACAACCCTGGACGGCTGTATCACTTCCTCTCATTTCAATGGGATCTTTGTTTGTTGTTCTTTTTTTTTTTCTTGTATTTTATTTAATTTGGTAGTTTGGAAGCACTTGTAAAGCCATAAAATGTATTTTAAATATATGTATAGTGTTCTATTTTATTGCTATAACATTGTTGTGTACTATTGCCTTGAAATACAATATGTTGCCTTTTGTAGTGCCAATTCACATGAACGATTGTCAGATTTACAATGTAATTTCAAATGAGACCGTATAATATTTAACTTTGATACCATGCCGGTGGATGAGGGTGCACGTTTAACTTTAAGACACACTCTCACTTGTTTCTGTGTTTGTATGGGAAATTTGGTGCTTCTCATATCCATATGTTAAACGTAGTGTTGGAGTTGTGTCTCAGAGCTTAGAATAAAGAATTGAAAGAGCTGGAACGAGCGCACCTGGTTCTTGTGAAATTAAAAAAAAACAGCCTTCCCACCAGCTCTACTGAAATTGGAAGACTAATAGTGAGAGTTAGAGGTGCTGCTACATTCATGCTTCTCGAAGGGTCGAAGCAGCGAGATGAGCCTGGGGGTCTAAGGAAAGACTTTTCCCTTCAGAAATTTTTTCTTTATAATTTTTGCAAAGAAATAATGATTAAGTAGCAGTTAAACCAACAATTTCATGAAAACACACGTTTCTGAGACTGATTTTGTTTAAAGTTCATCAGACACATTTAAATGGTAAAACCAAGAAGTGTCAACAGTTGTAAGCTATTAATAAATATTTAGGTTGGATTGGGAGGCAATATGGTTTTGGCTCTGTAAGGGCGCCTCATACCTCCTACACGTTGAGAACCTCTGTTCTAGGTGGATTTGGGCTAAGCTGGCACTATATGCACATTTCCTTAACTCACATTTGGATAAGCATACCATTTCTTGGCTGCAGCTTCATATTTATTAGACAGATATGGAAAGTGTTAACTGTAATTATTGATTTTTTTTTTTTTTTAAAGCTCTTACATAACTGGAAAAATAAATCATGAGGTGCATTACATGTTTGGTTGAAGAGGTAGGCATAATATTTAAGTTTAAGTTTCTATTTGACCTATATAAGACAATCTATGGACTTGTATAAGCCATACACTCATGGTTGTGTATCTAAATATCCATATTGTTCTCATGCCTATTTTGCAAGTGTAGATCTGGATAATGTCTCAGAAGATGCAGTATGTGTGAGTATGTATGTGTGCTTGGGTATTTAAGTTATGCCACTGCAGCTTGCATTGCATTTTTGAACATATTTGCCAGGTACAGTGAAAAAGATGTCATTCTTGTAGTGCAAAATGATGTGCGTGATCCTATATGCGTTTGATTTCATTTTAAGGTGCATTCAGATTACTTTTCTAGCTGTATATCCTGCCAGTCCCTGTAAGGACCACTTGAATGCACAGATTATGTCCTTTTCACAACCTCCTTGATTATGCAGAGCAGTAAAAATGATGTCCACTTTCTGTGAGCCACTGTACAATATTGCATTTGAGAAGAGCAAGTGCTGCTGCAGATTACACAGCATGAAGTTTAAATACCTTAAACTATTGAAATATCAGAGTGGAATAGGCTTTAAATATGGGTAATTTATTCCCTCAATGCGGTTTCCACTAAACACTGCTGCTTCAGGTCAGGTTTATCAAGATTATAAGGCTTCTCTTGTGAAAATGTAAAATATACAGCTGAAACCTTTCTAATTTCATGTGATATAGAGACTCTAATGGCATAAGTCCTTTAGGGTACAGGGTTTATTTAGTTTTTCTTTTCACAGCGAAAATAGATAAACTGTCCAGCTGGAGAGTGTCATGTGTGGACCTGTGCTTTAAATGTATCCTGGCTTTACATTTGCTTCACTTGCAATCGGGAGGGAAACGTGTTCAATAAACAGTTTGCAACAGGATCGCTCCCAGGGGCTTTCTAGGATCCAGGGCATTTGTTAGCTTAATGTTCTGTCTATTTTTATGCTGCCTAAAATAGGCTGATTAATTGGATGATGGCCAGCACCACCAAAGACACCCCTATTTTCTGCTACTCTTTGCATATCCAGCAGTATTTTAGAGCAGCTGCCTTCAGTACAGGTCAATGACAGTTCAGACTTCACAGGAACATGATTCATTTACACCTAAATAAAGCAATTTGAAATGAAGACAATGTTTTTATTATTACATGTTAGAATGTGTGTGGTCTGCAATCGTTCTTTGGAATAAATCATCAATGTCATTTAGTACAATCTCATCTGGAGCCTTTTTAAAACATTTTCACACAACTCACAGAAATTGTCGTCTATGCAATAGGTCCGTAGCATTGTTTAGGATTGTAAAGTCAAGTATAATGCAGTGGAGGAAATTTCGGTTTATGTTATAACATGTACCATTCAACATATTTAACAGACAGACCCATAGGTGAACATAAATCATAACCACGTGACCTCCTTCCTAGCATATATAGTAATATATAATATAATGAATATGCAGAAAAATAACACTGCAGAGAAAGGAACATTGAAGACCAACACACTTAAAAGTGTAGTTTTCTAACTAGTTGGTGACTGAAAATAGCACGATAAAGTGTAACGATGTTACTCTGTTAAGAAACCCAAGAATTGAATATTTTTACACAATCCATTGTTAGTTTTGACTTTAAAATTAGTAAAATTAACTCTGAAAAGTTGATGCTGGCCTTACAGTGAATTTTACTCTCAATTTTAAAAATGTTACTCTTCATTTCAATTCAATTCAATTCAACTTTATTTATATACCAGTTGCCCTAATATAACAGTTAAATCGGGCCACTTTTACAACAAATCCCCATGAGCAAGCATAAGCAACTGTGAAAAAAAAGAAATTAAAAACCATACTCAGAGGTGTTGGCTTTCTGCTATTTTAGTTGGGGTGAGGGGATAGAGGAAAGAAAATTATGTGAAAGATATATAAGACATCTAATTTTGAGTAGGACCAAATGTTGTCTGAATTAGAGTTGAATTCTAATTGTTGAATTGACACTGTTTTCTTCCTTCTTTTCCCCCTGTGCACTTCATGGCAGGGCAGTTACATCTAACTCTAAAAGAGAAACTTCACATTTTCATCAATAGGGTTCACAGCACACATACACACATGGTATTGATTGCTGTTGCAGTATTTATAAAGTAAACTGTGCAAAGAGTCATAGAAGAGTTCTGTACACTGAGCTGTCACATTTGCTTGCTTAAAATTTGAAGGTCCAGTTGAGGCATGGTGTGTGCTGGTTTCTATTCTATTCTATTCTATTCTATTCTATTCTATTGCAGTTATACTGTACATGAGAGTAGATCCTTTCTGGTCATGTGCAGTGTTGGCAGAGCCGCCGGCGCCCCCAGTGGCCTCTCCCGGTACTGCGCAGCCAGCAGGCGGCTCGGTGCGTTGAGTCAGTCCGCCGTAGCTGTGCCGACTGGAGGGATGTGACCCCGGAACAGGACGCCCTCCTACAACAACACCCCATTCAAACAGAGCACAGAAGAAAGTAAAGCTGGACCAGGAGGGGTAAGCGCCTATCCCTGGCATGTGTTTCCATCCCGCCGTGTTGCGCCCTGTGCGGGGTTCGCGGAGGCGCTCGGTGTGTTTGATTCCCGGCGTCCGCGGCGGAGCGGCGGCACCTGGATGGAACTTCATTCAGGCTTTTGTCTGGGGCATGCTAGCCTGCTAGCTCCGCTCGTTAGCACCGGCCGTTTCACAAAGAGTAGCGCCGCTTTGGCGGCGGCGAAACGAGACGTGTTTCCAAATAAATACAGGGGCGACTCTCGTGTCACCAAGCTGACGGTGTGCGTGTTTTTCCGCGGCGGGTGAAGCTTCAGATTTTGGGCGAAAAGCCTCCGGAGGCTCGCCGCTTGCTAGCGGGAGCCCTGCTACAGTTGGAACAGTCTGCGTCCATCACAACAGGAACCGTCCAGTCATGTGGAGGAGAGAACTGCTCCCGGTGGTCTCAGTCTGCTCTCTCTAAGGAGAAAAGGTCTTTTCTTCATTTAGAAAATAGAAAATTAATTATATATGTCTTTAGAAACCTTAGCTAACAGTCGTGTCCGTTTCGACTCGTGTTGACAATCCTGTACTTCAGGTCTCTTTAATAGGAGATCTCTGTCATCTGCTTTTAAATGCACAAGTTTTTTAAAGTCCAGGCGCTTTTAAACCATCCAGTCAAGACAATGCTTAGATGAAGAGCTCATTGAAATGCTTGCATCTCCAACCCTTGCTCTCAAAAGAGGTTTTCATGTCCGAGTTTGCTTTTTTGCACATGTCACCGACATGGTTTTCTATTTTTGGATGCTGCCACCCATGGATGCATTGTGCCACCCTGCTTTTGACTGTGTCTGCTTTCCACCCCTACCACAGCATGTCAGATAGATGACAGCCCCTTTGCAGTGGCGAAGCTGGCACCCAGCATTGATGAGTGCTGCAGCCAGTTGGTTCCAGGCGAATCGCACTGAATCCTTCCTCAAACTGATGGGTTTAGTTGTAGACCACAGTATGTCGAGCCCGCCTCAGTTTGCACATCACCCAGGCAGTCTGGGGTTTTGACAGCAGTCAATACCACGAGTTTACCTCTCTTACTTGCCTCTTCACACACAGTGGAGGTGGTCTTCAGTGGCTGCTTCTCTAGCCCCTAGGGGATGTCATCATCAGGGGGGGATGGCTGGTTCATTTCATGATCGCTCGCTCGGTGTGTGGCACGGCACATGTCATTCTGTCATCATGACCCAGAGCACACAGAAGCCTGTGGTGGTCTGACAGTGTAACTCTAGAGCCGCTGACTTACCCACCTGCTCGAATTGACAGAGACCACCATGTGACTGCCATGTCTTTTCTACTGGTTTTAAAGAAATCAACGCAGTCACTATCTTGTTCTCTTCCGTGATTTGTATTATATGTATTTCAACAACGTCATCAGGCGAAATCAAATTTCTGTGAAATATACCACATTGTATTACTCTGAGCTCATATCTCATCTACGTGTGGTCAAATCGGAATTGCGTGGTCTGCCTGACGTTGGCTCTTTTGAAAATCTTCTCGCCAAACCCCCGAGGGACCAGCTTAAGGCTGCAGCTTCTGTTTCAATTCCCTCTGAGAGACCCTGAGCAGTAGGCTTAGATGCTTTGTGATCGCTGCCCAGATGAAAATTATTTATTCAGTCGAGCATGCGGCATTAAGTTACTGCTAAAGGAGAGCACAGCAAATTCAGGTAATGTGATTCACATTATTAAATGTTTTACTATAAGAACTTGAAAACAGCAGTTGTTTTACATTTATCAAAATTCATATTACATATGATCAAATATTGCGATATGAAATAGCCCCGTTGGAAGCACGGTCAGCTTAAAGTGGCACAGATAGAACTGGTCAAAGAACACTTGATCACACCCAGAAACAGCTATGAACTACGCTTGTACAGTTCAGGAGGATTGTTCGAGTTCATGCCTCACATGGTGACAACAAGACATGACCTACTTATCAATCATGTTTTCACAATCTAGTTCATCACCATTGTCCCCAAATACTGTAGCCATTGTTGTAAACACTGTACATGTGAGGAGACGACAGCGTGCAGACAAAAAGGGAGTCCGAGTCAGAGCCTTTCTGGCCTGCGCTGTCTGCTCGTCTCTGCAGGACTCCAGGCTGCCCTGATGTAAAGGGAGTCATTCTTGGTGTCAGACAGTTTTCATTAGGTTTCCTGCTGGGGCTGGGTGATATATCGGAATTTATGAAATATCAAGATTTTCCTGAATTCGATTTAAAAAACAATATTGTTTATATCTTTAGCTTTTTGCATTAAAATACTAGTTTAAAAGAGTTGCTACATTTCCCGTCACAATCATTTATATATTTTTTTCAATACATGCCACTTTTTTTCCCACCTTTTTTTTGAGGAATTCACATGTTTATTCTGTGCAGCTGGTTAATAAAAGTGCCTGTGCTTCAGAATATCGAGTTTATATCATATACCGGCACGTTGACAAAAACATTTTGAGTTATGACTTTTGGGCCATATCACCCAGTCTTATTTCCTGCATGTGTGGATGACGGGATGAGTGTTATGGTCAGAATTACTAGTTTATTTTGTTGTACTGAAGCTATTAACAGAAAATACTGTACGTGATTCTGAAGGTTGGTCAATAATAATGTAGTTAAAAAAAAAATAAAAAAAAGTCTAATATCAATTTAGATTTTTAAATGTTTGTGTTTCCCAGAATTGGAGTGTGTGCGGAAGCAGCCTACCTGACTTCAGATGTCTTGTTCTGATTGGCAGCTGAATGAACAGCGAACATGTTACATTATAAATCATCCCCAACTTAGAATGGAAACACCACCACTAACAAGGGACAAGCAGACTAGCTTGGAAATTTTGAAAAACAATGGCGCTCTGACAAGGAAAGAGATTTCAAGTTGAAGCTCAAATTGTGCTGCAGAGTGTCTCTTGTGATTTGCACCTGAATCGTGCGTCACAGACTCTGACGTGTTTCAACATTTGGATGCAGACTCTGGAAATTTGGCATCAGACGACATATAGACCTTTTAAACTGATAAATTTAGTGTCTGACAGACATACTAATTATCAAATTAGTCAGGACTTGAGCTCATTTCTACACCGTTTTATTGCTGAGCAGTGCTGAGGACTCAGTTCTTGTTGTATTATGCATTATAAAATTGTTATTTTGGTAAACTTCCATGTTGTATAAGATTGCTGCTGTTCTGTCCTCTCATATATATAGTTGTAATGGTTTTCCAAACACGATGAGCCATCTGTAGGAACAGGTGTGTAGCGCATGTGTGTACCTGCAGTGGCACAGCTGCTCTCAAGAAACACGCCAGCCAGGTTGTTGGCAGCTAAGCTGGCAGCCACGCCAGGCTTGGAGCCTACTTTAGTTACTCACACATTTGCTTGGGATGTTGGAGCATCCCAGAACTGAAACAAATGTTATTTTCCTTCCTCTAACTCTGGATTTCCCCTTTTCTACAGAGGCCATTGACCTCTGAGTCCAGTGTACTGTAATTGTGACTGTCGTAGGAATGTGATTTGTAAATCGGACACTGTGCGTCATGTGAGCAGCCGAGTCCAGAGACAGTAACAGTGAACCAGGGTGAATGTGCGACTAGGCCGGGGCACTGTGGCAGCCTCTGCCCCTCTTGACCCCTCAGCAAATGTGGAGGCCTATCACATTGCATGCTGTAATCCCTGGCAGCAGACCCTCATTGCAGTGTGCGGCCACAGCCAGGTCCTGCAATGGGCTGAAGTAATGTTCTGCATTGTATGCAGTTGTACCCAAGAAATGCAGCCCGCAGAGACTTGTGTATGTTTTTTGTAATGTGACATTGCTGAATGTGTAATAATGAAATATTGCAGTTTTGTGACGGTGTGTTGCTGAAATGCAGCAAGTCTGACTGCTGGAGCGCTGTTACACTTAACACCAGCTTTAGTGAGGACTGAGGTCACAACAAGTTATTATAACCCATAATATGATTTTATATCTTGTTATTCAGACTTTGACTGAGCATGACTCATTGGGTGGGGAGGCAGTTGAATATTTGTTTGTACATAGCAGTTCAGTGCATCAATCATTATTCCCATGCTCTCATTTTAAAAGGATACAAATTGATATCTTAAAGAGTATTTGTGCCAATAGATTGAGTCAGTTCACACCATCTACACTGTGTTAGATATCCAGTGTCATGCCATGTGCTGTGATGGCGGAGAATCATATGGTAACACATGACGACAGATTATCCCAATGCGTTGCTCACGTCGACAGCTGTATTGAAATTTAGGTCACCCCAAAAATTGCACTCACTTTCATGACAGAGTCAGCAAAACTTGCGAATCAGTGTCTTTTTGACTGTAATGACTATATTGTTTATAAATAATTTGATTATATATTCAAGCACATTTTAAGCTTCACATTAAACAAAGGAGAGGATTGTATACGATTACCTAGATTGATACAATTACCCAGTATGTGACTAATTATATTACGGAAAACAGGCTAAATTACTGTTCTCGTATTATAATACTACAATCAAGCCCACCTACGCTGAGTAATGTTTTGCAAAGAGGAGGCTATTTGACAGTTTGAGCTATTTGATCTTCTTGAGTGTTGAACGTGGAATTGCTTATTTTAGTATTTCTAAGGAGAATTGCTGCATTTCTTTGAAATATTGCAAAATTGTAAGAAGATAAAGCCTGTGTTTTGAAATATTGTAAAAATCGACTATACATCATCTTTGGCTCCTAGAAGTTGCTGCAGGCAAATAACAGGGAAAAAACATACGTTAAAGACTTGTGTTGTATATTCCCAAAACCTATGCCTCTTCCATGTGTACAGATTATAAATTGGAAGGGCACTTGAGTCATTTTGTTTTTTGAAAGTTTACTTTAGTTTCACTTCGGTGTGGTGATGGTTTGGTTTAGCAGTGCCGCTCACAGAGCTTTGCAGAGCTTGATGTCTCAGCTCAGTCTAACATCACAACACTGACGAGAGCCCAATGCCGGCAGAGGAAAGAGGAGTGGGGGATTAGGGCCTCGATCAGCATTAAAGAAAAGCCTTTGATTACGTCTGGAATATTACCCGCGTGTGTCTGATGCTGGCTGAGCATCCCTCGGGGGGATTAGTGTTGAGCCAGCCCACCTCGAGAACCTAACATCATGCACACACAAAGGAGGCTGACAGCATTCTTATTGTGGTCCTTCAAAGGGTTTAGGACATGTACACAGATGAGCATGTATATTGGCGTAATGTGATAATGACCACAGTAGAGCACTCACAACATAGTTTCTATCTGAACACTATATATAGTTTAGTTTTTTGCTGTCAAGATGGTTATTTGTGATATTGTCTTTGTCTTTGCAACTTAATAGGGTTAGTGTATACTGATGATGTCATATAATAATTAGGAAAGTTACTACTTAGGAGGACGTCCTGGAACAGCAACATTTTTCAATGTTTCTGAGTTGTTGTAATTTCAGAGATGCTGTTGTCTGGGCTCTTTTGCATTTTGCTGAGAAATTGGCAGTCTGCTGGGTTTGTTTGTGCACCGGTTTGCTTACAATTGTGCATAATATGTGTCTTATTTTCTAGCAGGAGTGTGCACATGTAGCTCATGTGCATGTTTGAGTGAGATTAAAGAAAAAAATGCTACAACTGCATTTTGTAGATGTGACAGCTGGACAGTGAACTCCTTTAACTAAAGCTTGGTCAACAAAAGCCTACAGAGCCTCCGGTGAAGTGATCCAAACATTTGCCAACAGCAACATTCAGTGTCCGCTTCTTCTGCTCCCACAAACAAGCTTTTCTGTCTCGATTATGATTATGTCTTTCAGACATATCGAAGCTCAGCAGGGACATTTTCACTCTTATCTTCTTGGTTGCCGTGGTGATTTGTTTCACTCCATCCATATACCATGCCAAGTGGACAGATAGTTAACCAAAACCAGTTGGAGTGCCCAGAACATATTTCTAAATGCTATATGATTTCTGGAGGCAGTGGCATGCAGCTGCTTACTTTCATACCTTACCCATACAGTTGATAAAAAAACCCCAAAAAAAACAACAACAATGCTGCTGGCCAAAAAAAAGCTGGGATGTGGCCCATAATGAAAGCATAACATAAAAAAATATGGATTGAGCTGACCTTCCTTTAGAAGCACAGGTGATGATCAATAGTATTGGCCGATAGTGGGCAGAAAAAGTTATGTCACTTCACTAAAGCCTCATACCAACTGTGCAATCTTAAATCTTTAATAACTGTTACACGCTGTAATTTAGATTTCATAAACTTGACGATGAGTTTGACTCCACAATGTCACCCTCTACTGAATCAAAGGTGACATCCAAACAACACGCACCAAAATGGCAGAATAACATCTTTCAGGTATGATGCCGATGCCTTCAGGAAATAGTAAAATGAAACAAAACAATTGAGGCATTGTTCTAGTAGCATTTACGTACAGAGAAAGAAAAGAAGGTCCAGAAGCTCACAGTGTTTTACCTCTCTGGGAATCTGCAAGCTATTGTTTGGGTGTAGCATCACTGTCACACTGATTGTTACGTTGGGATATTTTCAGTGCCAAAACAATGAGAATGGCCACCTTTGTGTACGAGAGTGGCCTTGAATCTATGCTATGACAAAGGGAATCTTTTTGGTTGTTTATCTTCCGTCAGGGATGTGTCAAAGAGGGCTTTCAGACTTGTGCAGTTACCCCCAACTGGACCAAAAGCAACATGAAAGCATAGTGGAGGTTCATTACAAGTTCAAAGGTTGATTTTTGTAAATAGAAATTATTAGAATTGGGAATAATAATTTCACAGTATGACCTGGACTTTGGGCAGTGAGCAGTTCCTTGCGATTTAAAATTCTGGTATAATAAAGTAGCTGGACTAATTGTTGCAGAGGGTGAGGAGTTCAGGCGTGGACCTACTGCACATTTCCATCAAAAGGAGCCAGACATGGTGCTTCATGGTGTCCTGACCACCAACTACATTACTAAAGAGACCCTCAGGAAAGACCCAGCCAGAACCCATCCCTCCGTCTTCTATAATGTCTCATCCAACTTGGAGCACGCTGGAACTGATCCCTACTTAAAATGAGTGAAGCCAAGGTACCCCCCCTTGTCATGAGGCAAACATGCAAACCACGACACCACCTTGCAGCCCTCGCACCAGAAGACGTTGCAGAAACATACCCTTCACACAGTATCATGTCCGATTGTTCCGAGATTCAATCTGCAACATACCAACAACCCACACATACCGTCGGGCTCATAAAGATTTAGAAACTAAAAGAGCATGTCCAGCAGATGGTTGTTTCACCCCCCACAGAGCTCTGATTCCAACATCATGGTTTTAGTCTGAGATTACATTTGGGCAGACGAAGCCCAACGAGTTTACCGACACTCTTAGTGCGTTGTGGAGATCTGGTGCTTTGAAGACATTCAAAGGTAGTCATCATTATTATTTTAATGTAGAGCTTTGCTTTGTTTTCTATCTCTGTTTGTGAAGTTACCTCATAGAATTTCTTGCGTATTCATTTTTCACATAAACTAGGTTTATTTATTTGAACAAAGAAAGGCTTAAAATACACGTAGATATTTTAGGTCACGGCTGTAATGTCTGCGATAATTGACGCTAAATAACATTTCTAAAGATTTCATAGAAAATCCACTGGTGATTCACACGACTATTCGCACAATATGTATATTTGTGTTGAAATCAACAGTAATTGGCCTTTACCCTGTGGGGCTTTAAATGTTGTAATCCACTGTAAACCGCCTGAAAGGTTATGTCTGTCGCATTGTCCCATGTGTTGTGTGCCAGGTACCCGTGTGCCATCTGCCTGATGGTTGGAATTTATAAACATGGCTGAAAAGCTAGTTTGTTCAGCAGGATTGCATGCATGAAACTACTCATTACATAACAAAATGCACAATGTTAATCACTGTTGTATACATGTTGTGATCCAGTTCACTGAGTCCCAGAACTGTAATTATTCCAGTTCTTTAGCTGCTCTGCTGCCCAAAATAGTCTTCTACAAATTAGTCATTCTGGCCCCTTCCAGCCTAAAGGAGAAGAAGGAGAAATGTAGAAAAATGATGGGATGTCTCTTTTCCCTTTCCTCTGTTTTTATTTCAAGTGACTAACAAACATGTCATGACAGCACATTTGCAATTCCACCTTGTTTCTACTTTCAACAGATTCTTCCTGTGGGATTTTGTGTGTGTTTGTTCTTCGCTGCAGGTATTGTTATGAAAGGAGGATAAAATAAAATAATTTTTCAGACTGTTTAAAAAAACAAAAACAAATTGCAGCCTTCGAGACAGTCAGAAGCCTGGGCAGATAGGGTGCTAAATATGGACAGTTTTCAAACTTCAAAAGCAAACATCAGAGGATCTGAAATGCCTCAGTCATGAAAGCAGTGGGCCTTTTTTATACAGATGATGAATGTTGAGTATTGCAGCCGTATGTCCTGTAGCAGACGCTGGAATGGTTACGTTGTTGAGTCCCAAACTACGTCTGAATATTAATGGGTCTTGGTGGTATGTTTTCAGTCTTCAAAGATCTCAAGACAAGATGGTACTTTTTTGGCAATTAGAGTAATTGTGCTCTTCAGTCGTTCTCCTCATCCTCTGCTCTTCATCCAGTCATTGGCACTGACGGATTTCTTTCCAGTGTGTTTCTGAGGCCGGTGTATTGCCGCCCCTGAGTCTCACACCATTCTTCATGCTGCGCGTCGCCTTGCTGGTGGGTCTTTTTGCCTGGAGTCTTAGCTCTCCCATTTGTCTGAAGTGAGGAGCTCGGAGACGTGATCAAACGTGTCACTGCAGCTGATCTAAAGACCCCCCCCCCCCCTCATACACTCTCCACCAGCATCCCCTTTCCATCACTACCCCCACCCAGAGACATTCACACTCCTCCACCACCAATCCCCTGAAGGTTTACTGAGCGACTGAACTGACACCAGCAAGCTCTTTCAATCTTTTCATGTCTTGCGTTCAGTCTTCTGCAGCTCTCCAATTAAACTACGCCTCACGCGCAGGTCGAAGTGAAAAACTGATGTATTCGTCTCTCCCTGTTCGGTGTCCTGTCACGGCTTTCTGTGGCTGAAACCAAGCCGAGAGGACAAAGTCAAGTGTTAGTGGTTTGCAGAAAAACAACCAGCAAAGGTTCCTGTAATTACAAAGACTATAGCCAGGAGCATGGTCTCCAGCTGCTCTGATCAGGATAAATCCACATGCTCACAGTGGCAACCAAATGCCAGCCAATGGCCAACGGTACCCCATTCATCCTCTCTCCCCTGGGCTCTGGGAAGGGGGGACAGCAAGCCTGCTCCTCAATTAAATATAACCCTACATCAAACGGCCTGTCAACATGCATTAGTGGTCCTTTGTATAGATAAGAGGCCTAAATAAATTGCCAGAACTATCATAGTCACTGAGGCTCCCGTAGGCTTTTTGGTCGACTTTCCTTCAGGGGGAACAAATCCTGTCTTGCATACTGATATTCCCCCCAGTGATTCTCCTTCTTTCTGACCACACTTGTGCTTTTCAAAGATTTATTTTGCAGTTTTGCGTTAATTATTTCTCCTGCTTGTTTAGCTTTCTCAATCAGCAAATTTGGGCTGCATACCCAGCCACGCTGCATGGCTCGTCTTATCGCACGGTAAACGGGATCTAATGTGACAACAGGCGACCTTGATGTGTGCACGCTATCACAGCGGAACCTATCCCTTTTCTGTCGCCTGCATTAGCGTTGGCAGCTTCTTTTATCACCTCCTTTTCCCTCCCCCCTTTTCTCCCTCTTTGCCTATATTTCGCATCTCTGCAGACTGACAGTGAAAATAGGTCATTAGTTAGATGGAGAATAAGAGATGGAAGCAGGCAGGGGTGAGATCTGTGCGAAAACTGCCATGCAAAATTAATGATGCTGTGAAGTAGCAAACCTGGACTGTGACTTTACTGAGACGAGCTGGAAAAGGAGTTCAGACATCCACGGGGAGTATATACAGAATGTGTGCAGTCACTTTCTTATGTGTTATAACTATAATGTATAATAGTCTGTCTTGTGTTAAAGATGTCAATGCATATAATGTGAGTTGAAGCAATTTTCCAATCTCGCTTGGTTTCCAATTTTTACTGGTTTCATACTGTCAACTTGAGGTCAGTGTGATTGCATGACTCTAACAGTGCAATGTTTCAGTATCTTTACCCTCGAGTAACACTGAATGTTTGTGTAGCTGTGACTTTTCACAGCGCCTGTGTAACGCGGATGTGTTTATGTGTCCAGAGCCACAGGAGCAGGGGGGATGAACCGCGAGGAGGCCCCGGGGAAGTCTCCTGAAGACATGTACATCCAACAGAAAGTGCGGGTCCTGCTCATGCTAAAGAAAATGGGATCAAATGTAAGTGCAGCTTTTTGATTAACACCGGTTGTTACGCAGGTTTCCACTGCCTGTGGCCCAGAAAGCGTTAGAGTCATGCAGGTTTGATGTTTATAAAGGGCAATGTGGAAGCTAGCGTCACTTCTGATTCCATCCATCCTTCCATGTTACACACAGTTTTATCTAACAGAGGTCTGCTGGAGTGCTGGAGCTGATCCCAGCTGACTGGGTGAAAGCCAGATACAACCTGGACTGATCACCAGTCCATCAAAGGACAACCACTGAAAGTCTGTTTCCAAAATACAGCACCATTTCCTTATCTTTCAATGTAAAACAGTCAACTTAATTTCTCAACATCAAATCAATAAAACATATTAGAGCTATCATTGAAATATTTTTCAAAGTCAATTATAAGAAACTACATTTTATGTCATTTGTGTGTAGTAGAGTTTGTTAGAAAATGTCAAACTGACCACATATTTCATTAAAAATGCCTTTAACTGAGTGTACACTTGTCATTAAACTGTTCCACAAAATATTCTGTGATCATATTCAGGTAAGATGCATCCATCTGATATCCAGACTGAAATGAACCTTGATTTTCCAAACCACAGCAGTGTATATGTTACTATGAGTACTATAAAGCAGAAGTATTTTCATACATTTTGCTAATTGAAGAAGCTTCACATAAGCAGCATCTATTTCAATAGTTGACACTGCTATTTATTTGTGTAAGATTGTGTAATTAGCTTTAAAGCAATGTGTAATTTACCAAATATAGGGGTTTGGTCGACATGGGGTAAAATTCTATTTACTTTTTTAAATGAAACACTTAGAAATATATACTCCCTGTTTCTCACTCAGCACACTGAAAACATGCAAACTCCACACATAAAGGCCGCCAAGCTCAACCTGGGCACACAAAACAAAACTAATAGACGTGACCCGCCACAAGATAATCTAGACAAATTAAAAACTACTTGATGAATCTTGAAAAATAACTTTAATCAACTAAACCTAAAAACATCGCTTTGATGGCAAACTGCATATTTGTTGTGTGCCTGTAAGAACCAGACTAACTTTGTGAATTGTGCTGTAAGTACCCTCTGGTGGAGCAACGGGTTAAATCCTGACCTTTCGCAACGCGGAGACTCTGGAACAGCCGAAATGAATCAAAATCAGAAAAAACTTTTATTTACCCCCGAGGGGCAATTATGAGGGCAAGAGTGGCACATTAAAAAGAGAAAGAAAAATAAATTAGATTATGTACAGCTTGTATACAGTAGCAGGCCTGCTGACAGTAACAGTATGAGTAGTTACTGCAGAGGTAGTTAAGGCACTATTTTACATATAAAACAGCAGGAATATTAAAGCAGCAATTAAAACAGCAGGGTGAACAGCCGAATGTTGCAGAGTGGTAATATT
Source organism: Lipophrys pholis (assembly GCF_963383615.2). Lineage (NCBI taxonomy): Eukaryota > Metazoa > Chordata > Actinopteri > Blenniiformes > Blenniidae > Lipophrys > Lipophrys pholis. The sequence goes on from NC_137630.1 coordinate 17,973,062, forward strand.
TCACAGTGTAAAGTAAATGTTAAAAGTACCAGTAAGTGTCTAACAATGACATGGCAGAAATTGCACATGACGGCATTGTGATATTGCACGAGACAATATTGCACAAAGCTTAAAGTTATTGTAAACCCTTAGAGTTCAGGAGGAGAACAGCACTGGAGGCGAAGGTCGTTCTCCTTCTATGGGTCTTACAGGATGCACAACGGACCCTTCGGCCAGACGCTAATGAGTTTTAACGTGTTCCTATTTCTCCCTTGCTCTTACCTGGATTTTAAATCTACTGTGAACTCATAATTCTACATGTAGGAAAGTTTAAATTGTTAAAGTATAACATGGTGAGAACACGAGCAATCACTCGTGAGCAAATATCTTTTAAAAAATATGTAAAGGCTTCCAATGGTACCAGCAGGTTATTTACTGTATATGTTGTTTCTTCAGTTAAGGTTGATATATCGTTTAACCCGGTGTTGAACCCCTCAAGCTCATGGAGCAGTTTTCTAACTCGATGATACTAAAAGTGCCCAACACCCACTTGTTTTTTGTTCCTAACAGTCTTCACATAGCTCAGTCATGCATCATCATTTGCCCCTAGTTAACCTTGCCATCACGACCATAGACCAGAAAACATTATTCCATTGTATAGATCGGGGTGGGCCGCTATTTTCCCCCCCGAGGGCAACGTGAAAATATAGGATTACCGTAATTTCCAGAGTATAAGTCGCTAATTTTTCCCACTCGCTTTGAACCCTGCGGCTTATACAATGATGCGTCTAATTTATGGATTTTTCGTACCGACTTACTATAAAGTAATTTTGTTTACTCCCCCTCAGCTCACACCGAGTGAAGAGGCTTTTCTCCGAAATTACGCAGGTGTGGTCCACAGTCAGATGAGCCAGCTACCACAGCACAACATAGACCAGGGTAAGTGTCTGAAACACACACGGAAATTCAGAGTCACCATGCCAATGAGTCTTTGTTTTTGTTTGGGAATTAATAGGGCATTTCCATGGATATTGTTGCAATTTTCATCTCATTTATATTCATTTCTCTATTTCTGTTTGTTAATTACACTCAAGAACTATGGGAACATGTGTGCACGTTAGTAGGAAATGCATTAGAACAACAATGGCCGAGGAAAACCGCCCGACATGTCTCAAAAGTGCTTCTGAAAACAAGAGAAAATCCTTCCACACACAGTGTTCCCATCCCATCTGAGCCCCAGCAGGCTAAACGGGTTCCCTGAATACGCACTGAAGCCGACTCAGCAGCCCACCAGTGCCACGAGATGACTCACAAAGTGCTCTGGCTGAAAACGAGTGACTCATCCTCAGCATGAGTGTGTCCATGGCTTCACCACTGCTTCCTACAGCTGATCTATATGAAGAATATTGTGGTAGATTCACTATGAACCCTGCTATGGTCCATGGATGTAGTTGAAGCACTTTTTTTAATGAAAGTGTGTGTGGTTTTTTTATATGATGGTTATGCTTTTTAGGGACACAAGAGGGCAGTGTTGGGCTTTGTAGAACCTTGCTGCAAGTTGTCACAGTTTAGACCACAAGAGGGTGCTGCAGTAAACCAAATCAATGTGGAAAGACACTGCAGTCACCTGAGAGAGCGGCAGTAAATTGTTGATTCTTTTTTTTTTTTTTCCTTTATTATGTACACTTATCTGCTCTTTTCCAGACTCCACAGAGTCCAGCAACACAGTTGTCAGACAGGTGCTCTGCTGCTGGTGCGTTAAACCGGCTGCCGCTCACGACGTGCTTCGTCGTGGATGATATTGGCCCCCAGGGGAGCTTTAAGTCAGGAAAATTGCTTGTGACGCTTCACCCACAGTAATGTGTCAGGTCTCCTTGTCGGTGTCCTTCCGCTGCAGAGGAACAATCAGCGCAATCATGTTTGAATTGAAAGCTGTATAATTTTCTGTAACGCAGGGTGAGATCATTATTCAGAGGTGCTCAGGATACACGTTGCAGGTGCAAGGACTCTGTCCTTTTGTCGTATTCAATGTTTTTTGAAATTCTTTTCTTTTTCAACCTACATTGTAAAATGTATCTGAGATGAGTGTGGCATGCAGCGATAAGACAGTAATGGCGATCACTGTATCACAGACCCAGCACATCTCATTATTCTTACACTGTGCTTCTTTATCAAGCGGCAGAATGTAAAACATTGCATTAAATGAGATGGTTTTAATGAAAAGTACAGCATCCACATTGACAGATCAATACTAATTTTTATTCAATAATTTATTATATGGTTTTTTTGGGGGGGGGGGGGGGGGCTGCTTTGAAATCTACAGACTAGCTGTCAGTTTGCACTGCGTGCACTTATTCCCTCTTGCTTCATGCCCTTTAGTATATACAGGACTCCATGTCTTTGCTCTGTCAATTCAGTGAGGAAGAGCCTTATTAATTATAGAAGGATATGACTGGTGAGAGGTGCTCTGAGTATGCATTATACATCACAAAAACAGACACATTTAGTGTCATTTGGCAGCCTGCCACTTCCCCTGTGTGCCAATGAATTATTTGCGGTCTGCAGCTCGTCTGAGGTATTGTGATTAGGCATCACAGTAAGGGCTGAGAGTTAATCGGTTTTAAATATTCAACGATGCGCTGAAGGACAGCAGTTTGTAGGTATCGGTACACTTCGGCTCCTTTGAGGTGGTGCAAAGAGGTTTGGTTGCGTGAAGAGGGAAGTCCACTATTTGATCTCATTTAGACATGCTAATCAGGTAGAAAATAGATGAAAGGAAATGTTTTATCATGCTACGGCAAAATTGTTCACTCACAGAAATAGACTTCAAACAACAAATTACCATTGAAAACCAGTGAATTTGATGTCAGTGGAAAATGGCGGTCAGTGATTGCTTGAATTTTATCCAGGCACGTTGATGAAAGGTTATTGTAGTTTAATGCATTTAAATCTGTTATTCTACTGCCAGACAACTATAGACTACAGGGGTGTGTGGTTAAATTCTGCTCATCTTTTTGTGGTTCATCCTGTTCCCACTTTGTTATGACAGTGGATGTGATTTCCACTCACCCTGCCGTGTGTAGCGTCAGTACTGCCTGTTCCCGTTCACCATCACATGCTGCAGCAGCACGACAGACGCCTCTCGTGCAGATTCTGAAAGGATTGGAAGAATATTATAATAATTTTCTCGATTATGTAATATGTGACTTTGTATTCGGTATAAATAACCATATTTGGCAACTTCTGCAATGAGTATGTCTTTATAGTTCCTGCTGATGTTGCCACAAGCCATCCTATATTATAGCAAAATCTGGAATATGTAAATGAACAATAGTGCAAATTGAGATGTGTTATTTTAGTAGTATTGTTTATATATATTTTTTATAGGGGTTGAATAATGCATTTTATTGTAGAACAATAGTATTTGATAATCTATAGGCGACTTCTACTTCAACTGATTTTGGGCAGTTTTACACCACTTTGCAAGATACTCCATTGTAAAATGTGCATCTTTATACTTGAAATTCTTGAAATAAGTGATCATCCATACTTTATGGTTAGAATGTTCAATTTACACATGTTTTGGTGTGTGTCTTATGAAGAGTTATGGATTTAAAGTGTTTAGTGCGAGCAGTGCACATAAAATGCATTTTACAACATTATGACGAAGTTCCAGCCTCTGACTTGCACTGACTTTGTCGTGCATGTCCGTGTTGTGAAAAAAAATCCTCATTCATTATGCATTGAATATTGTTCAAATCAGAAGGTTTATCGGTTAGTGCCTCTGCAGGGACTCGTAGAGTTCAGATTTGCCCACCCAAAGAGATTTCTTGCCCTCCTGAGTGTGTAAATCCGATCCATTTAGCCACAGCAGTGTGAAATTGAGCATAGTTTAAACATGCTGATGTGGGAGGCTCTGACACCAGCATCCTCCAGGGTGCCGGCATGGAGCAATAGTGTCACGTGTCACACACGCCCTCGTTGATCGTGTGGCGACATGCTTCCAGGGCGCTCTGGGCCGTGATGACGCAGTGAAGGAACGTTCATGTATCGATCTCTCTTTAGCCTAGGCTGAGCTGTGGTGAGATAATAAATGAATGTGTCAGAGCAGGAACACACAGATGCTAATGTGCTAAGTGGAAAACATTACCGGGGTTACTAGTTCAACATACCGTAGTCTAACGAGGAAATTAATTTGCAAGGTTGCTGCCATCTGATTAATGCAGCATCGTCCTCCATCACGTCTGATTTGACCGAATTGTTCCCTCACATTTCTTCGCAGTCAAACATTTTTCTGCTTCTTGTACAAAGCAAGACATAGCTATATAAGTGTGGATTACCACTGTTACTTCACTTGTTTAATGGCTCACTGCATTTGCATTTCAGTTGGTTTTAATTGGCTGATTAACATACATGCGAATGCAGATTTTTGTTTTGAAATTTTAATCAAGCTGGAGAGAAAATATCAGCCAAAGGCTTGAGATCTGGGGTTTTCTGTCTCTATTCTGCTCCCATGTATGCTTGTTAAAAAATGCCTTAATGTAGCTTGACTTTGGAGGCACAGTGGAGTATTGTGGGATTGTTGAGTTAAACAATGCTGCAATAAATAAAATCTGGATTCAGGCTTGAGGTTTCTGCTTGAACGAATGTCTCTTAACGTTAATTATATATATAATTATAATGGTTGGACTTCTCTGTGACACTGTATGAGTAGTAAACTATGAATTGTCTTTAGCTGACATAGTATCACTTCACACAGAGTTTCTCGGAGCCAGAGGACGGGTTGCCATAGCAGCCTTAGCGCGTTGCCGGACGGCTTAGCCTCCCCGAGGGCCTTGGTGTTGTTGTGACGTGCTGCATGCACAGAGTGGAGCAGGTGTCATTAAAGGGGCCTTAAGGCAAAGCTGGAGTGCTAATTACACAGTCCGAGTGTGATGTCTCAGTCCTGTTCCCATCCCACACACACACACACACACACACACACACACACACACACACACACACACACACGGCCTCCCTGCACTGAGATATTACTGCAGCCGGACACAATCGATACACCATTTTGTTTCTTTCTGTCCGTCTCTCAGTCTTAGTATGATGTCGATCCTAAACATGCCTCCTCAAGTAAAAGCTGCCGTCACACAGTGAAAAGACCCCACTGTCGTTTCGTCCAGCCAAGTATTGATTCTTTCTTCTTCTTGATCCTGATTGCAGAGTGAATCAGACACTGAGATTTATGAAGTACCTGACTTGATTCGTGGACACGCCGAGGCTTGAGTTTGTCCTTAAATACTCTCTCGTCATCGTGTCAAATGTTTCCGGGAGTCGGCAAGATAGGAAAATATATCCATCCATCTTCTTTCCTGCTTAATCCATTAATGGGAAAATAGAAATATTTTTTATTTTAAATCCAATAATAAAGCTGTTAACAAATCTGACACACAGATTTCCGGTGCTCTCTTTAATCACTCTGCTTTTAAGATAGAAGGAAAGAATCAATAGAAATTCTCAAAAATTGCTTTTTTAATTATTATTTTTAAATACTAATTGCTTTTGATAAATATGCAACTAGCAGCAAAAAGATCTTAATCAAGACTAGTCGAATGTGGTTCAGGTTAATAGACATATCTTTGAGCTTTATATCAGCGTGTATTGCTCCAATGAAGAATTACAGCTCCAGCCTGTCTTTTGACGACACAAAGTTTCCTAGGTGGATAAAAACAATACATTGATGCTGAGTGAAAGTAAAAGTGACAGTGTTTGGTGAACATTGTGACCTGGACCCCCCCTCCTGTTGCTTCTTGAATGGCGGTGGGGGCTTACTTCTTTATCCCCTCAGCTGACCCCGCACAGATTGTGACCTTAAGTGTGGTGGGCGCTCCATCAGCGTTCATCATACGGAGTCTGGTTCAGTCTGCAGAGATGCTCGAGCTTTTGTGCCTCCGACTTCAAACAGACTCCCTCTGGATTGATTCACAGCTTTCTCCTCCCAAGAGGTTTCAGAGGAGCTTTCATATTTTGATCTTAATTTTAGGCGAGCCACATATTGATTTATGGTCTCTAAGAAGTGAGAAGAAAGGCTGAGTGAGTGTGTTCACATGTGTACACTGATGTTCTTATTGTGGCTGCTGTCTGTGGGGTGAAGCCATGGTCCCTACTGATAATTAAGCTCGTAAAATGTGTCTTTCATTTAACTCAAATCTTGAGGTGCTGTTTTATATCTCATAAATAAATGAATATTTCCCGGATGTGACTAGGGTGTAATCAGTGGAGGGATTAGATGAAGGGTGTGATTCTGGATGTAAAGGAAGTATGTCTTTCAAGTATTACATTTCACTCAAAGATTTTCATTTATTTTTAGAAAGACACATTTTGCTCGCTGAATATAATGTAAACGTAATTAAAATACATTAAAATTATGAAGGGCTATTTCTAAAGACCTTTCTACTTAACTTGTAAAGCCTCTGATTATACTTCTATTATACTATCATTCCCAACAACAGCAAAAAAAACTCCTTTGATGTGAAAATCTTTGGAAAGTGTGTCATTTACCCGAATGTACTACTCTACCCGAGAATATATGCTGCGTTTGACCTTGAGTAAGTTTGTGACGTGACCTTCACTCTCCATCGCGCTCTGAGAATTGGGCAGCCCTGCTTTCTTTAGATTAAGTAGTATCACTCATATTGATTAGATCTATGGTCGATCAGTTACACCTTGTCACCACGGATACATGACAAACCCAAGCCTTTATGTCTGTTTGCCGGAGTTGTGTTGTTTTGCCCCATCAGGAGGTGGGGAGAGGAGAGCGTCTGGATTAGGGTGAGGTGGCTGGGAGGAGAGGGCAAGAGAATGGCCGGATGTAGAGCCGCATTAAAAAGGAACCAAATGCTCTTTGCTCATAGGCGGCAACACTGATGATGCAGTCTGATTTTTATCTGTCGCTAGGCAACAACGTTGAGGGACCTCCATCGTGTTGGCCTTGGAGAGAGAGAGAGAGAGAGAGACAGAGACAGAGCCTGGGCGAGGCCTGAACATGACTCTCAGGCAAAGTGCTCCGATATAGCCCAGATATCCACTCAGCTCAGTGGATGTATTTCGGGAGACTATCTGCTGATGTTTTGGCTCAAGTTGCTCCGTGTCCTTGCACTGAACTGCCCGATACAGGAGGATGGACGCTTTGACGCAGCAGCAAAAATAAATCCGCCTGCTGTTTATGGAGACAAATGAGTGTTATCACAAATTGCTGCGGCAAAAACATGATCTTGAACAGCAGCGCTGTTGAGCAGAAGTGTAATTCAGACCTGCTTTCCTCCGAAGCGAAGTTACATAATTGTCTCTTGTTCAAGCATCATTATCCCTCTGTACTGTCTCTGAGCAGATGAGATTTATGTTATTAACTAGAAGAATAGCTTGTCTCTGCCAATATTTTCATACCGCTCTGAATGCAGATTCCTCTCCCGGTGCTGCTTCATCCTGTCGGCTCTTTTCTGTGCGGCAGCCGGAGTTTTAGTAAACCAGTGAGCTCCTGGGGGAAGAGCCACTTGAAAGTTCATACTAAATTGCCCCCTCCCCCCCCTCAAAAAGTCTTGATCCTACCCAGCTCTGGGATGACCTGGATGCGATTCAGAAACATGCTAATTATTTTCCCAGAGCGATAGCCAAACACACAATCCAGTGTGCAGTCTGATGAGGAGGGGTCCGCCTTTTGTGCCAGATACATGTGGAAGCTCAGTCTCTGGCCTACTTTCATATCCCCACAATAATTAAATCTAACAAGTTCCTCAAGGCTGCAGCAAAGAACAGCTTTTTATAGCAGCTTCGCACAAAGTGCTGATAGGAACTCTTCTCAAACATTAGTGAAGGTGTGAAGCTCAGTGTTAATGATCATTTTCCTGCATGTCAGGAGTATTTATATCACAACATGATCGTGCTTTATTTTCACTGAGGTGTCATGTTCCCTTCTCTTTGTTGAGAGTTAAACCCACTGGACTTCACCTGTGCCCCCTTTTTGTTTCTACCCCTCACTTTGGATCAGTTTTCTCTACAGCTTCAAGGTTTTGTCATTATTGTTGTTTTGTTTGTTTTTTTCTATCTAGATCGATTTCAACTAAATTAATGATGACACATAGAAAATATGATCAATCGCAGTGCGTTTTATCCGTTAGAGTTTTAAGATTGACAGATATATGTCTGAAAATTTGAATTTGTTTGAGTTTTTTGTTTAACTCTTTATGAATTTAGCTGAAAAGTTATGAAAATCTAAAAGTATTATGACATTACATAATATTAGAGGTTTTTTTTAACTGGCGGCAATGATTAGCAGAATTAAGTAGCATGAAATAAAATAAACAATACCGGAAATATCTGCTCATTTTCCAAAGACAGGGCGGTCTTGGCAGGTGTGGGCCGGCCCAAAAGATTCAATGAGTCACAGTCGGCCACAGACTGATGAACGATTCCCTGTTCACCCAAAGCCAGATGACAAAGTGCTATTGTGGAGCAGGCAGGGTTCATTAGTCGACTCAACCCAGAGGAGGCTGTAATTATCACTCAGTCCTCATTAACTTGGTAAATCTGACAGAAGCACAAAAAGAAGAGAAAGAAATCCCACTTTGTGTTCTATACATTATTTTAGTGTCTTCTGCTTTGTAACCATCGATTTATTTATTTATTTTTCTTCTTCTTCTTCTTCCGCTCCTCGGCTTAGTGAGTTTAATATCATCAGCTGGAATCTGGTGTTGTTGACTCAGAAAATCCGGCGCCTGGCAGCCTTTGCTGCTGCAGCAGAATAGATTGAATAGTATCGGAGCCTCCAATGTGACTGTTATCAGGGCCGAGCAGGACGCTGCTGTCAGCGGGCCGCTCGGCGCGCCACACTAACCCCGCCGGGCCTCTGCCGTGGCGGGCGGCAGCTTTCCACACAACAGGTGAAATTACCTGCATGCACCCAAAGGATTTTCACGGCGGGGGGTTTTCCCCGGCGGCTTTGTGGTCACAGCTGACAGGATTTACAGGATTCTGACAGGATCCGAGGACCTGCAGAAAAACCGTCTCGCTTCCTCACTTTGAACTAGAATTCGATTTGGACGAGTGCAGTTCAAAACGTGTAGGAAACTCACGGCTTTTCACTCTGCATTCAGACGGGTCAGTGCAGCCTCGAGTCAGAAAAGGGAAGTGGATCCCTGAACACAGTAGATTAGACCGAGTCCACCTCTGGAGGAGCTCCAGAGATGCTTGGGTGACCGTCTTCTATAGCACTTTGTCCGAGGCACATGAACATGCAAACTCCACACTGAAGGTCCCGTCGGGGATCGTCTTGCTCTCATGTGAGGCTGTTCAGCTCAGTGTTGCTTCAGCGGCTTCAATATCGAAAGTTTGCATTGTGAAAATCCAGATTACATGGGTTCTTCCTTTTAAACAGTGCTTGATATTCAAAGTGAAGTATTTACGAAAATGACAGTCACAAAATATCGGTAGATATTTCCAAGTAATGTTATTTGCAGAAGTAGTTCAACCTTTGGCCTAAGAGGCTGAAAGTTTATCTTCTCTTTCATTATGATTTTATTCTTCTTCTCAATAATTTATTACTTCTGAATTTTTTTTTTTGAATTCTTTTTCTTCTGTATTTCTTCCTGAATCATTACTTTGTGTTTTATAAAGTCAAATCAAAAGGTCGTCTGATATTTCGCATTCGGCTCTGAGGCCGATGTCTGCACATCCCCGCCAGGCTCGTCTTTTGAAGCGATGCCGTTCTATTAGTATTTATAACTGGACCTTTGGCTGCACGCTGCTCACTTCCAGACACACTGACGCAACATTTCCTCCCCTGCTTCCGACACGTCCTCCATTAGCCGCAGTCACAAAACTCTTTGCTTCACCCTTTCAGATGTCCGTTGTCCAGAAGACACGCCATTAACCTGTGTGGTTTCTGCAGGTTGCCTCTAATCTTTAGTGTTTTCTGACACACCACCACCACCACGTGCAAGTACTTGGTATCATCTTCAGTCCTGCACAACTTCACCTCCAGCTTGTTATGCATGTAATTATTAGGTTGGTTTTTTTCCCCCTCGTCCTCTCAAACTAAATTCACAGTCACATTAGTTGTTGATTATCACTTAACACGTGGTTATTTAATTAATTAAACGTGGCGTTATGCAGATGATACACAGCTCTCTATTGTTGTTCAGCCAAATAATACGAGCATAATCAACACATGCACAAATTAACGATCCGCCTGTCCAGAATTATTGCTTGGATGCAGCATATTCTTTTTTAAATATATGAGAAATAATCATGAAATTGGTTTTGAGAAAGAGGGATCGGGAGGATCCCAACATCAGTTGGATTCAGGAAACACACACATGTTTTGTGATACAGTACAACACTTGTTTAAGCTGGTGTGTTGGGTTCTTGTTTTATTCCAAACGTCCTCATGAAATTCTGAATGTGTGAACAAATGTGTGCAAAATCGCACTTCATGGTCTGCAAATGCTGCTTTCTTGAATGTTTTGTTATGAAACAGAGAAAACTCTAACAACACTTTTATTGAATTTAAGCTTTTTTTTATTGCATTGTATATAGTTTTTTTATGGCATTGATGATTAGTTTTTTTCTTCTGAAGCAAAAACAAAAAAACCTTTTTACGTGCTGTGATTTTCTATGAAAAGCTGCACATCCCTTTTTGTTCTGTTGATCATTCCCGTGTTTCCCTCTCGGTTCCACAGGTGCAGAGGACGTAGTGATGGCGTTCTCGCGGTCAGAGACGGAGGATCGGCGACAGTGACCCTGGCCCCCTCCCACACACGCGCCCACACAAACCCACACACACGCACACACACGCATACAAATACACACACACACACACACACCCTGTCCCGCCCTGCACGTGATCCACTGCAACATGAAACTCCACAAACACGACACTGATGAGCTCAGGAGAAAAGGGATGCCCGGGAGGGACAGAGGAGGAGGGGAAAAGACTCAGAGGTGATCCACCTCGCTCTCCAGCCGGCCTTTTCCAGCCCGACTCCTCCTCGCACACGACGGCACGCCATCATCACCTGAGATGCACTCAAGTGAGTCACTGTGGGCTGAAGCCTTGGTAACAAGGAGAAAACACTCAGATTGTGTGGATGATGATCAAAAATAGTTTTTTTTTTTTTTTTTTTTTTTCCATTTGGCAGGGAGCGATGGAGGGTGGTTTGGTTCGGTTTTATTTTGTACTGTTTTGTCCTTGTTGAGGCTGTAGGCAGTGTTACGTGTTGAATCTGCTGCGGCCGCTGGAGGAGTCCACCAGTCGGCCTTTGACTGAAGCAAAGAGAAATACAGTTGTGGTCAAGCAGCTAGTGAGATGATGAGATGAGTGTGTGATAGAAGAGAGATGTTTAATTATTTCTGCCCACCCTAATCGGGCTGAATTATTATCTTTTTTCCTCCCTTTTTAAAATTTTACTTGTTTTATAAAGGCATTTGTGTTGTCCATTGAGGGGAGGGGGGCCTCATTTATGAATACACAATACACACAGGTTAGGATATCTGATCTGTGTTTCATAGCTACAAATACCTGCATGCAGAAAACACTGTGGACTGACAGTCGGTAAAAAAGAAAAACAATGGATAAGAAGTCACTGTATTGCTGCTGTATCTGTTTATTCTTCCACGTCGACACTTCCATACGTGCAGGTTGGTCTTTAAAGAGATGATGAACAACAGTACAGTCGAATATTCTCTTCTAAACAGATAATTTGGCAAATGTGGAGTGTCGATGTGCACTTAGAAACACCTGGCTTCCAAATTCTTCAGTAAAGGCTTTTTAAGCTGTTCAAGGATAATAAATACTTGATCTTGTCCGCACGATCTGCATGTAAATGACAACAAGGCATTTAACTCCCGTCCTCTGTCCATCCTGTTGTCCCTGACAGGCTTTAGCAAGCTTACCTCTCTCGACCAGAACTCCTTATAATGGTACAGAAATAACTACCAGAGAGCAGCTTTGACTGCGCCCAGGACTTCCACAGTTCGTTAACAGAGGAGGCTCACTACTTTGCATTCATTGTAAGAAAAAACACACACTACTGTGAAACTGCCAGGTATTGACAGTTAATGGTGTCTTGAAAAATGTGGCGGAGGCACTCACTTACTGCACATCTTTATGAAGTCGTATCAAATCCCGGCGGCCTGGTTGAAACACACGGCACCAGGATGAGCGGTGTGACGTCCTGATCGATGGGATGCAGAGATGAAACACTTGTTGCTCTGTGTGTTTATAAATGAGGCCCCCACTTGTTGCTCTGCTGCTTTATTTTGAACCAGAGGCTGTCGAAAGTGCAAGGTCGCCGTCCTCTCAGAGGAGAGCGTCAGAGTTAAAGACACTACCAGATATACTCGCATCAAACATGAAACACATCCTCCCCAAACAAATAACTGGTTTTGGGTCATTGTAAAATGTAAAACCTTCAGTTTTTTGTTGTTGTTTTTTTTTTTTTTTTTAATCCTGTACAGATCGTTTGGAAAATGAATTAAGTGTGCCAATTGTATTTTTTATTTTTTTTTTTATCTGTAAGATGAAATTAGCCGTTAAAGAAAGAGATGAGCTTGTAGTGTAATTTATTGTTTACAGAATTGACGCCCTGTTTCCTCAAAAGCATCATTAATGACGGATAATCAGTAAGACGGTGGAAACTGAAGACGAGCCGCTTCTTAACTGCATCAGCAGTTGCTCTTTGTTCTTAAAGTCACACATACTTTAATTTTGAAACAACCTGCATCTGAACAAACGTGAAGCCAAACATCAGAACTGTGCTATTTCTGACTGTACTGCATCTCTTGCACTATTATCATTGGGATATTTGCAAAAAATAAACTTACATTTTGATATGTAGCACAGAGATTCTATGTTTGTTTTTCCAATGAATTTGACAAACTAAACTTTCTAAGTACATTTTTTTCTTTAGAAATGATAAAAAAACAACAACCTAATCAGATCGACTGGAATAGCTGTTAACAGCCGACTTGTTTTCTTTTCTCTTTTCTCTCTCAATATTTAATGTGTTTTACGTGCAGTTGGTTCACTTGTATAACTTAAAAAAAAAAAAAAAAAAAAAATGCAACGTTTTAAAGCCAAGCATGTCTGCCTTGTGGTTTCTAACGTTCATTCAACCGAGGATCATCGAAGCCGTGCCACAATGTCCATCGTTTGTACATTCTCGACGTTCATGGAAGCTCTTAGCTCTTTTTCAGAGTGTCTGAAAAAAGGAATCTCTTTCTTTCTGGGTGGGTAAGTGTTATCCATGATATCTTGTTGGCAATAACGTCTATCTGAATGTCCTCAACAATCATCGCAATGTAAACTGGCCAACAGATTTGTCACTCTGTCTGCCAATGACAAAGAATCTTGTCTTTTTTTATGTTTACTGTTTTTTTTTTTTTTAAACATTCTTTATTTGTCTATGCATTGTTTATCTTTTCTTTTTTTTTTTTTTGGAAGGGGGTATTTTTTCAGAAAGGTGTCTTACTGTATATTTTACCTATCAGGGCTGTTCTGCAGCCTTCATTTGAGGTGTGTGTGTGTGTGTGTGTGTGTGTGTGTGTGTGTGTGTGTGTGTGTGTGTGTGTGTGTGTGTGTGTGTGTGTGTGTGTGTGTGTGTGTGTGTGTGTGTGTGTGTGTGTGTGTGTGTGTGTGTGTGTGTGTGTGTGTGTGTGTGTGTGTGTGTGTGTGTGTGTGTGTGCATCATGAAACTTGCTACCAGTTTTTAATTTTCAGCATGCTGCTGAGTGGAGACTAGGATCGTGTATGTTTTTACTGTGATGAGCTGATGTTGCCTAATTGTTTTAAGGTTGATTTTTTTCTTTGTTTTTTTTTCTTTGTTGTTGTTGTGTTGGCTTTGTATTTTCTGTTCCCTCTCAGTCGACATCGATTAGTTGGTTTTGTTTTGTATGGCTGCTGACCATGTTTTGACTTAATGCTTCCAAATCCTATACCAACTGAACCATTAAAGATCTTTTAAACAGTATAATTCAAGGCCTCTTCTTCTGTTCCTCCTCCACCCGAGGTCTGAGAGGAAAGTTATGCGCGCAGCCCCGGACGGCTGATAAGACCACATGCCGGGCGTCTAGTCATAATAAGGGTAATTCATTTTTTTTACTTATCATCTGCAAATGAAAAAGAAAATTTACCTTTTGTTCTGGCTGATGAGTTTAAAAAATGCAGTTTGTAAACACAAACAAGAGGGCATTTGTGATTAAATCTTCATTTTGAGTTGCGCAGCCACACGAGATGTTATGAAGTCTGCGAGTTCAGTTCTGACTTTGAAAACAGTTACTTCTTCTGTGCCTTCGAACACAAATCTTGTTGATGGGCAGTTAAAGAGTTTGTGGAGTTGTTAGAATAAAGAATTCCTCACACGGCGCATCACTAAATATTAATCTTTATTGGTATTCTGTTGTTTAGAAATGTAAATCAAAGGTGAGGAAGACAGTGAATACAAAAACTTCATTTATGTGCAAACATGCACATGTGTGTATTCCCATATGCAGATGCACAAAGGAAATAAATATAAACCAATACCTGTTGTATTTTTCAGATAAAAGTAAAAAAAAAAAAAAATAGCGAAAAGAGAAATCTATACATAAATACAGTTAAATACACAGTTAAACAGTAAATGAATTCAATTCATTTCAACTTTATTTATATAGCACCTAATACAACACAGTCATTTCTCGATGCTTTTTACAGAGAAACCCAACAGTGCATTTCTTTGAATTTTAAGAATTAAAGACTAATACATTCAAAATGATACAACTATGCATCAAATGAACGTTTCAGGAGAAGCCATGGCAGCAATTTACTGTAATTACAGAACAAACGGAGGGCAAATCATTTTGGTATATTTTCGTCCCTGTCCCTCTTATCAATGTCCTCTAATTAAGCTTGGCAACAAAGAAAAACCTTTCAGTGGCAGCAGTGACACGGATAAGTGTTCATACACATGTTCTTTACACCTACACATGACAACAACCCGCCTCCATGACTTCATGTCAGCCGCTAATGAAAGGCAGATGTTCCAGTTAGATGCTGTTTGGTGACCAAGTTGGAAATGGGACTCGGCGTTTCTCCTGCGATAATGACAAACATCTGCTCTCTGTTCACACACCTTCATTCACCGACACACAGAGAAACTCTACAGTTTAGAAGCAACCTGCCCAGGGAGCAACACACACCAGCTGTTGGACAGTTTTTCACTGTTGGTGCAGCACTTTGCACAGGAGCCGTTAAAACTTTGATCTCCCCACCAGAACGAGTTGTTTTGGTCGCTACTGAGGGATCATACTTCTACCCTACTGTGGGGAAGGCATGTTTTAAAGGATCATCCCACTAATCGTATGAATTAAAACCTTTGTCCATGCTAGAAATCCACGATTTGAACTCTCGCTCTCGCACACGTAGAGGATCTCCACCACACACGAGCGTCTGCCGCTGGCTGAAACACAGAGCGTGACATGTGAGAGTGGCACAGACAGCCCTCCTCCTGACAACATAAGCTCCTTCTCTCAGCCTACACGTGAGCCCTGATGTGGTGTTTATCTGATGTCACACGGATCAGATCCAGGGCTCAGCGCACAGCAGCCGGCCGGAGCAGAGGCCAACTGATAACTGCCACCAGCACTGCAACAGCATGTTATGCAACTGTGTGTGTGTGTGTGTGTGTGTGTGTGTGTGTGTGTGTGTGTGTGTGTGTGTGTGTGTGTGTGTGTGTGTGTGTGTGTGTGTGTGTGTGTGTGTGTGTGTGTGTGTGTGTGTGTGTGTGTGTGTGTGTGTGTGTGTGTGTGAGTGTGAGTGTGTGTGTGTGTGAGTGTGAGTGTGTGTGTGTGTGTGTGTGTGTGTTCCCTGACAGCATCCTGCAGCAGGTCACACACTGAGGGCAACTGATCACAATGAGAGTTTGAATCTATCTGCTGAGTATCAGACACTGCAGAACAGTAAATCTAAATTCAGATAAACAAGACATTTATTTGATCATTTCCCAAAAAAAATCAGGCTGAATTTCATCCCGCAGGGTGAACGTCCTACCGCGCAGTGAGCAGGAGGCACAGAAATGTGAGCAGTAATTTTTTATGGGGCCAGGCTCTGGATCCACCACTGGTCCAATTCCAAGTATGTCTGAAAACATGGTGTGTCATGGTTGGTACTCTTCCCTCGCGACGAGGCAACGCTTTAACATGTGGGGTTTGTATGTTTCCTCTCATCCTCTGATTCTTCTACTTCCTCTTCCAACTTAAACATCTGTGAGGTTCACATGTCCATCTGTGTTTTATAGAGTCAGTTTAGTGTTCGCACTGTGAGGGACTAACTTCAGGACAAAGTGAATTACCGGTACTCCTTTTTTTTCCATTGTTAGCCAGAATTGACTTCAGTAACTTCTCTTAAGAATAGTGGACTTATTTACAAGATAGAGATCAAATGATTCACTGGAGTTACATCAGTTAGTTTGAACTAAAATTTGAATTTTTAGAAAGAACTCCACTTAATACCAGCTTAAAACCAGCAGCTTTGTTTATGTTAATGTGTGACAAAACTTCAGTAACAGAACAATTAATTTCATAACAATTCTAAGTTACTATTTACTGGCAGGAGCAGTCACGTTACAGAAATACATCACTTTATAAGCTGTGTCAACCATTGGTGTATAATATCCAGTAATTTGATACATTCCATTAACATAAAAGCCATTTTACTTGTAATAAAGCCAATAATGGGATAACTTACCGCTAATGTCATGAAATAGTTTAAATAATTTATAACCATAATTCAGTGAGTGCTGCACACTATGTATCCCTGATGGATGAATATGATGACTATCCCATCCACTACACATATTGTTAATAAACAAACTTTTTATTTGTGTATTATTACATTTCTTTTCTTTTTTAATCTGTAATTATCTTTCCCTATTTGTTCCTGTGATACATTTGTGGTGCTTATTATTATCATCATGCTATTTCATGAATACATTTACCAGATAATAATGACATAATAACAACGTATCAAATTAGTGGCAAAAAAATGTTATTACTATATTTTCTTTATTTCATTTAAAATGGTGAGAATTACTGGCATGTATTACCATAGAATAGAATTGAAATACTTTATTATTTCTTGTAGAGAAGCTCCACAAAGAATACAGTTTGTATACATAAGTGTAGAAGTTGGACCTCTTGGACATTATTACATTACCTTTTGCTACAAGCTTGTTATTGGATTAAGTTCAATTAAATGATGATCAGATGTTTCTTTTGTTATTTCTAAAAGTCATTATGTAGAGAAGCTACAGGGGAAGGTGAGCTGAAGATACTTCAGAGTCTTATAATCTCAATATAATCATAGCATGCTTCCTCTTTATGGATATAAGATTCAGATATATCAGAACATAATATGTCTTATGGGCTTCATAGAGGTTACTTAACATGCTTTATTATGCATAAAATAATCTCTTATCCACAATCTCTCAATGAAATAATAATGCTTCTTCTGTATATCAAAGAGAAACACAACAACAATAAAGCAGCTCTCGTTTCAATTCCTGCTGGACAAAGATGGAAAAATAGGAATGAATGTTCTGAATAACTCTTCTGTTCAGCTTTAAGAAAATATCTCTTGCAGTTTTATCAGTGGAATATAATAAACAATACAACTTCATAAAGATACTAGTTTGACAAACATGATACATTTTGTGGGCAGATTAAAAGCTGCTCTGACCTCTTCTCCTTGTGAGCGTAGTGCAGCCGCCCACAAGGGCCCGTGAGGATTACAAACAACTAAGTATCATGACATCGTGTCAGTCCATTCAAATACTTCATTAATAATTCCTGGAAATAGCAGAGATTTCTTCTTTTTTTTTAAATGGATTTATAAAGCCTCCCTGGTTACCCTGTACAAGCTGTGATAGCGGCTATGGTACAACAAAAGACGACCTTTGGCCACCGTTCATATTGGGATGATTTATTTCTGCAGTTTCAAATTATCGTCCATGAAAATATGATCACCGTGTTAACAAGCAGAAACAGAAGTTGCTTGTTGAATTCTTTACAGCGAACTGTTGTTTGAACCACTGCCAGTCTTCCGATGGTCGTGGCGGCGTTAACAGTCAACATAATTGGAAGAGAGGCCCCCCCCCCCCCGATTCAGACAGAAATGTTGAAGCAGCAGGACTCCCCTGGCCGGCACTAAAACAACTCCTCCCCATACATTTGAGAGGAAGGATAGAACTTCATAGGCCAAATGAATATGATCGGCTCCACCTTTCATCTTCAAAGCGGAGGAGAAACGAGAAGGGAGTGAGAGCGTGGCAGGAGTGAGGGAGGTGACTCTCCCGCCTCTCTGGTGACTCAACACATTAAAGCAGAGCGAGGAGGATTCCAGAGAGGAGCCGGAGCCGTACAGGCAGAGGCTGCAGAGGGGCTGCATGTGCAGAAAATGCAGCACTGCACAAAGCGCCGCAGAAACACTCCAGCCCACCCGAAACCTCATGACTAATAGATGAGATCTGCTCTCAGTTCCTTCAGCTCGTGGCATCCAGAGCTGAGCGAAGCAGAGGAAACTCAAGCCGTCTCTTTATGCGTCAAACACACCGTTTTGATCACTCGTTTGCATGTGTGCAGGATGGCTGTTACATGCAGGGACTCATCTGTTCATGAGGGCGCGTTGTCTTGTCTTGTATGGTGTGGTTTATGTCAAACATTGTCAAACATAGGATTTAGACAGAATGTAAGAAAGCTGCATTTATACATAGAGTAAAGTTATCCATCTACGGAGCTGTGCTCAGCTGTTTAGTCCTGCTTGTCAATTCTGTGTCCATCCAGCCGTCCTCCAAGTCAAACCCAGGGTTAGATAAAGAGGGTTCCACCCTGGACATGTCTCCAGTCCTTCACAGAGAAAACACAGAGAGACGTCTCTCACACACTCATATCTACATCTATGGGAAATTGAATCACCAGTTAGTCTTTAATGTTTATTTGTAGGTTGTGGGAGGAAACTGGAGCACCAAGAAAGAAAGAAAGAAAGAAAAGAAAACCCACAAAAGCAAACTCTGGACACTATAACAGATATGCATTAGTTCATTTTGAAACGATTTCAATAAAATGTTCTAAGTAATAGAGTAAAAACGCCTCACAGTTAGATTGGAGTGGAAAACCAGCAAAGAATCAGCTCTGAAGTCCTCTGGGTTTGTTTTCCAGTTAATGGTTCATAAAAAAAAAGAATGCTGCTTTTCCATGTCTCGTTTAGAGCCTGGGGACAGGAAGCAGATCTGTCCCTGCAGACCTGACGGGTCAGGATGGCTCCAATGGATCAGCGGATCAGAAACATCCTTCACGGACCAGAAGCATAGGAAGCTAGAGGATAGACAGGAGCAACCTTTCTGGTGTTTGAGGACTTTCACAGCAGCAGCAACGTAAAACCTGATCTTTCTCTAAACCTATCCATCACAGTGATTTAGATAATATGTTATGACTTTCATTTGACTTTGTTAAACATCTTGGAGAATATGCAAGAGCTCTTGTAAGGATGTAGGCTTCATTAACTCTGGAGGACCCACTATGTTCACTAAGAGCTACTGTTCTCTACACTGAAGATAGCTTTTTATGGCACTGACATTATTGTAAACTTAATGAAAGCTACCGAAGGCTTTCCTTACTGTATTACTAAATAGACAAGTGGAATTTTACCCACAGCAGCCTTAAAGTTTTACACTGAACTGTATTTATATATCTTTCCCTCATTGCTAAAGCCTTTTATGATTTGAGTTCAACCCCAGAAACTGAAGCTGGTACATGCTGGGTGTCCGTGGAAGCAGGTGCTTCTCTGCTGGATTTCAAAGTAAACTGCCTCAATGTGAACATTTCTTGTCGGCACGGCTTGAGTTTGCAAAGGTTGACCCCGGCGGGTCAGGAGGCCTCAAGAGGTCAAACTAAAGAAACAACATTGCTGTGGTGGATTTGGGAGCAGATGGTTGCAGGTGAATGCTTAGCAACTGTGACCAAACGAAAATGACTCATAACTATGAACACTGACGTCCGTTTTGCCGAAACACCTATATTTGTATGACTCTACGCACGTCGGGTGCTGAAATGAATTTTCAATCAAGTCTTAAGTCCAATAACCAGACAGGGCTAATCATTGGTCATGTCCTGATTTAATATATTCTGTTCTTTTTGGCACAAACAAATTAAAACTAATTAAAATCCAATGCCTAGATTTAATTTATATTTGCAGCATGACTGTGTCGCCTCCACGCAAACTAAGTAATTGGTTGACCAATCACAGCTTTTGGTGTCTGCTGCTTTAAGCAATTAACTGAACACATTTGCCAGATGAAATAGACCAAGAAGGTTTACTCGTGACTTGTTCTTATTATTCTGGCAGACAAAAATCTGACATCAAGAAACATTGTTTTTGCTGTTTGAAATAATATCATCAGAGGCTGTGAGCACCGAGGAACTGTCATGTGATGGAATCTGGCCTTCATTGAGAAAACTTTGGACACCTCCTGCGCTGAGAGATTTTATATTACCGCCCACATTTTGGCTAATTTGGCATTGAAGTAAAACCTTTTAAGTCCTGATAGCAAGTGTTTCAGTAATGAACCAGATTCCTGCTGCACTTGGTGGCTCTTAAACTAGGAGCCATATGTTGGTTTAGCTGCTGTAGGGTCTTGGGTTTGCTCCTGTGAGCCACCTGTGTTACAGTCTTCTCATTTTGTAATTAAAAATACACACACACACACACACACACACACACACACACACTTGCTCCCCCCCTTTGAACTAGTCAACCACCAACCATGAGAGCGTGAAGATCTGCTGCTTTCGCTCAGTTTACCTCCCGAGCGCTATGGCACAGTGTTCCCCTGAAGGCGGACTGACTCCAGCCATCTGCTCAAGCTCTTCTTGGCTGTGATTTCATTTTGACAGACGTTTATTTCCACGATGATCTCTCAGGATCATAATACCTGTCCACCTCCAGGATTCCCACTCCAGTGCTTCCTGAGTGCGGCTTGTTTTATGTGCAGGTTACAGTGCGTAGGCAAAATATATAGAGATGTCATTTTCTGGTTTTTGCATACGACACATATGAGGAGGAGAATGATGTGGAAAGAATTCAGGAGTCGCTGGGTAGAAAAGCTATTCTTGCACTATTCAACGACTGAAACTTGTAGTGAGATTTGAAAATATATTTGGAATAAACACAGAAACTATGTCAAAAATTCTTATTCATGATCTTTAGGGTTATTTTCATTTCATTCTGATGGTATACTTTGGCGAGCGATGAAATCTCAAGTTACTAGATGTTATAAATGTGATTACTATATATAAGTTGTACACACAAGTTTCCGCTCACAGCCTTAAAATATCAAGAGAGGCTCCGTACTGTTGCTGCAGGACCAGCATATATTTAGTGTTTAGCAAAGATCCAACTTCAACAATAACACAGGTGCTGCAGCCAACTGAAGTACAGAAACACTACAGGAATTTACAATTCAAACACTGTCTGATGAGTTTGATTTTGCAGTGTTCTGAATAGTGGAAGCTGGTTGCATTTATTCTTTAGAGTGAGTCAAGATTTTATAAAGTATAGGGGCCGATGAAATACCTCAAACTTCATTGCTCATTGTTAATTCACCTCCTGCTGGAGGAATCTCAAAAGGCTGAATGTTAAGGTGATAGTTTCTCCCTGAGGGGGTTGAGGAGGCTAAAGAAAGATGCACAGCCAGCAGCAGTTCTGGCATTGATCAATGAATCTGACTCTGAGCTCTCAAGTTCAAAGCCGTATTTATTACTTAGTTTTCTTTTCAGCAGACGCTCGAGTCTGAAAACCCAAACATAAACTCCTCAATGTCTTCTAAGAAGCGGGGCAAATCGGTGTGGCTTGATATCTTCCAGCTGAAATTGACTTCTAAAACTGATTTACCGTTGATTCAAGGGTCTGTGTATGACGAACCAACAAATCAGAGTCATTAAAAAGCTCACAGTGTTCCACAGGCAGCCAGGCTATTTGTGGACTTTGACCCCAGATAAATAAACAGTGCCGCGTCCGACTGAATGCTGGGAATGCGTTGAGTGACTCAGCTCTCCGGATGGGAGCTGGCAGGACAGACATCCATCACACCACTACGGCTGTGTGCTGGCAGACTCCAGGCACCTGATGCCGGCTCACAATGTGAGCCTGTGCAGGAATAGAGCAAACACTGCAGACTGCTGAGGGAAGACTTCTCGCTCTGAGGCCGGGGGGGGGGGGGGGGGGGGGGGGGGGGGGGGGGGTCAAACCAATCTGAGCATATTAGTTATGGTTGTAAAGGCCACAATTCAAACTATAACTGTGTCTGAAACAACAAAGTGTGTGTCAGTTGTATTTTTCCAGCCTCATAACCGGATTAACAAGCTGCAGGGGCAGAAACGAGTCGTAGTTGAGCTTCGTTATAACAGCGCATTGGGTGTGAATTAAATCTATTTTTATAACTTGCTCTGTCAACCTCCAGCAAACCCCACACTGATGTGTCTGCCATTTCACCAGACATAGTCACAGTTTTTAATTTGGAGCTCTTGCTAATATCACGAGCTCTTTGTTTTTGCCCTCCACCACAGGCACCAGAGGTCAGAATCCTCTGCAGAGGGCCACCCTGCGGTTTCCCCTGGCCGGACCTCACCAACCGCCTTTGGCTGAAGGATGGACTTTTAATATATTCATAATGATGCCCTTTATGACCTCCACCTATGAATTTGCAGATGCACGTGTCAATACTAATTAACGGAAGCTTTACTGGCCTGAGTGCAGAACTGACACTGACAAAGTATTTTGGTGCCTGAGCAGCTTGGTGCTGTTGCATGATCATCAACCAACTGGGTCTTATGCAACAGTGTCATCGATGGCTGACACAGTAGTAGCGTAAACCAGTCAGTAACGCTTGTCTGCGTGAGATGATGATGGAGATATTATTGAGGGATGACTATTTCACCAGTTGGCTATCTGCTGTGCGATCAGAAACATAAACAACCTCAAACAAATAAAAACAATTGCTTCCTTGTTGATGTAAACTCTACGTTACCTCATTGGATAATCACCTCGCTCTCCCCCTTTAATCACGGTCTCACGACAGTGGGAAGATGCCGCTGTGAACACCTTCATCTGTCTGCAAATGCCGTTGCCGTGGCAACAATAGATGAAATCATCAGAGTCAATCACTAGGTGACTGTCGGTTCGCTCCCTGCCCTGAGATCGAGACCTGACCTCTTCCAGAATGGCGAGCCAGTACAATGAGATTTTGCCTGGCGCGTGCAACATGTATTTTTTTTTTACTGACTTTCATATGCACTTGCCCTCAGCTCCCTCTGTGACGCCCGTATCCTCAGCCCCACCACTTAAAATTAGAGAGCAGCTGTCCCTGGATTATCTTATCCTGAGACGGATTCCTTGAATACTCGGGACAAAATTATCTAGAGGGTGGATGTAGAGAGGAGGAATGGGGCTCGGGCTACTTTTGAAGGTGGGTGTATGTAAATGGCTATTTTGAACGGTGTCTCTATTCTGGCCACGTGGCCTGGGAGGCATGAACTCTCATTACCTTGTGTTTCTATATGAACCTGCCAAAAGTGAGGGCATTGCACGCAGTTACCGATCTGAATAACCCTTTTTTAGAGTGGAATTGAGAATATGTGTTTAATTTACATTTTAGAGAGTCTTTTAGATAATCATGAACTTTATATCTATCCTCGTACGTCCTCATTTGATGGACTGTAAACATGTCAGAGGCTCAACTTGTTCTGTTTTTGAACTTATTGCATTGTGCACACGTTCATCGAGACAACACGGGAAAAATGATGAGCTTTACAGACAAGTTGGACACAAAATGCAACAAATGTCCTCCATTTGATCAAAGCACAGCGACAGTAAATCAAGAAAAACAGTTTTTTAAATATTGCAGGTGAAATACATATGATAAGTACGAGTGTACTATGTTCAGAACTGCAGTGCACACCCCAAGGTTTCTCAAGGTTTTGAAAGTAGTACTCCTCTACCAGGGACTTTTTTCAGGATAAAAAGACTAACCAGAAACTAAATTTATGACCTATTTCCAGCTGTTGAAATGTGGTTTATGCGTCATACTTTGAAATCAAATTCGTGTTTTTTTAGTTTTTTTAAATTGCAGTCTGAAGGAAAGGACCCCCACGCATGATTACAGTATAATGGACTAATCCAGATACGGGCAAGGTTCAGTACACCACATAATCAGTCTGAGAGGGAAAACTACAAGAGGAAAATCCTTAAAGCAAAAAGATTAAAACTGAAAATGAAGAATTAGGAAACGAACAGACAGAACTGAGGATGGTACATAGATACACATGCGGAGTGGAGAGTTAAAAGGGCACAACATGAAATATATACGTGAAAAGAATACACACGACAAGAATCAGAAACGGAAACCAAGAAAGTAACCATAAACAAACACAACTGGACCAAGACTCAACAATCACAGGTGAGAAAAGTTCATCCAGCAAGTGAAAAATAGGACCAGTTTTAAAGTCCACGCAGAGCTTTTTTTAGAGTGGTGTGAGCTTCTTGTGCCCGTTAGTGGGTTTGTTTATGTACATAAATCTGTGTATTTATTTCTGGGTGTTTGTTCACTTGTCACTGGGAATGTAAGTGCCACGAGAGTTGTGACAGTGTATTTACATTACTGCCCCAGAGAGCTGTGCCGCTGAGGAAAATACATGCTGGGTGTGAACACACAGAGGATTTTCCACAGCCTGACATTCAAGAGGCACATGAGGGCTTCACCAATATCCCTCCAGATGAGAAAGAGTTTCCTCCAACTCATAATTGTGGGGGCGTGGTCTTTGGGTGTGACACAGGTACAGGAGAGCGCATCCATCCATCCTAATCAGAGCTCCAGCGCTACAAATACTCCAGCACGAGGAGCACTCAGTATTTAATGAGACCATGTGAGGCTGTTGTTACTGCAGGGAGAGGTGCTGGATTATTGATGCCACTGAGCTCCTTCACTGGGCTCATTTTTTTCTGTCTCTTCAGGGAGGAGGTGTGTTCATTCACCTCCAGCAAGGGTGACAGCCGGGTATGAATTACCTCGCTCATTCCCCCCCTGCTGACGCTGCAGCCCGTCACCAGCGGCAAAGCATTTTAATATGTTGATAAGTCAGGAAAAACACAGGAGGGAGAAGTGACATGGGAGAAGAATGAGCAAAATGTGTGCGTATATGGCTTGGTGAGTAATGTGAGTGATTTTGTATTTAGAAAAAAGGAAGCCCAAATAAAGAAGAAAGAGGATGCTGTGAGCTGGAGGAGACGAGGAGGAGTGATGGGAGGCCTACTGAGTTCAGAATCAATAATTAAAAGGTCATGTGGAAGGAGAGAGAGAGAGAGAGAGAGAGAGAGAGTGAGAGAGAGAGCAGAACCTTCATTGAAATAATACCTTAATTCTCTGTGAGCACACCAAAGCCAAAATATTCTTCTTCTTCCTCATCACATGAGGTGATTTTGTTCCAACATTAAGGCAGCATGACTTTTACTTTTGCAAAATGTGTAACCTCTCAACAAAGGAGCACCTATATACCCTAACCCTAACCCTAACCCTAACCCTAACCCTAACCCTATATATATATATATACTGTACCTTGAGTCCTGAGTTGACATGCACAGTGATGTACTGTCTCTGCTGAATAATGCAAGTTATCAGTGCAGACATGCATTATATTAGGCACACAGTGTGAATCCAGGCCATTTGCATTTATTTTGAGACTTGGAATTTTGTTAATTTCATCTTTAAAATTACATTTTCTTGAATCTTTTCTACTCTTCCATGTGTTGAATAGAATAGAATAGAATACAATAGAATAGAATAGAAAGGTTCAGCAGTTGTAACTGTCAGTATAAAGATATATAAGAATAAATGAATAATGTAAATCAGATATAAGGGATTGGCAAGGAGCCCAAGACTCAATCAGATCAGACCAACATTGTCCTCTTATAATTGTCTAAATTTAAATGAGGCCTGATTTAAAGTGGAATTCAAAGCAAGTTTAAAGCTCGTAAGTTAGGTCATTTGTCCTTTCAATGTATACGTCTTAATTTGAGAAGTTCTGAATATTTTGTATAATAATTAGATCCCTTGTGTACACTGTGTTTTCAGTAAATGTATTTCGAGCTGCCCAAAGTGGACAAGCGGAGGACTTTTGTGAGGAAAAGGCCGAGCTGGAAAAAAATCTTTAATGACTGAAGATAATTAACCAAATGGGTGCATTAGGAGCAGCTTTCCACCTTCCTGAGCCGGGTGCAGGGATGATGTGTTGATTCTGATAAGCTTCTGCAGAGACTCTCTAAAAGAGCTTCAAAGACCTCTGAAAATAATCATGCATGACAGGCCTCAGGATCGTGTATCAAGGTTTATCGTAGCTCACAGACATTTCCGGCTGCTTTAACTTTTCTCAGCAGGGGGATCATGAACTGACTCAGTGTGACCAGGGGCATCTCAATCGCCCCGACGTCTGCAGCGCTGACCCGGTCCCTTAATAATCAACAATCCCAGTTAATAGCGGGCTAACTACATAATTATGAGCAGCCGGGGAGCAAGAGAGAAACTCTGTAATGGGAGCTGAGCCACAATATGACTGCTGAGACCCTGATCTGTCCTCGTGATTTACCTCTTTAATGTCTCCCCAGCTGACTTGACCCTTTGCTGAGAAAATGAATAGATGGAGGCATTTGGCATTTCTTTCTCTTACTTTAAAGTGTCCATTTTAAAAACATACACTCAAACACTAACTCATCTAATAAGCTGTATTTAGGGTACTTTTTTTGAAAATATCACGACTCAGTAGTGCATTGAATGTACAAAAGCTTTAACTGGGTTTTCAGTATGAACTGAATCCCATTTAAACAACGTTTATAAGCTATACATAGTAAAATAATTTTTTTTATCCTACATTTGAATATGAAATTTTTTGTCAACAATACTCAAAGTCACAAAAGCTAAACAAAAACTACTGAGTCTTGGCGAGAAACCTTTAATTCACGGTTTTAATTAAAAGCTCTAGATAAGGGGTTAAATGTGTTTATGAGCATTGACATAGACTCTGATTATAATTGCCTATAATTTACAGTATATCACTGATATGACAGCAGATCCAATAGCTAAATAATTCAGATTTTAAAATCAGCAACTCAGCTTAAGAAAAAAGAAAAACAGTCGAACCTTCATGTGATTTTTACACCAGAAAACTTATCCTACTATCAAATGTGTCTACTTTTACAACTCCAAGATGTTTTTCTACTCGTTTTATTTGTCGGTGAAACATTCGGCAGATTTCTGCTGCTTCTGCCAGTTTTCAGCATCTGGGTCGACAGCCCTGCACATTTGATACGATGGAGAGCACCTCACGCTGGCTCCAAGCCATTTTTAACCTCCTCCACTTTAATATCACCCACTCACCATATGAGCCTCCCTCAAGGGTAACCAGGGAGCCGACCACTCACTTCCTCTGTCTGGACAACAGGTTTTCCTACAAGTATATTGGGGGATGCAGATTTTTATCACAGGCATGTCTCAACTTGGGGGTTGTTGCACTGGGTGGGCAATCTGTATTGGGTCTGCGTCTGGGTTATTAGCTTTATCCGGTGTGTGGGTGGACAAATGCTTTTTTGTACTTTGTGTGTGTCTGTCAGTCACTTTGCACATTGCATCTGTTTAACTTATGAAAGAGGCAGACAGCTCTGATGGCTCCGTCAGTGGACCCAACTGAACTCACTTGACTTCAACATCTGCTGCTCATATACAAGTCTATATGATATTATACTTTACATTATTATATTGATACTTATCATTGCTGCTCTTTTACTTTGAAACCAGTTTTTATGCTTTCATATCACATTTTCAGCTTATTAATCATGGAAAAACTGCTGCAGATGCTCATACAGCTCAAAATAAAAAGGATAAAACGCCGAAGGATGATGTCTTTGTTTTATGCTTTTAGCAATTTGTATATGCTTTTAACAAACTATAGAAGTCTTATTTCCAAGACTTTAAAAAAAAAATCATGTATCTATACTTTAGCGTATCTCAAAGTAGATGTATAGGTTAACAATCTGTCTCGATGAATCGCTTATAGTTATTTTTAGCTGACCATTTACTTCATTTGTCTATACTCTCAGCTCAACAGCTTATCTGTCTATAAATGTTTTGACTTATCGAAATTATTTTAGCTACAACCACTGATCATTCATCTAACTATTGAACTAACTATCAATTTCAACTGTTCTTTGTTGATTATTTCCATTTCTTTCAATGGCATTTTTGTTGTCTTATGGCCTCTTGTGTAGTTTTAAACGATGTTCAACGCCTTAACAGACCAGTACCATAAGTTTTATTGTAGTTTGTTTATTGTAGTGACTTTCTGTTTATTGTAGTGACTTTACAACGTCCAGCATCATGTCCACATTCATCAGCTGCCACCCCTGCGGGCCTAATTTCAGCCCCTCAAAATGCAAGCCTCCGGGGAGCCCAGAGTCCCTGTCTATCACAGATGACTGATTGGACTCATTGTGACAACCATGTCCATGGCCCCTCCCTAAGCTTGCCGAGGCAATAAAGCCAAGGAGGTGAGAGTTTGACACCGGCTTGACCCACGTTACCAACTTTCTCTGTGACGTGTCAGAGGCGGCCTTCTGTGGGGGTCAGAGGTCAAAATCTTAAAACAAGACCATCAAAATCATAGCACCCACACTCCTCTGAACAACCTGATGCCCATCTGGAGTCCACCACACACCACTGCCACATGCAGATGATTTGATTTTCTGTTAGAGCAGTGTTATGGACATAAGTGTAATGAAAACATGGGTCTGTCTGATATCAGCAATAAAATCTGAAATACTGCTCTCATGAATAAAGATGGCCTCGACTGACAGTTTAATCTGCAGGATCCTTGAGCCTACGGAGAGGACTGAAAGAATCTTTGAGGTTATCAAGCCTCCATCTGCCAGATTCCCACTTGATCCTGCCATGTGTTTACTCGTGTCCTGCCTTGTATAAGTAACAATGGGGCTGGAGACACAGCTGAAAGTGCTAAAGCACATAGAGGGGTGATATACATCCACAGCGGTACAATTAAATTAGAGGATTTGCTAAAGTTTGGATCACATTTGTCAGAGCACATCAAAAAAAACATTTCACAGCGTCTTTGCTCATAAACCTGAAATAGACCACAACAGTTATGCATAGCATCAATAATAAACAGGGAAATAAATAGATTTGTTGCCTCATGAGATGAACTGCTAGAACTTGTCTGTGCTGATTTAAATCCTGATGAATGAGGATGGGATTAGTTATTGAAAAAGACCACTGACATTGCAGTGCATTTTCAGAGCCTAGAGAGTGTGTGTGTGTGTGTGTGTGTACACATGCAGGAAGAGCACAAGTTTAATAAATGACCATCAGCGACAGCCTCAACCATAAGATGAATGAGAACCTCTTAGGTAGAGGCAAATCAATCACTCGGGGTATGTTTTAAATGTTCCCTGTGGTAAATGTTTGAATTCGATGGCAGACAGCTTAAAGGGACATGGCTTCATCTCTTTGTGTGATCCCAGCACACACAGACCCAGTGGCTTCAAAAAGAAAGAATTTGATAAAATCCCAGAACTTTCTGAAGTGAGATTTAGTTTCCTCCAGCCAAGGATTTTAGAAATGCATTCATGAACAAAGTCGAGGAAGCATCCAGGCTGGAGCTGTAGAAAGATTGAAGTCCGGCTGCATATATAAAATTAATCTTTCAACCCAAATGTTCTCTGAAAATGGAGGATTATAAATTTATGAGGCGACACACATTAAGGTTTCATGAGATATATTTTTTGATTATCAGATAAAACAGAAAATGGAGAGTGAATAAAATAAAAGAAGGAAAATTGTCATGCAGGACCTTAATCCACTTTTTTTAGAGCTTTTCCCTCGGGTCTATTAAATACTGGGACACTTCCTCAAAAGTGTGCTGCTCAAAAACAGCCTATTTAAAGTAATTATTTGGTCTGTAAACATCAGGAGAAGGAAATCTCATGAAAGGAAGTCATTATGAAAAGGTGATTTCAACAATTACTTTCACAAAATTTTTTTAAAAGATCTCCTGTAATTTATACAACTATTTTCCCTGTTGTAAGAAGAAGGGAAAATAAAAGGGCAGATAATGTGAATTCCTGTGTCTTCAGGGAGGAAAAAAAAAGAAAAACTTAATGACACAAGCTGCAGTCAAGACACAGTACGGAAGGAACAACATTCAACGGGCTGTGGTGCTGAATGGGAGCGACGACTTTGATTCCCATGTTAGCAGTCAAGCCTTTGTCATGCTCCGGTTGCTGCCAGCCTCCCACCAGGACTGCAGCCCACAGCACAGTCTCCAATAACCTGATTCCTGTGGTCAGTGTGTGGACACGTTCAACCCCCTCAGTGTCTATCCTCCACTCAAATAAGAGCTGAACCAAAGGATTCTGAATAGCGAACAAAGCCACGGGGCATTTGTGACTTTCAACCATCCAAACAATGTTGTGTGTCTCACCCGCCAAAACTTGTCTGGGGCTGAGTTCAGAATACAAGATAGAAAGTGATGTGAAGTCTCTCTTTTTTTTTTTTTTTAAATGTTATGTGAAGCTATGTGGCGGAAGAGAGAAATGTATCTGGTTCTGTCGGTTTACCTGAACAAAATAAAAGTAGCAAGTCCCACAGCGAGGTCGGCCTGTCCATGTGTACTATGGAGAGGTCGCCAATCGTGATGGCTGCATGATGCAGTCGGAGCATAAGCTGAGCTGTTGTGGGAGTGTTCCCAAACTGTGGTGGTCACTGTCTATCAGAAGTCGACCAAAAATGAAAAAGCAACGAACCAGCACCAAGGTCATGAGAGGCAGGGCTCCCTGATTGGGAGTGAAGGCAGACCTCAGACTGATAGTGAAGAAACCCTCCAAAGTTACAGACAAAAAGCAGAAATTGCCCACCTGATTGCGAGAGTGAGCACACATTTGCAGTATTCGACTAACCATCAGCAGCGGCGGGAATCAGAGCAGCTTTTTTCACTCACAGTGCTGGGTGAGAAGGTTTACAGGGGGAAGTGACACCTTTCTGAGTATTCGATGATGTCTCGCACCTATATGCCAAGCCCTCCTATAGCCTGTCATTGTCCCCCAGAGAAATGATAATGGCCACTCTGTCCCTTCCCCAGAGTGCCGGACATCTGTGAAAGAAAGGAAGGAGGAGGAGGAGGAGGAGGAGGAGGAGGAGGGGGGACCACTTTCTACTCCGGGCCACTTAATGCGTTGCCAAAGTGGAAACAAACAGCCATTGTGCTCCAGCTCTGCTATTGCCCCGATGTCCATAGACTGGCCCTGTTTATAAAGCCATCAGTTAATTGTGGCCTCACACAACTATGTCCATTCTCCGCCGTTTCCCTGTGATCTTTGCAGCTATTAAGATCTCACTGAAGCCTCAAGCTTGGCCTTAATTTCTGCTACTTGAAAAACGACCAACAAATAGTAATGAAATTTGTTCTGTAAATTCTTCTTCATAGCTTCTTGGTAATAAATACTGAGCCTGATTATTTCCCTTTCATATTATGTCACATTTTCAGGGAGTGTGCATTAGTGGGAAGAGCATCACTGCTGAAAATTCGGCCAGATCTACCCTGCCAATGGCAAACAGCTTCTCTCTGCCGTCAACTCTTGTTTTGAGCTTCTTGTACCGCTTCAGTCATATTCCTGGTCGCACATTTAATTTTTCATCAAAACATTCCCTTTTAAACAGTCCTCCGGCGCCTGCTGACCTTTTCAGGAGTCTTTCTGATTCATAAGAAAACTAATTAAAGCTACACGTGTTTGCATTTGCATCATTATCAGGCACATCAAGTTTGTGGAGTATGATGCAAATTTGGCAGTAGATGCACCCAAGTAATTCTCTGATTGCATCGCATCCTCCTCACCTCAGGGGTGCTATCTATATCCGAGGGTGTTGATTAGGTGGCGGTCCCCACCTACGTACATTTGCAATTCGTAGCATTGCTATTCTCACCATGCCGTGCACTTGATATTAATGTGCAGGGTTAACTCAGAAATGATCGATACGATGCAGATTTTCAAATTGAATATTGCACAAATCTCCTCCACCGAGTTCCTACATGGAATCAACAGAGTGAAATGAAAGCAACCATATCTTTCCAATGTGGACTGAAGGATTAAAAAACCTTCTGAGGGTAAGGGTGGACAAACGATTCCACACACTTTGTCAGTGTAGTAAGATACTTCTTATTTTCCATGACTCGGTTATCCAACCAGAGCCTGGGGTCAGTGTGATGTATGGGTCCTCATTCTGTCAGTACTTCCCTCCATCCTCGGCATCTGTCCAATCCTTTGACTAAGCTGGGGAGACAGACACCTAAAATGTCTCATTTTTTGGATTGCAACTATTGATGGCAGTCTCTATGGCTGTGGGTCAGACAAATTTACAATTAAATTGGACATTTGTCAAGGGGCTCATGCAGACAGAGGTCTTTGTTGGCATCTGGGACTCATCCGTTAAGTGCTGCGTTTAATTTAGCCGAGCAGGATGACTGGGTGCCCTCAGACCCCTCTGCAGCACCACAAGGCATTTGGCCCTGGCCCCCAGTCTCGGCTCCACGAGCTGCACGCTCCCACAATAACAGTATTGACGTCACTGGCCACCGTTTGGACGCGCGCTGCCTTCACGTGTTCCTCTGAAGCTCGGATTTCACACAACGTATTTTGCAGCCAAATGGTTTGACCAAAGAGGAGCCAATTGTGTTTTTTATTTATTTATTTTTTCCCGTTGTACAGTTGTTTTGTGGATCAGTGTATGTTTTTAGCGAGAGAAAAGTGAAGTGAGGAGGTTTGATCCAACAAAAAACATGGCTACTTTCTGGACCTCCTCACTGTCTCATTGTCTCACTGTCAACTGCTCATGATTTATAAAAAAATTTGAGCATCTCAGTTTAACAAGAATTGTCATCATGTACAACTTGTGCAACAAACAAACAAACAAACAAAGACTTAAGGTGGACAAACAAAATCCAGTAAATTAGATAAGACAGACAAGCTTTGTGCAATTTTTATATTACAGCTGCAACTTTTGCATTGTTTATAGATTGTTCCACGCAGTGGAGCGGTGGAGGTGACACTGCAGTGAATACCAGTGACATTATTGCATATTTTTGTAGTATCTGTCTTTGCTGTTGCAGCAGTTTGTAATTTGCAGATGGTAACGGCACACTGGTCGCACAGCAGGCTGCTCATAGAGAACATTGTTATTTCTGCTGCTCCAAAGACAGATACTTTTGCTCAAAATGAGCTTGTAGCAAATTATCTACGTCACACCAATGGGAAAGAAGTGTTTGTTTGTGTGTTGATGATGTTTAGTTAAAGAGTTATTAATGCC
Source organism: Lipophrys pholis (assembly GCF_963383615.2). Lineage (NCBI taxonomy): Eukaryota > Metazoa > Chordata > Actinopteri > Blenniiformes > Blenniidae > Lipophrys > Lipophrys pholis. The sequence goes on from NC_137630.1 coordinate 18,006,532, forward strand.
CAAAATCCTAATCCATGAATATCTTTACCGGGGACTTTGCAGCATCTCTATCATAACTTACTAGACTGATGCTTTGTCTGCTTTGTCTGCTTTTCTGATTCTGATGGTCATTGTAACTTATTGTATTTAACCACCATGAGCTTTTACTGTGCCTATTATATTAGGTGGTTAGTAGCTGTAGGGGCTTACACTGTCATGATGTTACATCACGTCCACTGAATGTATAATCAACTTCATAAACTACATTTCAGCTATTTAGAATACCTCGTCATATTTCTGCGATTATTTTGGTGAAAATAACTAAAAAAAAAAGTAATACAAAAGTAGTGAAAACACAGTACAATTCAGAGACAGTAACATTGTAATATAACTATTTTCAAATGACAGTAAGTAATAATATACAATATATTACATTTTGAAAGTAACTTGTCCAACACTATCAAACATAAAGCACGTGGGCCAAAATCGGCCGGCGAGAGGCCCCAATCCGGCCCAGGAAACGACCAAGCAAATTATAAAGATTGCAAAGAAGCCATAGACTTTTTAACTGTATTTTTAGAGCGAGCAAAATTGAGGGGCCGACTACACGAGCAAGTCGGTTAACCTAAACAAGCTGTTTTGACCTATCATCCAGACTGCTTCAACAGGATTGCTTCTATTCATATTTAGTTGGTTGAATCCTGTGCAGTGACAAAAAACCCTATTTATCAGGTGTTATTTAACAGGGGTACTAAGTACAACCTATCAGACTTTACTAGATTTGTAAAAAATTGAATTAACATGTTATGCAGCAAAGTATTAATAAAGTGTGCATACTTTGTCTATTTAAGAACTATTCGGATACAATCACAGTCATGTTTGACTCCAGGTGGTCAGTAGAGGGTCAGGCTTTGTTTCAATAATCTCTTTCAAAAATGACTTTGGGTTATAATAAAAGACCAGAACAATATACTGACACTAGTAAATGTTTCCAGCTGTTTCTTTTCACGTTGACTGCGAGCTTTTATTTCTGATCTCGACAGCTGCACTCTGTGCTTCGCGTTATTAGAGAAAAAAAATTTAACAAAAGTAGGTGTTTGTTCTGGTTGCTGTTTCTGCAGACACCTGCACACAGAACAAACATATTGTGTAACAGGATATTTCTGAGTGAGTGAGGAAGTGAAGCAAAACTTTCTTTGGTGACTTTTAAGCACCTTAAGCTACTTAGTTGTATCAGTTGGGGGGGGGGAAAGAAGCACCTTCAGATGGATTCAGTTGTACGATAATGTTACAGTCAGTAGATAACCCAGACATGCATGTTTGGTTTGTGAGATGAAGCCACAGGATGAAAATCTTGCAAACACCACACCGATTCACCCTCAGGTCTTTATGCTGAAGGGAAAGCTGCACTGTGGTGTTGTGTTCAAAGATCGAAAAATGCATTCTGAGTCCCACTCAAAGATGCTCTTCTGTTAAATGAGTCACATTTGCAGGGTTGCTTACTAAATAAATCCTCTTACACTCCCTAGTGTGTTGTCCATGTTCAATGATAGCACACTGTGTCAAACTTGTAATGAAAGGACGTGTAGTATCCACCCTCGAGATTTCAGATTTTAGATCAAATAAATGAAAGATGTTTCAGCATGATTCATTGTTTCTGTCTGTATTTGTTCAGCGGCTCTATAACTCGTGTCTGTCCTGCATGTTCTGATGCACTGAATGTAATCTGTGATCATGAAGCTCTGCAGACTGATGAAGATTTTATTTTTTGTTTCAGTATGGTGGAGCAGAGAAAGTTAAAAATGGCTGATGATGATGATGATGATGATGATGATGATGATGATGATGATGATGATGATGATGATGATGATGATGATGATGATGATGATGATGATGATCTTCCAGGATTAAGGTTACTAATAATAAAACACACCATAATTTGGTCATGCTCCCTTTCCTGTACAGTAATTTATGTTTAGATATTTGTTTTTTACTCACAGGATACTTTATTCAACATGTTTTTCAACTCTCTTGTACAAAAGTACAAAAGTTCAGCAAATATGTTTGCCTTTAGAAAGCGCTCTCACTATAATGAAATCCAGATCAACACTTCTACTAAGTACATCCTCAAAAGTCTTGCTTGTTAATTCCTCAGTTACTCTCACACAATGGCTAGTTATGGGTGTACATATATATTTATTTCATTATGTTTTGAATTTCATATTTTTGTTCTGAACACAGTGTTGATTGGTTTCACACACCAGTTTCACCTTGCCCTTCTCATTTTAATACTTAATCTTATATATTTTCATCTATCTATCTTCTGAAAAAATATTAATCCAGTTTTATTCGTTGCTTTCTTGTCTTCACCTTTCTTTGTCAGTTTTCTGTGAGGTACTTTCGGGAAGGTTTTTGTTACGAGTTTATATACTATTTTGCTTTGTCAGGGGGCTGATCCCAGCTGAATGGGTGAGGGCAGGATACCTCCTGGAGATACAGACACAAACAACCAGCCACACGCACTCACATGCACATCTGGGGCAATTTAGCATCACCAATTAACTTCACATGCATGTTTTTGGACTGTGGGAGGAAACCAGAGTACCCAGTGGAGACCCTCGCACACACGGGGAGAACATGCAAACTCCATACAGAAAGGCCCAGATAGCATTTGAACCTATGATCCATTCTGGATTAAATCAAACAATAAATTAGATTCGTCCAACAATAAGACATATGTTCAGTTGTTATCTATTCTTCAACATATCTTTCGTCTTTCATCTCTGTGGTATTGCTTGTGTTTTAGAGCTGTGGTTTTAAAAGTGTGTTCATCATAGATACCCTTGCTCTGTTCTCAGTTCCCAGTTAGTTAAATAACACATCAATAACACAGTCCATAAATATCAGTGCACTATATATATTAGTGAAAGCAAAAATACAATAATGCAGCCAGGTCTGTAACTGGATGTGCTTAATTTAACTATTATTGCGAGCTCTTCTCATTTCTGAGGTTGTAGTTTGTGTTGGAATGATTTTTTAAGAAAAGAATCAGTGCGGGGGGTTGCGGGGCGAGACTGTCAGAGTGCGTGAGATTTCCGAAGTTCCATGAATGCAGCGCGCCGCACACAGAGCGGAGCGCTGATTGAAGCGGAGAGCAGTGGAGCGGCGGCGGCGACGGCCATCTTAGAGCTACCGTGGTAACCGACACTCATCTTCTGGAGTTTATTTTTCTCGTTTGAGGAGCACCTCCGGCTGACCGACGAGGGGAGAAGAAGGATCTTTGAGACTCCTCCGCGGTGAAACTCGAAGTCGGGATGCGGTTCCGAGGGAATAAATCTTTTGCATCCGCTGTCGGACTGGTCCTCGGACTATTATGCGCGGTGGAGGCAGCTAAAGGTAACTAAGCCGGGCTTTATCCGTCCCGCTGTGTCCCGTGTGTCCGTCTGCGCGAGCCAGACACGGTGTCTTTGTGCAGGGAGGCTCCCCGGAGCCTGCCGGCGGTCGACAGCCGGTGAAGGTTACGGTGCTCCGGAGGGATGCGGGCTGAGTAACCTGTTCAGGGGATGGATGTTGAGCTCCGGAGCCGCAGCGGAGGGATGGGGCCAGCTATCCCGGCGGTGGCAAGTGCATCCCGGGATGATCTGCCTCCTTTAAACCCCGAAACAAGCCACAGTCCCCCCCCCTCACATTTTCTATCGTTTAATCATTCGTCTTTCGCGTTTTATTCACTCAAACACAAAGTGCGCTACTTATATGAAACGAGCCTCTTCTTGTCTTCTGCATCTATTTTTGGGTGCTGCTCTGTTTTCATTCGCATCCTTGAATTCCTTTATTTATTTATTGTTTCCCCCCCACGTCATTTAAAACAATATATTTATATCACCTTATTGCAGAGTTTGTAATCTTTGCCCCTACTTGTATGTCTGGCACTCTCTTTACCAATCCCTTCAAAGTGCAATTGAACCCATCTAAATATATTGCGCAATGGTATTTTTGTATCCACCCTTTATTCTATTTATTCCTGCTAATCCACGCAGGTTTATTATTTTTTCCCCTTTGCCAGGCCCTAATAGTTGAATTTAGCAACACTGTGGTCAGCTTTGGTTGGCTACGCATTGCAGATCTTCTTCACGTGCCCCTTTTTTTTTGTCAGTGGATTAGGGGAGAAAAAAAATGCCAATGCAAGTTTAAATGTGGAAAAAATACAGATAAAAAGATCAGTATTTATAAGGCTGCTTCCAGCAGCAGGAGCTGAAAGTGCATCTGGTCTGTTCTTCTGCACAGTCACCCATGGACACCATGGCACACTGAGGAGAAACGTGAATGTCTTTGCTGCAGGGCGGGCTGCCTCCCTCCTCACACATGAACACACTCTCTGGATGGATTTACACACCATGTTTGAACGTTGCACTGACTCCAGGGTGTGTAAAGGCAGGTGTATTAGTCACTGCCCAGCATCAGCATGCCCAGACGGAAACCAGCGGCTGCGGGCAGGGCCAGTGTGCTTTGTTTGTTAACATACACCCATTTTATGATTTCTGAATAAAATAAAGACAGTGAAAGCGATATAGGTGGTCATAAATGTGTGAACGAGAGGCATTATTTTAGCCATGTCCCCCCCCCCCCCCCCCCCCCCCCTCCGTTTGAATGAGCAAATCCCTGGGGCTGCCATTGGCACAGGACTAACTTCATATCTTTTTTTTTTTTTTATTATTGCTAAATCAAGAGAAAAAGGCCTGTAGCAGTCTGGGTGGTGTGACTGGAGCGTCTTGTGTTGCAGTTGAATGTGTGCAAAGTGCACCTGCTGCGTTCCCTCTTCTTATCAGCAAACACAACCTGTGAAATCACCATCTTGTCGAAGGCTTATCATTCACAATCCAAAGGTTACCTGATTTTTTGTACACCACCTCCATCACCCTGCGCTCCACTTTAGTGTTTCCATGGATTGTTTGTTGACATTATTATTCTTTTTTATATTTTATTTAATAAACGTCTGTCACGTTGTGCGTGTTGGGGGCTCACTTACTCCCCGGTGGGTTTGCGCTTGAATTCTGTAGTGTAGGTGTTTACGATCTGTTTTATGTTGTTGTTGAACAGACAGAATGAGGTGTATGTCCAGCACATTCAGGTGGATTTTCAAGCTTTAATGGAGGTGGACAGACATTTATCATTGTTAACATGGCGGCATCAAAACCGCAAAGAATCTGAATGTTTTTGATGGACATAGCGATTCTTCCCCGGACCATATGATATGTGCTACAGTGCCAGCAAGGAAATGCCAACATGTGTAGGTTGTGTGTAAATACAGATTGTCTCCAGCAGTGCTGATAAACATCCAAGTGTTGCAGAGTTTAAAGTCCCTGGTGTTATTGTCCACTGCTTTAAACACTCTTTTAATAGACACGGCCAGAGTTTGTTGTTTTGTCCGTGTTCATCTCTTGTTTTCAAAGTCTCGCCCATGCACTTTATTTCATTTCCTCCTACCCCGAGCAGCTGTTGGGTGTCCCCATGTTCCAGAGTCAAACATTAAGCCCCGCTGAGACGTATGAGCCTCCTCTGAGCACACAATCAGACAAAGAAAAAACTGGCCGCCGGGAAGTTTCTTGGCTCGTTCGTCATTGAATTAAGTGATTGTAGTTGAACAAATTGGATGCCATGCTTTGTGTGGCGCAGAGCTAACGTATGCACTGCCCCTTATATGGCTGGGACACATCAGAGTTTCCTCCAAAGTCCCCTTATTCTTCATGGCCTGGAGAAGCCAACTATTGAGCTGATAGAAATCGCCCCGTCAGTTACAGTCTGTTCCTATCAATAATTTTTCATTTTAAAACAGGAACTCATTGGTCAAGCTTAGGAGTCTTTATAAACAGATCATTGGTCACTTTTTCGTTGATTAAATCGTTCGATCGGAGCACCCCAGAAACCAAAGTGAAGCAGGGCCACCATTAGTGACCCTGACTGAAATAAATGGGCTCACATTTTGCGTGCGGCAGACTCTGTTACGTAAGGCCATTTTCAGCCTGGAAGCTGAATAATCAGTGACGTTTCTCATCTGGTTATGTTATGGCATACAGATACTATGTGTGGACACATGCAGCTGACAATGGTTGCATTGTTTGCGTCTGCGGCTCAGCCTGAGGTCCTGCATGCCAACTATCAGCGGTGGTTTGAGGAGACTTTTCTCCTCAGAAGAGACACAGCTGAAAATGTGACGGATGACCTTGACGTGTTTCAACCTAGCATGTCTTGATTGGCTCTTTAAATGAGGAGGACATCAGCTGCCATTGGTGTGTCCGTCTGGGCATTCGGATTGATGGAAGTAATTTCATTTAATGTAATGAGATGTAGAACTCTTCATCTAGTGTTTCAGTGCTGCAGCATTATATATTCTACAAAGATGTGACCAAAATAACACACTGACGCCACACAATCATTTTAGATGCAATAGTTATGGTACCGTTCTTCCATTTATGAACATTTACCTTAAAACGAGCATTAGTCTTCGGACTACCGAGGTGCACATTCACACCAGTGATGTATAAGTATGAGATATCAGCAAAGATTACTTCTATCTCGATTGTACAATACACTGCTTCTTCTTCTGACTCTCGTAGAAGCTGTTACCAAACATGTTGCCCTGCATAGTCCTGAATGACTGCTTCCTTGCCCGACACAGATGCTCTTGTTCTGACGACTTAGTGCTCAAATATTTTCAGTATTTATTCAGAGATTTCTTAGGGGAAACAAAAGGCTATTTTTTTTGCGCTCAGACACCAGGGTCGGGATGTCGGCTGAACGCTCCACAGTGCGGTCACTGTTCGAAAACACACAGCTCAAGCCCCTCAAGAATGCGGCCGTGAGTTAATCCCTTAAAGTGCTAAGATGTTGAAACATTTGGACTTGGTGGTTTGCCACTCAGGCCATGAGAATACTGCAGTGAATTTGGACTGGGCATGACTTCCCTGTCATTGAGTTGAATGGAATCAGTGGACTGTCAAGAAGGGGTCACACAGTTGTGACTATTAAGTTGACCAGATGACTCGGAAGTTGCACTGCCCACCAAGACAGTAGTCTCCCCTCTTATTATGTAAAATGAATAATTTTTTTAGTTGTCTAAATTTATTTCATATTTGATGCTGATGATTCCGCAATAAACCATTCACACTTTGCAATATATGTAATGAGAAATCTTGTGAAATTGTCAGAATCAAAATTGAATGCCTCGACTCGTAAAGTGATAGACAGTGGTGAATATTTCATGCTGTTATTTCTGCGGGGAAAGCCTAATGAGAAAGTCTTTAATTCAGCTCGTATCGGCAGCTCATCTGGCTGTTATCTCCTCCCCCGAGTCTCATTGCTTCCAGGAGGAACAAGTAAATGGCACTGCAGAGCTATTCAGGTTTGGGCGTGCTCTCATTAGGATTCACGTTCCATGGGAAGCAGGTAACCAGAGAGCACGTTATACCTGCCGCAGGCCGGCTCCACCCGAGCGCCTGTGCAGAGCTTCGCCCGACTTGCTCCTGCTCTTTCACTCTCACTGGCCCTTTTGTGCCGCTCGCACAGAGAGGTGATTGAGTTGTGTTCAAGACTCTGTGGCTCCCAACCCCCTCTTCAGAAGAACGCTCTGGCCGCGCAGGGTGTGTTCGCTCTGTTGGGCGGTTGCGACTGCATCGAGGACAAACAAATGTTGTTGCCTGGCAGGGAAACTGAGAGGCTCTCCTGTGTGCGCAGTGTGTTCGGGGGAGTGAGGGCCCCTGAGGTCTGGGCTTCGCTTTAAGGGTCTTTGGGCCTCTGAGAAACAGTCCCGGGCCTGTGATGGAAGTGGCTTGCGTCAACAAGCTCAGGAGGTTGTGAGGCACGACAAACAGAGACGTGTGCCCACTGTTTCAGAACGTGAGAAGATTGATCATTGATTACTCCTGGTGCAGGGAATTACAAGAACCACTTGGCAGCACAATTGGAGTCGTTCTTTATTTCAGATTTGCATGCATTACAAATCTTCACCTGTTTGGCTGCACTTTTAGTTTCACTCAAGTAAAGCCTGCTACCTTTTTTTTTTTTTTTTTTGAAACGCTAAGTAGGCACCTTGCGGTTGTCATTTAGGCCACAAGGAAACTATATTTCTGGCAGGCGTAGATTTTTCAATTTCCCAAGTTGCCTACTTCAGATGTACTCTGAGGCCGTTCTTAAAAGTGCTGCACTTTGCATATATACCTATCTTTTCACAGTTTAAACCTGACTAAATTGTCCAAAGTGTTCGTTGAAACGCCTCCCAAATTTGACTCCTGTCTGAGTGCAGAGACACTTTTCTTCAATTTGTTCAGTGCTGCTGAAGCAAAAGGAACAAATATGAACAACCCAGCAACAGAGAGGCTTTATTTAGTCTCAAACAGCACTAAGACAGTCGACACACTCTGCTCATGCACCATGCAGCCACATGGGCTGCCTGTGATTGTTATGTTTTGCTTCTAATTTTAATTTATTCATTAGTCTGGATAATCAAACATTTGCACTGTAGTATAGACTGACTGTTTGCCATTTTTATTCAAATCATTTATCATTACCATACCTATCATTTAATTTAATCATTTACTAGATCTGCTCATTGAGAAAATGTGTACTATGCGTGCATTTAATTGCTGTGGCAAACACAAGATTCCTCTTTGCTCTCTGGTTGCAGTTGAGTTAAAATTTTTAGACTTTGTAGTTTATTGTAATATTGACATTTCTGAGGACTCCGAGATGTAGTTGGCGGAAGGGCCAGCTGAGTTACCAATGCATGCCAGGCCTTATATGGAGCGTAGCAGAGCTTCACACATTTCAATGTAATCAAAGAAGATGAAACCTTTGCAGCCCCCCGGCCATCAAAAGTAAAATGTGAGCTGAATCGATGAAGCAGAGCTCCACATCCTCGACACGTGACGGCAGCATCATCATTACACAACAAATCCTCAGAGGTTCACAGGCATTATGAGGCCCCATCTGATAATTACAGGCCGATCATCTGCTGCTATGAAGCTGCTACAATCTGGACAGCTGTGAAAAGTTTTCTCTAGTTGTGCCAAAGTGAGGAGCCGCTTGTGTGTGCGGGGGAGAAAAAAAGCCCAACTCACACATTTAGAAATATTTTGGCAACTCATCAAGATTGAGATATAATTTATGGTCCCATTGGGAGACTTGTCTTGAACTTACTTCCACAAAACATCAGTGTGGGAGGTAGTGAGATTGTATTCCCCCTGGGTGGGACAGCGGCACCACTGTGGTGGCAGAGATGGAGACTGAGTGTACCAGCAGACTGAACCTCAGGATTACCAGGTCCTATTGTGGCACTGACATTTTAGCAGGAAGTGTTTCATCACGGTTAATAGGTCAAACTGTATAGGTTGGGCTTCAATAGAAAAGCTGGGCGGCTGTAGCAGGAGTTTTTGTTTGTGCCAATGTGAATGGTCAAATTGCCCCCCCCCACCCCACCCCAAACACTCTATGGAGGTCAAAGCAGTTCTCCTGAAACTACTTGGGAGTTTGTTGATTCTTTATGGTGTTGAGCTGAAACGGTACTTCTGTGTTAAAGAAAGCCGAGGCGGTACTGTTAACCGTATGAAAGTTGTTTATCTGTGCGTGCATCAGTTGCAGGCCAGCAGAAAAGTTGCCGTGGTAATAACGAGGATTGTTATCAAAGAGGACTCCTCATCTTGATAAATCCTGGCACTTGGTCATGATCGTGAGTCACGCTTGGCACACGCTGTACGATTTGAACTTTGCTTTTGGTTTGATTTCTTTGTCACATGACTCACTTCAGAGCCAGTTTGATACCAGATTAATATTTATTGTGCACTTTTTTTTTTCTTTTTGGCTCAAAGTAGGAGAGAGAAGAACTCAGTTGCTTCCAACATTACAGATATGTTTGGAAAATTGAGGCATAGACACAATTGGAATAACAACACCTCTATTTTCTCACTGCCATTTGAAAACTACATTGGCTACGTGATGTAAAACGATCCATCCAGTAAAATAAAGAAGTTGGCTTCATATTTACATCTAAAACTGATCCATGTCTGAGAAACGATTATTGAGACTTTTTGTATCTACTGTCCAGGTTTAAATGGGGTCGGAGCAACTTGAATGTTGCATGTAAAACCAAACGACTATCTAACAATGAAGGGAATCCCCTCCCAGACAGGCGTGGCTCCAAGCTCCAATATTGATAATGTGAAACTATTCCACAGACAGTGGATGGTAAAATGACATCTTAAAATGGCCGTTTTGATCAAGCGGAAAGCAGTCGGTGGTGGTATGCTGGTATGTCATGTATTGCTGTGAATTCATGAGTGCTTAAGGAAGAGTGGTAGTCAGAGTTTTGTAGCTTTGTAATGGCATTGGTGGATTTACAGACACACGTTGAGCCTCCACCATGTCTGCGTCAATGTAACATTGAATTGTGAAAACCATAAGCTGTTACTTTACTTTCATAAAGCTATTTGTTTTTATTTCTTTTCATAGAAGGATTTCTATTTCATATTTACTGCCTGTGTAACATGAGTCATACAATGTGCTCAACAAATAATGTTCCTGTACACTGATGGTTGACATGTATCGACATTGCTGTAATGGCACAGTGTACACCAAGCCAAAATAAATTGGGGTAAATGCAGCCTGTCCGGCCCTGCTCTCACTGTGGTTTTTGCCTTTCTTTCACTGCAGTGAGAGTGACCTAACTGTTGGGCTGGTATTCCAGCTTAAAACCAGTACATTTTCTCCCCCATCCATTCATCTTCTTCACTGCTTCCAGCGTAGGGTCACGGAGTGCCGGGGCTGATCTCAGCTGATTATTCGCAAAGGCAGGTGTACATTCTGATTCCCGCCTACAGGGAGAACATGGAAACTCTTCCCTTGCCGTGAGGCAAGAATGCTAAACATGACCACACTGGATGGCTCTTCATTTACATTTTTTCATACAAGATTTGAACTGTGCATTTTGAACGGAAGCAGTAAAACAGCAAAGGCTCTTTATTTGACATCCATGGCTGGTTGGAGAGTCTGGAGGTGGCAGATATACAGTCTTGATCTTTACATGGCTCGCCGCTTCACTGCTTGACATTCTATAGTCATATATTTGTCCTTTGAGTATTTTCAAAGAAAGCATCCAGATGTTGGCTTTATCATTTCGTTATATGACGGGCATCACACTCAGCATTTAGTGTACATAATGAAAACTTGCCAATTGGCTTTGACTTTGCTCAGTTTGAAGTTTTACTTGTTGCCTTACCTCGTCAACGAGTTAAATAGAAGCAATCCATTATAGGATTAAATGTCATTGGCTTTGTTTGCTGTGCAACAGGATTGCATACCATAGTGGACTCTGTTGCCAGGCAGTGGTAGCATCCAGTAGCCTACCATCTGCGTGCACGTACAGTAGCTGGCTTGATATGTGTGTTTGCTTCCCGGTGCTGACACATTCATTTCCCAAGGGCTTCTTAAAGGATTTTATTTTCCCATGCCTGTCATACTGGGCCTTTTTTTTACTGGATTTAGCGTAAATAAATATTTGGTTTTGTTGTTTTGATTCCTGAGTTGAAAAAAATTCCTGTGTGTTTTGTAAATTATTTATTTTAAATAAATGCTTATCAGCGTGGTGTTATACCGCCTGGTTTGTATTTATTATTTAGCAGTAAGACAAGTTTTGTTCATTATATTTGTGTATTTATATTTCAACTCCCATTGTAATCTGGAGAACCTGGAGTCTAATTTCCTCTTTAAAATTCATGACTGCAGTTTTCTTAAACATTAAAGTAAAATATTCTGAATGCACTCTGTTTCTTCAACACATTAGTCTGCAGTGTGGCAGTAAATACCACATTTAATGAGGTTTATTGGCTCAGCCTTGCTATTATTTGTTCTCCTAGGGATCAAAAGCAGGCTATGGTGTCTTGAGTTCATATAGAAAATAAAGATAAATTCTGAATTGTTCACATTTACATTGAAAGTACCTCTTGAGTTTTCAGCTGTGAGGATTGAAGTATTTTGTGTTTCTATAAGGGATCCAAGCTGATTATTACAGTATCTTAAACTGTAGAATTTCCTTTCCTTGTTTTAACTGAATATTGTGAAGTTAACGTTGACGGTTTTCCATAGCAAATTGAGAACTTGCCTTAAATATTCGTAGACGTTTTTTTAAAGCCATCTATATTGACTAAATTAGCTGATAGTCTATTAATGGAAGGGCTGACTGTATCTCCAGGATGGATGTAGTGACACATCAGTTTTATTTTGACGGATAGTTGCTGGGCAAAAAAACAAAAATCTGTGTATGACTTATTTAGCATTTTATTTAATCATCGGCGAGTGAAGGGCTTAGTCTGCAGGTTATAGTTGGGCTGGTGTGCATCGTATTAGATGGCTTGCTTTCCTAATTAGGTCAAATTAAGAAAATGGCAGTCTTCCAGGGCAAATATCCTCTGTGCTGCAGCAGCAAGATCTTCTCAGTCTGCACGATTTCAAAGCCCTTTTTTCCCCTAATCTGAGTCTGTCCTCAATCCTCAAGCCACTCCTCTATTCAACACCCAGTCCAGTCTTCACAATACAAACTGTCTCTTTACCAATCAAGATGAACCTAATAGATGGTATCTAACAAATGACACCGTTTCCAGGAATAACTCGTCCTAATTTGTGCAAATCATCGTCTTTGCTGCTGTGGTGAATCTCTCACTGTCAACCAGCAACACCACAACCCGCGTTTCTCTCTCTGCAGACGAGCAGGGAGACGACGAGGCTGTCTTATCAAAGGGTGGCTTTGTTGGCAATCTCACGCAATGTATGTGAGAATTTCATGCTTCGAATAAAGTAATGTTTTCGTTTCCATTTCATGGGAGCTCAGTGGCAATATAAGGAGCTCTGGATTTACGGGTGACGCACCGCAGTGCAGCAGTGTGCAGTTTGAATGTGTCAGAGGCCTTCAGGGTCCGTCTTCTCTGCTTCCTGCTACCTACACAAACCTTTGTCACATTTCTTCTTGCCATCCTCTTCTTGCCATCTGTGACTGAGCATGTCTGCAGTAATTCTTCCCTCAGATGATCCGTGCCGTCAACCTCACACTATTGTTGGAAGTGGCTCTTGTTTGTCGAACTTTGCCTGGCCCTCGCAGCTCAGACTTGATTGGCTGTGACAGGGTAGCCTGGCCAAATAGCACAGCGAGTTTCCTCTGTCAGAGCGGGCATTTTATCTTTTTCACACCGTAAACTATTTCAGATTTGCCCGTTTGTAATGCACATCATGCTTTCGAGATGAGAGGAAATGACAAACACGACCAGACAGGAGTAGCACCAGGAGACAGCCGTGTTTATCCATCATTACCGGTTGGGATTAGGTTGAAATGTTTTACTCAAACCTGCAGGAGCATTGAGAATATGGCTTTATATCGTGCCATTCAGTGCCAGTCCTGGTTCATTACGCCCTAATACCATGAAAGACTTGTAGACAAATGAGAAGCCCTGCATGTGACCGAGCTAGCAGTAGCTGTGACTCTGTGGACGCTAAAGCAGATTACTGTAGTAGTCTGGAGTCGCAATCTGTCTAAAGACACCCACTTTACATCAGGTCATGAGACGCTCAGCAAAGACGATTTATTGGGCTCGATCAATTCCAAATCACCAGCACGCTCCTTCTTCCCGCTAAGCACTACATTTACACACCTAAATCAGGATGTATATTGATCTGATATGTTCATGCGGCTGTGCCGTATGAGTGCAAGGTTAAGTGGGTAACATTTTCTTGGGTGAGGCCTTCTGTAATAATGAGACTTTTAATAATCTGAAGATCTCTACAAACATGTAAATATATTATAACGAGAATGTGTATAATCCCTGCTGAGACAAGCATTTTTGAAGATTAACCAAGAAACCCTATCCTAATTCTATTATTTAATGCTGCAGGCGTTGTAATGCTGTTAGTCGCTGCTAAACTAATTATTTGAAATAAGAATCGCTGCAGGCATTGTGGCAACTTTCTTTCAGCTTGAAGATGTCTTTGTTATATATTTTCTGAGCAAAACTGCTTATTCACTGTGCTGCCCACATTGTGTGCATCCAGTGGCAAGAAGCTGGTAATTAATTTTCTCTGATTATTTAATCACTAAGAACCACACAAAATGACACCTACAGTCCCTATTTTAGTTGAGCTTGGATTTGGTAGACTTACTTTCAAGATCATGTGAAAGCAATCTTTATTTTTGGTTTTACTTTTTGTCTGAGTGCTATTTGAGGCTCACACTTTTAATGGAAGCACAGATTGTGTTATTGCAGAGGTAATGCATGTGGGATGAGGACTATTTCAGTGAAATCTGTTGAAAGCTTCCATGCCATCACAAAATATCATACTTTTGCTAAAAAATAAAATAAAAACTCTTTGTGTTACGGGTCTGCTCAAGACAAATGACTCGTATAATTTGTTTTTGTTGAACGAATGTACCTTGACGTTAGGAGTGTAAAACTCGTTTACATTGTTGGGAGTCTTTAGCGAGGCGACAGGTGCCAACAACATTTTGCTTTGCTGCATTTCGGAAGATTGAACACTTTGCAGCAGTGGCTCAGTGTTTAATCGTCTTTCGGCCGATATGATGTCTCTTGAAATGAATATTGTGCGCAGAATGTGTAATTGTGCACGGTTAATCGGATGTATGTTGGCTGGATGATGTGCTTCAGTAAATAATGAAGTCGTTGTGTCAAATTTCTACATTGACACCCTTGTGCAGCTGCTTTGATTTGTAATCGCTGTCAAACAGCTGAAATGTTCAATTGAATATGAACTACAGTCTCTGTAGACGACATCTGGAGGAGCGTTTACCTCGTAAGATAATTAATACACTTTTTATGATTTGTTGAGCCATTTCCTGATTAATTTACTGCCCTGTCAGACGTAACTACTGGCTCATCATAGCCATCTATCCTTCTTATATACTGCTGGAGCTGATCCCAGCCGACTGTGGGCCAAGGCAGGTACACTCTGGACACACAAAGAGAAAGACAATCACAGCGAAGGA
The DNA here is from genome assembly GCF_963383615.2 of Lipophrys pholis. NCBI lineage: Eukaryota > Metazoa > Chordata > Actinopteri > Blenniiformes > Blenniidae > Lipophrys > Lipophrys pholis. The sequence continues at coordinate 18,021,545 of NC_137630.1, forward strand.
CGATTCAGGGTCACCGGTTAGTTGACATGCAGTTACCAACACAGAAAACCTTCCCAGCTCAACCTCCATTCGACTCAGGGACTTTCTTTGGTTTCATTGGAGGATTTCATTGTGGTAAATATAACCATTTGTCTCAGAGAAATCTTTTTTATAACCCTTGAGACAACAGGTCACCCTACGTTTTTATGAATTACAAATTCATCTTGTAATCTAATGAATACCTGAGCCGGTGCCTTCACCAGACTTAAAACAGCCCGAGTTGTGAGGGACTTTTAATTTACTTTTTACTTTTATTTCCCGCAGTGGAACAGTTAACTCTCGAACAAGCCACAAGCACAGGCAGGTAAATGAGGCGTAACTTATTTGCGAAAAGTTCATTGAGGATTTTATTGCTTTTATGTCCAAGGATCTTGGATTTTATCGAAAATCCAATTTGAACACAAGCGTTTAATTTCCAGCTGCCTGAGGTCAGTGAACGTCAACTTGGAGAACTCTTGACAGCTCGCATGCTCTTCATCGCCAAAACAAATCCAAAAAGAAGCTTTCATTTAACTTTGAGGTAAAACACCTTAAAAAAAAATGAATGACAGTCCAGTTGCAATCTCAAATTTGATACGACATATGTATGATTAACTATTACAGATTATTTAAACTGTGATTTAACCACAACTAGATTACATAACTGGAACGTTTTTTCTCCACATGATGCTGCTGAGATCGATGATTTCCTGCCATCGATCAGCTCAAACACACTGTCTAGTAACATTAAATCATCAGACTGTTTTCATTAAAGTTGACCATCTAAATATGACTTGTGGGATGAGATTAAAGGTTTAGGAACTAATTGACGGACTTGAAAGCGTGATTGAGTTTTAATTTGTGGTTTACATGAAGAGATGTTGTGGGGCTCTTAATAAATGTAAATGCAGATACAACTGTTATTATTTTTCCTTTGATTTCATTCAGTGTGACATGTTATAGTTAGTACATTTTTGTTTGACACCATTTGAAATGGAGGTAGGAAGGCTGGTATTCTTGATCAAATTAATATTTTTTGGGAGCTGTAAAGTGGTGTTGGAGCTTGGCACTTTTGCCTCATAGTGAATCGGTTCCCAGTTTGGGCTTTTCTGTATAATTTATCCTTCCAGCGCATGTGTGGGCGTTCTCCAGGTACCACAGTCCAAAAACATGCATTTGAGGATAATTTGTGTCTCTAAACCTCAGACCTGTCCAGGATGTCCTGTCCACCCATTGAAATGACAACAAAAACTAATTCACATTATTTTTTGTCCTTAGTTTACATACGTAATGAATAATAACATTCAGAACCAATAGATTCTTGCTGATACGCAGCTCTACATTTTGAAGCAGCTGAACAGATTTGAGCGTTTTCTGGGTTTGTGTCATCATTCAGTAGCTTCAAAAGCAAAACGTGACAGTTTTTCTCAGTGATCAAACGATAAAAAATGTAGCTTCTTTGCTTAAATAACAGTTTCTTAAAGTGATAGTGCGAACTAAAAGGGTGATAGCAAATTGCAGTTGAATAGGACTTGGACCGGTTGGGTTTTGTGTTGTTCCTGATAGAGTTACATCACCATGTCTCTCTGTCCCCTACAGCGTGTGGTCAGACAGATTTACCATCACCTCTGTAGATCAGTAGCACCGGATCAACGTCCTCTATCCTCAGTCTGGACTGAGCGCATATTGGCTGTAAGAGAGCTCGGTCTCCCATGCATCATCGCTGCGTACTGCGTCGGCCCAAATATGTCACTCACTGCAGCTTTTTCTGCAGCCGCCAGCTACAACGCAGCCCTGTCTGCAGCTGGGAGGCTTCCCAGACCCACAAGCACAAGGAGCTGTAAACAACCTAACCACTGCCCCACACACAGAGTCTTTGTCACTCGCCTCAGGACTGTCCACGCTAATTAACTGGATTAGACTCCTAGAACCTTAGAAAGCTTTTTCAACTATTTTGAAGACATTTACACAAACCTTCAACAATGTAGCATGAAAACAAAGGATAGGATGGATAATGATACAGAAAAACTGGGAAAACACTGAACATTTCCCCGCTGTTGGAGTGTCTGCCGAAACGGTGCACATCCTTTGGCTCATGTTTGTCTCTTTCTCTTGGTGGTGATCCTGTCGTTTTATGTGGTGTTTCTAAAAATAGCATTAAAAGCCTCCACCACTCATTAAAAATGTATGGGAGTGGCATCAAATGGGAGGAAGATAAAAATCGAATAAAGGATAAGCACAAACACACATATAAATGAATTGAGTTCATTTTTTTTCTTCCAAATGCTGCATGAAAACATGCAAACTGTCTGTGTTTTAGAAATAAAGGGGCTTTTCAACACGTCGCATCCAAGTTGTGCGTTTTCACTCGAGACCTGACATGGCGTCTCTCTGTCTCTCGCAGTCAATAAGCACAAGCCATGGATCGAGACGACGTACCACGGGATCGTAACGGAAAATGACGACAAAGTGCTGCTGGACCCGCCTCTGATTGCACTCGACAAGGACGCTCCTCTACGCTACGCAGGTGAGGAAGAAAGTCTGCCAGTGCTGCTGAATCAACCTTCACTCAACCTCAAATTACTCTCCTTTACTTTCTAGTTAAATGGAAGTGAAACAGGCTGATTCCCCTCAGCCCTTAGTTTTGAGACTGCATAAAATTTTAAATTGTGTAAATATCGCAGAGACGGAACATTACACAGTGATGTTAACAGTTGAACACATTTGTTGTTTTGGCTGATTTATTTTTTTAAAAACTGAAATGATGATTAAATGAAATAGAAAGAGCCTTAACTTATCATTGAAGTAAAACCTTTAATCTTCTCTCATCGTCACATCACATCAAGAAACTGTGTCATGGTTAATGTATGAAGATTTCACTCCCTGCCGTGTGTGTTTTATTATGTATAACTCCAAGTCTTGCTGCTGTAAAGGTTATTTCTGGAACTAACAATTTGCACTCGGTAGTAAAGAAGTAAGTCAAATCTTTTTTTCTTGTTCTGAGTCAGTGGGCATCCTACACAAGAGACGTTTCCGGCTCTGACTTTTGATGTGCAGATACAGATATTTATTGTCCACATGAAGAAGTATAAGTAATGTGCTTTATGTTTAGAGGCAGCTTTAGCTCTGAGTCTGGCCGGGGTTCAGAGCACTGAAAACCATTTCGCACCACATCACATGAGCCGTGTGATCTTTTGTCTCCTTCTTTCTTCACACTTGCTACTCTCAAGCCACTTTATGACCATTTTAATCTCAGATTACTCCTCTTGATTTAGAGCGTGAGGCTTTAACGTCCACGTGCCGGCCTGAGGAGATGCCAAATGTAACACCCTTCACAGAGTTACGTGAAATTTCATAATTCCTTTGAGCTGACCAGCTCGACATTTTTGAAGGTGGACACACTCAACAAGCAGCCCCGGGAAATTGATAATGTGCCCATTCTCTGCAGGATGTTTGTGTCCTTTCACAGTAAATTAGGGTTGAATACAAAACTCTGCACTCTTTCAGCCGGGGCTCATCTTTTGATAAAGGGGGGGAAATGTGAACGGACTGTTTGTCCCTGTGAACTCGCTCTCCAGAGAGAAAGACAGGGAGCAGTTTGGCTTCACGTGGCAGCAGGGGTGACCTGTCCTGTCATGCCAGCCTCCTTGTAATTGCTTCATCCGTGCCAGTAAACAGGGCTGAGAGTAAAGCTCACCCACAGGCCATTCAGAAACCAAATCACACGCTCTTAAGTCGAGAGTCGGTGTTTGCGGAGTCATTGTGCGAGTTGGTGTGTTATTAGCCTGCACAGCTCTGTAAGTAAGACAAAGCAACACAGCCTTATTTATATCATGCATTTCATACACAAGGCAGCTCACTGCGAGATAAAGCGAAATATAAACACTCACATTTTGAGGCGACTGAATTTCTGTCTCATCCATTTTTGTCCAGCACGACAGAGAAAAGCTGCTTCACCGTGTTCAGGTTGAACCCTCGCCTAAAGTCTGTAGCTCTCAGAAAGCTGAGAGGTGAACTCATTAACTTGAATAGAATCTCAGTGCTCGTCTGGTTATGTTATTTGGTTTCTTAAAGAACAATAGACGAGGGGACACAAGGAAATATCCATTCATCACTCTTCTCATTGATACTATCATTCCTGATAGAACATAGATGGACATAGAAAATGTTATCTGATTTTAACAGCTACTTTTTCACCACAAAGCACCAGACAATTTTTATTTATTTATGTATTTCCAAACGTGTAAAAAATTAGGAAACAAGAGAAGCAAACAATGATTAAAAACATCCAAACGAGTCATCCAGAGATCACTTGACACACTCCAATTTGACAATATGTGCGTTACATGTTCGAAAAAGGGGTGGGAAGAATTATAACTTTTTTAATCCTACCCCTTTATAGCTTTCATTTTTCTTAATTTATGTCGATGTTGTTTTATCCTGCACCCAAATAACAAAAACAGTGATGATTTATACGGACAGATTGTAGCCGCTCCAGAAAATTGACAGTGCAGCACCATAACCCACAACCCTTTGCTCTCGTGGAAAAACCATGTACCTTGGCAGAATCAGCTCTTTATATTTCCTTGTAAACTGTATTAAGTTTGATAATTGTTTAATCTCTGTACATAAATGATTCCATAAACAATGGTCTCATTGGTCTCATCAATCAATCAAAGCAAAGCAGGAATCATCTGAGCTTCACTCCACGCTGCCTTTGAAATAACGGTATGATTATTGTAATAAAAATAAATACATTTTAAAAAATCTGGCCTAATAAAGGTTGTGACGTCATGGAGGAAACGACAGGCACTTTTTAATTTGGTTTTATTAAGCACATTGAAAAAATTTCTCATATCTACTGAAGAAGAGTTTTGTGTGTATTCATGTGAACCACTGTGTTATTCAGATAAATCATTTTGCTCATTTTGTAATGGGGGAAGAATAGAGCCCTGGAATTTCTGGTTTTATGGCTTTCAGGTAATATTTCACCACGTTTATTTAGCAGCTGTGATGAAATGACCACTTTGTAGGTCAAGGCTGAACCCGTTAACAATGGTTGTGAAGGCTGACCCGACCCGTAGCTGACAGGCCTGTGAGAGTAATGAGAAGCTCAGGAATTTGTGCAACCCCGGACTGACCTGGTCATTAGAGCCGAGGTGGACTTGGAGACCATAACTCCTGCTTCAAAATGGGCTGCAACAGCAGCGCCCCCCCAATGTAATATCCATCGGCCGGCCTTACACACGCATCCTTCCTAATGGGAAATCCATTTGTGATTGTTCAGTAGGTGAAAACTGAGTAACCGCCTCCAACTGGCTGGGCTTGTGTAAGAACTCTAAAAATGTCCACTGAACAGAAAAGGGCTTGCCTGCTTGGCCCGTTTAAGATATCTTTTGTCTTCTTGTCTTATAAATATCAGCTCTTGCATCATTTTTTTAAGAAGTGTTAATGACTCCTCAACAATTTTCTATAAGTGGGGAGATCGTGTCAAAGAACAGACACGGTCCTTGAAAACACGGTGCCATCATGAACTGTTGCTTTTAACTGGATTTGGTCTTCTAATAATCATGCGACATGTTAAAACTTGTGACACAACAAGTCTTTCTGTCTATCAGCTGTTCTCCTGGTGCTTGTGTAAGCGTGTAGCCAGAATATGTTTCCTTCCTGTCCTTTTACATGTTCTCTCTGAGCTTCTAACTCTTCTTTCCACTGATCTGGGTTTATCTTCTCTCCCTTCCCTGTAGAGAGTTTTGAGGTGACCCTCACTGAAGAAGGTGATCTTGGGCTCTTTCCTCTGCCTTGTGCTTCCTCGTTTACTATTAACCCACTAACGCAAATATCGGCATCCACACTTTTACACAGAAACTCCCACCATGCTCTTGTAGCTTCCCGATTTGTTTTTGTTTTTTGTTTTTTTATCTCAACCTTGCGTTTCTTTCTCACCCCAAAAGTTTTTGGAGTTCCAACAGCTGGATGAAAAGTGTGATGCGGGGCTGTCTGCTCTTAGAAATATCTGTGCATGAGACATCCATTGCAGTTTGCAGACCCTAACAGTTTTTCAGCTGTCACCAGAAAACGCAAAGCTGCTTTCAAAAAAAACAAAAACAGGAGTCTTCAGTCACTTTGCTGCCATTCTTACCAATCTAATCATTTCAATGAAAAACACAAAGTCGTTTTTGACACATTTATTTAAGTGAGCTCTAAGGAGATGACGCTGTAACTTCTGAGTGCTCGTGACAACTTGGAGCATAAATTGAAATCACAATTGGGAGATAAAATCATCTTAAAATGAACATTTCAAGGACACAGAGAAGGCTGATGGTGCCTCTCTGTGACCTGTAAGACCCGAGCTGGAACTCCTGTGGATATTTAAGTGACATTTAAGTCTGTAAATGAGATTGCTGGGATTGTTAACTAATGCAAACTCTCTCTCTGCTGCAAAGTTTCTGTTGTCGCATCTCTGCCTCAGTGGATCTCTTGAGTTAATTCTCCACCACTAATCTCTACCATTAGCATGGCTGCAGTTGTCATTTGATGTGGATGTCAAGCAAGTTGATATTTCTAACCCCAGTTCTCATCCAGTACCTTTTTTTTGTTCGAAAACTGTTCTTGTACTGGTTCAGTTCTCTATGATTTCATGATTTAATTTAATTCATTTTGCAGTAGCTTTGGGTGAGAGGCAAAAATTGCACAGGAAGACTTTGTTTAATTGTGGAAAAAAACCTTATTCTCAGTGTTGAATTTCTTTCACAGACATTTTGGGGTTATGACGTCTGAATTGGTGCTGGTTCACAATATCACAGTGCTTTCTTATGCCAGGACTTTTGTTCCTATTTCTGTTATTATTGCTTTAGTCTTACTGTTGTAATTTTAATAGATTCTACATATAAAAGATCTTCACCTACTGTGCTCCGTTGAACTCGGATGAGCTTGGTTTTCCTATATTTGATTTGATCTTAAGTACTCCTGTGAAATGCCTGTCCACATATTTTCAGTTTCTGCCTGCATGACTGGATGCAATGTTTTCAAGTGGCTTGGAAAAAAAAAAACACTGTCTACTGATACTAAATGTCCCACACCCTCTCCCAACTCCCCTCCCACTACTCACCCATATGGGCTTCCTCCACAGACACCACGCACCCCAATCTACAACTCCCTGGCTCCCAAAAACCTGTGGCTGATGTCCTTTTTTGTTTGTTTTTGCTTGATTTTATTTGTCTTATTGTTTGTTAGTATTTGTTTTTCTGTTTTTGGGGGGTTTTTTAAGCTCAGAACTGCGATCAATTATTTTGATCCAACTCTCTTTTGGCTCTTAACATGTTCAGGTGAGATTTGCGGCTTCAGGATCCATGGGCAGAATGTCCCCTTTGAGGCAGTGGTCCTGGACAAGTCCACTGGCGAGGGGGTCATCAGGGCCAAGGACAAGCTGGACTGCGAGCTGCAGAAGGAGCACACCTTCACCATCCAAGCCTACGACTGCGGGGAGGGTCCCGATGGAGCCAACATGAAGAAATCCCACAAGTAAGTCAACCTCGTATTGCACATCTGGGACAGTTTGGGACAGCTGCTCATTTCTCCTAAATGGAAATGTAAACCAGAATGCACAGTCCAAAGTAACACAACATATCCATGTAGATGAAGAGATCATTGGATTACACAACTTGTGAGAAGGAGTGGGAAGATTAAACTGAAAATCAGTGCCTGTGTGATGTTAGAGAAGCAACGGTTTCAAATCTGTTTGTTTTCTGCTGGAGGGCAACAGGTGAAAAGCAGGGTGTGAGCGGTCCCTGATTGTGTTTTCAGCTTTAAGCAAAACATCAGCTTTAAAAACAGAATTGTACTGTTTGTTTATTCATTTATTTAAGACAAACCTAAAATGTAAAAGCAGCCCTACGGTCTTGATCATTGAATCTGGATAAATATACAAAAAAAATAACTCTAGTGTATTTCATTCTGTATCTTCTTGACAATATAATCTGATCTGGTGATAAAGTATGTTGCTGTGTTTAAAGGTGCTACTACTCACTGTGTCACCGTGTCCTAACTTCTGTATATATCTCTATCAGGGCAACCGTGCACATCCAAGTGAACGACATCAACGAGTACTCCCCAGTGTTCAAGGAGAAGTCCTACAAAGCCACGGTTATCGAGGGCAAGAAATACGACAGCATCCTGAAGGTGGAGGCCGTGGATGCAGACTGCTCGTTCCAGTTCAGCCAAATCTGCAACTACGAGATCGTCACCCCTGATGTGCCCTTCACCGTTGACAAAGACGGTAAGGACCTTCACATAGCTGCCTCGTCTGGTCTGGCCTGAAAGCTTGTAGAAAAACGGCTGCAGCACATGTCTGGTGTCCACGCTTGTATTGACACACACCACAATGTCTATTGATCTGTGTAAACAGGCTCGAGGGCTGTCATTTAGAATTCACCACAGCACGTTGTCTCCTCAGACAATGATGTCCTTGAATTGCTGGTCAGTGATTCATGTCAAACTCTCAGCATATTTATCTCTGTGCCTCGTCAAAAATAAAATTAAAGATGCTGTTAAAAAGACTCCAGATACCACGGTTCAACAGATACCTGGCTCTGATAAAGAGGGAATCTATTGTGAAGGTAATTTTTGATTCTCTCAGCTTATTGGAGTATGAACTCAAAATGAATATACCACTTTTTTACAAAGCAAGTACAAATACTTCTATGTGGGTACTTGGTGATGCCGAGTACTGATATGAGTACTTAATAATGCAATTACAAGTTGTCTGCAGAGTGAAGCAGTGATGCTTCTGGTACAAATAGCAGCATTGTGGAGAGCAGTAAAGGGCCCCACACAATGCAGCAGGGCAGGCACACGTAAATTCATTCATTCTGTGGTAAATGTTCCCCTTAATATCACTTATCATCCACTTTGCAACACATATCATCTTTGTTACTTTGCATTGTTAAGCGAAATAAACAATTGCCCCACATCCCTTCAATTGCAACTCTACATACGATAGGAACGACACATGCCCAGCGCATGATTAGCAGTCAGTTTTACTTTGTTTCTTTATCATGAAAACTCTCCACACAGCTGACATTTCCTTTTTCATCTGCTCTGCTGAAAGGCTCAAGTCAATTGATTTCAAGCTTTGAGTTTCAAATAGAGCCGATACCCGACACTGGGACCATTATTGTTGCAGCCCCACTAAAAATGGTCTTGTTGTTCAGTTAAATTCTGCTTTTCAGTTGTACACATTGCTACTGATCACACTCTGCTTCTCGGCAAAAAAATACAAATCACTTCAGAGAAAAAAGCTGAATTCAAAATATTATGATTTGACCCTGAGAGATGTCAGTTACCGTAGTATAATATTACTTCAGTTGAACAGCTTGATCACTTTGGGGTTTCTTTTGCTTCATGACAATATGATCTGCAGTACTTCATGCTGTGGTGCTAATTAACTTGTAAACGTTTGTACCATTTAAATGTTGACCATTTTTATTTCACTCACACGGCTGAAGCTTTGGGTGCTGGTGCACTGGCCGTTCACTTTTTGAAATGTATTTCTCTTTTACCCCTGCCTGGCTCAGGCTTCATCAAGAACACGGAGAAACTGAGCTACGGCAAGGAACGCATGTACAAGCTGACTGTCACCGCCTACGACTGCGGGAAGAACCGTGCCTCTGAGGACGTGCTGGTCAAGATCAGCGTCAAGCCCACCTGCAAACCAAGCTGGCAAGGTATCAAAGCTCTGATCCTCTATGTGAAGCTTGCCGGACGTCCACTTATGTCATAGACGCTCCATAATTAGATCTTCCTCAACTCAGTTAACAGATCTGAAGTGAAGTGAATCTGTCTGTGGATGATTATCAATACCAGGCTCTGTATTTATTGCTCACCCTCTCTGGTCCTTTTTCAGGCTTCAATAAGAGGATTGAATACGAGCCTGGCACGGGTAGTCTGGCCCTTTTCCCCAGCATGCACTTGGAGACCTGCGACGAGCCGATCACCTCTATCAGAGCCAGTATTGAACTGGAAACCAACCATATCGGGAAGGGATGTGACCGTGACACCTATTCTGAGAAATCCCTGCACAAGTTGTGCGGTAAATAACAGCTTTTTTTCTTCTTTTCTTTTAAGGAATATTCACTATCAGCAGTTGAAAGTGAGGCCTCTCCTTTCACAGATATACGTACATCATTGTAAATGTCACTTGTGTTTGTTTGTTTTTAGGAGCCAGCTCCGGCACCGTGGAGCTCCTTCCTGCACCCAGCAGCTCCGCCAACTGGACTGTAGGACTGCCCACTGACAACGGACACGACAGTGACCAGGTGTTTGAGTTCAACGGCACCCAGGCCATCAAGGTTCCCGACGGTATGGTGAGCACCAACCTGAAGGAGCCTTTCACCATCTCTGTGTGGATGAGACACGGCCCCGGGGCTCATGAGAAGGAGACCATCCTCTGCAACTCTGACAAGACAGGTAAGGGCCTCCAGACATGTCAGATCTTTCAAAATTTATAACGTTTCAGTCTGAACTTGAAAAGCACTGAGCAGAGGTTTTCAGCTGTTTCACTGGCAGCATGGTGGTATAGTGGTTAGCACTCACCTCACTGAGAGAGATCTCCAGAGCAGTTATGGGTACATTCTCCTAAAGGGAAAGTTTGTGCTTGTCTAACATCTCGTCAGCTGGGATTAGTTTCAGACCCTGCAATACTTTGGTTGGATGAATTCTTTTCATTTACTTAGTTTTTCCACTTGATAAACATAAATCCTAACTTTTTAATTTTGTAAAGAATTCATCATTTGCAGAATATCTTTCTAAATTGTAGCATAACACTGTTTATTTAAAGGTTTAGTATTGAGGTCGAATAGTAGCTGATCCACAATAGAAATTGAAATCGTCCAGTTCTCCGACATTGATGACGGTTTCATCTTAATAATTATGTTCACGATTAAGTTTATTTTTTTGTTTCTTGCTTTTAATAAATGAAATTAATATCTGCAATTATTGAAGTACAATTCAGCAGAATAAAAGGTTCATACAGATTTTAATTCATTCATTTAAAACGGTTTACCTGTATTCATTCATAATCCATATCATAGAATGACCTTTTGTAACATTTAAAGATGATGTGTGATGTGATGTTGCCCTCTGAATACCACAGCTGGTGTTTGCTGAAGAGGTCAAACCCTGTTTTGGCGTTTGAGTGGCATGCTCATTACTGCTTCTACTCATTACTCATTACTGCTGCACATATGGTGTCTGAAAGTATGCCTCGGATTAAAAAAACACAGCAACTTCAGGCCGTCATCAACATTTGCGCTCAGCTGGCTGTCCAACACACGGAAGCAAGTTTCCTTTTTTACACGGTCACGCCTCTGCCAAGCGCTCGCTGACCTTTCCATCTTTGTCTATAGTTGTAAATTTGACGTGCGGTCAGAAGCTCTCTGATCTTCTTGACTGTAAAGTCTCTGATGCAGCCACTGATTGTAAGGCAGCTCATCAGCTTCTGGGCCTCTGCTTATATAAGGAGGATTACATCAGAACGGCTGTGCACTGGACATGAAGCTCCATACCCGTGATCTCGGCACCACTCCTGACCTCCAATCAGCACGCAGTCACGTCACAGAAACAGGAACATGACAGTCTACATTTATTGCACATTTATGAAAAGTTTTAATTCTTAATCTTAATTCTGTATTTACTTTACGAGCACTAAACCTGTGGCAAATGAGCAAACATATTGCCTATAAATATAGCTGCAACACAAAACAAAAAACAGTAACTGATGCTTTTAAAAGGGAAAGCTAGAAAGTGTGACCCTCATGACCAATTTTAGCCTTTTAACAAATTTGTGTGATAACTAATACCAAGCTGAGAGAGCAGAAACAAAATGTGGAAAAAGTTCTGCCAAGTCTAACATTTAAAGTTTCATATAAAGCCCAATATGTAAGGGCCAATATGATCATCAAGCAGCTTACAAGTATATCAAATAGGTTGCATACACTCAAATTCCTAAACGACAATCATAGCAAATGTCCATGTGAGCGTATTAATAATCAGCCTCACATTCACGTCCTCATCTTCTCTGTCATATTTCTTCCTGCAGACATGAACAGGCACCACTACTCGCTGTACGTCCACAACTGCAGGCTGATCTTCCTCCTGCGTCAGGACCCATCAGAGGCAGAGAACTACAAACCAGCAGAGTTTCACTGGAAGCTCGACCAGGTCGGACACTTCTAACATTATTATGTGCAAGTTTAGATGCTAAATAGCCCAGACTTCAGCTTTTTATTTACTCCCCCTGTTGTATCCTTCACAGGTGTGTGACAAAGAGTGGCATCACTACGTGCTCAACGTGGAGTTCCCCACTGTCTCTATGTTTGTGGATGGGACCATCTTTGAACCATTCCTGGTGACAGAAGACTACCCACTGCACCCGTCCAAGATTGAAACTCAGCTCACAATCGGTGCCTGTTGGCAAGGTAAACCCTATGGAATCCGTTTATTTTTTTTTTTTCAGGATCCATTTCAAGGTTTTCTTGTATGACTAAATGTGTTATTTGTGCAAGATTCCCAGAAGGACAATCCTCATATTGAACCGTGGGACTTCCCTTCTTTGTACAGCTTCTGTATCGTTCTGTATTTTTAATCATTAAAAACTATTCCCAAATTCCTAATGGTATCTAATGATAAGAAATTGTACAAAGTATAACCTGACTAATTTCCTGGTTGTTGGATGCAGTATCAACTTCTTCTCAGATTATGAAATGTTGCAGCGTTTCTCTAAGTCTTTCCTGCAGATCCTCAACCTTCCTCCCTTTCTCTTCCTGCTCTTGTGTTTCTGTCCTTTACAGACAACTCAGGACATGACAATGACACTGAGACAGTCACTGAGTCCACCTCAGGTTGCTTAAATCTTTCCCTTCCTCCCCAGATATGTCCATGTGTCCACATCGTCCCACCACGCTAACTGCATCCCCATGTCATTTTGACTAGAATGGTTTTTATAGACCTTCTTGATGCAGAAAGGTTTATTTTTGTTGTCCATGACCCTTTGCAGCATGAGGTTGTGTGATTCAATGCTACCTGGTCATTCATTTTCTCCATCCTCCATTTATTTGCTCCTCTCACTGCAGCAGTGCAGCCAGGCAGTTGTTTTTTTTTCCCAGTCACAACCCGATACACCAGCAGAACAGAAATAGACCCATAATGAGCACAAAACTCTGACCTGGCTGCAGTATTCTGGCAGTGCTGGCTTTTCTTTCAAAGTGTGACCTTGGGGTGAGAAGCAGTAGCTTCTCTATATCAGATAACAAACCCAAAGCAGTACACACACACACACACACACACACACACACACACACACACACACACACACACACACACACACACACACACACACACACACACACACACACACACACACACACACACACACACACACACAGCTAGATGACTGTGTGACCTTGAGATGTCGAGTTTGTCAGAGACTCTGCAGCGGTGCAGACGTTTTCGCAGGAAGACACAACACAGCTGTTCCACCTGTCCCTTGGCAGATCCAGCCCCTGATCATAAATCTTGTGATATTTAGTTATTTCCAGATACTACATCTCCATTTCTACTTCACTCTCTGAGCATTTTACACTACATTTTCTTTAATAAAGAGGGAAGTCTATTTGCTGTTATCTTTTCTTAAGCCCTCCTTGGAGTTTTGTTTTGTTTTGTCATTTTTTTTTTTTCGCAGTAAAGTAAACATTCATCCTCCTAATGAAATGCTGCATGCTTTGAAGACGTGTGTACGCTCATCGATCATATAGCATTATACTTCGGCCTCGGGCCTTGTAAGAGCACATATACTAACTTGCATGAAGTCCATTCACGTCAGCTTTGCGCATTCAGATGGCATGCTTCTATCGTCAGCCTAGAAAAGGTCCAAATCTGTGAAATGCACATTTAAGTAACAATTATTTTGTGTTTTCTTTCTCCAAATCTCTCTCCCGCTGTGATCAGGCGCAAATGCTCGAATGGCTCAGTTTTTCCGCGGGAACCTGGCAGGGCTGATCATCCGCTCCGGCAAGCTGGAGAACAAGAAAGTGATCGACTGTTTGTACACCTGCAAGGAGGGGCTGGACGTGCAGCTGCCTGAGGAGGTAGCTTCAGCTGTCAAGGTGAAGATGCGCATAACACATCCAGGCTGGAATAATTGAATATGTGTGCATTAAGAATGCAGTTGAACTGAATAAGTCAGGGTACATTTATATAAGAACTGCGAGCAGTTCATTCCACGAGATTGTAAGAGTTGGTTGAGGTTTTAAAAAGTGAGTCAGACATTGACCAAGAACGAAAACATGCTGGGAAAAACAGCAAAATAATCTGCTTTGTCAGCCATCTCAAAATTAATTTAGATTTACTTTTCAAGCTCTGCAGAGTCCCCAGTGAGCCCTAACATTCTTATATTTAGAAAGTGTGATTTTAGAAAATGAGGCATTGCATTTCATGCAAGCCACAATGAAGGTTGTGCTCTTCAGTTTTTATCTTTATTTCACAGGCGTAGTAAAGACGAGCTTTGGCGTGATTGAATTTCTTAGATTTATTGTTTCATTATACATTTATTGACCATTAATCTGAAGAATGGTAAATGCTGTGGTCTCGGCATCAATGAAAAGTCTTGGAAGCAATTTTCAGCTGTGTGCCTTTGCAAAGTTTTAGCATTTGAGCTGTTTAGTTGATGGTTGCATCCAATCAATTATATATGACTGAAACTAGTTGGTCTTCATATTTCCATCTACTCTCCATGATGAGGTGGTCTTGCATCCTCTGACACTTTCACCTTGATTTCTCCACTCAGGTGGAGTTCAATCCCAACCAGTCCTCTCTCACCGTGGAAGGTGACGACATCGATGCCTTCGACAAGGTCATGCAGCACATCTCCTACCTGAACTCCCGCCAGTTCCCGACCCCTGGGATCAGGCACCTTCGTATCTCCACCACCGTCAAGTGAGTAGACGAGGCTAAAAATACTTGCTGTTTCATATCCGTTTCGTCATCTCATCTGTCAGACGACAGCAGCCCAGTGTCTCTGAAGCAGCTGTGTTCTGCCTTATAGACTTTCCGTGCTACTTAACATGTAAGGATGGTTTACTGAGGAATAGACGGGGTCAAGAGTTTTGCCTGATTTCCATATCAAAGAGAATAAACATGAGCTGTTTTGGTGTTTGAGAAAGACAGGCAAGCGGAGCAGTATGTCTTCTCCACTTTGTTTTTCAATTCTCTTTGATGTCTTCAGAGATTGGAAAAAAAAACAACTAAATAGCATTTATCGATGTACTCGATGGTCTGAAAGCTCACCTTTTTCTGACACGTCCGTAAAATTCAAAAGCAGTTTAACAGCGAGTATTAAAGGCACACAAAGTGCAATTTCAGCTGATGATAGTTAACAGTGAGCAGTAACAAAGACGTTAAAATGGAATAGAAGTTTTCTCATATATTAAAAAATTTTTTTTTCAGTTTTTAAAGAACTTTGTCTCTGAAAGAAAGATATTGATGTTACAGAAACAATTGTGAGAAGTACAATGTTGGATTTTTAACATCTGAACATGCAGACACGTTCCATCACTTCTGGCTGAGTGTAACTGATAATTCCTACTTGTGAATATTTTGTGTTTTTTAATAGCCTGCATGTGTTGTGCCTACTGTCTTTCTGACCTTCTGACACACACGTAAAATGTGTCACACATTTTGGAGGATGCATTCTTTTTGGTCATGCCTGAAGCATGAATGAGGTTCATTTATCAGAGAAAGTGTTGTTTTTGGCAGATAATCGCAATATTATAACATTTTCTTTTACAGCTAACATCGGCTGATACTTATGACATATCGTCATTATTATGTCAGATCAACCTTTCACTAGTCTGTCTCACTAATAATTGTTCTCAACCAGTGGGATTTACATGTGCTAGTGAAAGCAGGTCTCATTCAAAGGACCCTTCCGTCTTTAACGTTAAATCAAAATGCTTTGTGTTCAGAACCAAATTCAAGGTTCAGGGTTTCAGTGTTTCATGTGAATCATTCCCAGATGCTTCAACGAGGAGGCGTGTGTATCGGTGCCAGACGCCGAGGGTTATGTGATGGTTCTGCAGCCAGAGGAGCCCAAAATCAGCCTGAGCGGCATCGACCACTTCGCCCGCAGCGCTGCTGAATTTGAGAGTCAGGAGGGAGTGACTCTGTTCCCTGAGCTACGCATCGTGAGCACCATCACCCGCGAAGTGGAGGCTGACGCCGAGTCCGAAGCTGCAGAGGGAGCCGATGACGACCCCACAGGTAAGACAGATGTACAACAGACCCTTAAGCAGTCCTGATAACGTTACCGGTACTTAGTAGGTTAGTGGATTGTTAATGCTGAATAGTCTGTTCCTTCCCAGAGTTGTACGCACCTTCTGCTTAAAGGCCACATGTGTAATCTTATTCCCGTGCCTCCTGAGGCGTTACGACAGAGTTTGATGCTCCATCCATTCACTTTATCGAATGAGTGTGCAGGCGCAGTCAATGTACAGTTGATAGTCAAGGGGATGTACAGTAGCTGGATATGTTGGGGATTAGGGCCCGGGGATGAAGGGATTGGACAGACAGAGCGAGAGGGAGGGAGAGGGCAAAGAGATAAGTTGTTTACTACTTTATGGGAGGGGTCAGTGAGCAGCCTTGCCATCTGTTCGGTCCGGTCTAAGCTAAGAGTTGGAGAGACAATAGACACGCACTAATGTTGACACAGATACAGCAAGATACAATGTCCTGTGGCTAACAACAGGCCATATGGGACAAAAGAGCTTACAGACCTCTGATTCTATTACCTGCAGCACACTGCCCCACCTTGCAGAACAGAATAGCAAGCGATGTCACAGTGGATGATTCGGGATCACTCTGCAGGAGTCAAAAGGTTCAAATCGTGTTAGCCCGAATCACACGTTTGTTCGTCAAAAGGAGGAGGGATACTTCAACTACAAATCTATATAATAAGCTTGCTTTTCCTGTAAAGGCTGATAAATACAGATGAGACCGTACTTACATCGGTTGGCTTAGAATTGATTTTGTCTGACTGTTTGAGCATCAGTGCTATTGTGGACATATAAACCCTGTAATCCTCAGTCTGTTTACAAACCAGGTCTGATTCAGTTTGATTGAACTTTTAACCCAGCTACCAAATACGTTGAAGGATATATGTTTCTTTTTAACTCCTGTGTAAATTCCGTAAACAGTCGCAACTGTTATAAATGCCACCACAATAAACCCACCTGTTCCGTACCAAACTGGCCCAAGTAATCTAAACACATCATAGTTAATATTGTAGGCTGTTGTATCTACTTGTTTCAGGTCTTGTTTCATCTCATTGTTTTCCTGGTCTTGTTCGGCATCGGTTCAACTTAGTTCTATTTTTACATTTTGCAGCAGAATAAATCTTTGTTCAACTTAGTTGTTAGTTGTTTTTTTTATGGTTTTTCCATTCAAATGAGATTCCTGACTCGTGACTTGCAATTGAAAACTCAGTATCCAGTGCTTGAGTTTTAAAAAATCATTCAGTTTGTAAAATCTGTTGAACATCTTGATTGAATTTGAGGTCTTTTAAAATGAATCCTGCAAAATGTCAGTTCTGATGTTTAAATGTCAGGTTTTTCCTCACATATTTCGAAATTCTGTGTTTACCAATCCACAAAAAACACCAATCATCCAGGAAATGCAAAAAGTTTGCAGTGTTGCAACTGAGGCCAAAACCTGGCTTCTCATTGTTTTTCATTCAGTCCAAGAGACGGTGGTGTCGGAGGAGATCATGCACAACCTGGACACGTGTGAGGTGAGCGCCGTGGGTGACGAGCTGGATGGGGAGCACGAGAGCCTGGAGGTGGACATATCCCAGCTGCAGCAGCGCGCCCTCGAGATGAGCTCGTCCAACCTCGGCCTCGTCATCACCGGTACAGAATTACCCTCGAAACATTCCGGTTTAATGATGTGATTCTGTTCTTATTTGGAGAGGTGTTTTGACACTTCTTTTTTTTCTCATACTTGACCTGTTTGATATTATATATTGGACTTATCTCTTCTGTCTGTGCTCCAGGTGTAAACACCATGGCCAACTATGAGCAGGTCCTGCACCTTATACGATACAAGAACTGGCACACCGAGGCTCTGTTCGACAGGAAGTTCAAGCTCGTCTGCTCCGAACTCAACGGCCGCTACATCAGCAACGACTTTAAAGTGGAGGTACGACTGGATGAGCTCCTCTCTTGATCCTTTAGTGGCATCTGAAACGAGAATCTGCTGCCAACCCTTTGCGAGACTGTCCTTGTGATCATCTGTTTTTGTGTTGTCTTCAGGTAAACGTAATCCACACCGCCAGCCCAGTGGAACACGCCAACGCCATGGTGCAGCCGAACTTCATCAACCCAGTCCACCACGCCTCTGTGGACCTGTCCGGGCACAACCTGGTCAACGCTCACCAGGCCTCAGGTAACAGGAAATATGAGATATGTTGGGGTTGACATACAAGTATCAAGTTTTTTTTTTTACGCTACATGATCAAACCAGTAATCTGCTGAATTGTTGTCCTGCTGAGAAGATTTTTCCTGTTCTGTCCGTCATTGCTGCTGATGGATTAATATCTATTAACCAGGCATGTGAAACTAGGACATGTATGAAACACTGGTGGTTGTTTTTAATAGTTTAAAGTTTAGGGATTACACTTGAGTGCTGTCTGTGACATCTGCACGGGCGGCGCTCAGAGCACAACCTTTTATTTTGCTAATCTTTCTGTGCTGCCAGGCCGGCTGAGCATAAGAATCGCAGTCGTTCCCGCTCATGTGAGGCAAAGCGAAGCGGGCTGGCAAAGCTATTTAAAGAAAGACGGACACCTAGAGCTGCAGAATGCATTCATGTGTCGTTCTCTAACAGCCCATTAACATCAGCACTGAGTCACCGTCCAACTAAAGCCCTCCAAATGCCCCCAGACAGACGCGGAAGCTCTGTCATCCCACGTAAAACTGTGGAGAGTTTTTTGTTGTTTTTTTTCCCTTTCCCTATTTCGTTCACACCTAACCTGTCAGTCCATGACGTGTTGATGTGTTTTCCTCCCTGCAGTGGTTCCCAGCGCTGCCACCATCGTCATCGTGGTGTGTGTCAGCTTCCTGGTGTTCATGATCATCCTCGGCGTGTTCCGCATCCGAGCTGCACACCAGCGCACCATGAGGGACCAGGAGAACGGCAAGGAGAACGAGATGGACTGGGACGACTCCGCCCTCACCATCACTGTGAACCCCATGGAGGTGAGAGCGGAGAAGATGAGCCGGTGAAAGGCTGCATGACAGAATTTCGCCACTCAACAGAATGTGGTTGGGCTGCAGCCGAGACAGCTTTTCAGCTGCTAATGCATTCTGGGTGATGTTGACACTGTGTCCTAGTTTCGTGCGAGTCTCACTGATTCACAGTCCTGCGGGGAATGGTGGAGAAGCTTTGTTGCAGATATCTTAGTGGTGTTACTTCAATAAATGATATGAAATAATCATATTTTCATGATCTTTTCAAGCGGTCCGTCTCATTGGGAGATACAGTAACACTTTTTTTAATTTATTTTTTTTAATTCCCAAATCCCCAAAACATAGTCAATGAGTCATGGTCGTGGGCAGGACATGAATATTTTTAGAGTGAATTCATGCTTTTCTGAGTCATTTCTTTTATAATTTTGACTTTTCTGGTTGTCACAATAGGCTGACTTGCGTCGCACGCCGCTTTAAGTCGGGCTGCTGCAGTGTTACAGCTGAATGAACCTGGTACATTTGAGTAAAATAGTGAATTATTACATTTTGTTGCTTCATCTGGTAAAATACACCCACTGCTATTCTCTGAACCACTAGTTATTATTAATATGTTTCATGTTTGCTGGATGTCAGAATATCTCTGTGATAAATCTTCTTGGTTACAAACCGTCTTGTTCACAGTGTTTTCTGTTCTCATCATACAGATTCTGCTTCATTAGTATAGAACGTGCATGCTTTACTTTGTATTATTGTTTTGTAACTCTGATGCTGCGTTCAGTTCAGACTTGTATCGTCTGAACAAAGATGGAGAAATGCAGCTCAGCCCAACCGAGGACGTTTGAGAGGACTCTCTTGTACAGAGGTTCTCAGCCTAGGAATCTAAATTTGAAGTATGGGCGGCATTGTAAGACTCACCCCCCGCAATATGATTGATGTACAGTGAGTTCATTTTAAAGGAGTGAACTTTATCTGACTGCATTCTACATACAGAGTCGTGTTTTCTTAATAACATCTACATGAGACTAGATGTACAGGACATGACCTACTTATTCCTGCATCCATTTTTTTTACACCTGTTTATCCAACTTGGGGTCACAGCATGCTAAAGCTGACTGAGCTGACGAAAGGGAAGGTTTTGGACCCCGACTGCTCACCAGTTCATCACAGGAGACACACTCACTGACAATTCACCAATTCATCCTAAAAGCACCGTTTTGGACTTTGGGGTTAAACCAGAGTGCAACAGGAAATCTGACACATGAACATGAGTCCCCAAGCCTAACCCCAACTCAAACCAAGGACGTTCTAGTTGTGAGGCGAGAGGGTCACCACTACACTCATTTAGTTTGTTTTAGGGTTTTTTTTATGAGACTTATTAACTTCAGCCACAGGGACGTGTAAGAGCAGTAACTGTAAACACTGGTGGATTCCCTGTAAAACACAATTAACCTAGTTTAACTACAATATTGTGTTGAATATTAAATTGTGAGAGCAGAACCTCCAGATCTCCTCGGCTTACCCCCGTCAAAGATGCTCAGCCGTGTTAAACACAAATATGTTGTTTCAGGTGGATTTCATCCACTGACTTCCTCTTTCTGTGTCCGTCTCCATCTCGACTCAGACCTACGAGGACCAGCACAGCAGTGAGGAGGAGGAAGAGGAGGAGGAGGAGAGCGAGGACGGGGAGGAGGAAGATGACATCACGAGCGCCGAGTCGGAGAGCAGCGAAGACGAGGAGGGCGGCGAGCCGGAGGACCAGCAGGGGGCGAGCAGACAGCAGCAGCTGGAGTGGGACGACTCCACCCTCACCTACTAGAGCCACAAACACACCGACACACACACTCACATGCTACCACACACACACACACACACACACACACACACACACACACACACACACACACACACACACACACACACTGCTTCTCTCACACACTCTCCCCCTCCCTACATTTTCATGTCAAGGAGCCATGATGTAAAAGAAAAAGAAAAATTCCCTTCAGCGTACAACGTTGGTCAAGATTTTCCTGTTGTTCTCTTAGTGGTGGTACTCAGTGTAGTGTAGTCATCACCAGATTGCTGATTTTTTTTTTTTAATTTATTCTATTTTAAGTCCCAGGAAAACTTGGCCTCCATTTGTTTGGAACTGTGTGAGGAAGCCAACCCTGCACTTTCTGTTTCGCTCTCCCACGTACGGCTTTCAGAATGATTTTAGTTTTCCTGATGTCAAATATTTGCTAATGCTTTTAGATTTGTTTGCAAACTCACACACACACACACACACACACAAAAAATAGCTTTGACTTGAGTTTTCTTGACTTGTAGTCCAGTGAAACGAAATGATGCTTTTAAATATATAAACTACATTTCTTTTCTTTTTTTTGTTGTTGATTTGTTTGTTTTGTTGTTTTTTTTTTTTTTTTTAGTGCATGAGGAAATTTGAGAAGTCATATGTGTAGAGAAATAAATTGCTTTTTAAAGATTTTGTAAATACAAAGAAACCATGTAATTAGTCGATGTGTTAGTGAAGGCCTGCTCAACGGGGTCCAATATCTAAAAACGACGCAGTACGTAATGTAGAATATTTGTGTCACACAGGCTGTAGCATGTCGCTGAATTTCTGCAAAAGCTGCTCCATCATGCTTGTACAAAAAAGAAAAAAAGAAGAAAAAAAAAAAAGTCTGCTTCATGATGAGAAACCCAGGACTGTTCGGTGGAGGTTTCCATGATAAGTGGTGTCTGTTATCTGTCTCTATTCTTTCTTTTTTAATTGTCAGTAAGGGTAAAAGCTCTTTTCTGTTGCTTTCTCGTAGGCGGGACGGGTTCGGCTTCCTGCGTGCGTTTGCTTTGCTTGCACAGGTGCTCCACTCCCGACGTCGCTGTGCTTTCATTCCCAGTAGATCTCGCTCGTTGTACAGGAGCGGGATTTCTAATTTGCTAATGTACAAATCAACATTTCACGGGTTACAAAACTGCGGGTCACCTTGAAGCGTCGGCATTAAGATTTGGACTCGCTTTCGAAGCCTCGGTCCGTCCCCGCGCTGCTCTGCTGACGGGAGTTGGGAGGATTTTTAACAGGAAAAAAAAACCTTTTAAGCGACTGGAAGTGTGTTTTTGTGACAGGAAGCGGGGCTGAAAGGAGCATCTGCTGGCTTTGTTTATGGGGAGAGGAGTGAGGTTACTTCTTGGGATTGCTTTACTGCAGGTCTTATGTTTTAAATGGCGCGACTATTTAACCTTGAAACGATGATAATAACACGTTCACTAGGAACATTTTTAATCTGTTTTCTGATTGCTTAACTGCTGCAGGATTCACAGTCGAGGGTGCGAGCAGGAAAACACTTTAAAAAAAAAATTCATCTACTGTTTTGTTTTTCAATCTTACAGTGACTTTTTTTTTATTTTATTTTTTTGCAGTAGACCACTAGATTTTATCGTACATGGTACTGTACTGTAGAGTTGTTCTCAGATATCTGTTTACATTTGGTAAACTTATTTTCCTTGTGGTGTTAAGTTTGAAGCTTAATGGAAGTCGATTGGGAAAGCGTGTCCGACCTGGATCTCCTCTCAGACACTTGATGTCCGTCACTGGTGTAAATATCGTTCACAGAACCCCGGAGAAATGTACCCTCGGCGGGTATTTAGTGTTTCGTCTCATGCTTTGAGCTTCTGAGTTAAACGTAAACGTGACAGTAAAGGCAGGCCATCCGTGTGAAGGGAACATCCAGAATGAGCAACGCTGAATCTATTTTCATAAGCCAAAATTAGAATTGAACACATCGGAGAGTCTGTCTGAAAGGTGGCTTTCATGCTACTTTTTTGTGTGTCACAAGTTTGTGTTTTTAAACAGTCTCCCCTCCAAGATCCCTCGGACTTGTAGAACCAAGCCACGAGGGCCGGGTCTGAGCCGGCTGAGATGGGAGTGCCTTTTGCCGATCATAGCATAATTAGCAGGTCTAACAAGGAAAAAAAAACAAAAAAAAAAGAAGTAACACTTATCCACGCTCGTTTCTTTGTGGCGATTTTCTTTTGTTTTGTTTTTGGGGGGTTTTTTAAGGCTAGATTTCTAGCTGGGGATACCGTTTCTCTCAGTTTGTCGTAACAATAGTCCACTGCTAGTTTTATTAAAAGTGACAACATTTTGCATAGATGTCATGTGTCCTTGTTGATGTGTAGAGGCAGTAGCTCCATATTGTATCTTCTATAGATATTGTACTAAATCATATTGACGGAGTCCACCTTTAAAAGATGTACAGTACGTTATGAAATGCTTGGGCAGCATACCAGGGTATTCTGTTGACTGGCCCGTCTGTGTATAGTGGAAGGTGATCTTGAACAGTGTCCTGATATTGCCTGAGCGGTTGAGCAAGGATTTTTGAGGGCAGCATGAGAATTCACGCGAGTTAAAAAAGCCCCGTCGACTCTGAAATCCTCACAGTTTCAGTGTGTCCAACACTTCATGTCCAAGTTCACCAGAACTCTCTCGTCATGGGTTTTCTGGCTCGTATTGCTTTTTTGAAGCGGCCCCCTTGAGCTCGGTGTCGGCGGGTTGAAAATGAATGTCACTGCCTAACTATCTAAACGCAGCCATACTGTAATCACACCACCACGTTTTAGGGAGAGTCGACTTTGCATGAACCACATTGCGTGTCTGTTCCATGTGGGGTTGTGAGACTGGAGCGAGGGAGGAGGCGTGACACACTGATTCCTCAGATTGTCTGTTTCACACATCCGTGACACTCCAGATACTATTTACTTTTGTTGGGATTTTTTTGTTTTTTGTTTTTGTTTTTTCTTTTGAATATTTTCTCAAAACGAACGGTGACAATGTTTTCTGAACGGCTGGATGCTTCCTTTGTGCTTGTTGGAGCTGCTCTCACTTTTCTACCAATTGAAAGGCAAATTGTAGTGAAGTCGATGCTTGCTCGTTAACAAAATAAAGGATGGTGAGATGGATATAACTTCTGTCTGCTCTCGTTTTCTTCTCGTCGTTTCTCGTGAGAGCACTGAACACAGCTGAAAGCTTGATCCCGGATGTAAGTTTGTCCCGTTTCCAGTTGCACTTCTATCCAGAGATGCTCTGTTGGACTGAGATGTGGTGAACGAAGAGAGGAAACCAGCTGGAGGAGGCTGGAGCTCGATGACCCGGAGCGTTATCCTGCTGGAAATGGCAGGCGGATGATGGTCGGCTTTAAGCACACGTGGTTAGAGAAATCAGCTGGTGACTTCACTGCTTTTGATCTCTAGATTTCCCCGAGTGGGGAAAGTGAAAGCCATCACTGGAGGCCTTTGAGCAAGGTCTTTAAAACCCCTGAGCTGAACTGCCCCAGACCTCAAGCACCTTCAGCTGTATGTGGGAAGTTGGTTTTCTGCGAAATTTAGCTGTACAAAGTTGTTGTTTATCTTCCCGCCATCTCAATTCTGTCAGTTGTTCGCTGTCTTCTGGCATTCTCACCAATTTAAAATCACCAGTTAACCTTGAACGCATGTTTTTTGGTCTGGTGGAAGAGAGAGGAGAATGTCATGGGGAAAAAAACCTACTGGAACAAGCAAATCTCAAATGTGAGTCAGTGGTCAGTCCTGAAATCCCCAGAACCAACAAGACAGCTGTGGATACTAACGATGTGTGACCATTACACTGGCAGTCTTTGGATTGGAAGAAAACTGCAGATCTCACAGATGGACAGAGAGACCCGGCTGTTGGGTTTGTCACGATCACCTCATCTGTGAATGTTCCCTCTGAAGAGAGAAACAAGATTATCAGAGGAATGGAGACTACATCCGGGTCTTGACCTCACTCAGACAAGATCCAGTGTCCTTATGAAATGAGTAATTTCATAGTCAATAAGATTTACATTGTTTGTTTGTTTTTTGAAAAGTGTAGGAACACGCCCTGACGCCTTTCAAATATTAACCAGTGGCGCCATCTGGTGGTGGAATATGACACTATATGAGGGCAAAAATGACAGAAAAAGTCAAACTTTTTTTTAAAGAGAAAAATCAGCTGTCCTTCAATGAAAGCTCAGTGTTCTGTGTTTTAGATCAGGTGGGCCAAATATCTGGTCCAGGGGGCAAAACCAGTCCGCCGGCTTGTCCAGCTACTTATAGTGAAGACGCTTTCAAATGATACGGATTGTCAACTATACTTTGGTGCCTCATTTGTACATACAAATACAATAATTTTCTTCTTTTCACAATTAATAAGAGCACTGCAAAAATATGTTTGGGAAACAATGATAATAATAATTCTAAAAGAAAGTCACATTCCAGCTTGTTTACAAGATTTGAACTTGAAATACACTAAATATAAATATGATAATTGTTACACCCAGCCTTGTAATATATATAATTACTCTGTTGTGTTTAAGTAACTCCTAGGCTGGGTTTAACAGTTTTCATCATTGATACATTGAGTTCTCTCAGAAAGGTAAATTTCAAACCCACCAACTGCCTGCTGCTACATTGAGCAGTCATTGCTTCAGGACGTGGTGGTCTCTATATTCTTTTGAAACATGTGGGATAAGATTTATGGATTGTCGTTCATTGCTGTACCACAACCGCTGCCCAAAATCACAAGGTATCATCCAATTTCCAGGAAACATTATTACTTTTGAAAACGTGCTTCGGGATTTTATTTGTTTCGGGTTTTTGGTTGGTTATAATTCCCAAAAATATTCCTGGCATCTTTCTAGAAAATTACTGATCCGAAATTCCAGGCATTGGTCTCTCATTCAAAGTATTTGATTACACACAGAGTATTTCAGGTGCAGCAAATTACCTGCACTTCGGTAAGAAGGGAGAGAGTAAGCAAGGCTGTGGTGTGCAGTGTTTCGGCGGCTGTATTGAAGAGCCTCAGGTCGGGGATATCAGACAAGATCTGTTATACAGAGCATTCTGAGGCTCGGAAACAGGGAGCAGAAACTGGATTTTTGTGGGTTCCTGTGCATGTTGGTATAACAAGGAATGAGAAGGCTGACGGGCTGGCTAACAAAGCAACAACTAAAGCGAAAATAGACATAAACATCATATTGGCGAGATCAGAAGGGACATCTATAGCATGGAGGGAAGTACATACAATATGGCAAGAACAATGGGACAAGGAGGAAAGAGGAAGACATCTGTTTAGTCTTCAAAATAAAGGTGGAGGTATGAGGAGTGGAGGAGGCAGTGGGGAAGAAGAGACCGCTTATACAAGACTTATCTGAATAGTACCAAAGACATAATAGGGAAATGTCCAACAGGCCATTGTGGTATATGTCAAGTGCCAGAAACAGTGGAGCATGTGCTGGTGAGCTGCAGGAAGTATGTGGGTGAAAGAAGCAATATGATGGAGGGATTGAGGAGAGAAGGAATGGAAGGAGGAAGAGTGAAGGAGATACTGGTGTGGGGAGAAAGTGGAAGGGGCAGGAAATGTCTAAGCAGGTTCCTAAAGGCAACGGGGCTATTGGGGAAAATATGGAGTCGTGGGAATGACATAGAGAAGTAGAACCAGCAGATGGCGGTCATGCAACAAACATGGATGCAAACTGCCGTAAACCCAAAAAGAAGAAGAGCCTCCAAAAAAAAAAGCGGGGGAAGAAGAAGCATTTTTAATAGCCGTTCGACTCTCCAAAGTGTCGTCGTGCCTCACAGAAGAAATATTTCATCTCCTGCAGCAACAATGATTTCGGTTCAAGCTTTGAGAGGGTTTATCAACGAGCGACTAACAGCTGCTGCTGGAGAAATATTCACTGTGGTTGAACAAACTATCGTCCAGCAAGAGGGGGAGATTGTCCGTCAGCGCCGACTGCTGGAAATAGCCTGGCAACAAATCAAGTTTTACAGAACAGGTACGAAAAAGTTTGACTGAACAAATCACCGCAGACAGAAGCAGGATTTTCGTCCTCTATGTTTCCAGTATGTTGAATCACATTTATTCACATGCACTCAACTCTACCATATAGCGCCCTCTCTGGTGTGACAGGGTAATGACAGTACCGCGTTGAACTTAAACACGTGTCCCTTTTTCCCTCAAGGAAATATTATTTCCCAACTTGTTAGTAGCCACGGGTGGGTGCTGTTTGTTTGTTTGTTTTTAAAGAAATCACACATGCGTCCAGAGAACAATACACTATATACATTAACAATGACGATTGTTTGGAGAGAATGTTATTGAACACCTACTAGCACATGAGCAGAATAATTATTTACTATAGCCGTGGTGTGCATGCGCAGTAGCAGCATGCTGTTTTTCAAAAGTGCCACTTTAGCCACAGGTGCCACTATTCTCAAAAAGTTGCGTTTTCAGTGACTCTGATTTTCTTAAAATTCTTTTTCACAATCATTATGTTTGGGATGATGTTTATTGTGTAAATGCTGGAAAAAACATTCAATTACTTTCCTCTTTACAATCTTGTTTGTGTTTTGGGCTCACTTCTAGTTTTTATCTGATTTGAACCATTCATGTATCAAAACTCCCATTTTGTTTGTGACGTTACGACTCTGTTCTAACTTTTTAATCTATTTCAACTTTTCACGCACTTTTTTCCAATGTGTATGGGGTTACCCTTGATCTTACCTTTCAACTCCTTCAAATTAAACCACCATTGCTTCAGCATACTTTGAGCTTGAGGTTTCATTAAACCTTTGAAACATTTTCACCTCTGTCCTCTATTCAGGTGTGAAACAGCTTTTTCCTATCTTCAACCAATTTTGAACCTTCTAACATTTTCAGCCGTTTTGTTAAGTTAATAATCGGTGTCTGTGTATCACGTGAGCTAGAGTGGAGAGGCACCGGACACACACACCTATTTCTATATCCATGACAACACACACACACACACACACACACACACTGTCATATCCATGACAACAAACAATCACCTGGAATGTTACCACTACTTTATTGAAACTTAAACTATTGTAGTAATGTAACAATGTTATTTTTTTTTAAATTTGAATGAAAGTTTTCAATTTCAATGCTTGAGTCAGTTTTTTTCTTAAGCTGGAACTGTGGAAGTGTATCTTGTATATTTTTGTCCCTCGAGACCTCCCACAGCAGCGTGACTGTACGGAGGAGCAGCAAACAAAGTACCGTCTAGAACAAGAAGAACCCGAACCTCCACAGATTGAGGAGCACCAGGAACCCGGTACCAGCCAGGAGGGAGAGCGGCTTAATATGATGTTTAAAAGTGATTCTTTTAGGGTTCCTTCCATTGACGAACAGAGTTACTTGAGTGAACCAGAAGAAGCACCGGTCACTGAGCAGTTCCTCTCTCATGACTCTGAATTCCACGATGTGAAAAAACATATTGACTCAGAATCGGCTATAAATACAGAGCTGAAAAACACCTGCATATTTCATAGTGACCATGTGGACAACATTCCTGTGCCGGAGAAGCAGGGTGAATGTGAAAATCTTCTTTGTGAGGAAACACGCGGGAAAATAGTCTGTATAAAGCATAAATTACGTCAGAAATTAGGAACGGTCACTGATAAGAAAATAATTTGTGAAATCTGTGGCAAAGGTTTCAGTCTACAGAGTAATTTGTTGCGCCATATGAGAACTCACACAGGTGAGAAGCCGTATTCTTGTGAAACATGTGGGAAAAGTTTCAGTTGCCACAGGAGCTTGTTGAGCCATAAGAGAACTCACACAGGTGAGAAGCCGTATTCTTGTGAAACATGTGGGGAAAGTTTCAGTTGCCACAGGAGCTTGTTGAGCCATAAGAGAACTCACACAGGTGAGAAGCCGTATTCTTGTGAAACATGTGGGGAAAGTTTCAGTGTTCAGTCATTTGTTGCGCCACGTGAAAGCTCACAAGATGAAGTCATGAAAGACTGTGGACAGTCTCATTCAGGAAGTCATGCTTGAGCCCAAAATCAATGTGTCACCCAGTTTAAAGAAAACATTACTGATTTGAACCGTTGAGACTGCTTTAGGAAAATGTTTGTTTCTAGTTTGGTCTAAGAGTTGGAATAAATTTGGTTGCAGAATCAGTCTCAGTAGCACATTTCATTATGTCAAACATGAATGCTTTTTCGTGTGTTTTGGAAAATATGAAACATTTGAATGAGCTGATGTGAACTTTTTTTCTGTTACGCAGATTTTTATTACATTTTTTCAAACAAGATCAACAACAACAAAAAACCGATACAACATAAAGTTACCCATTCGGCTGCACCAATTGGAACATCACAATAACCAACCGCGGTCTCAGGCCCTCAATGAGTGTTTCCCCATAGAATTATTGTGGCAAATTTAAATCTCACACTCGTATATTTCTGTCATTCCCTCGTCACGGTGTCACATCAGTATTGTGTCAGAGAAAATGAGCCCTGAAGGTTCTCCATGTCATCGCTGATCCTGGTCGACATTAGTTCACACCATAACAATCCTCATGAACTGCCTGTACTATCCACTACATTCATGTGTTCACGCTGAACAACTCACTTTTCTAGGGTGACCCGGAAAGGCCAACAGCGCAACACAATAGCAAAACGTCACAGCACGACAACAAAAGTCACAACTGAACGGCAGAAAGCCACGATGGGAGTGCGCCGCGGTCGGAGAACCGGCTTTGTTTCCGGAGGACAAAATTTTCTGACGGAACGACGGTCGGCAGAGCACATCCATGATGTTATGACAACTTCAAAACCGACCAGCAATAGTGATTTCTGAAAACACACAACGACATTAATCGCGATCGTCATGCGGCAGCGTTTTACTTGCGTCTCGTTAAACTACTAAATTAAAATAGTCCGTCCGCGCCGCACTTCCGTTGTGGAAATTTGCTGTTGTGTTGTCGTGGCATTTGCGGTTGTGTTGTGCCCTTCTGGGCCACCATACAATCTCGTACCTATAATAACGATTCACACACGTCTAGATGATTTAAAAGACATTTACAAAAAGTCAAAGAGTATAAAACAATACTGTTAAAAAGTGTTAGCTACTACAACAACACCTGAAAAAGCACTGATTATTTACAAAAAGAATCAATTGGCACTTTCTTTTTTTTTTTTTTTTGCAGTATGAACAAAGACAGACTTGAAATTGACACTTTGTGAAGCTGCTATGCCTTCGTTTTCACACCGGAGCTGGCTAAAGCCAAAATTTTGTCTTCAGAGCCTGAAAAAGAAAGAAAAAAACAAATCCTAAATGTAAATATCAATAGAGATTCAACATGTTTGAGGAAATTTTACCCACTCACCCATGTCTGCGGTGACTTTTTCAAACTGGCTCAGAGTCGCCGTGGCGTTTTCAGTGAGGAACGTCTCGTCTTCTGGAGTGAGCTGTCAGACAGTTAAAACTGCTTTAAAGTCTCAAATCGTCCTCTGATCGGAGGTTTGGACATTATCGAGCGACTACTCTGTCAACCTTGTGACGCTACATGACTGAAATAAATGACTGCAACAGTGACTGACCAGCGTGAGCCACTGACTCTATGGAAAGCAAACCTCCCCACCTTCTCTCCCAGCTTCCTCAGGGCCATGAGGATCTCCACTTTCTGCTGCGTGTACACGTCTCTCGACAGCTTCCCCACCATCACGTCTCGGTCCATCTGCAGCAGAACGTCACACGTGGGTTGGACAATTTTTTTTCAGGGCGAGCGGCACACAGACAAACAGATGAGTCGCCAGTGCGAGGTGATGAGCTGCAGTCCGAACCTCTCCCAGTCTGGTCCTCAGCTGTCCCGGCTGCTTCTTGGCAAAAAGCCGGATCACCTCTGGGGTTTTAAAAGCTTGGCTGATGGCGGCCTGGATCGCCTGTTGAAAACAGGGAGCATCTAAAATACTCAAACAATTCACAAAGTCACTATTTGATTCAATCTACTTCTAATAGTCATTCCTACAAGCTGCATCCCACTAAGTTCGTCCACGAGCGTCATGTCTCCGGACATGATCTTCTTCAGGGAGTCATTGAATTCACCGAGCTGCTCTAAGGTTTCCTTCTTCGTCTCCTCATACTCTTCCTCATCCAGTTCTTCTCTGGAATAAAGACAGTGTTCATACTTAAGTGAAAGGTTGCACTTCTCACACGGGCATTTTTAACATCGGAGCAAAACATGTAAAAAACACATGACAAATTGAGATGTATTTCTTGTAACATCCTTTTCACGGTGGCATCATGTGCGAAGCACTAACGTAACACACTGCATGCTAGAATATTATAACAGTATTATTAACCAGCAAACTGCACACAAACCCATAAAGGGGTAAAACGGAAGGAAACAAAGCTTAAAACGTCTGCGTTGGGGCTTTTTAGAGTTTCAATTTGAACATGAGTTGATTTAGAAGCATGGTCCTGGTCACTGAAGCCACCAAGACTCCAAAACCCAGGAGCAGCAGAGTAACTTTCTGTTGTCTTCTTTAGATTTACTCTAGCGTCTTTATAGGCATCACAGAATGAACCACTCCTCTTGGTGTCTATTCAGTTCTTTTCTCATACAGACTAGATAAGAGGTATTCAACACGAAAGCTGACTTTACCAATGAGGATTACACACATTTTGTGTGACTGTCATCAAGAACTAACTGCTGCAGAAGCGTCTTACAGTTGTTCCTCATCTCTAGGCCAAGATTTGAAGCAACAGATCTCATCTCTTGTGGCCACTGCACTGTCATGCACCACTCTTATTATTAGGCAGTGCCAGTCGAGGCTTCAGCTCCGACTTCAGAAGGGAAACAACTGGCTGTTGCCACTAAATAGATTTTAAAAAAAAAAGTGGTACACGTCCAACAAGTGATCCAAATAACTACATGGACAACACTCAGCTGACAGTGGGGTGTTAAACACATGGCCCATGAGCCAAAACTGACTAACCAGAGGGTCCAATCAGGATCATCACGTCTTTGCAAAGTGGAAAAATTACAAGAAAAACAATCCAGTCTGTGCATATTAGTGAAAAACTGCAAGAATCACTGATACACTACAGACTTTTCCCAAATTAGTCTGAAGATGATGACTTTAGATGGCAGGATTTCATTACATTTGGCAGATTTGGAAAACTAAATCAAGCTCATTTTCAAGTCATTTGTTCTAGTTTTCGATGCAACAAAGGTCAAATAGAAAACATGGTTTCAGGACATTTCTCTGTATTTTGCACCACAAGATATGGATGACAATACTGGAATGGACGTTATTTATACTTTATTGATCCCTCTTGGTGAAATGATTTCACCACATTTAACCCCTTACTATTTTTAGGTGGGTCATATTTTATGGTGGGCTGCCAGAATCCTGTGCCTGGGGGGCTGCTGGGGTCAAGGGCCTTACTCAGGGCCCCACAGTTGTGAGCTGTAAGATTTAAACCTGTGAAATCCAGATTCTAAATCTACTTCCCTAACCTTTAGGACACCACTAAAATGTTCTTTTTTTTTTTTGTTAATCTATCATGTGACTAATTCTATTGCAGGCTGCAACCAGTCATCCGCCTAACCCTGTATATATTAATACTTAATTATTATTACTTATTTCTTTTCTGTCTTGGTGATATTTTAAGTTATATTTATGCTGTCTGTTCTATTCTGTGTGGAGCAATGCTACAAACGCTTTCCCTCTGGAATTAATAAAGTATTTTCATTGTATTCAGCCCAGTCCAGATCATGTTGGACTGGATGTGGCCCCTGTACTGACTTAGAAACAGCTGATCTGTGAGATGGATCATCGTCATGAGTTCAGTATCCAGGACACACATTTTCCAAGCTTGCTCTCTGGGAGATCACGAGCACACGGGTGGATTCAGACCATTCCACTGCACCGTACCTGCATTCCTCCAGATCCTGAAGCTGTTGCATCAGTCTGTCAAGTTGCTCCTCCATATTCTGCCTTAATTTACTGGTTTCTGACTTGCCACGGGAGGCCATCCTCAGCCACAAGTACCTCTCCAAACTGTGAGGGACTGGGATTAAAGTCAACAGAACAACAATGGGTTTTCCAGTCCGAGTGTAAATACAAATACGACACAAACACCACGCCATTCATAGGTTTACATGGTCTTTCAAGATAATAACAGTGTGTAATCAGAGCCATATGTAAACATATAGGTCTGAAATTAGACACTCAGCTGTTGGCTGAACAAGTAGCATGCTAATATTAAAACAAACAAAAAAACATCTCACCGGGAGTCTCTATGAGCAGCTGTCAATCAGCAGTGATAAAACTCAATAGTTTGAATAAATGTATCGAAGGCAGCCTCAAACGATGTGAAATAAACGCTGCAAGATAAACACAAAACCCATACAGGCGTATTTTGTTGTGATCGTGAATGCAGCCCAGCCGGGCGTGGGCGTGGCCCTCCTCTTCCGGGTCAGCACTGCCCAATCAGATTCGTCGATTTCCAAGCGACGTCGTACGTACTCCAGGAACGCAACTATCACCCTTTTGGTTTCGTTCTGCTGGTAAAGTTCTCTCTTTTTTCTTTTATTCAAATGCAAAAAGTAAACTCTCGTAGAGGACTATAAACAAACCAATTGCTAGCGGATGTCAGAGGTAAACAAACAGCAATATTCATTCATTCATTCATTTTCTTCCGCTTATCCGTTTCCGGGTCGCGGAGGTGACAGTCTGAGCACGGTCATCCAGATCACATTGCACCATTTAAGAACCTTCCTGCAGGTGGTGAGCCCACGGGAAGGTGGCAACAAACAGCAATAGCATACATAAAAAATAAAAATGGACACTCTGCAGACTGAAAACTTCATGTCATGGTTTAGTTTAAAGTGCTGAGAGCACACGTAAGTGTGGCAAGTCTGAGGAGACCCGTTTTTGCTATGTCCTGCCAAACTCCCTTATTTTCGTCAAAGACAGACAATTTCCGGCGTTCTGGCTGCTTTGGAACGATGAAAAACTTCACGTCCACATTCTAAGTAGCATTAGCTAAACATCAATATAAATAACAATTCTTAAGCATTATGATAACTAAAATCATGTAATTTATTCCAATGAACCGACGCGTATTGTTTACCCCCCAACAAATATGGCGCCCACCATGGTTGGGGAGTTGCGAGAAGAAACGTCACAGAGTCCCCGTATGTTCGACTTCCCGAATACAGGAAGTGACGGAATCTCCATTGCCTCCTGTAGTTCAGCGTGAAGTTGCCGGTAGAATTTAAAATATCGTTAATAAAGGTACATAACCAATCAATTGACACACTTTTAGCGACTTGTCTGTAAAACTGAATCATTTACGTGTCCTGCAACTGTACAATGGAAGGTACGTCACTGGAGCGGAAGTTAGTCTTCTTCATTTTCGATTTATTGCAAACTCGAGGGAAGTGACCCCAGAGTGGATTCTGTTTTTCAGTGCGTGTTTATTCCGAACTCAAAGGAAATCAGGCAGAGTGATGGCATCTGAGATGTGACAACTTAGACACACAACTACAAATCTCGATTCGACGTGAGTGGTGTTTATTTAAATGCTGAGTGTTGTCGTGTTGTCAGCCCACCTGCACTGTGAGACATGGAGAGCCACAGCCCCACCAGAGTGGTCCTGCTGTCCTGTGGCTCCTTCAACCCCATCACCAACATGCACCTCAGAATGTTTGAGCTGGCCCGGGATCATCTGGAAGACACAGGTACACCAGCAAACTATTATGTCTGTATAATGCTTGTCTATATTTATTTTCATCACTCAGACCACGATCAAAGTGTATACCAGACTGTGGGGCATTATGTTATGTGTTTCTGGGGCAAATTACAAGGAATGATCTAAATGTAATAAATTCCTTCTCAGTTGGCTTGAAATTAAGGAAGAAATGAAAGCAAAAGTCACACAGTTGGTTCAAATACTGGCTGGGACCTTTCCCCTGGCTGCTGGGTCTACTGCCACAGTCCAAAAGTTTAATTGGAAACCATAATTTGCACCAAGGTGTGAGTGTGTGTGGTTGTGTATCTCTCTGTGTTTGTCCTGTGATGGACTGGTGACCTGTCTAGGTGTACCTTGCCCTCGCCCATAGTTAACTTGGATTGACTCCAGCGACCCGCAACCCTACACAGGATAAAGCTGTATGATGGATGGAAGGATGGATGGACTCTACAAGGGCATGGCTTTATTAGAGGCAGGAGGAGCCAGCGGGATATCCTCATGAAGCTGTTAGCCTCCAGGGATGATTTAAGTCTTCTGAAAATAGTGGTCAATATAAACAATAGCATTTGAAACTTTTATCTTTCTTAATTTTGTAACAAGTAGCCATTTATATTATTTGGCACTATTGACTAATGGAAACTATTCCTAAACTATTACTATTACTATTACTAAACTATTACTATTACTATTACTATTACTATTACTATTACTATTACTAAACTATTACTATTACTAAACTATTCCGTACAGGAATTATTTATTCCTGAAGCAGAGACCTCCGAAATAAATTACTTCCGTATGTAATAGTTTCTTTGATTTGTTAATTCATAGGTTTGTGTTAACTGAAGAAGGATTCATGTTTGTTTTAACAAAACTAGTCAAAAGTGAGGAAATTATTGAGCCAATAAGAGTAAGAATGACGACAGCTATGATTATTACTCATGTCCGAATGAAGCCAGTTTAGCGCTGAAACACAAGTATTTACTGCTGTTGGATATAGTGTATTTTTTTCTGACTCGAACATAGAATGTAGGTGGTGAAAGATGTGAATACTCAAGTATTTCAAAATAGTTTTATTTTTTTTAATTGAAAGAGACAGTGATCAGCAACAAAGAGGAAAAGCATCCTGTAAACAAGAGCAATCAGAGATGGAATCTTCCATGGCCTAATATCTACCTGTCGTGAAAATGTTGACAAAATTTGTGCAGTAGTTTGACATAATCTCGCTAACAGACAGACAAACAAATATACAACGAGGATTTTATTACACCCTTGGCGAAGGTAATGAGCAAGAGCTCAACTAAAGTGGCTTGTTTTCATCTGTTGCCAAAATAATTAAAACAGAAGAGATCAACAAATGAATTATTTTAGAAACCTAAAAACAAGAAAAGATTTTATTTAGGTTTTTCCACTTTAGATTTATCCAGCACGGTTCCACAGAGTGTGTGGAAATAGCTAAAGGCTAAACTGTATTTAGATTTTTCATACCAGTTTGGTTGTTTACTCAGTTTCTGTGCTGCTGCTCTTCTCCTCTCATCTCCTTAACCATTCCTGTATGTTTCAGGTCAGTACCGGGTGGTGAAGGGGATTATCTCTCCGGTGAGCGACGGCTATCATAAGAAGGGCCTGATCGAAGCCTGCCACCGTCTGGAGATGGCCAGATTGGCCACAGAAAACTCAGACTGGATCACGGTGGATTCCTGGGAGAGCTTGCAACCGGAGTGGGTGGAGACGGCTAAAGTCATACGGTAAGTCGAGTCCTTTCTCCTAATTAGTGACGATGTCTACGTCTCATTGGAGGAAAGACTGATGTTGTGTTTGGACAAAAAAAAGTAGAAGACACACCCGGTCAGATGTTTCAGTGCACAAACGAACATAATCACAGGCTAATTCATTTCATTCTTCCGGCATTTAATTCCCGTCATCTGTGACCGGTGACCTTAATAATACCGCCGTCCAGCTTCTACACCCACTTCATCCGACTTTTGAGTCAAAGTTTAATTTCACTGCCATTATTAGTGAGGCTAAAGTACTGATTCGTATTTCATTCACATGTATATTCACATATGTGATATATTTTGTTGAAGTTGACACATGAGTCGCCAGATAAAAAGAGCTACAGAAAAGAGAAGATACAACTTTAGGAAATGATTTAGTTTTTTCATCAGTCACTCAATAACCTCTGAATTGTGTCTATGTCATTAAAAACATGTCACTCAAAAGAATAAATGTTGATCAGATTTTCTGACACTGTGAGGTGACACCCATGTTGTTAAAAAAAAAAAACTACCAAAGATTTCATCCTTTAAAATACTTTACTTGGATTATTATTCTGTGAAGAATAAACTAATCAAAAGAAAATATAACAGTAGTGAATCACTGAGCACTTTTGGAAATGTGATCCACAGAGACATTTAGAGTTAAAGTCAGAAGAAAAGAACACTGTTAAGATGAGGAATTGATTGTAAAAATGACAACAATGAAACTGCAGAAACACTTGTGCTCATACGTTAGACATTTCAGAGCATATGAATGATAAGAGGAAAACGTTTAGTTTTTTTTGTTTTTTTTTAAACTTCACTCTGCTACTGATGTTTTGTTTGTTTTGTTTTTAACATATCAAATGCATACTAATCCTCCATTCAGTTTTCCATGCAGGACAAGTGAAGAAGTGTTGAATCCATGTTGCTTGTATCCATGCAGGCATCTCCACGAGGAGCTGGTCACGGAACAGGGCACCGATTACGTGGACACAGTCAAGTCGGCCAAAAAGAGACGCGTGGAAGAAAACTCATTTGAGAGTTCAAGTTATCACAGAAAGAGGGGTAAGATATATTATTTAATAATAGGTATTTGCATTCACATCAGTCGTTTGCTC
The DNA here is from genome assembly GCF_963383615.2 of Lipophrys pholis. Taxonomy (NCBI): domain Eukaryota; kingdom Metazoa; phylum Chordata; class Actinopteri; order Blenniiformes; family Blenniidae; genus Lipophrys; species Lipophrys pholis. The sequence continues at coordinate 18,059,301 of NC_137630.1, forward strand.
AATAGCAGGACATAAAAGCACCAGTTTCATATTAAAAGCTTCTAAAGAAGAGTTTCAAATTAATTGAAAGTTGAGGTTATCGGGTACTGCATGTCTCCAGATTTTAACTTCATGTCCCATTTTGTTGTAATTTGAATAATGAATAATTTGTGTGCATGCGCAGAGGCTCAGTCCTCAGATCGTTGCTCCAACTTGTTGTCTTCATCAAACGCCATCAGACTTCACGCATCCCTCTCTGAGGCTACAAAGGCTTCACACCACTTCTTTCATGCGCTGATGTTCCCACAGACCTGTAAACAGTCTTTGATGTGTGAAATCAATGTTTCTCCTGAATGATCAGTTTGTCTGTGGAGTGCTGGTCAGACTGACAACTGTGGGATGTCAGGAAAAAGGAAAAACACTGGCCGCCATCTTGACTGAACCCCCTTCTTCCCTCCTCAGGTGACCCTCAGCTGATGCTGCTGTGTGGGGCGGACGTCCTGGAGTCCTTTGAGGTTCCCAACCTGTGGAAGCCCGAGGACATCACGGAAATCGTGGGCCGCTTCGGTTTGGTCTGCGTCACCCGCAGTGGCAGCGACCCGCTCAAGTTAGTCCACAAGTCCGACATGCTGTGGAAGTATCGCAAGAACATCCACTTGGTCAACGAGTGGGTCACCAACGAGATCTCAGCCACGCACGTGCGGCAGGCGCTGCGTCGATGTCGCAGCGTGAGATACCTGCTGCCAGACAGCGTCCTGCACTACATCCAACAGCACGAGTTGTACAGCTCGGAGAGCGAGCAGAAGAACGCCAAAGTGGTTCTCGCCCCGCTGCAAAGACACATGGACGCCTCCACGAGCTGAGGAGGCGCTCGGCCGCAGCTAGAGAAATATGAGCCATCGACACTTAGTGCTGTAGTGTAACTTTGATCAAACCACATTTGTAAGCTCACATAAGTGCCTACTTCATGGAATAGTCCTCAGTTTTTTTTTTTTTAAAAGCCTGTAGAATACTTTTTAGAAGTTCACTCGTGACATAACTTAGCTTTTGTGTGGATCACTAGTGCACCAGTCAAAATCAAAGAGGGGATGTCAAACATAACCTGCAGGCCAAAACTGGCCTGACAGAGGATCCAGTCTGGCCTGTGGGGAAACCTTGAAAAGTGGAGATATCACAAAGAAAACATATATACAATTCATTAATTTATTCATAGCAGTTTTCGTTCATTGGTGCTGTTTTCTCAAGGTATCGCAGATTTATGACACTTTAACCCGAGAAATAGGTGATGTAACAGTGAAAATTGCTCCCTTGTTGCTCGTGAGTTAACGTAGAATCGATCCCAACTTTTGAAAACAAGAATCCTGCAGGCGAGCCAATGAATGACCTTTTTTTTAAAAAACTTTTTAATGTATTTGGTGCAAGGATTCTGAATCAATAAAAAAGACGTTATGCTGAAATCACATTTAATTTTCTTTTTTAAAAAAATTATTTGTTCAGTTTGTAAGAAGATTGTTTTTCATTGTATTGTTCATTATTTGGAGTCTCTTGAGATCAAATTGGAGTGTATGTTGCTTTTGAACTAAAATGAATTTAACACCCCTGAGCTAAAGTGGACTCCTCACTATACTCGACCTGCAGCAGCTCATCATGAGCGTGGAGCTTTATTTTTTATTTTTTATTTTTTTTTCAGTTCATCACCTATTTGTATCTGGACCAGGACTTTAAAGAAACTCCACAGATGGAACCTGAAAGCAGCTTTGATCACTTGGTGCTTCTGATGTGAAAAACTGATTTGTGTGTTGCTGAAAATAAATGACTGGCTTTGATTTCCGCTGTGAAAGTGCTTCATGGATGTCGCATCGCAATAAGATTTAAAAGAAATAAAAAGAAGGAAAAAGACAACAACTTTGAATGTCATTTTAATTCATCAGGTTTCGGTGTCAGTGGAGTTAACCTGTCATTACATCAATATTACTATCAGCGGACTGCAGCTCAAACAACAAGTAGCAGACTTTACAAGGTCTTATTGCCACTGCAGTGTGCTCAAAAGTGGAAGTAACTGATTACATCAAATGAATGCCTAGTTGCCCACATACCCTTCAGTGGTGGAGCAATTCTCTCCGATTACTTCAAAAAATAAAAGCGGCAGTTATTTCTGTGGCTGGATGTAGTGACACGTCTCATGTAACGGTTCTTTAAAATGTTCGCATCATGCACTTATGATAAATTTGTTGTCTTGGCAAGAAAGCAGCCCTGGTGAGGTTTTATGTGACCAGTTGAAAAGCACCATGACCTCTTTGAGCCAGTAGAGAGGCAGTCCAAATGTTTGGACAACCTCTGTGCACCTTTTACTTTGACTGGAGTTGTGTCATTTCACTCCTCGCGGCAGGACAAGGTGCTTTTATTATCTGTGTCTGTTATTTTTTGTCATTGCACACCTACAGAAAAACAAAAGCTGTTTGATTCCGGTTAAATTCGAACAAATGAACACAAACTAATATCAGATGTGGGCGTATTCTGCAGGACTTTTATTTCTTGGGATTTGGTTGCAGCCTTATTCTTATAAGCAAATTGCCATATTTTGCCTCCTCCTGCATGTATGACAGTTCATGATCATGAGTTGTCAAACCCAGTTTTAGGAGAGACCAGTTTGGGATGTCTGGCTTCCCATGTTGCCCCCTGGCACCGGCTGCAGCGCCCCCCTCGTCCTTGCAGGGCCCTCAGGCGACAGCGAATGAGGTTAAGGAGACTCCCACTCTCATTCGGTTTCTCACAAAACACATTGTCTCAGGCTAATTTTTCACAGAAGGCTGAAATGTCACATTTTGTTCGCACTCATCTCAAAGGAAGGAACCAGAGGGCGATCAATATGCCTGCAAGCCTCTGTGGAACATGGGACATCATCAGCAATGTCCCTTTTGAGGGCTAAATGATTGGACTGGGTAAGTCAATCCAGTTTTTCCACAACTTTCAGACTTTACACCGTATGAAGTCTGCAGTAAGTCATGCGTACTTCAAAAAAGCCAAACAAATGTAAATGTAGATATTCATCAGACAGATTCTCATGCTAGATTATGTTTTTCTAATCCAACACAATGTTGTGTAACATGTATAATTGCATTTGCATGATTTGGATGACCTTGTTTCCTTTCATTCAGACTTAAGTTACAAAACAAAATCCACTTTTGCAATGTGTTGCAAAACAACTGAAATAGGTAAAAAGCACTGCATTGATTTTGTGCAGTTCTTGTTGGCACCTAAATTCACTCACACACAATTACTGTTTTGTGGGCATGACAAAAAACACGTATTAGTGCTTTGGAGGAAGGGAATAAAAGTATTTGGCTGTTGTGCTGGTGATGGCATGCACACAGAGAATGTGTTTATAGAGAGTGGGTGAGTCCATGCTTGAGATTCTTAACCTTCATTTGAAAAAAAAAAAAAGAAATGTCCTTGAAAAGTAAAATTATCTTTAGCACTCATTTCATATGAAAAGATTCCAGTTTTTATTCAGTACCTTCTGTGACAATTATAAAATGCATAAAGAAATTTCCTTATGAAATATTGCAATATTTTCAAATACCGTACTTTAAATGATCTACCGGTTCAAACAAAATAAGCTTGAAATACTTCACTTTATGTGTATCACATCTAAAATATATGGAAATGTAATCAATTTTATTAAAGTTTTGTTGAGATGTATGTGTAGGCACTTTTTTCTGGTGCTCTCCCAGACATCAACCCAAACATCAGAAACATTGCTGTGAAGCTGAAGTTGAGGAAAACGCTCGAGCAGCAGGGAGACCAGCACATCATTAAATCGCTCAGCACTCTCTGAAACTACACCGTCTCCTTCGGAGTGGGCCGGGAGTTTGAGGAGTTCACACAGGGGCTGGACAACAGACACGTCAAGGTGAGGAAGAATGGCACAGGTAAAACCAACATATTCAAGTGTTTGCAAGATAATTCAACATGATTTGAATGTAATGGAAGCCGCTGAAAAAAGTTGTCCATGCCGATACAACCCTCCTCTTCCTCTCTGCCACATGGGCAGTCACTGGTGTTACAGGAGGGAAAGAAACTGGTGTGTGGACAGACTGGAGAGAAGAAGAACCGGGGCTGGACACACTGGGTTGAAGGTGACAAGCTTCATCTGGTGGGTGAATGACTGGAGATTCAACATTCAAGAGGGTTACTTGTCACGTGCATGATTGTGCCACAGCAGTGGAATGTGGTTGTAACTACTCCAGCAACTGTGCCATTAAGATAAAAACCGTGAAATGATCAGAAGATCATTAGGAGCAAGAAGTCAAACATGGAATATAAAGGTGGGATGAATGACACATTAAAAAAAACAAACCTTGAAAGCATTTTTTTTTTTTTAAATAAACATAAAATATAGTAAAAAGAAAGGATATGCTTGCATATTCATATTATCTTAAAATGTATTCAATAAATAGGAAATATATAGTAAATAATGACCAATTCAGATAATCTATGTTTATGAAAATGTTTAAGAAAAAACAAGTATAGTTTTATAAATGTAAAACTCATTTGCATGATCTCTTGAAAACAGTAAAAAATAAATATGAAATATATATATATATTTTTTTAAATTCGAAGAACTAGACTTATTCATATTCAAACATCATATATATGTATATCATATTTCACATATTCACAGTCTGTATGTGAAAGGTTAGAAATAAACTGAAAATATATTAAAAAACAAAATTGAGGCATATTCCCAAAATGTTTTGATGTTTCATATATAGTGTGCATGGACTGTGTAATAATGATCAGGTGTGTGTAAATACACATCCTGACACAATGTGATAGTGTACAATTGTTCTGATTGATTTCATTTCATTAGAGAACGCTGTGGTTGAATGTGTGTGTGCTGCTCGGCCCTCAGGAGCTGCACTGTGAAGGAGTAGCTGTGCAGGCAGATAGTTAAGAAGAATGTGAGCGAGTGAAGAGGAATGACCTGCTGGATCCAACCCTGAATCACAGCACCACACTTAAAGTCTGCGGTTTAATCTTCTCTGTCATGTGATGCGCCTGCTGGAGCTCAGGAGAAAATGTCCGTCTGGTCGTGTTGTGGATTCACTCCTGTAGGTGGCATTGCTTCATTACTGTAGTCAGTTATTGTTCTGTGAAGCTGGCTTCATGCTCAACAACTCACTGAGTACAAAGGACATTTCTAGGTCATTTCAGCCGGGCTGGAAAAAAAAACCCAACAACTTTAGTTTACGTCAAGTCTCTATCTATTGTCTGTTAAGATTTAGATTTGAGGATCTACTTCAAAAATAAATAAATAAATACATTTTCATTCATGTAAATGAATGAAGACCTGGTGTTACATGAAGTTTGGTAAAAAATGATGTATTGTAAGAAATTGTGTAATAAAATAGATGAGAAGGAAATTTTAAGTAGATCTAAGTATTGTTTATTTCACTTCTTTCCTACCAGACACATCTCTTCTGTTCAAAGTTTACCTGTGTTTATTGGAAACGTGACAGTTACACATTCAGGACTTTAGTTAGCCTGAAATACATGTTTGGACTGTGGTAAGAAACTCACTTACAAACAAGGAGAACATGCAAACTGTTAAATTTATCCTCTAAAGTTTAATAGTCGTCACTGCACCACAGAGCAAACACACACACACAATCAAGACCACCATTTATTGTTGGGAATCAGCCTTCATAAAGCAGGTTGGATGGCAATAATCTCTCCAAGCTTTTTTATTCCTGCAGCACGTTTTTAAAACTGGAACATCGGGAGAAAACTCAGACACACACGGCAACATTTCATTGTAAAACTGCCAGTATCGACTGAAGATGGAACTCAACACAAAAACAATCAATCTAAGATAAATTCTACTTATATGACACAATTTCAAATTTAGGTTGTTCTTGTCACAAACTTTTCAGACTGATTTGAGCTCTTAAAAATGTTAATCGTCTGAGAGAGGACCTTCATCCACATAGTCCAAACAAGAAATAAAGATCATAGTTCAAAATAAGCTTGAAATCATCAGATCTGTTATTGTTAGACGTTTAATAATGGTACAATTTAGACTCCTTTTGCTGCTCTCTTGTCAGAAGTTGAGCTCTTGTTTGCTCCATTCAAGGGTCGCCACAGTCGATCTTCTGGCACCATCTCGTCCAAACGCCTGCCTCTTCTACTGTCACACCGACATGTTCCATTTCCTCCTTCGCCACATCTAATCTGAGGTATTGTTAAGAGATCCGGCCTGGTACTAGCAGCTCCATCGTTAATACACAACACTTGAAGAGTTCAAAGCCAAAATATTAAAGTGTGTCATATTGATAGAGTAGTTGGTTTCCAGTTAATTGATTGATTGTAGTGCCCTTGTGTCTTAGTGAGTGATTCTTCAGTTTATTCACTGATGTTCAAACTAAATGGAAAGATGTTCAGCAGTTCAGATTTGTGAACACACAACAGGTGAAATAATACGATTCTCTCTGCGACACACACACACACACGCACACGCACACGCACACACACACACACACACACACACACACACACACACACACACACACACACACACACACACACACACACACACACACACACACACACACACACACACACACACAGAGCCCCAGCAGTGGTCCGTCCAGTCACGTGACGTGTTGTAGAACCAAAATGGCCGCTGTTGTATTTTGACGTATAATAGCTAGCTACTTTTCTTTTTGTTTCATTCTTGGTAGAAAACCAACCAACGGGAGGCTTTTTGGAGGAGCTATATCTCGCCGCCTTCCGCACGCCGGCGTGCTAGTTTCTACCTTGAAGACAATCAGGACTGACACGTATCGTTTGGAGGAGTTAGACTATGCACATTTAGCTCTATCGAGGCTAGCTGGCTGGCTCTGGCTGGCAGTGTGGAACGGAGAAAGTGAAATAGCTCGCTAACTTAGCCGCGATGATGGAGGAATTGAGCGCAGACGAGGTAAGGTGACCGTGGTGAAATGCTCTTGTGCGCTTCGCACATCTCGATGTTTTTGGTGGCTGCAGTTAAATTTCCAAACGTGTAATTATTGCCTTTCATTGTGGTCTCACTACTCAGCCGAGTGGCTACAAAGGCTAGCTCAGCTGTTAGCATCGTCTAAACTGAAGAAATACCGTGAACAGTGAACTCCTCTTCGCGCACAGTTGAGTGTCACACAATTTTATTATTTAGAAAAATAAATCTTTCCTAACCAAAAAACAACGTGGACAAAGATATGACGCATGTGGGTCGTAGGTGTCTCTCTTATGTTTCATTTAGCTTCGTGCTAACCGCTAACGAATCGGTACAACCTGTGCAGAAGCAGCGTAACCTTTTTTTTTTCCTTCGTAGCTTTTATGCGTAATTCTGCGTCAGTGTATTGATTCATTTTCGTGTGACGCAGCTTTCGGCGTCACGTCTCCAGACATAACGGCACATTGCGCGTATAGATTTGATTCATCTTGCAAGGAAGCCGACGGCGGCTAATGTTGTTGTGCTAACGTTCAGAAATTAGCCTGCGAGACGACTCAGCATAAAAAACCCAGCGAGCCTCCATTGTGCAATCAGCTGTGGGCCCACCGCACGACCACCGAGGTTATCCTCCCCGCGTCAACTGCTCACTGCAACCCCTACAAACGCCTCTTTAACTTGTACTCGCATTTTACTGAGCTGTATATGGAGAAAATTCAACCTCAGCCACCAGACTGCGACGATTCTGACTTTGATCGTAATGTAGGTTATTGTATCAATTCATCTCGAACTGTCTTTGAACTCACTGCTACTCCAAAAACAAAGATCACTGCTTTAATTTTTAAATCCGTGTTATTGTGACTCGTGCTAATATGTCTTTTTATGTATTCTAAACAGTTTTATATAAAGCAACTGATCATGAGCATTTCACTGGTGTGGATGTGGTTCTGGTTCAGATTGTTGAGGTTTTGTGTTTTGAATAAACATTTTAACATGCTGGTTTATTTCCATTGAAGATTCGCAGAAGGCGACTGGCCCGACTGGCAGGGGGACAGACGTCCCAGCCCAACACCCCTCTTAGCACACCCCTGACGTCCCCTCAGAGAGAGACCCCACCCGGACCCCTCCCTGGACCCTCAGGTGCTGCACCCCAACCTGTGCCACCAGCTGCCTCCCAATCACTGGGGCTCAATGTCCATAGTGGGACCCCTGCCACATCCCCCATGGGCACCTCTGGTACAAAATGTTTGAAATCTTGTAGATTTTGTTGTTTTTTTTGTTTTGTTGAATAGCACTTTCCTTTGTTGCCTCTTTTTTTGGACTTATACATATTTTTAATCTTTGGCCTGTTTCTGCTATCTCACATGAAGAACCCATGAAACCTTTTCTATAGGGCAACAAAGATAAACAGCCTTTTTGAATGCTATGTTGAATAGGGTCTGTTGTTTTAGTGACCTTGATATTTACACAGCCACACTCAGTCATACACACTGAATGACATCGACACAAACAGGAGCAGCTTGTCGGGATCATCTGTGTCCCTGTTTGACTGCCAGCGTCAACCACGCTGTACAGAGTGAGAATTGAGGCTTTCATCCAAGCAGCCCTCTGGAAAATTCATCACATATGGATTGGGGCAGTGTCCTTGCATTGTTTGTTGTCATGTGTAGATCACCACCTTCCAAGGCCAAAGGTCCTTTCTAAAATTACTTAACATTTAGGCTTTTGGATCTGATCAGCTTAATTTACATTATGTTATTTCTGTTTATTTCTTTTGTATTTCTTATTTATATTCTGCTCATATTTTTTTACTGCACCAATTTTAATTGGTCTGAATAGTTGCTGAGTATATGATACTTGTACAACCATGGGAGGATTGTTAATTCTAACCCTTCATCCACCAGAAGATCCTGAGTGTTAATCAGCTTTCTCTCTACCTGTTGCAGCTCAACGTCAGGGCTTAGAATTGTGTGGCACACTATGCTAACCTTAAAAAACACCACACTCACGCATTGCATTCCCAGACTGTTGTTTATTCCGCAGAAAATCATTCTGACATCAACTGTAACTGGCTGCTGAATCAGGAAGCATTGTGTAGTATCAGATAGAGTTCATTGTTCAAGAATGGCTATGATTCCGATGACAACACATTATACAAGTTAAACGGGGGCACGATATCGCCACGAAAAAAACTACTGCATGAGTGACGTCTCATGTTCACATTTATATATCACGTGCATGTCGGCTCGTATACCAGATGTTTTTATGGTAATAATTGGAGTTTCACCTTCAAACACTGACTTTCTTTATCTTGATATTGGCTGCTGAAAAATGACTGGTCTATTTTCTTTGATTTTCAGACACAAGTCAATACATCTGTAAGGCTTTAGCCAACTTAGAGGTTCAAAAAAACTGCACACATGCACAGTGAGAACATGCTAACTGCAAAAGAAGCCCTGTAAACTCATCCCTGGCTTAAACCAGACAGGAATGCCCCCTCGCTTAGTGATGTGTAATTAGGAATGTTGTATTTCTGGTGGAACACTCACAGTTTGGTGCAACTGACCCTGATCCAACCTGGCATGCCACTGTTTTTTTTTTTGGGCTTTGAGTCCTGTGACATTCCCTCTCATGCTGTTTATGACTGTACTATCATGACTATTTCTATTTTAGAGGCCGAAATGAATGTAATCACGCCGTGCTGTGAATTGATAGCAATGATAGAGCTTGGGGGGGTGTAACATAAACAAGACGATAAACTAAAAACCTCATATACACGGGGATAAAATGCATACAGTATTTTCTTTAATGTACATTTCACAAAAGCCTGTACATCATATTAATAATCCTGCCTCAGCGCACTGAGGTTATTTTTTTTTAAGTATGGGGACTTCATGAAGATTAATTTTTTACAAAGAAAAAAAAAACAAAATCTGACAAACTTGCAATCTCTTTTTAAAACAACTTTTGCAAACAACAAAAAGACTCAATTACAACTTGAATGAAAATGTTGAGACTGTTTGTATGTTCGGGTGAGTTCACTTTTGTCCTTTTGCTCTTTCAGGGGTGGCGTATGGTAGTCAAAGCAGCGAGGGAGTGAGTTCCCTCTCCAGCTCCCCTTCCAACAGCCTTGAGACTCAGTCTCAGAGTTTGTCCCGATCGCAGAGCATGGACATTGACCCTGCCTCCTGTGAAAAGAGGTATGGCATCTTCCCAAGCTGTTTGTACTTCCTGCTTCTTCTTTTGACTGTGGCCTTTAGAGAAGTTGTAAAATTCCCCAAGAGTCCATCATGGACTGCTGGGCTCTCATTGTAAGGATGACTTTGTGAATGATTGTTGTTTGATCGCAGCATGTCCCAGGTGGATGTGGACTCAGGGATCGAGAACATGGAGGTGGAGGACAGTGACCGACGGGAGAAGAGGAACTTGACTGAAAAGGTGAACATCTGCAGTGAACAAACCCACAAAGAAAGGCGCCTGCCTCTCTTTAATTATTTGGCACACTCGACTTTGATCATTCCCATTTCGAGATCAAGCGAGTCCTGAATGAGTCAGCGTGAAAGGAGTTTGTTTACAAGATAATTAGGTACTTCCCTTGAACGCAGTTCTTGGTTTCAGTTTTGTTTCTTTCACTTGATTGATGCTCAAACAGTCATCATGAGACAATTATTATATAGAGAATGAAGCAGTGTTGACACTGACCTGGCCACTAATCCTATCTCTTTGGGCAGCAGAGTCAACTGACTTGTCTGTTTTCAATGGTTATTGGTTCACTGAACACTGGATATGTTTAATGTTGACCCGGCTTAGCTGTGTCATAAAAATGTATGATGCGAGTATCACAGAGCAAGTCTATTGTGTGGAAAATTCAGTAAAATGGCACTGACCTGGCAAAGACAAGGGAGCTCCTGTCAATCCATGAAGGGAACATTTGCCAGGTTTGAAGTTTGTTTACCTCACAGTATTGTTGAAGGTGTCACATCTTGTTGCTGCAGTTCATGTCTTGTGATTTGTACCTGGGTCGATTGTTGATGCGAAATCTGTCAATTTCCGATACGTCACACCTGTTTCAATAGGCGTCAGCTGTTTCATCGGTGATGCTGTTGGGATACACTCCATAAGTGGCTTTTGATTAGGCACTCACCATCTCTCTCTGCTTGTCAGGAAACCTCTGCAAACTCCGATGTCTCTGAAGAGCAGGCTCTGCAGCTCATTTGTAAGATCCTCCGCGTATCGTGGAAGGAGCAGGACAGAGATGTCATCTTTCTCCCTTCACTGGCTGCAGAGTTTCACCAGAACCCGAAAGACGGTACGTCAAAAAAGCCGGAACACATTGCAATTGTGAAGAAACATGACAAATTCCTCTACCCGGTGAATTCACTATTCTTCTTTTTTCTTCTTCTTTTTTTCTCCCCCTGCAGTATACTCTGACTTTAAAGACCTCATTGGTCAGATCTTGATGGAAGTCTTAATGATGTCTACCCAGTCACATGTCCACAACCCTTTTGCCAGCTTGACCGCCACCTCACAGCCAATTGCAGCAGCCAAATCCCCGGACCATCGTCTGACGCTGGTGCAGCCCTCCAGTCAAGGTGGTAGCCCAATGGGTCCCAGCGCGGGGTCCTTCGGAGCCAGCTCTCTATCCAGGCAAGTACCCTGAGTGGTTTCTGTGCACGCGCACCACCTCGCTCTCGGGCAGGATGAAGGACGTGCGTTGGCTGGTACTGACATGTGTTTCCTCAACAGGTTTCTTTAGTATCACGTGAAAGAAAACTACCATGTGCTCCTCTGTTGATTTCTATTCTATGAGTTTTTATTTCGACATCACTGTTACCAATGATCCTATCAATGTTGTTCACAGTCTGTACGGGTGTGGTAGTCCTCACCCAATGGCTTTGGATGCATCTCGAAGGACCTCACTTTGCCTCTCCATCCCTACCACACCCATCGTACCCTCCGCACCCTCAACCCCACAGTTTGTTGTTCCCCCGAGCCCCCCAGCTAATGCTGCTTCAAGACACTCCCTCAACCCTCCGTCTGCCCCCATGCCCATCTCCCAACGGTATCGGCCTTATTCTGTCTCTACTTCCTTGGGGGTTCCTTCCCCGTCGAGCCCAGCTCACAGGGGGTTTAGTTTCCCTGGATCTTCTCCCAGCCCTGCAGGGATCTTGGTTCCTCCCAACACCCCAGCTCCTGTGCCCCCACCTAGCCCCCAGTCCCTGTCCTTGAGCTCGCCTCAAGCCCGCAACCACTCCTCTGCCACAAGCCCCACTATGGTGCCTCCTTCTCCCCGATTGAATCCCAGACAAGCTGCCTTTGCCTCCAGGATTCCTCCTTCTAGGTATTTGCCATTTGTGTGTCCGCGTGGAGTGCAGCACACAAGCTAACAAACTAAAATCATAATTTGTGAACTGTGGGTACATCAAATTTACTTCTGGCGAATCCATTTCATGTTGTTTACGTATCAGGTTTTATGCTGGCAGCTCGAATCCATACAGGCTCATTGGTATTATTTACCCCGGACTGCCCACACCTTTTTAGCTTGTGAGCTACTTTTGAAAGTACCAGGTCATGTATCTTAATCAGATTTATAATTACAAATGACAGTTGACATTTTTGACTAATATTTTTTTTAAATAACACTGCAAACACTAACCGGGTAGGTTTCAAAACTAGATTTTCATGTTTCTTTGGAAAAACAGACTCCCTCACTGCAATATGTGCTTTTTCACCTTTGAAACGTTCAGTTAAATGCCACAAACACGATTAACTTTTTGACCATTCATGGGTAACACACATGAAGGAATTTACATGTTTTACACTTCTTTTTTTTTTATCATCTACTGTAACTAGAAATAACAACTGTTGCCACAGGAAGCTGTTCAGCTGTTACCCTGGTGACAGGAAGTCAGCACTAGACCAGAAATGAAAAAGTAGTCGGCATAATTTTTATAGACTTTGAGCAAAACCATCCTGGGACTTTTGTGTGTTAGAAGAGCGATCTCTAAACCCTGTTTACTTTAATGAGAAAATAGAGACATTTTTTATTAAATGGAACTCCATCACATTGGGCACCCTTGAAAATCAACCATGACAATTTTATCTTCAAAGTTCTAAAAGTGATTCCTAACAGAAATTGTAGTAGGCAGTAACCTCTACTTTTGCTATATTTAGAATGACTTTTAAGCTACACATGTTTGTTTTTTTATCCTTTTGCTGCTTATTCCTAACATGTCTCTTAACGTTTGTCATAACATTTAACAAACAGGATCTGTAAGTGCTGCTTTGGCTTCTTAAGCTTCACACTTCTTTTCAAAGACAAGCTATGTCAGACTAAAATGTGAGGTGAAAAATGGTTGTCGGTTTATGAACGCTGCAACAAACAAAATAGAAACGACTAATGTTTAAGTAAAATAACACGAGAAGCATGCGCCTGTGTAGTTTCATCAGTTCACCCTTCTTTGTTTTACTTTCCATTTCTCTCGTGGCTTGTCATTTCAGATTTGTATCTTTATTTTTTTTTGTTCCTCCTTCTCTGTGTCTGCACACTTGCACAACATCTTTCTCTCTCCCCCTCCTTTCCCTCATGCTCTTGTCTTCCTCTTGTCCCGTTAGCCCCTTGTCGCTCCTGTTTTTTGCCCTCTCTGACATGTCTCAGGACAGCAGTGATGAAGAGTCAGAGGAGGAGGAGGATTTTGCTCAGGTTCAGTTTGGGTCCAGGTACACCACTGCACAGTGTGTGCTAACGTGTGTGTGTTTGTGTGCAAGCTTGCTCATGGACCAGCCTTCTGCATGTTTCGGAGGGCCCAGCAGGTTTACCACTAACTGCACAGTCACCAGGTCAGGCTGGTGAAAGAAGCCGACGAGGACTTTGTCTGCCTGAAAATGTTTGCATGCTTCAATAGTAAAGCTTACAGTTCAACAGTAGAACATTCAGCCTTATCGTGGAGGTAAACGTTAAAGATGGTGTCGGAGGGATTTAAATGTGCCAAATGACTCTATGAACAGCCCCAAGCTTGATAAATGATCTCATGATTGATTCTGTATTACAGGAGGCATTTTTTTATGTATAGTCGGCTGGCTTTAATTTCAGTGAATTATGGCCAGAAGGGTCTTGTGTTTACACAGCGTTTAATTGCAGTGGGAAAGCACGCAGTTCGTTTTTATGAACAAGCTCTTCTTCACATGCTGGAGAAATGAGGCTCAACCCCCCAAAAGGACATTGAAATGTCGGAACAAATACCATTTCAGCATCATTGATCCCAGTTAAAATGGCGCGTGAGTTGTGATCGCTTGATAGTTTTAGGTATATGTGCATTTGTTTTATCTACGCGAAGGAAAACGCTACTTACTCGTATGGAAACGTACACCATGATTTCATGTAACTGAGGAAATACCTTGTGTGTTGGATCTTCAGGATGCTTCTGCATTGCCTGTTTAAATAACACTTTATTTTGTTACTTACTTGGATTTGTTATGCTTTGAGGCCACTTGTGTTCAAATCAAAATTTTATAGCTGACCACTAACAGCAATTTGTCCTCACATTACTGCATTTATCAGGTAAATCTGCATTTGCTGCAAGCAAGCTCTTGAATATTAAGTGTAATCTTTTTTTTCCAAGTACTGAGATTCTGCAGTGTTGTCACTAATGTATTACAGCTTGTTTCCTTCAAGGAGTCTGGTTTGAGCTTGTTATTCTTTCACACTGTGCTGTCATGTGTTTTGTGTCATCTCACAAGACTCTCTGTCCGTTTCTCTGTTTATCTTTCTGTCTGTAGCCTCGGTGCATGCGGAGGGGGGATGTCCTGCGAATCAGCCAGCGACCGCTTCACCATTGAAACGTGCAAGGAGACAGAGATGCTGAACTACCTCATTGAGCGTTTTGACAGTGTTGGCATGGAGGAGAGGAAAGCTCCTAAGGTACTGTCTGTAGGAGAACAGATCACATTAAGCAACTGGAAAATAATAGAAATTGAAGAGATTAAATGGCATCATCAAGGGTATGGTGTCGATTTCTAATTTTGTTTTCCTTTTCAGATGTGCAGCCAACCAAATGTCAGCCAGCTTCTCAGTAACATTCGCTCTCAGTGTATTTCCCATGTTGCCCTGGTCTTGCAAGGCACCCTGACCCAGCCTCGGTAAAGAAATCCACACGCTGTGATGAGCCCTTTGTTTTGTTTTTTCCTATCTCATTTGTCTGTGTACGCTCTGTTCCTTTTCCCTCTGTCTCCGTGGCAACTACTCTTTCACCTTCACATTATTTATTTATTTTCACCAAAAGTGTCTCTTCTGGCTGTTTCCTCCTTGCAGGAGCCCTCTTCAGCAGTCTCTGCTGGTACCTTATATGCTGTGCCGGAACCTTCCGTACGGCTTTATTCAGGAGCTGGTGCGCATTACCCACCAGGAGGAGGAGGTGTTCAGACAGGTAAGAAAGTGAACCAAAAATTGATTACTAAAACCTAAAACCTTATGTGTAAAGCTTCCCCTTGTTGATTAATCAATATGTAGTGATTGGTAATTCATCTATGTATGCACAAATGGATGGTACATTCTGAGCACTCCGATGGACTGGTGGTCTGTCCACGGTGTGACCTGCCTTCATCCAGTGGCCCAAAAACCTTAGTTAGATGAAGCAGTACGTGAGATCACTGGTACTTAATGACTCGGCACATATTTCTACTTATGGCAGTCTTTAGCCCCGTTTCCACCACGCAAAAAGTGCAGGGATGGAGTATGTAAGCAACAACAACAGAGGATTGATAAGGTCCGGATCGACCGCCACGGCTGAGACTACTGTTGCAACATCACATATCTGCGGAGCTCTGAACCCCGCCTACATTTTAACCATACTTTCTGCGGTGGAAACGCGCAACAGATTTGACTCTGGGTATACTTTGCTGTACATCTCCATACCGCTCCGTTCCATCCCTGCACTTTTTGTGCGGTGGAAACGGGGCTTATGAGAAACCTTAAACTTTACCAGTTCTATAGTGAAGGTGAGACTGTGAAGTGTGATCAACACACAGTGCCATCTTTGTTACAAGCCGGAGTCCAGCTCAGTCTTGAGGCAGTCTCTTCGACTCAGCCTTTCAATTCACAATGAAGTAGATAGAGCCTGCCATCCAAGGTCAGACTTGGAGTCATGTCAGTCTCATAACATGTTGCAGTTGCACATTTATTGCAATTTACATCTGTTAATGACATACCCCATTATTATAAATCGCCCTGCCCTTGTCGTCATATGAATGATGTAATATCCTGTTTAGAGGGCAGCCGCTCTGAAACACCTTCTCAAATGATGATGGATCTTCATGATTTCAAGCAAATGCTCACTTTGAAGTATGTATGAGCTTAAAATGCTCTGACCCTGTTTTCCATCTTGTGTTTTAGATCTTCATTCCTATCCTCCATGGGCTCGCTCTCGCAGTGAAAGAATGTTCCTTTGACAGTGATAATTATAAATTTCCTCTCATGGTAAGAATATGTTGCACAGGCTAGAACTTCACAGCCACCATTGGAAGCTTAGCTATTGTAGTCATATTGAGGAGTGCTGTGCAGAACAGTGACATAGTGAGGCAGTGGCCTGTTTGACCCAATGTCAGCTCAAGAATTCAAATGTGCACAGATTCTTAGTTTGAACAAGTAGATTTTCATGAAAACATCAAATGAAGATGTGCATCAGTATTTTGTTTTTGTTTTAACAGGCATTAGCTGAACTTTGTGAAATTAAGTTCGGAAAGACTCACCCAGTGTGCAGTTTGGTAAGTTACTGACAAACATGATGCTGAATCACACATTTTTCTGTCTTTCTGATTATAACAATTCACACTATGTCAACTCTTACCTGCAAGTAGCTGCTTACTTCCTGATCTCACATCAACAAACATTTTTCAGAGGAATTCTGCCCTTTGGTGACATGGTTGTGAACAATAAAACCCAATGCATTATAGTAAGATGATGTTGTTATTTTTATAGGTTCATGTTGAGCCTGTGATGTAATGCAAGTTTTTGTTTTGGCTCATCTTTGCAGATAACATCACTGCCTCTATGGAGTCCGAAACCTCTGAGCCCTGGTTGTGGCAGAGAAGTCCAGAGATTGTCCTACCTAGGAGCCTTCTTCAGCCTCTCGGTGTTTGCTGAAGATGATGTGAGTTGATGTGACGAGTAGTAAAGCTCTGTCTTGTCATTCTTTGGCTTAATAATATCAGGTTGTTGTAATTTGTGAACTGCCAGTCACTTTTAAATGCTTGAAAATGAGAATGACAATAAGCGATATATAATACTACTACAGGAATGTAAGTTGTTGTACTTTGTGTTATTATTTTTTTTGTTTCTGTATTTTTTAGACCAAAGTAGGGGATAAATATTTCTCTGGCCCAGCCATCACCATGGAGAACACACGAGTTGTGAGCCAGTCATTACAGCACTACCTGGAATCAGCAAGGGTGAGAGTTGCACTTTTCATTGTTTTCAAATGCCTGCTCCTTGCAGCTAATCTGTTGGATTTTTTTTTGTCTTCTTCAGGGTGACCTGTTCAAGGTCCTCCACAACATCCTGCTAAATGGAGAAACACGCGAGTTAGCTCTTAATTACATGGCAGCTCTAGTCAACTACAATGTGAAAAAAGCGCAGATGCAGGTAATTTGTTTATTCCCCTTTGAAACCGTTGTATAACTTTCTCTGCTAGATTTTAAAACTACTATGTTTATACATTTATTTTCAATCATGTTCATATTATTTCCGACCTGCTAAATATTTTGAAACTCTGTGCGTGTCTGTGTATTGTTGCATGCACTCTGGTGTATGTTGAAATTTTGAATCAATTCAAGCAGCAGTTCTTCCTTTCACCCAGACCGATGACAAGCTGGTGTCAACAGATGGCTTCATGCTCAACTTCCTGTGGGTGCTGCAACAGCTGAGCATGAAGATCAAGCTGGAGACGGTAGACCCCTACTACATTTTCCACCCCCGGTGTCGCCTTGTTGTCAGCTCAGAGGAGACTCGTCTCAAAGCCACCATGGAGGAGCTGAAGACCTGGCTCACTGAAATGCGTGAGTTGAAATGTAGACTAAAATAACATTTGGCCGCAAGATAAAGAGAACTCACTTTCTGAAATTTACGTTTTTCAAAAATGTTTTATTGGCAATTTGCCAATTGAAGACTTGATAGATAATCATCATTTTGAATCAGTGAAGAAAAACCAAAAGTTATTAAACTGATGTTTGACCATTTGTGCCATTCACACATGATCCCCCATCTAGGATAACATGAACTCCTCCAATCTAATCATTGTTTCTCTTAAGGGCCAAGCTCATTGTGTAGAAAGTTTACTCAACTCTTATTTTATTCATATCTGCGTTTAATTGAATCAGTTGTGATCCATATAACCACAGCTGCTGTACGGCTGTTATGCAAGGTGTTTGACCTCATTAGGAGCAGTTCAGACTTCAGTGTTTGGCTAAAGCCACGTGCGCCCCAATACAAATTTAATTAAACCAATATAAATATTAGTATCAACTTTCTTGCAGTGATATAAATGTACTGATCAGTCAATATATGGGATATGTATCAGATATGAATACAAAAAACATGTTGCAATGTGTGATCTATAAAGACACAATTTATATTGTTTTATATTTCCACATGAAAAATGTATATAATGCAAAAATGTATGAATAAGTTACACTTTAGTTCTATACAAGATCTGTTCTGTTTTACTGTTTGAGCTGATTGTAGATAATGTTGTACCTCATTTTGTTCAGACATTTGCACGGCGTGGTGTGACACGACACATTGCCATATCCAGCGACGTGTTTCTATATTGAGATTGTGAATTTTTCTTGTGAACATCGACAGATGAAGACCCCGCTAAGTTTACAGAGCCCAAGTTCCCCACCGAGTGTTTCTTCTTGACGCTTCACACCCACCATTTGTCCATCCTGCCTGGTTGCCGACGCTACATCCGCAGATTGCGGGCTATTCGTGAACTCAACAGGTACACACACACACACACACACACACACACACACACACACACACACACACACACACCTATGCAGATAATCAGAGTTTGCTCACAGTGTTTAGATTAACAGTCTTGTTTCACATTTCAGGACTGTAGAGGAGCTCAAAAACAGTGAGAGCCAATGGAAAGATTCTCCATTGGCGAGTCGACACAGAGAGATGCTCAAACGCTGCAAAACCCAGCTCAAGGTCAGTTGAATGTCTTTGCAAATGTACCCAGCTGCTTTTGTTTCCTTCATTGATCAACCACTCAAACGCCAGCTTAAAGCTGCAGAAATGTAAATACACTCAACAGTGTTTCGTTTATTTGGAAATGAAATGAATTGACTCTGGGACTGACATTAATATAAATGCTGAACCACTGCAATGGAGCATATTGTCAGGAATTTGATCCTTGTGGTGTGTGACTTTGTCCTGTCAGAAACTAGTGCGAGCCAAAGCCTGTGCTGACGTGGGCCTTCTGGATGAAAACCTGCTCCGCAGATGTCTGCAGTTTTACAGCACAGTCATTCAGCTCATTCTTCGCATGGTGGACCCCGAGTACCCCAAGTAAGTCACACACACAGACTGACCAGGTTGCTGTTTGTTTCTCTTTGTATTGATGTGAAAGAAACAAACGTTGCAGCCCCCCCCACTCCCCCGTCTTTACTTTCTGCTGCACTGTGTTTCACCATTTTCCTCCTTCCTCCCTCACACAGCATCAACCTGCCTTTGAACCCTGAGATTCCCAAAAGCTTTGCTGCTCTGCCAGAGTTTTACATTGAAGATGTGGCAGAGTTCCTGCTTTTTGTTGTGCAGTAAGTCTGTTTTTCCTCATTTGTAAATGTGAATATCAGTGATGAATTATACATAAAAAGTGTGGATCTATAAGTTGAATCAACATTCCTCTGGACAAATTATATTCACACTTAAATACAGTTAATTGTCCAGGGCAATGTCACCTTTTATAGCTGGTTTTCACAGCTTCATTTATGCACACATGTGCACACCAATGAAGGCAAGGTGCTCAACTTCCATTGGAAGTAATTTGGTGCTCAGTGGAAGACGAACAGTTTTACCAAATAAGCCTGAGCTGCCTCATAAAATATATCAGTAAATGAGAGGATAAGACCCCTAAGGCTGGCTCCAAATGGCCAATTTAACAATCTTATAAGTTCACAGCTAGCCACACTGTACAACACGAGTCTAATAACCTTTGGGCAGATTACACGATGGAAACACAGGCTGAATCACGTGGTACGTGATTCAATGTGATTGTACAAAAATAAAATGTCATCAGCATTTGCAATCCATCCACGAAAAAGAAACTAGCAAAGCCTGAACGGAGCCCTCGTCCTTGTGCCATTTATGTGTTTGCAGAGAAATCCCAAACAAAAGGTCTGTTTTTGAGGCATTTTTCCCATTGTAGCCACAAAGCATTTATTTATAGCTGATCGGTACGCCATTCATACTGCATTTCTATTGGTTAGTTAGTTGACATAGGACGCAGCAGCAGTCACAATCATCCTAAAATTCTGACACTGTCAGAATTTTATCGCATGTTGTCTTTGGTTGCAAGACCGTGACAGTGGTCGCCCTTGAACCGGCCTGACAGTGTGATGTAGGACTGCTGATTCAGAGCCAAGACCAAAGATATCGCCGCGCGATTATCTTTCATCTGGGACGGCCGAAAATTGCACAGCATGTGGCGGGCGTGATGGAGGCCTGCCCCACAATTTGAGAACCACGGTGTTATACACCGTATTTAATCTGCCATCATGAAAATTCTCAAGCTGGGTATGATTTCTTTGTTTCATGCTTTCTTCCAGGTACTCTCCCCAGGTTTTATATGAGCCGTGTGTCCAGGACATAGTCACCTTCTTGGTGGTGTTCATCTGCAGTCAGAACTACATCAGGAACCCCTACCTTATCGCCAAGCTGGTGGAGGTGCTGTTCGTCACTAACCCTGCTGTACAACCTCGCACTCAGCGGTTCTCAGAAATGATGGAGAACCACCCGCTGTCCGTCAAACAGCTCGTCCCTGCCCTCATGAAGTTTTACACAGGTGACTCCGCCTGTGGGCTGCTGTTGTGCTGAAAGAGGAATTTAGTGCTTATTGCGTGCATTCTTCATGACTATAACTTGTAATCATTTCATTTCACACTGAAAATCTTTTCTCTCTGGTCAGATGTCGAGCACACCGGTGCCACCAGCGAGTTCTATGATAAATTCACTATACGCTACCATATCAGCACCATCTTCAAGAGTCTCTGGCAGAACATTGCCCACCATGGCACCTTCATGGAGGAGTTCAAGTGAGTTGGTTTTCACCGACTGCTTTGGTCACGTGAAACTAAACAACTGAAGCTTGACTCTTGTCGCTGTCTCATCAGTTCCTGTCTGACCTCTTGTTGTTTGTTCCTCTTCCTCCCTTCTCAGCTCTGGCAAGCAATTTGTGCGCTACATCAACATGCTGATTAATGACACCACCTTCTTGTTAGACGAGAGTCTAGAGTCCCTGAAGCGTATCCACGAGGTTCAAGAGGAGATGAAAAATAAGGAGCAATGGGAGCAGCTGCCGCGGGTCAGTGTGTACCATCACAGGGCTTTGTGTTTATTCACCATTATGTATTATGTGCATTCTGTCGGCAATAAAACAACCTGAATGAGGTTATAAAAAGGCAGATGTGAACTCCATTGCAAAGTCCCTAAAGGATTGAGCAAAAATTGAATTTACAAAGACAAAACGGTAACAAAGGTCACACGGTTGGAGATCTGCAGTATATTAACACCTCACTCGCAGTTTCTGCTGAGCTTTGAAACCTGGCACAAAGCAAGTGTTGCAGAAAAGAGCAAAGTAGAATTCTTTGTGTATTTCCAGGAGCAGCAGCAGAGCCGCCAGTCCCAGCTGACTCAGGATGAGCGTGTGTCTCGCTCTTATCTGGCCCTGGCTACCGAAACGGTTGAAATGTTCCACATCCTCACCAAGCAGGTCCAGAAACCTTTCCTCAGGCCTGTGAGTGTCTCTGTCCTGATCGGACATTTTGTTTTTCGCACACCATGTATCCTGTGGCCTTTTATGAAGAAAATGTGTTGTATTTGTTAAATGTTTGTTTTTTTTCCAGGAGCTGGGCCCTCGTTTAGCTGCCATGCTGAACTTCAACCTGCAGCAGCTCTGTGGGCCCAAGTGTCGGGACCTGAAGGTTGAGAACCCCGAGAAGTATGGATTTGAGCCCAAGAAGCTCTTAGACCAGCTCACTGACATCTACCTGCAGCTAGACTGTGCCCGCTTTGCTAAAGCTATTGCAGATGACCAGGTGAGAACCGACTTTATCCACAAAAAGTGTGTGTTTATTCAGAAGAAGCCTTTTTCTGTGTACATACAATAACGCACTGACTCCATCACAGTTGTAATGAGGAAAGGCTATGGGCATGTATCGTGGTTGATCATCTGTTGCTGTAAAGACATGAATCCCCCATTGTGCTTGATGAATGCAAAGCAGTGTTGTACCCAAACAAACACAGCCGCTTGTCACAAGTCACCCCACTCATCAGGAATAACCATTGCCTACCAGTCAGCACATGCAAAAGGCAGAAAGTAACTGTATTTCTCATGAGTTGATAGAGAAGAACAAACAGTACCTGCTGTCACATGTTTTCTGGTTCTGTGTACCGTATATGAGACAGAACACTATCCCACCAAACCAGATAAAGTCCTTTTTTCCCTTGTGTAAATATCCGCTCACATGTTCAAAGGTTCAAAGTGTTTTTATGTTGCATGCTTACTCCATACATTTTGGAAAGTTGTATGGTTATGGGAATGTTAGATTTGCTGCAAGAATCTTCACTACAAAACGCTTTGTTGTTCTTGCAGAGGTCATACAGCCGTGAGCTCTTCGAGGAGGTCATCTCAAAGATGAGAAAGGCGGGTATTAAGTCTTCCATCGCCATTGAGAAATTCAAGCTGCTATCAGAAAAGGTGGAGGAAATAGTTGCCAAGAACTCGCAGTCTGAGATGGACTACAGCGATGCCCCCGACGAGTTCAAAGGTGCGTGTTTCACCAGTGTCACTTATTAGTGATTTAGTGGTGGTAAAGTAAAACGAGTGCTGATGGATTTTTTTTCCCCAGAGGATCTGTAGGAAATTCTGTTTATGTGCTTCACTTTTTCTTCAACGTGAGCTTCTTTACCACACTATGAAAGAGTTGCAGGATGTTTTAAGTTTCTAATTTTAAACAAAGAAACCTGCTGTATTTACATTTAAAATCAAAATTTGTGTTGTTTTCTTGTAAGTCACTGAGTCTTTGGCCCAGAGTGAAACATCTTCTCTGGTGTGACCCCGGGTCAGTCACTGACAGACAGTATATTCAGCAGCCTGTGTTGCCGTTGGATTCCAGACATTTGCAGTGGATTTTGCAGCTCATATAGGCCATATAGACGGCTTAGAGCGCAGCTATCCTATAACCACAGACTTAATATAATCTGGAAGGAGAACGTGGTCTGCATATCTCCTTTGATTCACAGATACGCCAGCCAGCCCACCACAGTTAATGGGAGTGTGCCGCACAGGAGCCTCCAGTATCAGCTGTCTGTGTGGTTTAACATCTCCCACGCCAGGTTTTATTTTTGTAACACACGAGCTCACTGGGGCAACCCAGTGACATTTCACTGCAGGGCATGCTTTACCAAACGCTCATAATGAGTATTTATTACATATTTTGTTTATTTTTGTTTTCACTTGTGCACCAATAATACTGTCATGTAAAGCATTTTTTTATACAACTTAAGGGATTTGACATTCCACCGACATTTCTCAGGGTCATGAAGTCTTGCCCCATTTGACGACGATATTTTATGACCAAAGTTTGTTTTTGTTTACCTTTTTATGTGTTTTATTGGAGTTGTGAAAGCTAAAGGGTGAGCTCACTCGTACCACATCCCTGGCTACATGCAAGTTCATTCAAATACTAATCCTGCAAACCCAATTAGTAGCCTGCTGAGCAGCTTTAAATAAAATATTTAAAACAAATTGGAGGGATTGACAGTAGTGGAACAACCTCTCTGTTTCACTGCAGTACAAGAAAGAAATCACATCACTCAGAGTGTTTGCGCCGTGTCCCCGTTTTAAATGGCTGCAAAACATGCATGTGACTTTATTGCAACAGACCCTCTGATGGACACGCTGATGACTGACCCTGTGATGCTGCCTTCCGGGAACATCATGGACAGATCCATCATCCTGCGCCACCTGCTCAACTCCCCCACCGATCCCTTCAACAGGCAGCCGCTCACAGAGAGCATGCTGGAGTCAGGTAACACCATCTCGCTCTTTAACTGGTAATTACATGTTGGGAACAGCTCAGCTGTCTCTTTTTAGTCGAAACAGGAAAGCAGTGAAATAGTTAGTTGCTCTCAGGGCAGCAAACATGTCAAATTAGCAGGGCGCCCGTTATATGTTGAGTGTGATTTCTCTGAGCTGCTGCTCACCGTGTGGTGTTGTCTCTGCAGTGCCTGAGCTGAAGGAGAGGATCCATGTCTGGATGAGAGAGAAACAGGGCGGACGGCCTGCCTAAAGACCATGTCACCAACGTCTGGCTCGATCATCGTCATTAAAGGATCCA
Source organism: Lipophrys pholis (assembly GCF_963383615.2). Taxonomy (NCBI): domain Eukaryota; kingdom Metazoa; phylum Chordata; class Actinopteri; order Blenniiformes; family Blenniidae; genus Lipophrys; species Lipophrys pholis. The sequence continues at coordinate 18,083,896 of NC_137630.1, forward strand.
AATCAGATGATTTAAGTGTCACTACAACCAATGAAAACAACAACAAGAACAAAAGAAACATTTTGAATGGGGGGGGGGGAACTGATTTGATTTTTATTTGCATTTACCCTTTTTGTCTCAAACCATTATCGTGGTTCTAAAAACTAAATAAAGTAAAGACTTTTAAGTTTTTTTTTTCTCATGAGTTTGTGTATATATATATAAATATCTATCAGATATATATACATATATTTAACAAGAATTAATTAATGCGTCACAATGCTGCAGACATAAATTTCCACCAGCGAGTTGCATTCAGACACTTCATTGATCATATTCTTTTACGGTTCTTGTTTCTTTTAAGTATTGTGTATGTTGACCTCATTTAAAATCGTGTAAGTACCGAAGGGAGAATAGACGCCAATACATTTTAGAGTATTGAGTGGAGTCTCATTAAAATGATTAGCCTTGAGTTTCTTTTATCAAGACTGTGACAGTAGTAAACTTGAGTCCATGTGTATGTGGATGTCCCGGAGCTGAGGTACATGCTGCTTGTGCTCATAGATTAAGCTCAGAAGTGGGACTATCCATTAAGATTGTAGCTTAACATTAACTAATCCTTAATGTCGACTTCCTTTTGCGTACAATAGGAAGATGAGCAGTGACTTGCCACCATTCAGTATGTTCAAATCTTCCTTTGCAGACACATTTTCCCTGCCGACTTCAATAGACTAAATTTGTGTGTGCATGGCCTAAAGTCAGGAACCCCGAAGCGCCTCATGGACAAGTAACCTCTGTTTCGGAAAAGAGGAGAGGGAAAATGTAGCATGAATGCCAGAAAACACCATCTTAAGAGCACACCCTTAAAAAGACGACCCACCTCTACCTGGTCTTTTTCAATTGACACTGTACCTAACCTTACCTTGCTGACCATAAATGTACAGGAAATGATTTCTTTGAACCACATACCTGTTTTGGAAGCTAGGATTTTGGATTGAATAAATGATGATGCACATGATGTCACAGCTCGTTGCTTATTTATCCTTAAGATCAATGGCTTCTATTAGGCCTGTTTTCTGCTGATTTTAGAATATTTGACCCAATGGACTGGCAGGTGTTCAAAACACCCTGAACCAATACAGTCCGACATGTTCCTTTCCAATAAAAGAATCTCAATATCACAGACAAACAGCACAACCTGGATGATGAGCTTCCGCGAGCAGTAACAGTTCCCAAGCAAAGACCAGCATGAGGCTCTCCACCTGTCCTGCACTGAGGCGAGAAGTTAGTGACTGAAAGACTCCAGTTAATGTGTTTCAGAGTGTTGAGAATTTTATGTCTTTGTGTCTTTATTTTTCCCAAAATTCTTCACAATAATCCTGCATTCATTTGTGTCACTCTCGTGTGTCTTTTGACTGGTTTCCATCTGCATCTCTTTGTGTGTCTTTGTAGTCATTTCATGTCTGTTGACTGTCTTTGTCAGGAGCCGCCTTTGTTGCACTTTCCCTCGTGTGTCACTGCTGTGTGACTCTACGGTTGATTTGGGTCAAACTCCCTCCTGTTTGTGTTTCGTCTCTCAACTCGCAACATTTCATACAGACACTCGCCCACTTGACCAATTCGGTCATTTATTCATGGTACAGGGCTATTTTACTAATGATAATTCCCAGCAACACTAACGCATCAGTTTTTAAATGGAGTTTCCCAGACGCAGCTTAGTCATTCCTATGCTGAAACGGATACAAACTAATGGATTAAACTTGGCAGCGTTCCTACTTGATCAGGAGCAAAAAGAGGAACTGGGAGTTCATTCATGAATAAAAATCATCTCCTTGTCCTGAAGATCTATGAAGCTGAAGCTGAAAAACATTTCTACGTAAGTGAGTTGAGTAAATACTGTACAGCAAAACATGGGGTCATTTTTTCTCGACGTTGTGGGAAACTTTCCACATTAACGCAATAAAATGTGCATCTTTTAGCTGACAATATACAGAAACTGTAGACCAGCAGTGTCAACCATAAAGCCCGTGGGCCAAAATCGGTAAGCAAAAGGGTCAGATTCAGTTATGAAAATTGACATCGACAGCAATTTTTTCTAACTCAAATAACAGCTAGTTGAAATTAATTTTCTATTATTTTTTTTACTATTTTAGTAAGTGTAGCAGCCTTTTTCAGATTTTGTAAACATATTTGATTAAAAGAAAACAAGTTCTTACCCTATTTGGAAAGGAAAACCTGGAAAACATATTAAGTTGTCCAAACAGTGTATTCAGTATTCAGTGTATATGACAGATTTCACGGGTCCAGCTCACTTCAGATTTTATTGGGGAGTTTAGAATTACCTTGACGCTCCAGCTGGAATTCATATTACATGTTTTCAGACAGGTGTAACGCGCTCACCTCTCCACTAGACGGCACTCTGTGCGGTGTCGGCGGTGTTGCGGTGACGGTGGTGCGGGGAGCGGTGGATAGAAATCCTGCAGTGTGGCGTCACGCTCGAAGAAGGAGGGAGGCCCCACCCACTCCCTCCCCGTCGTCCCGGTTTTCGAGCTTCTGATTGGCTGCCGGACCCATTAGTCACCGCTGTCTGTTTTCTGATTGGTCCGTCGGTCCGCCGGTCAGCTCGTGGGGAGAGGGAGTTGACGTAATCTCTTCGGTAAATCAAGTCAATCTATCAATTCTTCTCTTCGCCTGTGTGCAGTGTAGACGTCCACCTTTTTATCACCACGGGGGGAAATAAACCGCGGGAGGAGGCGCCGCTTCAACCACGAATCTAATCCGGCGGAGGATACCGCTATAATGGGTGTTTTTCACGGAACGGGACTTTATAGCAGTTTTCGTGCGCCCAGATTCTCATAGAAAAACAACCCGTCCGCTCGCTAACGTTCACTTCTGCCCGCTGTCCGGTGGTGTCGTCTCGATAAAAGTCTCCAAACGTGAGTTAAATAATGTTTAAATGTTGAATTTACGTGTGTGCGTGTGTTTTACGCGACTGTTCAGCACTCGGGTTGGTGTTGCAGAACTATAGCTGGCCTGCGTGTTATCTCAGTCCGTGTCCGTTTCAGTCATTAAACGTTAACATCAGATCAGATCCGATCGTTAAAATGTTCACGGTAGATTCCCTGACTGTTTAATGTTGATGTTTTACGAGTGAATATTGTGTGCATTCCCGTCAGAATGGAGGTTAGCTCCGTGCCGGGGGAAACACACTGGTCCCATCTGGAAAAAAACATCATGACTCCTCGCTATTTTCCACAATTAAAAAAAAAAAAGAAGAAAAGAAATGACAGATCTGCTGTCGTTCTAAAGCTTCATACGCTTTTAGAGTTTAATATTAAACGATATTGATCCTCCTGTGCAGCGCAGATCTGACCGGTGTGTGCAGATTTAATGAGCATGTAAACTCCCCACATGCAGCGGCGGAGGATTAGCCTACTTCCACATATCGCTGAATTATTCGGTTAATTCCTAAAACACGATGTTTGTTATCTGTCGGTGACGAACACCGACTGATCGGGGCTGGATGCTAGCAGACAGGCAGGCCCGGGTCTCTGTTCCCCCTGCAGCCCACACACCAAATAGAGGAGATAGAATTTCATGGGCGTATGCCTCGGCAAGTATGGCTGACTGCAAGGACATGGAAAAACAAGAGATATTTCAGCTATGTAGTCACCGTCTGCGGTGTGTGTAGCTTCAATTACAAGAGATACAATGAAAACCTGCGTTATATTTGGTTAATGATTCAAGCTATGCATTAAACACCATTGTTCCGTTTGACATTGCTCTCTTTAGTACTCTCCTTAAGCGTACTTTGTGTGTATATATGAATAATGTGAATACATGAATTAAATACACCATCGTGATCCTCTGTTGTCTTGGTAAATATTTGCACAGCTGCTGTTTACAAAAATATTGAAGCGTTACAGAGGCTTTGGTCGGCCATATTTTGTTGTAGGCTGTCATGACTGGGAGGGGTGGCCTTTCATTGTGTTTGTTCAAAATACATTCAGTTGTGTTGTTTAATAATCTGGCTTCTTTCATTTGTCAGTTCATTGCAGTGAACATGTTTTTCTTCTTCCTCCAGGAGGGATTTACAAGGAACCTTACTGGGAGACCGTCTTAAGCCGCAAACATGTCCGGAGCGTCTGTAAAAGTCGCTGTTCGAGTCCGGCCCTTCAACACCAGGGAGACGAGCAAGGACTCAAAATGTATCATTCAGATGCAAGGCAACAGTACAAGTAAGTTGCACACAGTGACATGCCACACAAGGACACCCACACAGACCAAACACCCATCACGTCCTGGGTCTATGCTGGTCTGTTTGCTGAGGGGGCTTTGGTGTGCCACACATGGTCTTCCTTCTGGGTTCTCGGCAACCAACAGCAGAATGAGCAAACTGAATAGTGGACGGTTGGGGGACAAATAGCCTGAAAGAGAATAAAAGGCCTACAGAGGGAAAGTCCTCCTCCTCTGAAGGGGTCTGCATGCCTGAGGAGTCTCTGTGTGAGAAATGCTTAGTTGGTTCATGCTGGGAGACCCAGGGGTCGTCACACAGCCTGCCCTGCAAACACCCCAGATTCATCTTGGCTTTATCACGCAGCCTGAGCTCCATAATAGATATGAGTCACTTTGTAGTTGGTGGCTAGGTTATTACAGGATGTAAACAAACAGTTGTATAGGGCGTGTTATAGGTATATAAACTCAGAAAGCACGTTACTTATTGATGAGGTGACGTTTTTTTTGTTGTTTTCAGTTTCACAAGATACCGAAACTGTTAATTTGCAAAGGATGATTTCCCTGTGGTGGTTTTAACAGCTTTTCTCACTTTTATCAACATACTTACAGGATTTTTGATTTAAATTGTGACTTATACCTTTTTTGTTGAGGCACATCGGCTTCAAACTTTAGCTTTTACTTCTGTGGGGTTTGCGAAACAAAACTTTCAATGAAAAAAAATAAACTTAACCTCAACACTGTTATTATAATTTTTTTAATGCTATGAGTTCTGTTTGTTGCAGAAATATTTAATATTCTCATAATGTATGTATTGTAATCATTCGTAGCTGTCTGTCCATATATCGAGTTGTCTGGTCAAGCAGGCGGCAGTGCCTTGCTTCAGTTGTAGCATTTTATTTGGAATCGATGGATATATGAGAGGATAAGCAACTGAAGGACCTGAATGTGGTTTGTAGCCTTGTGTGATTCAACCTGCTCACTTGTGACTGTGAGTCATCGGGCACTGTGAAGCACTCGCTGCCTCCCTAGTCATGACTGTGCTGCATGTCCAATTTCAGCTGCCAGGTAAACACAGGCTCCCTGACATGAGCATGGAAACATTTAATGGCACAGAAAGAAGACGACATGTCACGGCAGAAGCCTGCTCCACCAGCAGGCCCTCCTGTTTGCCTCCAGTTCAGTCTGTCAGTCGACTGACTTCATTAGAATAAGCCTATATGAATCTTCCATAAGATCAAGTGTCCCTCCCAGTTATGGTTCACTTGTCCTTTATCTCTCACACTCTACCAAAGAGAAGCTTTGTGTCAAATCCGTACTACTTTGACTCCATATCTCTGCGGTTTTTCATTATTCCAATGTCACTGGGGGAGCTGGAGGGTGACTCGTGGTTCGTGGCAGAGCTGCAGAGGAATATGCAGTCTTTTTTGGGGGTTTTATTCAGTGAGTGTAAGAGAGTGAGCACAGAGGAGTAGGCTGCAGCACTGCCTACTCTAGCTCCTATCACATGGGCAGATTGCAGAGCAGAAAGGGAGGCTGGCAGGCGGCCATACTCTCCCTTCATCAGGACTTCATTGCAGATGGTATGCAAAGAATGCTGTCTTATTAGGATGCTGCGAGGATGAATGGTACCTAGTTGCTCAAACATTTGGGGGGGGGGGGGGGGGTCATAGCGTTGAGACTATTAAACACACTCAAAAACCCTGATCTTTCTGTTGCTGTTGGTAGATAGATTTTCTCACTTTCTTTTCATCGCCATCTAGCTTGGTCAGCAGGCTCCGTTCAGTTACTGTTTGAGTTTTATGAGACCAGGAAATAGGGTGTTTATCAATAGAATCAGTCTATAAGAGAATTTTATGACGTTGATTGTTGCTTCAAGCTTATTTGATTCTGATAACTTACTTTCTGAATGACGTGCAAGGTCTCATTCTCTTCCAGATGTGAGCTTTTATTTGTTAACCAATAACAGACTATTTAAACATTGTTAGTTAACACAGCTTTTAGCTTGTACTATTGTCTTTTGCACATTGGATGTTTCCTAATTAAGCTCCTTCAATAGGCTGGAGAAGTGGCCATGAACTTGTTTGTAGTTTCTTCATTAAAGCAACAATATTTGTTCATCAAATACTCTGTTCACAATGTCACACTTTCACCCGATACATGGCTTTAGTCAGTACTAATACTGTACTGTGAACAAACACAAATGTTTTCCGCACAGATGAATGTGCATGCATTATTTTAGAGGCTCTTTGGTGGAAGCTAGCCTCTTAAATAGGACTGAAAGCTGCCTGATGGAAATGGGATGCTTTCTGGAGTTGCTTGGTCAGCTTGTAGGTGTTTGGCAGATGCGTGTGTATGCAAGGCCGTGACACTCCCCTTATTGTTGTGACTCGCTCAAGGGCATTTGTGCCCGTCCATGTGCATATGTCAACAGTGCAGAAAAAGACAGAACCCGGGGGCAATGGCAGGATGTGCTCTCTCTCTCTCTCTCCCTCTCTTGCCCCTCCTATTTTACCATGCAAAGAGGGTTGTCAAGGATAGGGTGCAGGGAGAGGGGTAGCAAATTGATTATCCAACGTGCAGTAAACGTGTCCAAGGCCTCCGCAGGCAGACTGGAAATAAGCAAAGGCCTTTTTCAGAGGAGGCTCTTAAACATACCAGAGCTAATGTAATTATAAAGAGGTGACGCCACGGCCTGTTGCGTTGGTACGCGCTGGTCCTCCAAATGTTGAATAACTCCAGGACGGCCAAAAGCCTGCCTTCATTTGGACCCCGATGTGTTCTTCACATTAGTCTTCGTCTCCTTATGTAACCAATGTGTTATTATGTTCCCTTTCAGCCTTCAGTCCTTACCCTTTCATGTATGTATCGCCAAAAGTGGTTAATAGATCCTGCTCAGATCAAATGTTTGTCTCTGTTTTATGTGTAAAATATTTTCCCATTTTGTCAGTCTATTAAATTTATATAAGCTTAGTTATCTGGTGTTTGTAAGGGTTTACAAATAGGTCTTGTTTCCAAGGCTAACAGTCTTGGAAACATCATGATTGAGCAGACTCAATCATGAAGGTCACCACATCAATTAAACCTTCACCTTTCAGATGCAATTTTGCCGGATATGTTTTCAGTGTGAGCTAAGTGGATGGTGACCTTCTGACAACCCTGCAGGGACAAGTGTGTTTGGCTTCAGTATCGGTTACCCAGAGAAGGACGCTATCACCACCGTAGATATAACACTGAGTGAACCCGTCTCATGTGAACGACTGGTTATTGAAGACAACGCTGGTGGGACAAGTGGGGGGGAGTATTATGGGGAGCTGTGGGTGAAGGATGGTCATCCTCCTGCAGACGGGCCTGATTGACCTGATTAGCGCCGGTAATCCGCTGGCTTGTCCCAGGTCACCACGCCCTGCTGCCATAATCCCTGTGACCTTTGTAGGTGTAGGCCTGCCCACAGATTCCCACTCAACGTGTTACTTTCCTCCTCGCCTCACGTTCAAGTTGTTTTGGATCGGCACGTGGTCTAAGCCGTCTCACAGAGCAGACTCCCGCATTCCAGATTGACCACCGAATGAGAAGGGAGGACAGACAGATATCTGTGTTTGCAGCCTTAGCTCTGTCACAGGACCATGATGCATGATGTGCAGGTTTTAAAAGAACTGACCTGCAACGGCACTTCAGTGAAAAAGGGATAAAGTGACAAAAATTGAAGAAGTGAGGGCCATTTTAGTAGAACTCGCTTTCCAAGATACACAATTACTGCAATTTTGGTATTCTAACCTTGCCTTTTGTATCACCCATGCTAAACGTTTTGAATGATCTTCTTTTACAAGTATAATCTGTCTCAGCTGTACACTTTAATAGACTAGAGCTCACTCTAAACAAATGTCCACATGTGGATCCCCATAGATCCATTACCTCAGGCTAGTGTAGGGTTCAGCTTACCCCAAATAATACCAGGTAAAATGCAGGGTACATCTTGCACTTGTGACATCCACATAAAAATGACCAGCAACCTAATAAACAGGCCTTTGGCTTGTGTGAGGAAGTAGACATAGCTTTAGAAACCTACCACAGGCATACGGTTTAACAACACATGGAAAGGCCATTTGCTGGAAGGTTTGATCCAGGATGTGTCATGCTAACCACTGAACCACTGTGCCGCCCTCTTTATAAAGCAGCAATAATCATAAAAAAAAAAATAGCTGACTGCACATAGTGTTGACAAAAACAAATCCCTGTTAACCAATGCTTCTGTCTTGTTCTGCCAAAACATTTTGATTAAATGAATGAAAGCCTCCCTCCTTCTTAGGCTTTACCTTTTCATAGCATCACATGCTCTGCTTTGCTTTGCTTTGCTTCCCAGTGTTCTTGTCTGTGAGGTTTTTGGTGTCACTTTAGCAAGTTGTTTGATGTTAGAGTTCAACTCTCATTGATAGTGAATTTGTTACATTTGAGGAGCTTTGGTGGCAACTGTATAAATGTGTTTGCATGGATGAACGCGACTCTTGTTGATGCAGTGTTTGTTGTATTGAGAAGCACCAGCATCAGATTTTTCTTGACCAACAAATGTGTTGAGAGTTTATGTTTTGTCATTTCGTCTATAAGAGCCACAAAAATTAAAATCTTCTGTAGAGCAAATGTGGCCAATGTGATCATCATGAATGAAATCCATTGATCTATTAACCCTAACCCTGAAACGGGGCCATCACAGGGCTAATGGAGAGAAAGACACCGACGGGGCAATTCAGAGTCACAGTTTAGCCTGAAATGCATATTTGTGGACAGTTGGGGCGGGAAATGGTATCTGGAGAGAAACCGCATACTATTGGGAGAACATGAAAACTGGAAGTGAAAGTGTTAACCACCGTGTGGCTTCAGCAAAAAAACTTTCTTTGTTAATATATGTTTTTGAATGAGCAAAAGCTACAAACATGTTGAGGGGCTGAATGCTGGAATGTACTTGATGTGGCAGAGGGGGAAGTGATAAATACTTCTTCAAAATAAAGTGGTTTTGGCTTTGTAGCTGACTGATGTACTTCACTTCATGATTTGCGCACGTTTACTGAGTCTTTCGCTGGCATTCCTCTCCTGTTAACATCAGAGGGCTTGAGGATCACCTCAGGATGTCTTCACACGTCAGGTAATACATCTGCCAAAAAGCAGCCCGTCTGGAAAAGCGCTGTTCTTATGTAATCATGTCTCTCACGAGACTTGGTTTGTCTTTTTAGATGATTGTGTAGAAATAAACTTGAATTTGCAGCTTTGATCAGCTGGTGTTTTGTTTCTGATTGTGCTGTATAAATACATTTACTGGACTAACGTACAGAGCTAGTCAAAAATGCATCGTCATCATTGTGGATGTGGCCCCTGCTGATTTTCCTGCCCCCACCCACATCATCTACACAAAATATTTTTCCATTAATTGTATGGTTAAGCTCGGTGAACTCCGTGTGAGCCTTTTTGCACAAAGTGTGGGATATTAGAAGAGCTGACTCGATGGGGGAGGGGAATGTGAACGCCGCCGCAGCAGCGGAGACGTTGGAAGTCGTGCACGAGCACGATTCACGTGGAGGACAGCGTGAGGCAGCATCCCATACAGTAACACTGTATGAAGGATGTTATGAGGTTTCAGTCAGGCTGATGGAAGCTGACAAATACATTATGATCTTGTTCTTCAGATAAAACCAAAGCCATTATAATATTTGTTCTATTGTCAGAGTGTAGTTATTATTCGGATCTTTGACGTCGACAGACAAATAATGTGTTGCATTTTCACACAATTATTTAAAAGCCCAAATCGGAGCCATCACTCGCAGAGACTTAAGGGAATTTGCTGCGGCGTCTTTGTAAATGTATTCCTTTTAGGTTGTTTCCCGGTTTTCAAACATAATCACTGATGTTGAGATGAGGGCTGCGTGGGAGTGCGTGTCGTCTGTTACTGCACTCGTTGTTCTTATCTCATAAGGGTTTCTTTCTTTACTCCAGCTGTATGTTTAGACTTGTCGTGTGATGGATAAGAACGTAAACTTTAAAACCGATAAAGATTTGTTGGCATACTTGGCTAAACATTGTGACGCTGTAGCCTCTCACCTCAGTAAGGCTCAGTAATGGAGGTCTCACTGATGGGGGGCCTTCATATGGAGGCTGGATAGCAAATTTAAAGCTGAATGATGGATTTCTTCCAACCAGCTTTTGTCAGCCTGACATTTGATGTATTTGCACAGCTGTGCGTGCCAGCAGAAGGCAAGTGCAGAGAACTTGAAAAGCTGCTTCAGTACTGCCTATAGGCTACTTACCTTATGTTTGGAAAAAATGGAAGTAACCTTGAGACATTTGCTTATTAGTGAGCTGTAAATACAGGCTGAACAGCTGTTGAAACGGCATGAAAGAGTTTAATGCTGTCAGATGAAGGAAGTTTGGAGCAATGAAAACATTATTTTCCCGAGCTACTTATTTATTGAATTGAGTTCATCATGAGGCAAACAGCTCATTTTAAAACCTAAAAAATATTGGCTAAAATACTTAACATAAACAGTGATGGGCTTGATCATTTCACCCCAATAGTCCAAACGCAACAGCTTGGAGAGCTAATGATATTACAGTAATAATTCATGGTCATGTTCCAGTCAGGTCACAGATCAGAGCTCATCCGTGGTTCAGCATGTATGTGATCTTTAGGGCAGGGGTTGCTGCTCCGAGGTTGCCAACATGTCAACAAAAGCCTAAATAAAACCCTCTCTAGAATCTATGGCACTTTGGAAACTGCTTAGTGCTTACATTTCAAAATCACATCATCTAATCATCTCTTACGTTGATTAGAGTGGGCGTGTTGGCCAGTTTTTAACTTCACTGTAATGTTTGGTCAAATTGCAGATCAGAGATGGACTCCACTGTTTACATCACGGCGTACTTCACAGCCTCTTATGTAGAACACCCCTCATACCTGATTTTGTGATTAAAAGGAGCAGTGGCAAAAAAAACAACTGAATAAAGGCATGTTTGTTTGAATGTTAAAGCATTCCTGCCATGCACTCGTCACCTACTCTTTGGTTCATTGCCCAAGTTGGGAGAAATGGCAGGATTTTCCCACATTCAAAAGGAGGTTTTGTTTCAGTTTTGGTGCCCTCACTGACATGGCTCTCTCTCTCTCTCTTCCAGACTGTATTGTTTAGTCTCCTCCCACAGTCTGAAGGCTGAATTCACAGAGCTTTGCAGTCCAGGCACGGGTAGCTTGTTGGGAGGCATGATGTTTAGTTTGTATTATTTCGTGAGTAAAACGTGGGGATGGGTCCAGCTGGGCAGTACAATATTTTTGAAAATCCAATTGATAGGACGGAAGAGCTGACCTCTCTTTCAGAATTGCTGCTGAGATCTTCTGCTACTTCAAAATGGAGCTGTTTGAACACTGTGCTGTCAGATAAGATCAGTGGTGCCCACACACGATCTGCTGAAGACATGCATGCAAGCACACATACAAGTTCACACGGGTTCACATGTTATTTCCACCCTCCACAGAGAAAATGCAGGATGAAAGGTGTTGGTCATCTGACATTACTTCAGGCATACATCACTGTTACCCTCATTGTTTCCTTGCCTTTTTTCTTTTTTTTTTTTGTTGAGCTGGGCATTGAAGAAAGACACTTGGGAATTGCTCGGATCCATGTGCGTGTTCTGTCGTCATGATGTCATGTTGCTTACATAAACCCAGAAAGCATTTAAAATGAGACTTTGGTTGCTGTGTGGAGGCTCGTCGAGGAAATCCAGGTCACTGCTCTGTAAAATGGGTGCTTGTTGTGAGCAGTGAATGTAAGGGTCTCTGCTATTTCCAACACATGCACAGCCTGGTCTACACACTGCAGTTCCCACTCAGCTGCTCAAAGCTGTGAGCTGCTTGGAAAACTAAAAATTTCTTTTTAGCATAATTTATATATAATTTGAAACACTGGTCATTATCCAACCTGTGAAGACGAATTCACAGCAGCTATAATGAATGCCCCCCTGCAGATCTAATGTTGTATGATTTATTATCTCATTACAGTTTTTCAATAGACTTGTCTTGTTATTGACTTAATGATGGCTAGCAATGGCTGGTATTTGGAAAGCGTTCAAGGGCAAGGCACTAATCTTAAAGTCAGACTGCAAAGTTGGAATAAGCATTTCTTTTCCGGTAAAGATGTTTTATCACCACTTCCTCTTGAAATTGATATTTTATAAGATACCATGATTGAGAATGCTATTATTTCTCTTTTACTTTCACACATGGCAATCATCAAAGAATTGCTCATTATGACACTGGGTTCAACATTTCCAAACGGTAAATGAAATGTTTTCTCTGTGGTAGTGTTTAGGTGTTGTAACTGATTACAGGTTTAGGAGGTTAGGCAATAAGATGATTACATTGTCTACTAGTTGTTGTTTAATTCAGTTATTAGCCTGATTTTGTTTTTGAATTTTTATACTTATTGAACAACTTGCCTGCTTGTATTGCTATACAGGTTAAAGCTTTACTCTGTAAAACATTCAGAGTTGCAGAGATGAGCAATAAAGCTGGTGCAATGATAGGATTTCCTTTTTCAACAAATGAGGATGATTCTAACAAAGCTGTTGCAGATAATAGTCAGCTGCCAGCCGTCACTGCTATTTAACATTAACAGCTGTTTTTAAAGTGGAATATGCCACATCCTCTAAAGCTGAGGTGGAGCTACTTCAGCTTTTCATGACTCTCGGTGTATGGGCAGAGACTTCTGACCTCAGAGGCAGCACCTGCGGGGAGGAAGATAAATTCAGCAATCTTGTGCCACTTTTGCCATTGTGTGCTGAAAGAACAACATCTATTCGGGAAAAGCGGACTATAAAAGCTGAATTTCAGCTGGCAAATGAGGACTTAAAGCTGCTAGCTTTTTAACTGTTACTCATTTTCTATTATTTCATCTTTGATTTCATCCCAGCTCTGTGCCCTGTGCTGTTAACCCCCTGTGTCATCACCTGTGCGGCTGTCTGGTATCCCACTCTTTGTTTGTGCTTGGGTGTTTGTTTAGCTTCTGAATGAAGTCCTGCTGGCTTTGCATGTTTTCTCTGTCTCGTGGCTTCTAGAAGCCTCTCTGTTATCCTGGACTCAGTGAGTCTGTGAGCTCTGCTAATATCAAAAAGCGCTGGCAGACCTCTATGGCTATCAGTGTCTGTGGGCTGGGAGCAATGTATGGTTTGGCTACGAGTTCAGCGGAAAGGTTGGGCGGCTGAAATCCGTCCATTCCTTCCTGCCACTGACAGTCTGTCGGCATGCGAAGCACTAACTGCCATCTGCTGCTGTATAAATAGACAGTAGTCAGAGCTGGAACAGCTGGCATATAGGCCAGGACTGTGCCCTCTCCCACTGCTTTCTAGCTACCCAGGCAACTCCACCTACAGTCATTTTATTTGCTTGTATGTGTCACTTTTTCTGCTTTTGGGCTCCCAATTAGAGGGAAAATGTCAATAATAACACATCTTGAACTTTATCACCGGTCTTAATTCAGTCATTTTGTGTTTTCTTGCTCAGACTTGGTTTGGTTTTATATTTGTTGACGTGTTATTTGAAAACACACTGTTCCTAACTGGGGAAACAAATTTGATCAAAAATATGTTTTGGAAAAACAAGATGTTCTGCTCTAACATTGGTCGCCATGTCCTAGCCCCATCACTCAAAAAGCTCTGACAAAATCCTCTTATATTTGGTAGGTGGTAGGAATTAAAAGTATTTGCTGACCAGCTGCATGAAAATACCTCCTGCCAAAACATGGCATGCACACCCATATTAGTTGCTCAAATCAAATTTCCACTAAGCTACACCTAGGTTTTTGTCAGAAATGATGAACTTGGTGTTTTTTTTTTTGTTCTTTTTTTAATGTATTGTTTCTTGTTTAAGTTTACATTTTGCTGACTTCAGACATTTCAGTTTAAAAGTTTCTTCTTTCCAAACGTGTGTTTCTCTCTGAAAAGGAGGGGAGGGGTGTAAGGCAGCATGAAAAGGGTCATTGTGATAGAGGGGACCGGGCACATAAAGCCTTGTCATAACAGATTACCTAATGTGTTTTGCAGCCTCTGTTGTCAACTGCAGTACCCTGCATTCAGTGCTTTGTTCTGGTGTCTTCCTGTGCTGTTCCCCCCTCTCCTCTCACCCAGCAGGAAGAGTAAAATGACGTGATCGGCCTTCTGAGTAGGAACCACAATTCTTTTTGTTCTTCCTTTTATATTTTCAGTAATACCTCCAATGTGATGGTTTAAATGTGTACTCCCAACGTGAGTTAAAACACCCTTCAAAGTTCGAGGCGATGTCGTGGGGTGGGTTCAGAAAGTTCACATCCTCCCGACGAGACAAACTCCTTCGCCTGTCTGGAAAGTTCCAGCGTTTCTGGCAAGGAGTCCTCAGCAGAGGAATATTGGATAGCTGTGTGGATAGGTTTTAATTAAAGGCCTCGTGGAATCTCCCCGACCACATGTGAAAGTGCACCGTATCCAAGGGGGTAATCAAGATACCACATGTTAGTTTCTGTTTTGGAGATGTTGTATGTCCTGTGTTGTGGCTGCGACAAGCTCAGCTGTTTGTCAAATGCGCTCCGCAGTGCTCACACACTACTTTTAGCCCGCGGCTTTGAGCTGTGTCCAGCGACAACCGTGTCACCTGTGCTGCAGCCCTGGTAACCGAGCCATGACAAACAGTCGTCCAAAGTCACTGGATGCAACACGCGGAGCATTTCTGTGGTCCCCCCAGCATGTACCCCAAACAGACTTTATGCTTCCTATTTAAGAACATATTAATGTTACTGCGCTCGGTGCACTGCTTCTCACACTGTCAGCTCGGGTCAACAGCTGCTTCGGCTCACCGTTCATACAAACCCTGCCACAGGTGGCCATGTGTAAATATGTATTTACATATTGTTATCATGGGATCGCTTTCATGTCATGTATGTGTGGTAGTATTTAGGCTGAGTATGTACAGTGTCTTCTAGGTGTTTTTCAAGCGCCTTACACTTTCTGCCACATGGCCCGCTGTGACTCGGTTAGTTGTCTTTCAATCCTAAAGTTGGAGGATCAATCCCCCATGATGTCCTGTCCACATTTATCTAAGTGTCCTCGGGTAGGACACTGAACCCAGTGGTGTGGGAACATCTTGCATAGCAGCTGTCAACATTGTTGTGTGAGTAAGTGGGTGAATGCGACTGGTAAAGCTATAAAATTCACCATATAAGTAGGGTTGATTACCATAGAGAATTCCAGAGTTTGAACTGACTACATTTTTTAAGTTAATAGCTACAAAATACTGGCTCCCAAAGTGTATAAAAAAAAAATAATTTAAATAACTTGAAATGGGAGATAACTTTATTGATGCACAATGCCATGATGAACCTTTTTATGACTGGTAATGGGTTGGGGACATAAACGGTGCAAACGCATTTACACTAAGTCGGCCCGATTAGAGAAAGCCTTTATACACCATATCTTGATTTTGAGTGAGAAGCTAAATGACTTTATGAATGAAAAGCAAGCATGAACCTGGCTTGGCTTTGTATGAAGCACTATGAACTCCATTCAAAACTTTTTGAAACAGAC
This sequence comes from Lipophrys pholis, assembly GCF_963383615.2. Taxonomy (NCBI): domain Eukaryota; kingdom Metazoa; phylum Chordata; class Actinopteri; order Blenniiformes; family Blenniidae; genus Lipophrys; species Lipophrys pholis. Next base: position 18,099,697 of record NC_137630.1, read on the forward strand.
AGAAGTTCAGTTGTCAGAAAAATAAATGTTCACGTACCATACGTACCTGAAAACTTTACTACAGTAAGGAATTTTAAATACTTTACTTGCCACCTCTGAATGTTGCCTTCTGTGGGCTTCTGTGATCAGTATGCGTAATCTTTGATGATTACACATACTTCTTTTTTCCTCCACCCTCTGCTGCTGGTATAAAGAGACAAACATGTACCTCTAAACATTAAGATGCAGTGTTGGACCAAACTGTCCCGTCGTTAAGAACAATTACAAATTGTTCATGAGATAAATCTGTGCAGAACAAGTATGTAGCTAGACTAAAAAGCAGCAACCGTAGTGCTTCACAGTTCCACGAGTTTCTCTTCTGCTTGTTGAACAGGTGTTTTTTTGGGGGGACATTTCTTTAGATTATTTTTAAATGTCTAGTTATGTGATTTACTGGCAGATTTTCTTGGTTTACAAGAACAACAACCAATGCACTTGTCTAGTCATGTAAATGTTTCAGGACCATTTGAGTCTGTCATGTGCACGAGTAGCCCCACCCCTCATTTAGGGAGCGTGAAACAAAGAACGGCGAGATGGGGAGGCAAAGGTCGCCCTTCTGAGAGGCCTGAGGGGCTTTTGTTGTCTGCTTCATGTTATCATTCAATTACTGCGTTGGCTTAAATTCCATTAAGAAATAATGGTAAAATCAATTAGCTTGCGTCTATCAAGAGTTGGGTTTTGTTACTAAGAAGAAAAGAAAGTTACCTAGGCAATGATCACATCAGAAAATAATTCAACTGAGTTTATGATGACTGAGTTCCATTAATGCCCTTTTAAATTAAAGAGAACTGGTGGTGAATTATAATCTGTTTAAAATTGTTATTCCATTATCAAGAATATATTTATTAATGACTTAAAATGAGGAAACTCTGTATGTCCCATGCATGTTAACATTGTACTAAGCATTTTCTAATACTACTCCAACTGTCCCTCCAGAAAGTCAGGATTGCAAAGTATCATTTACATTCAATAAACTGCAACAATATTATTCAGAGCTTACAATTTTTTTAAATGTTATACTAATCTTTGCACATCAAAAAACAATTATTCAATATAAATATTTATGAGAAGGATTGCATGAAACACTACTAGTATACATTGTGTTATAATGATGAAATCCACATTTTTTTTCCCTGACATGCTTGGTCTGACAAAGCCACTTGGCTAAGCCTGAAATGTTTTTAAATACAGTTGATATTTGCCTCCTTTTGGTGTTTAACACATTTTGTGTTTGTGAGGAGTCTGCTCTTCTGAGTCTCATATTGGCAATAAAATAATTGAAATAATGTTACTCATGAGAAAGCTGTTACATCACAGTGCTGCTCACATGCACACAGACCCCAGGGATCCCTTCAAAATCTCTGTCTCGCTGAAAGAAGCTAATTATAATTCAGTGCAGATATTCTGTGAAAGTCTGGCTTCCTTCAGGGGTCCGTCCATTTGTTTCCTTTTACACTCTATGGATGCCTTTATTACAGCCGTTATCCTCTTCCTGTGATCCCAGACAGTCATCGATCCGCTTGAAGTAACCGCCAGCGGGTCCTCTGAGGGTTACTGGAAGAGAGAGGCAGATCTGTTCGGCCATTTTAGACTCTTGCTTGTCTGCTCGTCTCAGGTGAAAGGGGCCAGCTTTTAGTCCCCATCTGGTGTGCAGAGACCTCCTAACAACCTAATTACTGAAGGGTGCCTCCACTTTCCTGGCTGGATTATAGGCCCCATGTTGAACGGAGAAGCACAAAATGTCTGCCAGCGTACAACCAGCTGAGTGATGTTCTTGAGATAGCAGGATGTGGTTAGTTAACTCTGATCCACCCTGCCTCCCAATGGAGAGCTCCCGTAGAGTGCGAGCCTTCTCTCGGTCTCGTGAGTTTGAGAAGAGGAAATGAAAATGCCGAGCTGTAGCAGTTTGGACGAGCGAGCATTTGATTTGTCCTCAGATAGCACCCGGTACCTTGTGCTCACAGAATGAGGAGTCCTGGCTAAATGCGACGGTCTTGAGAGAATCAAGTCTCCTCTTTGTCTTCCACTCGGAGCTGCATATCATCTGTTTATGTTTATATAATAGATGTTTAATGATGTTCGAGCCCCTGGCGATGACACAGTATGTTCTGCTCTTGTAGTGATTATGTAAAATTTCTCACCTCACTCCAGCTGACTTCAGTATTTCCTGGTACACAGCCAATCAGTGCATACCTTCACACTCAGCTTATCGTTTCGATGCACCACATTCACTGTGTTTACCATTACCATTTACAGAAAGCATAAAAGGCTTTGTGTTGAAGAAAGTCTTTCTAACATTGCTGATGGACTGTTTCATAAGTAGCTTAATGTCTCACTGCAACAACTCACTGCTTCTGCACATTTTAAGATGCTTAAAGCAGTATAGTTTCTGTTCTATTAAGGTCTGTAATTGTCAGTAAAGCTGCTTTCAGAGTATTTTTTTGTGATTCTACAGAGAAGTGGTATGAACTGTTTGAAAAGGAGAACGCGATGTGCCGCATCCTCTCCTCCTGTGCCAAGTTGAGGTTGTTATGGCAACCAGAATCTGCTCCTGTACCTGTTGCCATGGTTGGGAAAGACGGAGTGATGACGATGTTTATGAGGCAGCAGGATGTGTCTGCCATTTCAAGTCCAGGATGGGACTGAGAGGAATATTTACCAGTTATAGAAAGCATCCTAATTGACTTCTGGGTTTGCGACTATCAGTACATAGGAGCTGCTGTGAATTTTCTGTGTGATGTGTCGATGTCAGGGTAGGTAGTTATCGGAGGCATCTGTATTCAGCTGAGAGAACGTATTGAAGCAGTGTGATTTTGTCAACATCCCAATGAAGGGGTAAAACATTGTCCTTATTCAACCTCTTCATTTAAATTCAGCACACACAAAACAAGACTGTGAGAGAGACACGTGGCAACAATGAACCTCAGGGGTCTTCATATACTCCTATTTTTCTCATCTGTACTTAATTATTCATCTGTCCGTTTATGTATTAGTATAAAGGTAGTTGCTACTTTAGTCTATTCATAATTTGTTGTGTATATTATCTCATTTGTTTATTTATTTGCAAATATTTATCGCTACTGATGGCACATTGGCTTCTGTCTTTGAGCCTGAATGTGGGGGACCCGGGTTTGGGTCCTGAGGGCGGGAGTGAGGGAATCTGGTTGAAAACTAGCCCAGCCTATGGTGGATATTGCAATGACTTTCCTTCCTGTATTCATCTGGGCCTTAACGTTATTAATACAATAGAACAGGTTGGTATGTGCATAAGGGTGTTTCTAGGTCTGTTTTACTTTATTTTATTTACATTGCCGTGTGTGTTTTGTGTAGTTAATGGTTATTCACTATTTGTAAAGTATCTATCCTTATTTTCATCTTTAGCAGAAGTCTAAATATCACAGTAGCTGTATATAACTTGAGAAACACAAGTTAAAGGTAATACTAAACAATATGCACGTGTGTCATGAGTGGCGTTTCTACTCTGCACGTCTTTGCCCTCGGTGCACTTTTATAGGCTCTTACATGAGGGACACGCTCCCATGGCGCACTGACACACACCAAGCGAGTGAAGCAGCGATCTGCTCTGAGTGGGCAACTCAATGAGGAAAATTATGCCACATGAGCACAGAGTGTGAGTCACCTTCAGGAGCTGCTGCCATGTCACTCTACTTTGATCAGAAGCCTTTTTTTGCATCACAAAATCCATTGATGTTGCTGATCGAAGTCAGAGAATGAAGGTGGGGGAGAAGTTGATAGATGCTGAGATTAGAAAGCTCACATCATGCGCTGTCGGTCAAGATTTCACCACGGGCCTGCTCACTGTCCAAATGCCCCACATGTGGCTCTGTATCATCACCTTGCTGTTTTTACAGCTACGTTCAGAGCTCAGACGGATTCCTAGTTAGTAGTCACTCTAGATTGTTCCAGGAAAGGGGAATAGGGGCATTGGTAACCAAAATCCCCCTTCACTTCTTCACGTCCTTGTCTCCAGTTTCCACTTGGAGGCAGGTCAGAGGTGAAATTGGGCTTTATTTAGCCACCTGTCTCACTGTATCCTCTTCCAGTGCCCAATATGGTAGTTGCTGCTCTGTCTGGGCACCTCAACCTGGTGGAAAACTGGATGCTCCAAAGAGATGCATCATTTCTTTTTCTTTTTTTCCTTCTTTTGATTTTGCAAAATTGAAGCTACCTAATTTTCATTGCAAGCACAGTCGCTGTATTCATCACATATTTAGCACGCAGCAGTCCGTGCTCTGGTTCCTGAGGACATGCCGTGCTTTTCAGTCAGCATGTGACCCATGGAGGGCGATATGCAATCCCTGTCTCCACAGCTCTTGCATTATTGATAAGTCCGCTGAATCCTCTGAACACACAAGGCACTCTGCTGGTGACATCTTGATGCAAAAACCTCTCAAGCACCCTCATGTTGAGGAGAATCATGGCTCTAATTTTCCCATTAACGAAGCACCAAATTTGCATGAAACAAAGCTGATTTCTCCTTTGTGGCTGATGCTGCAGATCCAAGAGTTAAAAATGCTCAAAATACCCACGTACGCAGACAGATTTCCTGTTCGTAAGATGCTGTAGCAGTTTTTTCCCTTCGTCTCGTGTTGAGTTTCTGTTGTTGTTGTGTTTTGACCGTTGCTAGGCCCCTTGAGCGCACGTTAATTTAGGTCTATCAAACTCTTATTTCACCGGCCTCTTTGTCCCCCTTCTGTTCTTACAGTAGAAATATGCATTTGTGGGACAAGCCTTAGCCAGCTCGCTCTCCTTTTGGCACAACACAATGAAACTTGAACAAATTAAAATGCAGTGTGTCTAAGAGGGATCCTTGATAAACAACTGCAGAACAGCCATCTTCAAATATCTTACAGTAAAGTAGCTGTCACATATCCAGCATGGAGTGTGAAAGCTGGTACACTTGTCCCCCGGGGTACCAACCAACATGGTTGAAGGGGATGACATACCAGGCATGGCAGCAGATTCCTGTTCATTAAGAAATGTGAGTGTGTGACTATGGGGATTGGTCTGGTGGAGTTAAAATACTGTTTCATTAAGTTTTTTTACACATACAACAAGTGATCTGCCGCAGTAAATATGGAGGCTGCGTTATTTAAACAACACGATCTATATTTACAGTTTTGATTTACAGTTTTCCATGTTGCCAATGTAAACCATAAATTAGATCCCCGATTTAACAGCTGTGCATCTCCTAAAAGTCAAAGCAACAGTTGTTCTCATAAAACTGGTGATGTCTCATAATTCGTCACTGATTCATGTGACTTTTACTTTATAAATATATCTCTGTTAGAGCTCTGATGGAAGAACAGCATCCCTCATCCTGCCTCATAGTCAGTGATCTTATAAACTAGATTGAACGTGACTCTCTTCAGATTGGAATTTGTAAAACTAACATAACAGTATTCCCATAAAACATACGTGGAAGTGTTGCTTGCTGCCTCTGAAGTGACTAAATAATTTAAAAGCTGATATTAAATTGAATGGGAAGCAAAGTGGTTATGAAGAAGAAAAAGACCAATAAGAACATATTTCATATCATAAATTACCTTAATACTGGTTCTTTTTTTTTTTTTTTTACTGTTATTGTTTGTTGAAGCATGATTTACAATTGTGTAAATTGTATTTTATTTTGCTCCTTCTCAGCTATCCTCAACCCCAAAGCCCCCAAGGAACCAGCAAAGAACTTCAGCTTCGATTACTCTTACTGGTCACACACCACGGTGAGTCCAGCAGTGACTACAAATACAAGAAACTTTTCATGTATCCCGTCATCTTGTAAAAGCGTGTGCGTTTGTATGTTGAACTGATTTCCATCTTTCCCGCAGCCTGACGACCCCTGCTTTGCAGCGCAGAACCAGGTCTACAATGACATTGGGAAGGAAATGCTCCAGCACGCTTTTGAGGGCTACAATGTCTGTATCTTTGCTTACGGCCAGACAGGAGCTGGCAAATCCTACACCATGATGGGCAAGCAGGAAGAGGGGCAGGAAGGAATCATCCCCATGGTTCGTTCCACAGCTCATCTTTCAGTTTTTAATGGACTACAGTGATCGAAACAAACTACTGTCTAATGTAAATGCTCACAGATGCAGTGTTATTTATACTGTTCATACATGTGGAATGTTGAGCATTTTAATACACAGACGTTATAAATAAGTCATTCAGTTCCTCTTTTAAATCCCTAAACCACCTCACGAAAATTAAGGCTGATGTATCAAAGATCTCACGGCCTGCCGGCCACATTTAGTCCGTTGACCAGCACACAAATCAAATAATTCTTTATAATGTATGCAATACAACTGTATTAGTTAGTTTTAAAAGTGGCAGGTGTTGAGATTTATGTTTTCACGGTTGTGGGAGAGGCTTTCACTGGGTTTTGAGATCATAGCTTAAATCAGGATCATCAATCAAGACGTGCACAGACGTACAAGAACTTTTGATTCCATGCAGTCGCTTGTCAAAACTATTTAACGTGCTACTTTTTGATTCCAAATTTTTATATTGAGCAGAACTTAGCTAAACTAAAGGCTCAGTCCGTCAATGCCGTCCTCCAAAAAACTCAAAAGAAATGTCAGAACATGTTCTCTTCAGACATGAGGCTGTCTCCACACTGATAATAATAGTTTTCTTTCTACTTATAGGCACATATCTCTGTTAGAGATGTTACTGTCCTGTCATATTGTGTTTAGTTGAAAATTCATTAATCATAATGTTTCCTCGCCCACAACTGCCTCTCCTACAATTTTAAAATAGAGGAATACAAACATACTTTCTCTTCGAATGAGGATTAAATCATTGACCTGCTTTTTGTGGCTTCCTCCATTAAAAGCTACAACAAATGAAAACTAAGCCAACCGAATCTCGAAATTATAGTCTAGTTTTGTTGTCATTCTGTATCAAACGATATTTATAGTCTTAAACATATTACGTACTCAATTAAACTACATTTCCCGCTGCATTTTATAGTCTAATGCATTATTGTTCTGTGATTTGCTCTGTATCAAAACATATTTTGATTGATGAACTCTTCCTGTTTATCTTCTATGCCGCCTCCCCACATGCAGTCAATTTGCACTAAAATGGTTTCTTTTGCTGCCTCTTAGCTATGTGAAGATCTTTTTGAGAAAATCAATGAAGACGGCAACAAAGAGGAGCTCTCTTACTCAGTGGAGGTGAGTCTGGAACTGCTTCACAACCTATAATCCCCTTTGTTAACCTCTGTCTGTGACTTCTGAGCTGTGTGGGCTCTGAGGAGTCTTTCCCTGCCCTCATAGAGTATCTGGTAATTGTCAAGCATCAATCACATAATTCCTTAAGCATCCAAGAACGTGGCTTTTTTGGGGGGAAGGGGGGGGGGTTGTACTAGAAATGTTTTCTGATATACGTAAAACAATTAATGTATCATTAATGAACGGAGAGTCCCTCTCTCCAGGATTTGCATAAACTTACTGTGTCAATGCAAACTGTATGAGACGTATGTACTAGAACTACTGAAGTCACACCTTTCAAATTGTTTCAAGGTGAGTTACATGGAGATCTACTGTGAGCGGGTGCGAGATTTGCTGAATCCCAAGAACAAAGGGAACCTGCGAGTCCGAGAACACCCGCTGCTGGGACCCTACGTGGAGGACCTGTCCAAGCTGGCTGTCACCTCCTACACAGACATCGCTGACCTGATGGATGCAGGCAACAAGGCCAGGTGAGTGAATAACGGTGGGAATTGTTTACAGAAAGAAGCGTTTTTGACTTACAGGTAATTCATTTTTCTCTGTAGTTTGTGGATATGCTTGCATGCATGTACTGTATATATGACTGTGCGGGGAGGAGTGAACTCTGCCTTAATCTTGCTGTGCTGACTCAGAAGGCTTATTTCTAGAACGTGCAGTGTAAAGCCTGTATCTCCCCTGTGACAATCCCTCTGAGTCTGCCTTGTGCATTTGTGTTGGGTGTCCTCACAGTATTATCCACCTCCGCTGCACAAAGTAATCCCTTCCACTCAATTCACTCTAATGGGGGTAAAATCCAGCATTGATAGCTCCACTAATAGACCATGAAGTCACATTTAATCACACTGAATAATTTAAGAGGGAAAAAATGATGCAGGTGCTCAGAGAATTGTTTTTTTTACATTTGTAGCATTTTATGTGTGCTAACCATGATATAATGTGCTATCCTGCAGAACTGTGGCGGCCACCAACATGAATGAGACCAGCAGCAGGTCCCATGCTGTTTTTACCATCGTCTTCACACAGAAGAAACACGACAGCGAGACAGACCTCTCCACTGAAAAGGTCAGAGTGGGAACTACTTTCCATTCATGTACAACTATTGTGAAACTTTTGCACTCACCGACACTCGAAGGTTTCATGGCATGTCATCAGAAATTATTTCACTTGTAGCCATTTTCTAAATATATTTTCTTCTATTCTTGTTAAGTCCTGTGGTGTCATAGGTCAGAGGAGAGAAAGCCAATTTCCATACGACTTTAAGCATTTCCTCTTCGTCTGGAAACACAAAGACCATTGTGTTACCATGATCACAATGCCTATTGTGTTTAGCCTCTCCATCATTTTGGGGCTTTGCTGCATCTCTCTTGAATGGAACCGTTGGAAAGTTGTATATATATTTTTTTATTAAGCTCCTAGCACTCTCGTCATATATCAGTTTAGTACAAAATATCTGAGGAATATCATCTAGGATTGAAGTCTCATCCTATTCAGTTGGATATGACTTAATACAGTCATGAATCTTGATGTCACAGTCTGATTAAAAATAGATCTTCAAACCATCGTTTCTTCATGCAAAGATTTAGGAGTTCTTCATTTGGGGAAAGTGTGAACTCTGAGTCCTGTCCTTTGCTAATGAAAAGATGCTCACAATCAAGCCAACTCTGTTTGATGACCATCGTTTTCAAGTTCATAATTAAAGTTATTTTCTAAAGATATTTAGATGACGTGAAATAATCTCTCTCTCATCACCATGCTGGTAAAACATAAGAGGTACATGTTATTTGTGTAATAATTAGTTGACTCTGTGTTCTGGTACTGACTGTAGATCCTCAGACCAAACTTTTGAGCATTTATTAGTTTTTTTTTTTTTTTACCCCCCCCCCCCCCCCCACCCGGAGCTGCAGTGCTGGAGTTTAATCTTTTCCTGTCATAATATTATTGAAACAAAATGTGTTGTACACGGCTCCTCATTAAATCCAAACCTTAACCCTTTCTCCTGATCTACCACAAGATTTCATTTAATAGTGCAACAGCCAGGTGCTGCTGCTCCTAAATGTTATTGTGTTTTCATGTTGTCAACATATTACCCTATTGGAAAAATAGAGCAATTTACATTGTAAAAAGATATAAAACTAGACTGAGATTTTTATTTCCAATTCTAATTGTGATATTTATGCGCTTGGATGTGTCCTCCTTCCCCCCCCAGGTCAGTAAAATTAGTCTGGTCGACTTGGCAGGGAGCGAACGAGCAGATTCCACTGGAGCTAAAGGTACCAGGCTAAAGGTGAGACTCCCATCTTCGCAGACTCCCCTGGCAGCTGCAATAACTCCTAATTGGATAATATTACCTCGATGACTCTTTAATCATCCTTTTCCTTTTCCTTTTTTTTTAAATTGTGCTTGCAGGAGGGAGCAAACATCAACAAGTCTCTCACTACGTTAGGAAAGGTTATCTCTGCCTTGGCTGAAGTGGTGAGTGTTTTATGTTGGATTCCCCATCTGTCGTTTCTCTCCCCCTTGCCTTTCCTTCTTGACCCTGCCTTTCTGAAGGACTTGATGTTTGGAGCCTGGCATGCTGTAATGTCTGCCCTTCTGTTTTTTCTTCTCTTGTCCTTGTAATGCTTGCTTACACAGGATAACTGTACCAGCAAGGTAAAACTCTTTTGACAGCACAGCCACTAACCTCTGAATCATGCCACGAGACAGTTTGGACAGCCTTTGCTGCCTCTGCACTGTTTAAAGTTGCCGAATCTTTTGTAGCAACCAAGTTGTCACAAAAGTGTCATGCTTTTAGGCACCATTCACAATTAAACATTGCACAGGAACAAAAGTGCATCAGACCTGTGTTCTTGTCATTTTACCTGACCACTCATCTGTCCCACCTGAGCTTCTTGTCATGTTGCATCATAATACATAATACTGCACAGACTTTACTGCCATTCATGATACTACATGTTAAAACACCAAGCTTCACAGTAGATTGTGCTTTTCCTTCTTTGATATTGGGTTTTATTGTTTACCGCAGAGCAAAAAGAAGAAGAAGACGGATTTCATCCCATATAGAGACTCCGTGCTAACGTGGCTGCTCAGGGAGAATCTCGGTACGAAGCTTTATTTGATGAACATGCATTACCAGTTAAACACATTTGGGATTTATGTCTCCATATGCTCTTGTGAAATCTTTATTTCTTGACAACAAAGCGAAATCGAATCATGTGGATCATGGAATACGAAGCAGTGATTAAAAAAGAAAAGAAAAAAAAAAGCCAAACTGACTGGAGCGAGTTCACATTACTCTCCGTCAATTTAAGAAGAACACTGTCAGCAGGCTGTATTTCAGCCTAACCAGACAGGCACAGCCAACCTCTCAGTTCAGACATGTGTACGGAGGGGAGTTGTGTTGTGCGTCTTCAGTCTTGGCTCGCACATGTCGCACATAGTCACTCAGTCTAATGAAACTCAAATGTTGCATTAGTGGAATTAGTGTTTGAGCCTATTTGGGATTTCTGTTTTGTTGTTTCTGCTGCATATCGCAGCTGAAATATGATGTACGTTAATAAAAGTTATATTGATATCATTTAGGTCAACACTGAGTGCTAATGCCCCTGGTTTCAACATCGTCAAATTTTTAAATGTTGTATTTGCCATCAGGTGGAAACTCCAGGACAGCTATGGTAGCTGCCCTCAGTCCCGCGGACATTAACTACGATGAAACCCTCAGCACGCTCCGGTAAGGTTCTCATCTTGGCTTCATCATTCTTATTTATTTATTCACCACTTTTCGGGTTCAGTTTGATTAACATACTGTATAGGGTATACTGTAGTGTGCTGTGTTAATGGGGTTCATTTGAACAAGTAGGAGTGCTATTATGAAAACAATGGGCTTAGAGATCTTATTTGGGGAGTTGTAGCCACTGTTTACACTTTAAAAATTTTGTCAGTGATTATGACCATTTCACTAATAAAAATACTTCCAAGTTACAAAAGCACTTTTAACTTGCACAGTGCACACCATCATGGTCAGGGATATAATTTTAAACTCTGTTAATATTTTTTATTTCTTTTTAGTTATGCTGACCGTGCTAAGAGCATCAAGTGCAATGCTGTCATCAATGAAGATCCCAACAATAAGTTGGTGCGCGATCTGAAGGATGAAGTGGCTCGTCTGAAGGAGCTGCTGCGTGCGCAGGGCCTGGGAGACATCCTGGACAGTGAGTTTGGTGTTGCTGCAGTCGGCTGCACAACCGACCTTCTCCGTCAGGGCCTGCCACCAGCAGCAACCTCTGTCTTTGTTAATGTCACATTGCTTCCTGTTGTCCAACACAGTTTTCATTGCAGTGTTTGTACTGGTGTATACATCTTCACACTGGTGTGTTATCACAGTGTCACTAGAAAACATGTATCAAGATTTCTAGAGAGAAATGAAATTTGGAGGATTTTACCAGCTGTGTAGGTTACGAAGGTGTTTATGAATCATTTCATCAGCTTGTTTAAAGTCACATTTGAGTGAGAACACAAATGGCTGTTCCATTAAAATGTCTTGCATCATGAGGTGTACACAGAAGTAATGGCCTAAAGCCTTGTCAATTAGTCATACTATACCCATTAATATGTAATAATCACTGACGTGATTAATAACCTGCCTAGATTAGGTCAAGCTGAATGTAAAGCCATGTTACAAGTCATTCCATAACATCTCTTGTCATCCATGTTGTCGTCCAGCTCTCTAAAACACAATTCTGTAACCTTTTCCTTCCATTTCTACCAGTTCTGACCTCTGACCCTTCTCATCTTTTCCTGCTTCCCCTCAGTTGATCCTATGGTGGATGATTGCCCTGGAAGTGGAATCAAATGTGTGTATATGTGTGGTAGTCCTAAATTGCATATCACTAACTGCCCTGATTATGAGAGATAACATTGCTTATGACCCCCATTGCCCTGTATAGTTAATCTGCTGCCAGCTTTGCATGTAACTGCTAAAAGAAATAAACAAAAGCTTGGTAGAAGGAGACTCCAAATGCTGCTGTAGCTCTGCTGGTTTGGCTAGATTTAGCATGCCGTTAGAAAAGCATGCTTGGCGCTTGTTTTTCTTTCTTTTCGGTTATTTTCAGAGTGATGGGGATGAGATGGCATCTGTAAACACAGATCCAGCTGTACTTGTTACTTTGAAGAATAGAGCCACCCTATTAAACACCTAGTATTTAGCGTAGCACGTCAGCCTTCCACACCCCCAATGCAAATGCATCATTTTATAACCATGACTCACCTTTCTTAAGCTTTTGTTTCTCGTCAGTGGTGCTTTCCTGCTCTTTCATTTTGTTTTCTTTCACTAATCATTTGCAGCAGCTGACAGTGCTCAAACTTTTAATATACCACTTAAGAGCTCTCAAAGTGAGGCTCAGATCTACAGACACAAAGGTGCATATCTTTATATATTTTTTCATTTCCCTGATAGTCGTCCCAGAGCTGTATGGATACCAAGTTGACTAATTGTGTGTGCTTTGTGTGATGAATAGCTAGTTTGATAGATTTCCTTCTACTTAGATTTATACCCAAGCACCCCCAACACATCCTTTCTTTCACTTGTTTGGTTTCATCCAATTAAAATTGATTGTAACTAACTCAGCTACTCTACCTAAGGCAAACATCTAATTGTGGTGTTTTTTTTCCAAGTAAAATTGAAGACCTTACTACTCGTGTCAATAGACTGCTGCAGGACTGGTTAGACCCTCTGATTCCCTCAATAGAAAGCTAGTGTCTAGTTTTTGCATTGTAAAGATTATACTCTTACCAAAATGCTTACATGAGCATCATAATCTAAACAATTGGAAGCCACGATTGTAATTTGAGTAGGAAGTGTTTTGAAGTGTGCAAATATGAATGTTATGATACTTTAAAGGCAGGCTCTGATTTGCACGGTGACCAAAAACTTGCTTTCAACTGCCTTACTTTAAGCCAAGTGAACACTTGAAATATAAAAAATGTTTTACTGACTGACACACTTTAATAAATGTATAACACTGGCAATCTTGGTTTAATTTTGACTATGCCAAGCTTGTACCTTCTAGATTCATAACATGCATGTTTGCCTCTCAAACATTCAAGTTTAGTTCTTAACCTTCATAGATTGAATTAGAAGTGTGCTAAGATGAATGCAACAATACTTTACAGACGGATTAGTCTCTGTTTGGCATCATGAGCAAAACCTGTTTGCACGTACCTTTTTAATGCCACTTAAACTTGACAAACTTAAATCATTTGGCCTCTTCTTTAGTTGCGACTTTGTTTTAGTTTGGTTCCTGGAGATCACAGTGTGTTATCTTTGAGATGTTTGAGGTCATTCTGTTGACATGAGAAACTTGACCTTTGAATGAGGTCGCTCCGGCTCTGTTCTGACAGATGTGTGAGTGCATGTTGGCGTGTGTGTATGCGGTGAAACGGTCTCTTGAACTGCGGGCTGAACTTTGGCAGCACGCGTCCACGATTCTCATCTGTCGTCCTGCTGGACTTCCTCTCCTTCTCCATCCCATCCCGTATCCGATACATTGGCAGCAGTTTCCACACAGCATGTTCACGTCACAGTTCGAGACCAAAACTTTTCGCATGTCTTGAATTTGTACACTCCAGAAATTAAGCGTTGAGCGTTAATTGCTCTGTACTATAATTTTCACCCACATAAAAACAGCCCTCTGGTAACTGTGTAATAGCACACAAGTTGGAATATATTTCCCCTGGAGGTTATAGAGATGAGGTTACAGGACTGTTAAAACTACCGGTGTGCAAACTGCTGACCATCATGCTGAGTGTTTGTCTTAACCCTTTGATGTACAATGTGTGTCTTACATTGGTCTCTCCCCCTTTGTCTTTTCTCTTCCCCATCTTCCTCTTTTTTTTTTTTTTTTATTATTTTCTGTTTGTCTTTGGTTTGTACATTTTATGTGGTTTATACCCTTCTGTCCTACTCTGGGCCTTCCCCATCCCTTGTCTGTGTTTTCTTTCTTTCTTTCTCTTTCTCTCTCTGTCTTGCTGTTGGCTCAGACCTCAAAGACATTCACAACAATAAGAATAGATACTTGATAGCCTCAGAGAACCAACGCCCTGGCCATTTCTCCACAGCCCCTATTGGGTCCCTGACAGCATCTCCATCCTCTGGCTCACTGTGCAGCCAGGGGGGCCTGCAGTCAGTCACCAGCATTCAGGAACGCATCATGTCCACCCCTGGAGGAGAGGAGGCCATCGAAAGACTCAAGGTAATGTAGATAGTGTGCGACACGCTTCTTTCAAGTCAAACCTGTGCTTCTATTGAGGTTTTAATTAAGATTGTGTTATTTAATTTATTCTCAATTAGTGATTGTGACACAGAGCACCTTCAAAACAATTATCTCCTCAGACTATTAAAATGTTCTAGTTCTGCTTGTGAAAAAAGGCCCTTAGCCGTCATCTCACTGTGTAAAACAAAAAGAAATCCCCACAAAAAGAAAAAAGAAAAAAAAGAGGGAATGATGAATAAATAAATGGATAATGAAGAATTAATTCAGTAAATGTCCAATAAAGTTTCATTAAAAATATACTGGAACAATCTAATTATTTGGCATTTTTAAAATGACGCACATACAAAGTTAGGGATTGAAAAGCAGCTTTAAATAAAAACTATATTGGGATTTTGCATTTTAACATTTTTACAATAAATGTTAGATTCAATGTTATGATGGTCGTGGTTTAATTTTTGCCCACAAACAGTTTCATTAATGAAAGGCTGCGTGACGTGTCAGTCCTCATGTGGCCTCCGAGCTTTCAGTCTCTCCCACTCAGAGCAGCCTCGCTCATGCTGTTCATCAGGTAGCGCACAGCTTTGAAACAACCAGCCATGAGGAGCTGCAGTTTCCATGGCAACCATGCTGCCCAGTCCTGTCTGTCATTCAGTGACGTCAAGCACCAACGCAAACACGGAGGCTATCGGACCAAAATAGACTCGTTTTTATTGGCTTTTAGCTCAAATAGTGAGGAGCTTCAATTTCTCTTCTATAGATGTTTCTTTCTATTTTTGGTGAAGATGAGCAAACATATGACAGTCATAGTTACCTCACACAGTTTAATGTTGAACAAACATGGCTATATTCTACTTTATTAAACATTGAGACTAACATTTGTGTCTGAATATATCAATATCCACCAATTCAGGAAAAACCCAGCTGAATCAACTCTGAATGCACCTGTTGCTCGGTCATTTATCCTGTAAAGTTTTCAGTTCAAAGCTCATAAGTTGCAATGCTTTTTTTCCCCTTACACTTTGCCCTCTGTTTTGAAGGAATCAGAGAAGATTATTGCCGAACTCAATGAAACCTGGGAAGAAAAACTACGAAAGACAGAGGCAATCCGCATGGAGAGGTCAGTATCTGCCGGCAGTGTCTGTTTATTCCCATCCGCATCTGCCCAGAGGGGAGACGTGTGCATCCACCCCTTCCTCATTAAAACCTCGCCAGACTTAATCGGAATTTATGGTCCATGTGAAATGCACGTCAGACGGTCTGATTGCAGCGGAAAACTCTCCCGGCACCTTTCTGACGTCTATGCTGTCCATTATCAGTAACTTTCCAGAGCCAACAGTCTGACATTCACACCCACTTCAAGCTGTGAATGACCAGCTGTGTGGACGTGTCCGACAAAGGACTTTTCATCCCGGCTTTCATTTCTCACCCAATCTTTTGGGGAATCTTTTCACGCGTACACCTAAATGCAACACTGTCAAAATCTCACAGGAGGGATTGTGTGAGGAAATGTGTTTTGGTAGTTCTTGTTTATTTGTGTGTGTGGTCCTCTTTTTGACATACATGTTTTCTCACTCCTTTCCATTTCAAAACAAACAATAACATTTAGTTTCCACCACAACACATCTTAAGAGCTCCTTATTACTACACCTCGACCGCCACACAACCTCTCGCTGCTCCATCTCTCTTTTCACTCCTTCTTGATGTCTGTCTCACTTTCTTCACCTTTCCGTCTCATTTCCTCTGCACCAATTCTGTCCTTTTCACTTCCCTTTTTTGTCGTCACACTCTGCTGCACAAACACGCCCTTCCTCCCCTCTTCACCCACTCATCTGTGACAACAGACATCAACCATGTCTGTCCACCGAGTCTCTCTGGTGCCAATCTGCTTGTCACTTCACGAATTGGATATTCTACTCTTGCACACTGTTGACGCTCATCCTCCTCCACTTATCTGCAAATAGATCTGTGATTTAAATAAATAAATTATGTGACAGTAAATTCTCTCCGTGGCATGTTAAACGTTTGTGTTGATGACGTGTATGAAATATAAATTGCTTTTCCTGATGCCATGATTCAACTTCTATCAGGGAGGCTCTGCTTGCAGAGATGGGCGTGGCAATCCGTGAAGACGGAGGCACTCTGGGTGTATTCTCTCCTAAAAAGGTAAGTCAGACTTGACTGAGTACAGTCAGTATTCTACACTCGGCTTAGTTCATCTTAACCATTTAATGACACTGTTGTCTTTTGTTCTAATAAACATGCACCAAAGCGTAATTAAATTATTGCTGAAATCATGTCGCCACCTGTCAGTGTGGAGGCTCTTTCAGCCTGTCCATATTGTTTCTAGTTGATATACGACGTCACATACAACAGCAACATCTAATAGTGAGCAGGCAAGGTAGCAAACTAGAGGCACTGTAATAGACCATGCTTACAGTTGAAAATCAGGTGGCTTCCTCGGTTTAAGCCAGTTTACCTTCTTACGTGCTGTTTAACTGTTGGGTCAGGATTTGGCATGAGGCTTTACATCCCATCCCATTCCAGTCCCACCGCACCGTATGCATTCATGCTTTCAATCACATTTGTCAGACTATCACAATAATTTGGTTTCTTTTAGGGGTCATGTGAATGTTGTGAACGAGACACAAGCACAGATACCGATAGCAAAGCACTGTGTCAGTTTTCCCTTTAGTGATAGCGCCGCACACCCTTCCTTTGTCACTTCCTCCCTTCAACTTTCCATGTAATCGTTTTTCCACAGGGAACCTCCCTGTTCTGACACCGCTTTGTCTTTGTTCATGGCATCATTCTGTTTGTCTTTCCGCTCTTCTGTCATTTGTTTCTTTCACACGTTCAGCTTAGCCACGATCGACCATTTGAAGAGCACTTTGATTCTTTTTCTGCCAACAAGGTTTGTTTGTAGTTGAATAAGCAGACAAGGCCCCTCTCCTGTAGTAGAAGAATCCCCCAAACTGACAGTTTCATCAAGTTTAGTAGTGATTTATTGTCAACAATGTTTATTTGTGTTCCATAGCGATACCCTTTTGTCTGTTTACTGCTTGTTACTAGTTCTTTCTTGCTATCTGTGTTTAACTGACACTCTTTAACTGATGTGATCAGCTTTGGGATGCTGGACTTGTGTTCAAATTCCACAGCCGGCATTGTATTGAGATTTTTTTAAAATATATCATTCGAACCTTTCCTTTAGCTGCGTAAATGTCTTTTGTGCTCTCACCAGGCGTCTTAAATGACTCTCCTAACCTCTGCAGCAACATAAGCACATACCAGCATGTCTATTGGTTTTTGTCCTGTAAAGTCACGACTGAGACAGAGAAAGAGTTTGTTAGCGTTTAATCACTGGCAGAGCTGCTGTTCGGTGCCAGCTGTCGCTACATTAGTGTTTGGTTTCAGAAAATCTCGCTCTCTGAAACCGATCCCCTTTGAAGCACGTATTAACCCTTTCACCTTGTCTTTTCTCCTCCTTTTGTTCACATCTATTTGTCTTTCATTTGAATTTTTTTTTTTTTCTTTCTCCCTTTCGCTGGGCAACGCTCCATGGGTTAGCATTTCGTTGAGAAGCCTTGCGATCTCTATACAGACTTTAATGGGGTGTTTTCCCCTAAAAAGGTTGGTGGTTTGGAGGCGTAGCTGCTAGGTTGGTTTGTCGTAGCTCTGTGATGTATCAGACTTGATCTAGGACTGTGTGAACGTGATTATTTATTTCGCGTTTATGATGTATGCATCACATTTACAAGGAAAACCTCAATGTGAAAAAAGTATGAAAATGATGTCCGCTCGATTTACTTTTGTGATTCATCTAAAAAAAAAAGGTGCAAACCTTGTTGTAAACTGTTATTATCATCTGTTCCTGTGCAGACCCCACACTTGGTCAACCTGAATGAAGACCCTCTCATGTCAGAGTGTCTGCTCTACTACATCAAAGACGGAATTACAAGGTAACCACAACCTGAATGATGACTCACTGAAATGCTGCAGAGGGAGAGGTGAAAAAAACTGCAGTGGTACTGCATTTCAACCAAATGTTAAGCAAGAGAAACTTTTTGAGTCGGGGGTGTGAATACTCTTAGTGATCACAACATGGTTACCATCTAAAGTTACCATCCTGCTCTCTTTGTCCTTCTGGTCCTCTTGACTTCTCCTGTGGAGTATTGAGTTACATTTTCACCCAAAGGGGACGGGATCACTGCTAAGAGTCCATAGCTCTACTTTCTGAAAGAATATGGGCCTCATTTAACTTCTTCCACACGTGTCTTTTCACTGAAATGGCTGACTATACGTTGGGAGAGCGGCGTGCAGGCTCTCAAAATGGCCTCTGTGATTGTTTCAGGGTGGGTCAGGCGGATGCTGAAAGAAGACAGGACATTGTTTTAAGTGGTGCTCATATCAAGGAAGAGCACTGCATCTTCCGCAGTGAAAGGAATGCCAACGGAGACGGTGAGACAAAGCGTCAGGAGCTTCCTTGCCCCTGTTGATTTTAGTGTGCTGTGCACCTATGCTGTGATGAATGTTTGAATACATTTGAAAGGAGAGATGCACATTTTAATCTTATTTATACACAGGTGCCTTTTAAGCTTTAAATGCAAGAGCATATTTAATGGATGAAATTGATGCATAAATATGAACTCAAATTGACTTTTGGTTCAGATGGAAACATTAAAACCTGAAAGTCCACAAGGGCAACAAACAGAGTACAGTCTCTTTTTTTTCTTTTTTTTTTTTTTAAAAGGATTTATTTAAGTTTACATAATGACTGACTGCTGGTTGTTTTTTTGTTTTTCAATGAAGTTATTGTGATGCTGGTGCCCTGTGAGGGATCTGAAACGTACGTCAACGGCAAGCGTGTTGACGATTCAATCCAACTTCGTTCAGGTACATCACGATATTGTTCTGCAAAGTTATCAATAAACTTTGAATAATCTATACCACTGCATACTTTGAAATGATATGTTGGTCTTGTATTTTTTATGTTCTGAGAAAAGATAATTGGTCTTTGTTTCTAATTTAACATGAGCGAGAGCTGTTGGCCTTCATAGATCTCTGGTCTTTGCTGATTTCTCATTTGCACACATATGCACTCCCTTCTGTCAGGCAACCGCATCATCATGGGAAAGAACCATGTGTTCCGGTTTAACCACCCGGAGCAGGCCAGAGCTGAAAGGGAAAAGACGCCGTCTGCCGAGACCCCCGTGGAGCCGGTGGATTGGACGTTTGCTCAGCGAGAGCTCCTGGAGAAACAGGGGATCGACATGAAGCAGGAAATGGAGAAAAGGTGAGGCAGCACATCCTGTTTCATTCATGCTATTGATGTTCGACCAGGTTGCGTGGCTTGAGGTATGGATTGTTTGTTGTGTTTAAAATGTGTCTTACTCACTTGCGCAGGCTCACTGAGATGGAAATTTTGTACAAAAAGGAGAAAGAGGAGGCGGATCAGCTCCTGGAGCAGCAGCGACTGGTGAGTTGAAATCAGCTTGAATTTATCTGAGCCCACTTTGTGAATGTAAATATTTCAGACTGTTTTTGAGAAGTTTTGTAGTTTTGTATGTGCAGAGTGGGTGCTATTAGGTGTTGAGTTATAGTTTCATTTTTCCTTCTTTATATTGTAATTTAAAGCAGCTTCTTGAGTGATCCAGTTAGTTTTTGTGATTTTGAGGGAAATGTAAGTGGAATTCAAAGTTAAAGCATGGTTTTCAGTGGCCAGTTACAATTGGAAAGCTTGTGTTTCGGATGCTAGTTACGCAGTTTAAATCTTACTCGTACTAATTCTCACTCAGAGCTCTGACACTTTTAAGATTTGTGTGTATATGTGTGTGTGAGACTTTTTCTCCTAGCGCATGTCTGCTCTTTTTGCATGGTTGTTTTTTCCTGGTTTGAGACAGATGAGCTTTTACTTGCCTCCTTTCCGAGTTTCACCGACTTTTCCTCTGGCTATTTGATTGAGCCAGAATTAGAACATAAAGCTTTTCCCCTTTCCAGTTTTCCCCTTTCCTCGTGTCTTCAATAGTCGATGTGAATCTTGCAAAACAGCAACTCACAGATAAACGTGATTGGACTGAAAGATGGAAATTGTTTAAAAAAAAAATAAAAATTAAATTGAATTGAGCTGGTATTGAAAAGAATATCTTCGCTCTCTCAAAGTGATGCTGCGTTTGCATGGTTCATGTTAATAGCATGTTTTCTTTACTCATTCGGTTTGGGTTTTGGATTAAGTTGCAGTGTTTGCTGTTGAGCTGGTCAACTCTGAAGTGGCTCTTGATTTGCTTGGATTAGATTTCTTCTGTAGTTTCTTGCTCTGTTTTGTCTTGAGTTTCATCTCTTCAATGCAGTTGCTGACTTGTACAATGCATTGTGATAACAAAAAATAAATAAAAAAAATCCTGCTGTAGTTTTCTGACAGATAGTGACAATGTGGTTTCTCATTGACTTCTTTGGCTACATCTCTTTGTGAGCATTACCGGGCATCTGTGTAGCACACTGAGGGCACATTTATCTCTGCTCAATCAGTGGATCACAGACCGCGCTCATATTCTGGTGGTTTTATGGGCAGAACAACCGATCATAGGGCTCAGGCTCCCAGAAACATATTGAATTCCAGCTGTAGATACAGACTCACACACAACACCTGAATTATCCATACCTCCTGGTTGTGATCTGTAATGTACGTTGTCTACGAAAAATGAGAAACTGCATTTTTTTTTTTTTCCTCCTTCGACTAACAACTTTCTTGTATTGGATTAACACTGACCCTCACTTCTGCCTTCTCTCTCTACTGGCTTTCAACTGCAAGAACACTCTGTCCTCTAACTCACCGCTTAATACTAAAGCCACTCAAACCTTCTGGACTAAAGGGGGAAAGCTCCAAAACTCACCTACATGCATGCCGTTGTAGCATGTTTGGGATCCAACTCGCAAATCACCAAATTTTCAATGCAGAAGAGGAAAATAAATCCTAGAACAAAACAAAAGGGCTCCAATCAGCAACTACCATCTATTGATATTTCTCTTCTAATCATGATAGACATGCTTTATCTTTTACTTTTAATAACAATATGCAACATTGGGAACAGTATTGGTAAACATGTTAGTTCTCCTTCTCAGATTGTCTCAGTTTGAGAAACTGTAGGTTTACATTTGTTGCACCACTACACTAGAAGAAAAAAAGTCAATGAAAGCCACTCTTTCTTGATTTATTTGGTTCTCTACCTTGGTTTTGTCAGTACTTCTGTAAATACTGCATGTTGCCATACATCTTGTATAAGGATGATGTATGCTCACTATTTTGATATATGTTTATGGTGCAGTTGTTATCTTTTATTAAACAGTGTAAATCTAGATATTCTGAAATCAGATTTTGATTTAACTCTACTCATGGTTGAAGTTCCCATGTTGCATATTTACATCTTTTATTCATTCCCTTTTTTTTTTTTAAGTCATTCTTATCTTTTTATCATCTCCCACCTGTTTTCCCATTGTAATTTCTCCTTTTTTGGGAACCGTTTGGTTTGTGTCCTTTGTTGTTTTCTCAAGGATGGAGACTCTGATAGTGGGGATGACTCAGATAAGAGGTCTTGTGAAGAGAGCTGGAGACTGATCACTTCCCTGAGGGAAAAGCTACCTCCCAGCAAGCTGCAAACCATAGTGAGAAAGTGTGGATTACCCAGCAGTGGGAAGAGACGAGAGCCGGTTAAGATGTACCAGATCCCTCAGCGTCGCCGCATCACCAAGGACTCCAAGTGGGTGACCATCTCTGACCTGAAGATCCAGGCAGTGAAAGAAATCTGCTACGAAGTGGCGCTCAATGATTTCCGCCATACGCGGCAGGAAATCGAGGCATTGGCTATCGTGAAGATGAAGGAGCTGTGTGATAGCTACAGCAAGAAGGACCCCAACGAGCGGGATTCATGGAGGGCGGTGGCCCGTGATGTCTGGGACACCGTGGGAGTCGGTGATGAGCGCATTGAAGACGTCATTACCAACGGGACTCGACCAGGAGGGGCTGTCATGGATGAACTGAAGGTGCACATCGATAAACTGGAAGACATCCTCCATGAGGTGAAGAAACAGAACAACATGAAGGACGAGGAGATCCGTGCTCTCAGGAACAAGATGGTCAAGATGGAGAAGGTTCTTCCGCTCATCACCCCAGAGGGTCAAGAAAAGCCTCCCAGCAACGAGGCTTCAACTTGCGAAGTCAGAACCCCGAGCTCTCACGAAGGAAAGCCTGCTGTACCTGAGAGGCCTGCTGTACCTGAGAGGCCTGCTGTACCTGAGAGGCCTGCTGTACCTGAGAGGCCTGATGTAGAGGATGTGGATTCACAAATGGGCCAGAGTGCAGGAGATGACTCGACCTTGAAGCGAGCCCAGATGCGCTGGATGCGTCAAGAACAGCTACGTCTCAAGAGCCTCCAGCAGCAGGAGATCTCCAAGCAGCTGCGCAGGCACACCGGGCCACATCGCTTTATCCCCCCAGAAGATCGCAAGCTACGCTTCCCCTTTAAAAGTAACCCCAAGCACCGCAACTCGTGGAGCCCTGGTACTCATATTATTATCACAGATGAGCAGGTCATAGAGCTAAAAGTGCCCAAAGAAGCTGTGGAGGAAGAAGAGGGAGAGAGCCAGGCAGGAGAGGAACTCCCGGCTGCAGACAAGATGGCTGCTTCAGTGATCCAAATCACCCCTCCGCTACCAAGTCCTGTGGTTCAGCGGAGAAGCAAAGACTTTGAGCAAGGTCTGAGCCAGGGTCACAGACATAACTACAGGAACAACCAACACCAGCAGCCCCACGAGCGAGGCCGCAGCAACTCTTTTAATCACCGCCAGCGGCCCTCGGGTTCCATGGAGTCACTGCAGCAGTCTGAAAACAGGAGGCACACGCAGGCTTTCTACCAGCCTCGCCACCCCCCGAACCAGCCAGCACACCCCCAGCCTCACCACCACTACCATCACCAGCAGCAGCAGCAGCAGCAGCAGCAGCAGCCTTGCCACTATAATGGCATGATATATGCAGACAACGGCTTCGGCGGTTACCAGCAGTACCATCACACTGACCTTCCTAATCATCAAATGAACTTTCAGGCGCCCCCACGAATGCGCAGGCAATTGTCTGCTCCCAATCTAAAAGCCAGCAGAGAGACGACGGTCTAACTCGGAGTGAGGAACTAGTTTCATACACTTTTACGAGGCAAATGCATTACAGATCACAACTCTGAAACTCGTTGTATTACTGGTTGATCCAAGTATTTTATGTATCATATATAAAAAAAGACATTTGATCATCATCACACTACATGCCATTTTTATGAGTTTTTGCTGCATTGTGTATTGCCATCACGAGCACTGGGAGAGCGGTCAGAAGGATTTGAAGCCAACAGATGATGAAAGGAGGCTTTTTTTTTTCTTTTTCTTTTTCCCCCAGAAGACTCCCCTTGCCTGCTCAGTTCATTTTTCCATGTGTGACAATTCATGAATCATGCTTTGATTTGCCAAAATCATTTTCATGTTTGAAGTTCTGGGTTTATGTTTTTTTTTTCCCCTTTGCCCTTTTAGTATTAATTACTGATTAATCTTTTCTAGCCACTCCTGTATGAACATTTTTGAAGTGTCATTTTCATCAAGACTGTTATTATAGTGCAAATTAGTAACAGAAAACTGTATTTATTTATCTGCGCCCTCAATCCGAGCAATATAAGTGAGAGAATTACTATTATTACATTTTTTTGTTGTAACCTCACCAAAAGTGTCTGTAATTAATCATGGTTTCCCTGAATCTGCTTTCAAAACTACCGCGCTGGAATGAGATTTACTTGATGTGCTCATCAGATCGGCCTCTTCTCACATTCAAATAGTTTTATGTGCCTTTTAATGCACTCATCATGTTAATCCTACTATGCATTTATAATTCACCATTTTCTTTTTCCTTCTTTTAATTCAGTGCCTATGTGCAGGTTTTTCAGCAAAAGTCTACTTCTTAACTCCCCTAACAAATACTAACATTTTTAATAACATGAACAAACTTATTTAAAGTGTGACTTTGACTTGCTTAATCCTGGGCTAACTGCCAACCACTTGTATTACAAAATTTGCACTTTCTAAATTCATAGATGAACTGTATAATCAGTTGACAAAAACACTAATTACAATATTAACCAAGTCACTTAAAATCATATGTATTGTATAAACCCACTCACAAAACGTTTTCAATGAAATCTAAGAACCACTCGGTTGAAATACTTGAAGATGAAGCTCGCTGGTAAGAACATTTCATAAATTACCTCTCGTCCTCCTGTTTAAACGACGCGTCAAGTTTCATTTGGCCTTAAAAGTCACGTTTCAGGTTTGTGGTTCACTGAATAAGCACAGAGTTCGCTGTGTCTCCATTGGATGCCCTACAGAGTGTTGCCATGGTTCCCAAAGACTCAGCCTGAAAAAATGTTGGGAGAAGCACAAAGACTTGAAATGTTTGCATAATGTTATTCAGGAGAAATGTCCATATCAAATGAGATTTTGAGGACTGCCTTGTTTTTTTAGCTGCCTCAGTATTCATGCAATCAGGATAGATATATCAGTGTTGGTATGGAATCAGCTGCCCATGTCAATGTTTGTGCCTCTGCTGTAGCTGGTGCTCCGCTGTGTCAGTAACACGTCTGCTTGTCTTTTACCTTGCTGCATATGTAGCTTTAAAAAAAAAAAACGCATTAATATAATTTAACATCAGAAAGCCTTGAAATCAGTTTTTTCAAACATTTATGGGAGGAGACTATCAAAATGTTAAACATGGGCTTCGAATGATCAAACTGTTGCCTGTTTTATACTCTGAAGTATTGACATGGGATCTATTCTGCCTCACTATGCTGTAACAAAAACCAAATGATACAACATATGCAGCCGCCGTTTGCCTCCTGTCTGTGACGATCTTTGCATGCAGTAGCTTCCATGTCTTCAGCCCTAATAAACGCTTCATTTTGAAGAATGTTATTTAACGTATGCGCTGGTGCTCATGCAAGTAGCAAAGCTGGAAAGTATACCACATCCGATTAACTGTACTGAGTACCGTTTTAAAATACACATATATCCTCATACTAGCTCTTTGTTCAGAGTGTCTGCTTTTATGACGACATCAAGTGCCTCAATGTGGCTGTGTACCGAGTCGTGTTGCGCCGCAGTGGACGAGTTGCTCACAAGTTTCAAAACAAAAAGGATATACTGCATCTATCTGTTGCTGGAGGTTTATTTTTAATTATGAATTGAATAAAATGATGTGCTCCAAATGCAGCTATTTGTTATATTATCTGTGTTGTTTTTGTTTTGTTGTCTTACAATTTTTGGACGTAATTAGAAGCAGACATATACATTTAAACATCATACAGCAGTAACTATTTAGTATCGAGTATACGTATACAGTAGTTGTATTTATATCGGGGTTCCCCTTAAAAGTTGCAAAGATTTATTTTTTTTTTTTATGATTTTAAACCTCTGAGAGTCTTTACAGATGGAATTAACCTCATATTTTGTTTCACAAAGAAATTGGCAATCAACAAAGTATACACACTTCTGTAGATTTTTCAGGTATCTGTACTTGAGATTATATTTATCTGATAACGTTTTACTCCTTACTTTCGACAAAGTGGTTTGTTAGTTCGTTTAACCTTAATGAGGATAATCCACACTGAAGCTCCAGTCATCAGTAATGATTGAAGACTTAAATGGAGTTCTTGGGTAACAGGACTGTACTTTGCATTAAAAACAGTTTTCTTATTAAGAAACCCATTTTAGTTTTTCTGACTCAACTCCAGTACAAGTTGAATCTTTATGTCGTGCATTTATACTGAATATAATGTTATGATAATAGTGTGTGTGTGTGTGTGTGTGTGTGTGTGTGTGTGTGTGTGTGTGTGTGTGTGTGTGTGTGTGTGTGTGTGTGTGTGTGTGTGTGTGTGTGTGTGTGTGTGTGTGTGTGTGTGTGTGTGTGTGTGTGTGTGTGTGTGTGTGTGTGTGTGTGTGTGTGTGTGTGTGTGTGCGTGCGTGTGTGTCTCTTCCCACCAGAAAAATATTTCCATGTACTTTTTGTACAACTATTTAGACCTATAGTTTCATTAGCTTTACTTCAGTAATGGATCTGTAGTTTTACTTTTACTGAAGTATTTATTTTTTAGAGTATCTGCGGTTGTACTTGAGAGAATGTAAGAAGTTTTGCCAACATGTATAAATTACTGTATCATGCACATAGTCGATTAATGTTTTACAACTGTTAATATGATTTCAAGCTTTTATCTACACTCCTGCTCATCATTGAACTTAGCCACACTGTTGTAAAACACACTTTCAAAAGTATCCACACACTATTTACAGAAACACCAGGTCATTAAATATATGTACAGTTAAACCAGCTTGTAGGATTTGGTTTATAGTCTAATCTCACCCGTTGGACTCGAGGAGGGAGAGGTCAGTGACAAATAAAAAGGCTGAATTGTTTTGCCAGAAGACTCTGAACAAAGAGGGTGAGGTCATCGGGACCATAGCCTGTCCTACTCTGATGGCCAGGAGGAGGAGGAGGATGATGATGGCGCCCCTTATTGGATTACAGTTGACTCAGCACCGCTCCTCCTCCACTCCAGCAGTTTCTGAACAAGATGTTTCATTGTCTCATGAACATTTTTAGAACAAATTGGCTTTGCAACAAGTAGAAGTTTGTCATCCATTACATTTGTTCAGAAGTTGTCCGTTTAGGTAGTTTCTGTCTGCAGCTTTAGGTTTGGATATTGTCTGATATTTTTTTGTCTTTCCTAGCTTGACCTCCTCCTTTATATATTGCATACAGAATATAACAAACATACACAGTGAGATGTATAGATGAATACACGTTAGGATATTTACAATCCCACTTCGGTGTCATGTCTTATTCCTATAACACTCCACACTGTGAATCATTTCCATTTTTGGGACTCCTGCGGTTCCTATGGGCAAATGTTTGGGTGTAACAAATCTTTGGGTATCACCCCAAGTATCTCTCATTTGTGTTTGCAAGCCAATTACTGTTAATCAAAGTCTTAAGTCCTGGATTTCCCCGTAATAAAAGGGTTAAGAGCCACAGTAAGTATCTGAGGCTGTGAAGTGAAGTCTCTGCTTGCTGAGCCCACCTGTTGCTGCAGCTGATGGACGGCTCTCCATGTTCTTCTCCCTCTTCTTTGTGTGGGCGTTCAGGTTTACGAAAGTAAGCTGCAAGAACTTCAGAAACAGGTGGAAACGCGCTCTCTAATTGCCGAGACGCCGGATGAGGAAGAGCTGGAAGAGGAGGAAGAAGAGGAAGGTGTGTAGAGTTTCAGCTCTGGAGACATACCTTTTATAAATATACTGTATAAATACACACGTATTTATCAATGAACTGTGTTTTCTTCTACATTTTGTGTCCAGAGCCTAAACTACTTGGATGTGCGTATTGTATATTTTTATACACGTTATGTCACCATCATTCAGACTAAAATGTGAAAAAAATAATCCCTTACTAATTAAAACTAGTCCATAATTATGTCCACTAATAATTATGAATACAGCATTTACTAATGTCACAGTATGTATCATTTTACCTCAGATATGTTTGTGTTGTTGCCCATTATCTGCCGGTAAACGTATTCTAGGGAGCACTTCATGTGCTGCAGCACGCACGCATTGTTCTGCGCAGTGCAAGTAAAACATACACCATCACCCGCAGTGGAACAATGCTCATGATTAATTGATATCTAATGATGACTTTAATGAATTCTCATCCATCATGGTCGCTCAGTGTTTAGCCAAAAACAAACCTATTTATCTGGATGCACGAATGTCGCCGCTCAGATTAAAGTTAAAAACACTATATCTGACGGACTGTGACAACTTGTCACTTTTGAACACCTCGTACAGAAGTGGCTTTCAGAATATTTCAGTGAAATAGTTAAACTTCCAGGCCATAATTTGTTACATATTAGTAAAGCTGAATTTGTAGATAATTTTAAGTGGTTAAAACCGCCTGGATTTTACATGTATTGTCACACTGTGTGTTTTTTGTGTTGCGTTAACTCTGCCTTTGTCGCCACGCAGTACCGTGGACCCAGCATGAGTTTGAGCTGGCTCAGTGGGCCTTCAGGAAGTGGCGGTATCACCAGTTCACCTCCCTCCGAGATCAGCTGTGGGGGAACGCCGTCTACCTGAAGGAGGCCAACGCTATAAGTGTGGAGCTGAAGAAGAAAGTGAGTCTCGGGAGCTTTTCTGTTCCGGCCGTTGGTGTGTGTGTGTGTGAATGTGGTTAACGGTGTAAAATGTTGGGGCCTGCTGAAGCAGTGAAAAAGCATTATAAAAGTGATATCCATTTATCATTTTTTCATCCATTAAATTTTTTCCAGCTTTCAGATTTAAAAATAAAATAAAATAAAAAATCATGTACCAAATATTGACCTGACGGAAAATATGCGAATTAAACATGCAAACCACTGCAAGAATTGACCTTTAAGATTAACTGACTCAAACGTACTGAACAACAGGGCGATCATAGCTTTCACCTGAAGTCCTACGGTCCTATTCTTATTGGAGTGCAGTGATAGCTCATCTTGTGTAATCTTTTGCATTTTTATACATACAGTGGGTTTCCACAACCTTTCAAACATAATTGTACAAATAATTGTACAAAATGTTGTTGAATTTAAATAATACATCAAATAGCGCCCATCTGACTGAGCCTTAATGTAGGTTTTCAATTTTACAAATATACAGAAAAAAATGACAATATGTTGAATACTTTGAATTAAAGAGTGTGTGTGTTTCTCAGGCAATTAATTAAATTAAATTAACTGGGACTGTGGAAGGCTGAGCCACAAATTTACTTCAGTTCTGCTCAGTGTAAATGTCTTTTAATAAAATTAGTTTGTTACCATGTTTTTAGAAGCTTCTATTCCTGCCCTGTATCAGTATTCCTTAATTTAATGTTCCTAAGCATTGCAATGTGTTCTCCACCATCCAAGCACACAACTTGACCTTTGACCTCAGTAATTAAATATTTAGTTGTCCACATCTCAGTGAAATATAATTCTGCACTGATCTTTTTTTCTTTAGTTAAGATCCTGCGGTTTTGCAGTGTTAAAAGCTATTCCTTTAAAAATGAAGCTCTGCTAATTTTTCATTTTATTAATAAATCTCTTGCAGGCAGGTCAAGGATTTATGCATTTTGCAGGCTATTCAGTGCTTTATCCTTTTAACTCTCACAGCTTTCAAAATCTGTGAAATACAAATGGCAGCATTACACCGCATCCATAATGAGGCGTATCTCGGTACACCCCGTTCAGTTCGTTCAAGGTAGAGATCATATGATCTTTTGTTGGGTTTTTGATTCTCTCCATTCTCTTAAGGACACGCAGTGTTACTGGCAGCCACACAGACATGAATCACCCTCACACAGCGGTGATTTTTGACGGTGATGCAAAATTGCGCCGTGCTATATTCTGCCAATCACATTCTCAAACACAAACCCACATGAGGCCTGAGGGCAGTCTCATGTGGGTCCAAGCATCACGAGGGAGTGCATCTGCTGATGTTTGGGCGTGACAGACTTTCAGGCCGTTGTGTACAGCAACAAAAATCTCTCCATAGCAATATTAAATGCGATCACTTTATGTATATTTGTCTTATTACTCTGAGTATCCACATGACGGTGGGAAGATAAAATAACTCACACAGTTTGTTTAATATTCAGATAAACCTGAAATACAAGAAACACACTTCTGAATGCACAGGTCAGTCTTGTGAAGTATCCGGGGGCAGCATTGATCCGTATGGGCATGAAGAAACTCAATTTGTTGCTCATCAAAAGCCGGTCCACTCAGTTTTTTTTCCTTTCCCTTCATGAGACCAGTGTGATTTATAATCTTGTCCACTTCTACGTGAGATATGATTGATTCTGGAGATAAATCAACTATCACATGAGATGGTCACACTGTTTTTATCTTTAGGTGTCTGTTATTTATATCTACTCTCGCTAAATGGTTTAGCATTTTTGCCCCCCAGAGGATTCTGAGAAGAGAAGGGTCACAAAATAAAGAGTGATTTGTTAGATTTTCTTAACCCTAATCTATCAACCTTGGCATGTTGTCATTGTGTTTGTGGTTTGTGTTCATTCCTTTATTTGTTCTTTGTCCTTCAGGTCCAGTTCCAGTTCGTGTTGCTGACGGACACGTTGTACTCTCCACTGCCCCCCGAGCTGCTGCCACCAGAGCCAGAGAAAGAGCGAGACCCGCGGCCTTTCCCCCGCACCGTGGTGGCTGTCGAGGTTCAAGACCTGAAGAACGGAGCCACGCACTACTGGTCCCTTGAAAAGCTCAAGTAATGCCCCTACCTCATGTTACTTCCATTACATATGTTTAGTAGCACTTTGACCTCACAGTGCAGTTTAAATGTGCTCTCTGGGCATGCATGGGTTTTCTATGAGTTCTCCTCTGTTGTGTACACAGAGTACCGTCTCTTGCTCATCAGATGTCCTTCCTTAAATAAGAATGAACACAAACCCTTATGATTCAAACATCCAACATTATTTCTTCCCTCCAGCCTTAAAACAGCTGCATATTCTCATCTTTCGTCCGTTAATGTTGAGCGCGCTCTGTCATCATTTGCAGGCAGCGGTTGGACCAGATGAGAGAAATGTACGACCGCGCTGGAGAAATGGCGTCGTCGCACCAGGAGGACGGCGAAGGCACGCTGACAGGAAACGACCCCTTCTACGACCGTTTCCACTGGTTTAAACTTGTTGGGAGGTGCGTTCTCCTTTCTCACATTCTGCAAATCATAAGACCTTTTGTTTGAATTTTGTTTGTTTTGCTGTTTGCTGCTTCTTCGAACAGATTTAATTTAATTTTCTGCTTGCATTAGAGTCACATGTATCAATGATATCACTTGTTTGGATGTCACACTTTATCATTTCTGTTTGTTCTTGTTTTCTTACTCATGTGAACCTCCCACTGTGTTCATTTTCATTATGAAGTGTGATTTTATTTGATGTATTTTCTTCCAGTATTGCATCTCCCATTGTATTCATGTTTTAGATTTGAATTTACATCTGTTTAGTTTTTTTTTTTATCATTATGTTCTTTTTTATTTATCCTTTGTATCATTTGACTGTTTGTCTTCATTCTCATGTTGATGTTTCATCATTTGTATTTTTTGTGAAAAACATGATGGGCTTGAATCTTAAGGAAACTCGTGGCATTTATCCCCTTTCACTCAGTACAAGATTTATGTTAATCCTTTCGTTGCATTTCATTTTGGTTTAAAATGGTCATGTGTCTGTAAACTGCTGTGACACCTCTTAGCTTTAATACCTGCTCTCTGTGATATTAAACCCACTGCTGCATTCGCAATAGCTTTCAATTATTGCGGTGTTGCTGAGTACGGCTAAAAAGTATTATTTTTGCAATACTTTTGCTTTTTATTCTAATAGATTTTTGGGGGGAATATTATGAGATGTAATACCAAATGCCATATTAAGCTGCTGTGATGTGTTTTGACTTTCCTGTTGCCCCATTGTTGCCCTTCCTCGCCGCTTTCCCCAAACCACCCGCCCTCACAGCTCCCCTATTTTCCACGGCTGTGTCAACGAGCACCTGGCCGACCGCACGCCCTCACCCACTTTCTCCACCACCGACTCCGAGATCACCGAGCTGGCTGATGAGCGCCAGAGCGAGATGTCCGACCTGATCGACGACGAAGCGTTCGTGGATGACACCAGCTCGGACGCCGGCACCGAGGAGGGCTCGGACATCTTCAGCGACGGCCAGGACCCCTTCTACGACCGTTCCCCCTGGTTCATCCTGGTGGGAAGGTTGGTGACTGGCACCCGCTTTTCATTGTGGACAGACGTCTGGGTGGGGGCAGGAGTGTTGGACTGATGCTGGTTTGAGTTACATGATTTATTTCCATATGTAAAATGAGTAATAAAAAGGAATGAGTGGCGGTAAGAACAAACCTTAAAGTACAAAATCACAGAGGCCTAAGAAGGCTGCTTGACAGGTTTGCTGATTAAATCTATGTTCAGTGAGGATGTCTGAATAAATTTGATGCAGACTGATGTTCCTCCCAATGAGAGATGAAAAACTAAATAGGCCATCGTATCATTTCAACAGCTGGCATGTCAGGGGGCTTAGAAACATGATTAAAACTCATATCTCCTATAAATGATCAGCAAAGCCTTTTTTCTGATAGACTCGAATCATGTATTTATAGCAGTCGGAGATAAATTGGACTCTTTTTTTTAATTTAACACGATTAGTCATACTTCTGTGCTCACAGGCCAGCTTATTATGAGAGAGGTTTTAATTTAGGTTCACCCCCAAATTGAAAAGCCGCCATCTTTTTCAGTCCACCTCTTCCCAGCATGACGTCTTATCCCCCAGCGGCATCACAGCGCTCACCGTTAGCTGCTGTCTGTGTGTGAAATGCTCGTATCCACTGTGTCAAAGCTGTGTCGCTCATTTTCATTTGTTTTTTTATTTTTTAAACATTGGTTGATTTTTTTTGTTTTGTTTTCATTTGTATTTTGAACCATTTTGTTGTTTTAACCTTGTTTGTTTTAACAAAATTCCTAGTATCCATACTTGTGTATATTAACTCACTAGTCATGGCAGTCTTGTTTTTTTGGTTTTTTTTTTATCACTTGGATTTGTTTTCATTCATGTTGAAATAATGTGCTGCTGCAGCATCTGAAATCACCAGTGCTGAAAACGTATTTCCGCAAATAAAGCTGTGTGCTGAAGTATGAGGCAACTTATCAGTGCAAGATTTAAGCCGGACACACTCTGCAACAGCCATAGCTCAGCTCCCTGCGTCACCGTGACTTCAGCAACCGTGCAGATTGATATCTTCTCTTCATCTCGGCCTTGAGCTTCCTCGCTCTGGGATGGAAGAAGGGGGGGTGAGAAGTGGTGACGGAGAAGCAGCAGGTCACCAGGGGTGCAGCAAAACAAATCAAATCCCACAAAACAAAATGTCAGAGGGAGTGTGAGTGAGAGACTAACACTGCCATAATGCAGCACAATAAGGCACTCTTTTACGGCCTTTGCTGCTGCATCCCAGCCGATTTGTCATCACCCTGCCACGCTGTTTGAAAATAAGGCAGATGGTTCGAGCTGCTGCTGATTTCAGTGCCCTGAAGCATGTTTGATGTTATGTTCATGTTTGTTTTTCCCTCACTGGTCTTTTGATTGTCCCTTTATGTAGTTGTCACTAATATTCTAATGATGTTTACTGTAGTCAGTACTGAACACTTTTAAATTGCTTGAAAATGGATAAGGTAGAGGTAATCATTAAAATGAGTACATTAATTGTACTTCCACTAGGTCTCTAATAAAAGAAAGAAAAATAATCACGTGACTAAAACACACGCCATCAGGTATCACATATTGGTCTTTTTAAATCGTTGAAAATATTGTTTCACATGCAATCACAATGTCTTCCCCCCCTTTTTCCTTTTTATTCTCAGAGCTTTCGTGTACCTGAGCAACCTGCTGTATCCTGTGCCGCTGGTTCACCGCGTTGCTATAGTAACAGAGAAGGGCGACGTGCGCGGTTTCCTGCGCGTGGGGGTCCAGGCGATAGCTGGTGAGTAATTGATGAGAATCTTTAATGAGGAAGAGTAGTAGAGCAGATAGAAAACATCCTACATACTTGATATTGAAGCCATATGGTGTATTTCAATCTGTGTGAAAGTCACTACCGTCCATGTGATATGGCTTGCATACAAACAGAAAAAGTTTAGTTTTAAAAGATGTTTGACAGCATATTTAAAGGTCCTTCAAGTCACAGATGTGTTGGCAGAGAAGAAAATCCTTTTAGATTCTGTGTCTTCCTTTTTAACGTGCTCCGACAGGTTAAGTCAGCCCTGACAATGAAAGATCCTGATAAGATGATGATTTTGTCTTTGTAGCTGACGAGGAGGCGCCTGACTATGGGTCAGGAGTGAGACAGTCGGGAACCGCCAAGATTTCCTTTGATGACGAGTACTTCAAAAAGGTAAGCCCCTCATCAGATGAAGGGAGTTTCAATGTTTGTGTGGGTGTGAGCCAGCAATATTCAGCATCAAATGTGAGGAAGAAGTCAGATTTTTTTTATTTCTACTTATTGAAGACAGAGAAGGAATAGCAAATATTGTCACTAAGCAATTGTGCACCATAAATAGAAAATATTTTGTCTCCTTTTTCCAGCTATATGCTAATCCCTGCCTCTGTTTCCTCCCCTATAATCAGAATGACTTTCCCGCCACGGTTATGACCCGCTCCGGCTTGTCCCTGGAGGAGCTTCGCATTGTGGAGGGCCAGGGTCAGAGTTCAGAGGTCATCACACCCTCAGAGGAGCTCAACAGAATCAATGACATGGGTACGGCTGCCAGACCTTCACCTCACCACTCGTAAATTTTGTGTACCTCTCTGGCCCAATGGGAAACACATTTGGCAGATGGGCCTGTTGAATGTAAAAGAGGACTTAACAGGTTTTGTTATGGAAATGAGGCTTAGTGCTGTTTTTTTTCCTCTCACTTTGTGAAGGAATGTGTACAAAGAAGCTGTTTGTAAGAAAAGCTTGAAAATGAGCACAAACAAGTTCCCGCTCAGAATTTACAAACACAAAGCACAAGTACAGGTACTGATGAGGGTCAATCCGGATAAATCTTCACTCAAGTCCCTCTGTCTCTTGTCCAGATCTCAAACTAGGTAACATGGCAGACACCAAGCTGACTCACGGTGAGGACCTGGCCGGCCAGCTGGAGGTGGGCAGCGTCTTTACCTTCCGTGTGACCGTACTGCAAGCCAGTGGCATCCCACCGGAGTATGCTGACATCTTCTGCCAATTTAAGTGAGTCCATAATTCCTAAAAGTGAAATCTCAGTCACAACCCTCGGAGTCCCACAGAGTTCCTTTGATGCAGCTGCGTAGATGGTTTCTACTGTTATTAACAAAAACATATTGATGGTGCCTTCCAAAAAATGTATCACAGTCACAAAATAAACATAAGTGAATAGATAAATATGACTGTAACATCACTGGAACAGGACTGCAGCTTCAAAATGAATCACAAATAAAGGAAAGAGCAAGAAATAGTGCAAACAAGTCAAGTGACTATATGCAAACATAAACATACCAACATCTTTACATACAGATATGCTAACACAGAAAATACAATGGAATAGTGAACTTTTCCCATCATTCTTTCCAATAAGTCAAAACTATGATTTATATTTGTGACACATAAATTGAAAAAGTTTATCTCTACTTCATTATTTTTGGTTGAAAGCCATGAAAATCAAAAATGCAAAGATTCAAATGTTAGATTATTTCAGAAGATCAAATTAATTTCCATGAGATTTACGGAATCCCACAATTCTCACATTCCAAATGTTTGAATGCTTGAATCATTTCAGTTTAGAAATAACTTTTCAATGATATTCTAAGTATTTTGAGACATATGCAACATTATACTCACCATCATTGTACAAAACGTGTGTGGCCTCAATATGTTGCACATTTGTTGTTTTTGTTATATCTGTAAATTATTTGTTCTTTCATTTCCAACACATAAGTGAGTTTCCACATGACTACGATCTTCCCCTATTGTAGCCATCTGTTGTGGCTTAGTGCTTCACTCTCTGGGCAGGTCTTTGTAATGGATTTGTTTGTAGAAGCCAGAGGAATCATTCATCTGTATAAGTCTCTCCAATTGTCTCATTAAAATGAGTCATGAAGGACTGCAGAGAACAGAATGTATTCATATCCGGAGAGTCTTCAGTTTGTTGCAGTTCCAGAGAAAATACTAAGTTTGGATTTTTTTAGTCACACTGTCGACAGCAAAACTACTAATTTCAGGTCAATACAATAAGCTGAAGGATACTGAGCAATTATCTTGATAATTAGTTTTGAACTGGATTAGACTCACTGGTCTCTTTTCATGTTTCTTCCTTTAGTTTCCTGCACCGTCATGACGAGGCCTTTTCCACCGAGCCTCTGAAGAACACTGGCAAAGGGTCTCCTCTGGGCTTTTACCACGTCCAGAACGTGAGTGCACACACAACCAGCTCCCACTGCAGCCTTTTTATTACTATATTAACAGGATTCTTTTTATTTTAATTAAGGACTAGTTCATAGACTCAACGTTTATTTGAATTTTTGGAATATCTTCAACAGTATAGGAGTAAGTTATGTACTCATGCCAAAGCTTCAACAGCATCTTGTTAACTTAATCTGTTTTTTATTATCGTTGGAGCAGATTTCAGTGGAGGTCACAGAGTCTTTTATTGAGTACATCAAGTGCAAGCCCATCGTGTTTGAAGTGTTCGGCCACTACCAGCAGCACCCGCTGCATCTCCACGGCCAGGACCTGATCAGGTTGGTAGCTTGTAAAAACGTCCTCATCTTGAGGGATTCAGAGATCTTGTGAGAATGAATGTATGTTTGTGTGGCAGATTTGTCTTTTACTGGTTTATCTCCAGGTCATGTTGTCTAATATCTGCACATTTCTTTAGTCCTCCAACACCATCGAGGAAATACTACCCCATCCCGATGCCCCTGTCCAAACCAGGTGAGGATTTTAATGTCACTGCATCACTTCCTGTAGCAGCAGTATGTTCACCTTCATTCCAGCATAATTATTTTCTCATTCTGATTACATAAGCATGCCTTATGTGTTCACTATTCTTTCATTTTTTTTTTTTTGCTTCCATTTGGATTTTTTTGCCTCTTATTTAATCATTCCCCCACAATGTGTAATCCTCTTAACCAATTCTGTCCTCGCTCTACCACTCCTCTCCTCTCACATGTCCCCTTGCTCACAAATTCCACACACCGCACAACATACCAGACCATACCCGTAAGATAGAGCTGATCCGCCACCTCGTGAGCGGCTATGTGAACGGCAAGGTGCTGGACACGCTGTCTGAGCACGCCAACGCCCTGGCCTCCTCCGCCGTGGCCAGCCTGGAGGACGAGGCCGAACAACTCTCTCACTTCCCCTTCCTCTCTGTGCTCAATGACCCCGTTTTCGTTGTGCCCAGGCACCACGGTTAGTACAGCGGACAGCGTAGTGGCTCAGCAGCCAGGCATTAGATGCACCTGTGTTGTGGTGATTAGACTAGAAGCTGTGCTTTGCTCCTGTGCTGCTCTGTGACTGCCGGCGGCAGCACAATGAACCTCTGCAGTGGTTATGTGTGCTGCACCTCGCTGCAGGCAGAGTCAGGTCCAGTCCGCTCAGTCCTGCCCTCCCCTGCCGCTTAGAAAGCGGCCTGCGCTGACACCTTCAGGTAAATCTGCGGCATTCACTGAACCTTAAGCCAAACACTCAAACCAGTGTTTATCATAATTGGGGAGGATCATTGACACGACATTTACAGTCTGTACCAGACTGGAGAGGCTTAAGCCTTTACAGATAGAGCTATATTCCAATTACAGCAGTTTTCATGGGAATAATATTTCTTTTCAGCCACATTAAACACAAATGAATGTTACTGTGTGCTTCAGAGATTAGACTGCTTCAACGGGAACATAATCCTGATGTGTCAGACCGCAGGGTGCAGTCATTGGAGGTGTAATCTATGATTTAGCCGCTCTCAGCTTCACAGTGTGTTCAGAGCAATCTTAAATATACGTCTACTGGCACCAGACCATTATTTAAAGGATCTGCACATGCAGGTAGCATCAGAATCAGCCTGCAATCGAGCCAATAAAATTGACTCAAAAAAAATGTTCACATTGTTCTACTGATTTTTTTCATGTGTAAATTTTAGTTTCAAGAGTTGAAAAAAAGCCACTAAAATATCATCCTTTACATTTTAGGTTGGATATCCTCTTTATAGTGGACATGTCTAAATATTGCTGAGTGCCCTTGAAGCTTTCTGCTATTAGCTGTGTAAGTTGTCAGGTTAACAGTAAAGTACAACTTTGCCAAAGTACTGAGATAAAAAACTTCAGTTGAACAACAACCTTTGACAAATGTTTGATCATTCTGAGATGGAAAAAACGGAAGATAAATTGCTGGTTATATCATCAGAATTTACAAGTGACAATTATTTAATTATCACATCATGTGGAATAAAAACCCATATTATGAATCCTTCACACCTCTGTGTCACATTTCCACCCTCCATTTACCAAACCAGAATCTGTATTTATTGTCTGTGCCGTTATTATGTTTTATTCTGCTCATATTTACACTCCTGTGTGGATGTGCCAGTTCCCGCCACCAAGCTGAACACCATCACCAAGTCCA
Source organism: Lipophrys pholis (assembly GCF_963383615.2). Lineage (NCBI taxonomy): Eukaryota > Metazoa > Chordata > Actinopteri > Blenniiformes > Blenniidae > Lipophrys > Lipophrys pholis. The sequence goes on from NC_137630.1 coordinate 18,138,539, forward strand.
ACCTGGGTCAGTGTGTCAGCAAGTACGACCTGCTGGTCTGGTTCGAAATCAGCGAGCTGGAGCCCACTGGAGAGTAAGTTCTTTAACTTTCTATGTTTCAATCCAAAAACAGACACACAGTATATGAAATTTCAGATGCTGCTAACAATCATATTTGGGTCCTGCATGTAATATTGGCCAGATCTCAATACAAACATAGATAAGGAGGTTACGTAATGATTTTTATTTCCCTTGTGCCAGTTTGTATTTACCCATTTTAATCTGGATTATTTAATCAAAGCTGTTATTTTCTGTAACTCCTTCCTCCGTCCACAGGTACATCCCAGCTGTTGTGGATCACAGCGGGGGGCTGCCCTGCAATGGCACCTACCTGCTGCACCAGGTACGGAAGATCCCGCTCATTGTTTGCACCCACTCACTCATGAAATTCATTTTGCACTCATTTTAAGATCAACCCTAATTTCCCAGATGACTCCCTGTGAAGGAAGTATTTAGAAGATTCACTTCAGTTGTAGCTGTGATCCTGAGCTGCTGTTGTTTCTGCTGCAGGGCATCCAGCGGAGGATCACGGTCACTCTCATCCATGAGAAGGGGAGCGAGCTCCACTGGAAGGATGTGCGAGAGCTGGTTGTTGGTAAGGGGAAACATATCAATGCTGCTGCTGTTTTCTCATGAAATTAGTTAGGCTGTATGTACGTGATGAAAGATGATGGATGGATGTTTATGGTAACACATTGTGTTCGTTTGTGTCCCTCTAGGTCGTATCAGGACCAAGACCGAGGTGGACGATGGTGCAGCTGACGCTGTACTCTCTCTAAACATAATTTCTGCTAAAAACATCAAGTCGTCCCACAACACCAACAGGTAAGTGAACCGCCCACAACTGGACATGATCCTCAGATATAAACGGATCTGGTTTGGATCGAAGAGTTATCTGTTGTTGTTTTTACTGAATCTTGTTAATTCATTAGCTTTTGTTTACTTTACTGCAATCAAGACTTTATTTCGCCGTGTTTAAGCCACCGTCATGTAGTGTAGTTTATTTCTTTTTCTCAAAACCCATTTCTGATACTATCGAGAAGCCTCTGCTTGTCTCCTTGTCTTTATTTTTATCTCATTGCATGTTGGTTTCCATTTCCACTGCTGCTAATTGTCCTGTTGATTTGCTCCATTGTGTCTGTGGCCTGACTCTCTGTGCTTCTCTCTTTTCTCTGTGCAATCTTCTCTTCCTGCTGCGGCTGGACTCATGATTGTGCTCAGGCTTTCTATTGATAAAGATATTGATAGGTACCAGTGCCCGAGAACATAGGGCTCCTTCACTGAAAGACCTCTATGGTTCTCTTTAGTGCTGTAGACTCATAGTAATAAGTTTGTGTTACATACTTGTACTTTGCAAAGGATCTGTCTTCATGTCCGCCAACGTGTAGCTCCTAAATATCTGAGAAACTGTTGTTGGACATCTAAAGGCAATCTGAAATGCAAGTGCAACACATTTTTTTGTTATGTTTTTGTATTAATTTGTGTTTTTGTGAGTCCAATTCCAACCACAGTGCTGTGTTGATCCACTGTGGCACCCTGATATTTCGAGATGAACGCTTTCCTGTCAGTTGTTTTTCACTGTGTAACTCAATAACTACAAAGGCTGTGAGACTCCAGCAGGGCAGCTCTGTCTCTTGTATGGTGGTAAGAGTGCCCCCTGCTGCCCAGAACAAGAACAGAAACTCACAAACAATCATAAATTGCTGTGATCCCTCTGCTTGTAAGATATGTATAGTTGTTTTGTTGTTGATCGTCTATATATTAAGATTCACTCTCCTGTTGTAGAATAAACCTCCAGTTAATCACCACTCTGCTTTTGTGTGAGCAGACACCTGACACTTTGTGGCCCCCGATGTGTTTGTTGTCTGGGTCTCACCTCGGTGTGTTTCCTCACATCTTGCCATGACTAAGCTTAAGTAGGAGGCTCACTTCAATCACTGCACAGCATTCACTCCTCGGTCTGTAAGCGTTTTACTCCCGTCATCGGGAACAGATTGCTGTCTGTCTCAGGTTGAGTTCATTCACACACTTTGTGCAATAATGCCCCCACCAACTCGTGTGTGTATGTGTGTGTGTCTTCCCCCTTCAGGACCTTCTATCGCTTCGAGGCGGTGTGGGACAGCTCTCTGCATAACTCCCTCCTGCTAAACCGAGTCACTCCTTATGGAGAGAAAATCTTCATGACCCTGTCTGCATATCTGGAGGTCAGTCGCTCCTCAGCTATGATGCACTTGTTAGCAGCAGTCCTCTGCGGTTTGTCTCTCGGGAAGTCTTTAACTCTGTGCCTCCTCTTCACAGCTGGACCACTGCATCCAGCCTGCAATCATCACCAAAGACATCTGCATGGTCTTCTACTCCCGAGACGCAAAGATCTCCCCACCCCGTTCTCTCAGGAACCTCTTCGGGAGCGGATACTCCAAAACTCCGGACTGGTGAGGCAGTCACATCAAATTGTTCTGAATAAATAAACAGTTTTCTCTAAGCTGCTTTTTAAAAACCAAACCTCTTCTGCTTCATTACAGCAACCGGGTCACCGGCATCTACGAGCTGAGCTTGTGCAAGATGTCTGACTCCGGGAGCCCAGGTAAGAAGCCTCAGTCTAATGGCATTTTTAAAGCAGAACAACATGAAAACAAAGACACAATGAAGATGAAACTCTTTACAGTGATATAAAATTACACAAAAGATAAATTGGGTATAGAAATACTTAATTAATCCCAGAGGGAAATTCAGGTTTTTTGTTTTGTTTAGTTTTTTTTTAAGATAATTTTATTTGTGTGACTGTCACCGACTGTCACGGGAAAATTAGAGAGTGTCTGTCATGCATGTCGTGTTTATACTTGACGACCTCTGTTTCCCCTGAGCAGGCATGCAGCGGCGGAGGAGGAAGGTTCTGGACACTTCAGTGGCTTACGTGCGTGGAGAGGAGAACCTGGCCGGGTGGAGGCCCAGAGGAGACAGCCTCATCCTGGAGCACCAGTGGGAGCTGGAGAAAATGGAGCAGCTGCATGAGGTAGGACCTCTTCATGTCTCATATCCGCCGAAGCTGCTGCCGTTAAAGTTTCCTCTTTCAAAGGTTCCCCTCTGCTGTCCTTTGTCCAGGTTGAGAAGACCCGTCACCTTCTCCTGCTGAGGGAGAAGCTGGGAGAGGCGGCTCCGGTGGGAACAGCTCCCACCACCAAGTCCCTGAGCGAGTCGCTGTCTCCCAGCATGAGCTCAGGCACTCTGTCCACCTCCACCTCCATCTCCTCGCAAATCTCCAGCACCACCTTTGAAAGTGCCATCACGCCCAGCGAGAGCAGCGGCTATGACTCGGCTGACATCGAGAGCCTGGTGGATCGTGAGAAGGAGCTGGCTACAAAGGTTAGAGGAAGTAATGTGATGGTTTCTGTCCGATAACGCCGCCTCTCCTCCTCTGCCATTAACTCACCCGCGTGTTGCCTCTTTTTTCTCGTAGTGCCTGCGCCTCCTGACACATACCTACAACAGTGAATACAACCAAGTGGTCAACAGTATCAGTGACTGCAAGGTGAGAAATCACACAACATACCCTTTACTCACAATGCACCTCATAATTTCAGCAGTAATAACTCATGAAACCCAACCCAACAAGAGATCTGCTCAATAAATAATACAGGCGCCTCCTTCACAAGCTAACCTTCATCTCTCCATGCTTTTCTCTCCAGCTGTCTGACATCTCACCCATGGGTCGCGACCCATCAGTGACCAGCTTCAGCAGTGCCACCCTCACCCCCTCCTCCACCTGCCCCTCCCTCTCAGACTCCCGCTGTGGATCCCTGGACCAGAAGTAAAACATCTCTTCATACCTTCTTACCAGCTTTCCTAAAGAATTCTCAACACCCAGTGAATTTAACCCTGTGGTTTGTCTCTCAGGACTCCGGAGAACAGCTCTCGTGCCTCCAGCCCTGCCTGCTCGGACTATGAAAACTTCCCCATGGTTCCCACCCTGGAGACCTCCTACCTTGCACGAGCTGGGAAGAACGAGTTCCTCAACTTGGTGCCTGATATTGAAGAAATGAGGCCAGGGTGAGGAATGACATGTCGCCTCTTTTGTTTCTCTTTTGTGATTCTTGCACTAGAGGAGTAATTGTTGTCGATATGAGATGTGGCTCGCAGCCCAAACACAGCTGTTCTCTAACTCAAGCAGAAATTATGTGGATTGATTGAAATCGCTGAACCTTGAAGAATTGGGCTGGAAGTAAAAAAGATAAGATCAATGTGAAGGAAAAACAAACACTGCTCCAAGGAAGAAAAAAAAAACTGATTTCCCTCTTTTATTTCATTGTTTTTCATCTCAGATCTGTCGTGTCAAAGAAGGGTTTCCTGAGTTTTATGGAGCCGCGCTCCAACTCGTGGGTGAAGCACTTTGTGGTTGTTCGCCGTCCCTACGTCTTCATCTACAACAGCGACAAGGACCCGGTGGAGCGAGGCGTCCTCAACCTGTCCACAGCGCAGGTGGAATACAGTGAAGACCAGCAGGCCATGCTGAAGGTACACACTCGGCTTTAATGAAGAGTTTAGAAGTTGTTTAGGTCATGTCACAAACTATTTCTTTATCGGGGAGTCGGTGTTGTGGTTGGTTTACCAAAGGTTATTTGATTTGGCCATGATTGAACATGAAGATAAACACAGTGATTCGGCAACAGGCTTTCATTCTTTTTATTTAATATATTTAGTTTTTTTATTTAAGATATTTGTTGTGTGCTCTTCTTCTTTTTAGACTCCCAACACATTTGCCGTGTGCACGAAGCACAGAGGGATCCTCCTGCAGGCCAACAACGAGAAAGACATGAACGACTGGCTGTACGCTTTCAATCCCCTGCTCGCGGGAACAATAAGGTGCGCAGACTTTTATCGCTCTGCACTTCCACTCCTCGGGAGGCACATTTTACTGACTGTGATTGTTCAAATCTCCCCTCAGATCCAAGCTGGCGAGGAGACGCAGCGGCCTGGTGAAGAACTGAGCGAGGCTCCGGCTCCTCCGCTTCTGTAAAAGCCTTTGAACATACAGAGTGTTAACACTTATTAACCATTGTGATTCTTGACGGTTTTCTCTTGTAAGTAGACTTGTGGCTTAAGTCTCCTTTCACGCGACTACAAGTTTCAGTTCCAGAGAAATTTGCCACCCCTCCTCCCCCTCCCTTTGCCAAATCCCCCTCGCCTCCTCCCCCTCTCAGCTTTCCGTGTTTTTGTTTCGATGACAATGTTTGGGTCAATTTCCGTTCCGCTTCGTCGTCATTCCCCAAACCCCCCTAACTAGTAGCATGTTGTAGTAGTCTATTTGTGTGTGCACGACTCTTCAGAAAACTGTTCTTTCTGGCCACTAACTTTTCAGTTTTGCCAATCATCTGTAAAGAAGAAGAAAAAAACAAAAAGCGTCACTATCAGTATTACCTGTCTCCGAAAGAATAGTTTATTTTATGTTTGGGTTGTTTTCTGGACTTTATTTTATTTGTTCTAATATGCTTGCATGATAATTGCAGCAGTCCTCAGGAGAAGACCAGATTTGCTCACACAGAAAATCGGATAACCCAGAGTTTTAATCATGAAGGGAAATATTGATGACTATGTCCAAGTGATATATAAGTTTATGCTACTGAAAAACAAAACCACTTCACCAACTCTTGCTGCTATTGAAAAATGGTTTTGTTTTCTTCTATTGGCACCGGGCCACTGACTCTCCCGAAAGCTGACTTCCCCCCGCCCCCCCGAACCATCGCCTAAAAAAAAAAAGACAAAAAAAAGTAGTCATAGTTCCAATTTAGTGAAATGTGAGGGCAGAGCAGGGTCTCTTTAATCATCCGTGTGACATTCAGATGAGCTCATCTGCAAACATTTTGACCAGAGTACTATTGCATTTGCGTTGGCGCCAAAAAATACACTCTTAAGTGGATGAAACGATCAAAAACATATGAAAATGATTCCACAGGATAATGGATGCCTACAGGGTGACCCACGTACTCACCCCTGCCCTTTGAACTGTTTCACTTAAGGAGGTAACAGGGTCTAGAGGAGGATGAGGAGGAAGAGGAAGAGGGGGAACAGCACTTAGAGACCACATCACCTGTACATACAGTTTGCTCTTGGATCGGCACAAAGCTAAACGCACATTGAAGACATTCCTCTGAACTCCGTTGGCTTAAAGTAACGCGCTGAGCCTCAACATTTGCTCCTGTTTTCATGTAAACATCTCGTACTTGTGAGACCGAAAACAAAACAAAAACGCGCTTAAAAAAGGGAGCATGATCGGCGAGTGAAGTGTCTGAGCCTGAGCTGTAAGACAGGTAACTGAAGTAGTCAGCATTCACCACAGGTCAACGCGTGTTTATTTTCTATTGACATTTTTTAAGTGAAGCCTCCTAACACATCTAACTCAGTGTGTACTCTTTGAAACTCATAACAATATCAGCTGGTTTTTGTTTCTCTCTTTATCTTAATCATTCCACAGTGAGGTTTTTCTGTGACGTTTAACAGAGGGCATTTGTAACCCACATCTCTCGGTGTTTTACCTTATTTTGCACATTAACACATATCTATAGCAAGACAACGGCAGATCACATAGGCGGAGTCCAGGATTATTTCTGAGTATCAGGACAGGAGCACATATCAGGGCTACACTGGATGACATCTGTTTTCACACACATTAAAAAAAAAAAGGTTTAAAAAGAGAGATAGAAGCGATATTAAAGGGATGACATAGTCAGAAGTTTTATTTGTGATGTTGCTCGTGGAAGTGTTTGCTCTGTACGTTGTACTGCGGCTGCTGCGATTGGCTCTTGGTAAACCGGTAATCCTGCGGTGCCTTTGTCTCTGCAGACGGCCAAGGTGTGTTGACTGCAGTCAGGCTTTAATAAACTCTGGCCTACCAACCAGCAGTGAGCCTGCTGCATGTTAAATAGGAGGACATTAATGTTACATACGCAGAAACAAAGGCATCTGTGATTTATAGCGAAGAGGATCTGTTGTGTGATCCATGCAGAGCCTCTCTGACTTCAGGTCAGCCAACCTGCTGGTCAGACAAAGAAAAACCTGCTGGGTCGTTACTTCGTGGGAAACTGTTTTCATCTATCAAGGAAGCCGCATGACGAATAACAGTGACAAAGCATCTATGAACGAGCACGGCTCAAAGTGCAATGTGCCTGTGAAGAGGTGTACATTGACACCAGCTCCTCGCAGAGCAAACATCCCCCCTCCCCGAGTGACTCAGTTGAAGAGGTATATCATTTTGGGATTGTGTATTTATTGTTTGCAATGTATATATTAGTTTGCAGCTCTTTGCACATATTAATAAAAGGTTCAACTAACTGATCAAAGAAGGTCTGCACGGTTTAGTTGTTCTGCTTGTGATGAACCAAATGACAGAGTGGCAGCCTCCTCCAGTCGGAGCTGGACGAGAGTTGAATGTACGATTTTAGGTTATGAGTTATAACTAGAGGGAAACGAAGGAGAAAGAGATCTAAAATGTAACCTGCTGCGTTGCTTCAGAGGGTTAGATCCATGCTTCCTCTTTATGAGAAGGTGGTTTGAGTTAATCAAAGGTCAATTTTGTTTTGAGGAATATTTACTCATCATTCATACTCGCATGCGATCTGAGCTCGTATCAGAATCAAGGTGGTTATACACTCATTTTATGTTTTTTCTAATATCAGGGAATACAACACAAAGTAGCTAGAGACATCTGAGATGAGAGTAAACTATTGTTTGTGATGGTGTCTTTCTTCACCTCTACACTTTTTCTTTTGTTTCCGTTGATGCCTTTCAAACTAAACTAGCCATGATATTTTTCATCTCCTCCCCTCTGACGAATACTATCAGTTCACTGCGCTCCCTTTCAGATCCGTTCACCAAAAGACAAGAAAAAAGACAAACCACCACATTAACACTGTACATTATTTGTCAGACTGGTTTCATTTTCATACTTATTTTGTAAATATCTGTGTTGTATGGAGCTTGAACTAAAATGTAAATATGTTTACTGTATTTGTAATAATTATAATCCATTCGCTGTATAGCATAGATGTGTCATGCAGATATCCTAATTCTGTGTATGGTAATATTGCACCATTGAACTGTTTAGTGAATGAGGCAACAATAAAAGTGCAAACTGTGCATTAGCAGAACAACGAATGCTCTGTTCGTCCTCTCCTTTGTGTTTGGCTTCACTCACATCTTTTACAGTACGACCACATGCGCGGCGTGAGAGAAGACAATACACGTAAACCTGATTAAACTTAAACGGAGTATTTCGGCTTATTGGATCCTATTTAGTCAACTTTAACATGGAAAAATGTTTTTGAAATGAAATAAAACTGTATTATTAAAAATAAGGGAGGGGGAAGGAACAAAAAAAAAAACGTCTTTAGCTGCTTTTTCATTGTGTCCACAAAATCAGCTGGACTCAACATGACAATTACGTGAAGCCAATAGCAAATTTAAGTTTTTGGACCTCAGAAAAATCACATTCAAGGAGTTCAAGAATATAAACATGCATTTCTGTGTGATGCTTTGAAAGTAATGGGCAGCATTTTTAAGCCAGTCCTAAAGTAAAGAGGCGGCACATGAAGAGAGCAGTCCTGTGGCTGTAAGCAATGAATGTCATCTCTTAATATGTATTACAAGATAGATGCTCAATCGCTGCCCAAGGCGAACAGACATGGGGGGGGGGGGGCAGGGGACCCAGGACTAGCCCTGTGGTACACCACAAATAATATGGAGAGTTGATATCAGACATAAAGTCTGTGATCTCAGCATAAACACTACCACCTTAGGAATAAGAAGAAAAACAATTTAATCCTGCATGTGATAGATGTAGCATTTGTATGTCGGCACTTACAACTTTGTCTGACATCAATTTACTGCATGTACCTTTCTTCATTTAGAACTTCCTGTTTCTTTCTGGCACAAGTTGGTTTCCATAATGTTGTCATTTCATTACGTTAGAATTATACTGATAATTCTGTGCTCTACATGTTCCTTTATACAAATTAGATTTATTCATTTATTTTCAGAGACCATGTACAAAAACATTAATCTTGAAGAAAAGATGCTTCGTACCAGATTTCAGCTGCAGCTAGTTTCCATCTGCAGTCCCCGAGTTGTTACACTTGCTGAATGCTTAAAAGCTTTAATGAAATATACTTAAGCTTCACTTGTGTTTTTTGCAAACAAAGCTAACTTTTACAATGTCTAACTACTTGTTCTATTTTGTCAGACCTGGTTCCCATTTTTGTAGTAAAAGAAAATGCACCTTGCAACCAATTAAAAGGCTTTTATTTTTAGTTCAGATTTATTTTTTTGCAGGAGCCAGAAGGTTTTTTGTTTTTTTAAAGCCTCCATTAAAACATTTTTTAACAGCTATTATTAACTCAAAAGTAGAAACACAATATTAAAAGTTATAACAAACCATTCCTGAATATGTTTGATTATGGCTGTAAAATAAAACTTACTGTTAGAGTATGGTGTGGTTTTTGTACTGCTCCTGTTCATTTGTTATCTGTCTGTCACACATGTTGCAGTAATTCACATTAATGTATATTTTTAAAAGCTCCTATGTTGATCACTACCTAAAGAGTTAAGATTCAATTCTTGATCTCTTTTGGAGGAAATGTGAAACTCGGGTGTCAAAAAAAAGGCAGCGCACAGAAAAAAATAAAGTGATTTCTAATCTGTATTTGGTCCTGTGAATCCCCCACTCCTTTTCCTCCTCCTCCTGTTCTCTGGCTCTCATGCATGTAAAGAAGTTAAGACATTAAACTGGTTTAATGTGCAGAGTCATGTTCTTGTGATCTGGCACAGATTCCCAGTGTCTGAACTGCGTGAAATCAGAGGAGTTGATAGAGAAGCTTTGTTTCCGCCATTTGGGGCCATTTCAACATCTATTTAAAAACTCTACATTTACAGGACCTCTTTGCACACCACAGTTGTGTAAAATAGGAAGAGAGTAACAAAGAGGACAAGGGCTCAGAACAATACAGAACCTTTGGGGAAGATGACAGACCTCGACCCGCCATCAAACCTCACCAGCCAGCTCACACACACACTATTGTTTTTCTCTCTCTCTCTGTTTGTCCTGTGGTGGACTGGTGACCTGTCCAGGGTGTCTCCTGCCCCCGTCCATAGTAAACTAGGATTGGCTCCAGCGCCCTGCAACCCTGAACAGGATGAAGTGTATAGAAGATGCATTGATGGACCCCTATTAAATCTGCATAATAATCAGATAAATGCATCATATATAAGTCATTTTGCATAAGTATTTGCCAATACAACTTTCTTTTTAGTCCGTTTTTTCTTAATGATACTCGCTTTGAAAGCCTCTTTATTTCGCACATGTCAGACAATGCAACTTTAAACCCTCGCACACTGCTTGTGAGGTCCATTAACAATATTTAGTAAAACACGCAGGAGGTATGAGTTGCCCGCAGTGAGATCAGGCTGATTTCACCTGGAGCAGCCTTGCAGTCGCAGCATTATGAATGCAGACATGTTTAAAAACTGTTCAGTAAATATATGTGATCAACATAAATGCGACGTTAAAGTTTCTTCAGCGTTCAGAGAAACACACGCCAGCCACCATGGGTGGGTGTGCTGTGCAATGACGTCAGAATGACTGACAGTTGGCTCAGCCAATAGAAGAAGCGATCTTTTTCTGCGCAGGTCTCTGAACCAATCAGATTTCGCAATGGAGATGGCTTGAGTGCGCATGCCTGGCTCTGATTGGTTGATGCTGTGAGTGGGCGTGCGTAAGCCGCTTCGTCAAGTTGAGCTGAGAACGAGGAAGTGATCAGAAAACCCGAGCTAGACGAGCTGAGAGCCCGTCTGTCATCTGGAGAATCTACTCTGACTTTCCCCGCAGAAACCATGCCTCAGTAAGTTCTCCACCCGGCCGTAACTCTCCCACACAGCGTGGAGGGAGCGGCTTGTACTTGTGCTTCTGTAATTGTGGAGTTTGTTGTGCTTTTGCTGCGAGTAATCTTCATTTTCAGGCCGTGTGGGGCTTCGCTTCACTTACAGCAGCTTCGGTGGCGTTTATACTGAACTTACAAATACATACAAACTTCTTTAATTGCAATAAACTGTAGGAGATGTCAGGAAGCTTTGAAGCGCAGTTTCACATGAATTTGTAATTATAATCATGGAACACGTGAATTTTAAATCCACATGGTTTCATGTTGATATCGATCCTGAATGCAGACATTAATTCCTGTGATCATTGTTGTCTTCACAGAGCAGACATTGCACTAATTGGTCTGGCTGTCATGGGCCAGAACCTCATCATGAACATGAATGACCACGGCTTCGTGGTAAGATGATCCCCTCCTGAGTTCATTCCAACTTCTCCTGGTAGGAAAGGAAAGCTGGATCAGTCTTCATGCTGTCTGTCCAACAGGTTTGCGCCTACAACCGGACCGTGTCCAAAGTGCACGATTTCCTTCAGAACGAGGCGAAAGGCTCCAAGGTGATCGGAGCCGAGTCCCTGGAGGACATGGTGTCCAAGCTGAAGAAGCCCAGGAGGATCGTCCTGCTGGTCAAAGCTGGACAGGCCGTGGACGACTTCATCGACAAACTGGTGGGTAGTTTTGTGCTGGTGACTCCTCGTGATCGCTTGTGGCGGGCTGCTGGGATTTTATAGGTTTTGTGTTGCACTTCTCAGGTTCCTCTTCTGGAGGCTGGAGACATCATCATCGACGGAGGCAACTCTGAATACAGAGACACAACCGTAAGCCTCATGGTGCCTCTGAAGCTTTAAACTTCATAGATGTGACTGAGGATGACCTCACAGTTGTTTTTCTGTCACATAGCGGCGGTGTAAGAGCCTGAAGGAGAAAAGCCTGCTGTTTGTCGGCAGTGGAGTGAGTGGTGGAGAAGAAGGTGCACGCTACGGACCATCCCTCATGCCAGGGGGGCATAAAGAGGCCTGGTAAGTCATTAGCAGGGTTATGATTATTACACTCAGAACTGATTGATTACACAATAGTTCTTAGTTGAAGAACAGGAAATGCTACAGTTACACCATAGTGACACCATAGTGACACCCCAGTGACACTAGTGCAACGTCTCCCAACAGGTTTTGCTGGCAAATGTCAATAAGACATTAAACCCTACATGTGTCCAATATTTCCTTCTAAGCGTCACCTAAAAAGGACCTTCATATGAGCGTTCAGGTCTGCTGCTTCTGGGCAGCGGAAATCATTTTTATCTAAAGCAACATAAAGCTGGAAGTTTATGAAACACAAACGAACAGCGGTATGTTGCAGTAAGAGCAGGACTCCGTTTGTCCTCTTTTTGCTCAACAAAGTTGACGTAATATCCGTATCTCTGCCCCTTGACAGTTGCATATACATCTGCTCTTTGTGAAATCACAAAGTGATGGGCAAAGATTTGAGTTTTAATTGACCCATAATTCACATTTTACTTTTATAATTTTTTACTTTTTGACCAAAGCTGCAACAAAATTATTATTATTATTAAAATGATTATTTCCTGTAACTGAATTCTCAACCGCAGTCAGTTTCATTAGAGCTCAGTGTAACCCGACTGAAGCCGATGATCACTTCCACTTTTAGTAATTTCACTCTGAGTTTATTTTTTTTATTTTTATTTTATTTTTTTAAGGCCATACATAAAAGATATCTTCCAGAGCATCGCTGCCAAGGTTGGAACAGGAGAGCCGTGCTGTGACTGGGTGAGTGGACCATGCCATGGTTCCTACACTGATTGTTGAGGCTGTGGCGACTGTTTTCATAAATATTGTTCTTTTCCTCGGCAGGTCGGCGATGAAGGCGCCGGTCACTTTGTGAAAATGGTTCACAACGGCATTGAGTATGGAGACATGCAGCTGATATGTGAAGCCTATCACCTGATGAGGGATGTTTTGGAGATGGACCACGATGAGATGGCACAGGTGAGCTGTGGCAAATAAGATTTGTGATATCACAAAAAAACTAAAAAAAAACATTACTGATTTAACCCCCCCCCCTTCCTGTGATGAAACATTCAGGCCTTCGACAAGTGGAACAAAACAGAGCTGGACTCCTTCCTGATTGAGATCACAGCCAACATCTTAAAGTACAGAGACTCCGACGGCACACACCTGCTGCCGAAGATCCGCGACAGCGCCGGACAGAAGGGCACGGGAAAGTGGACGGCCATTTCAGCCCTGGAGTACGGCACACCTGTCACCCTGATCGGTAAGAGGAAGGTTTCAAAGTATAAGGAAGTATCCGGTTTCCTTCTCTCTTCCTCCAGGGTTGCATGCTTTCAGTAAACTGTGACCATCACGATTGCACAGCATAATGTTTTACATCACACCTGTTGAGAGTTCAGCGGGGCGTCGGCCAATTCGACAGGCCAGATGTGTGAAGTTGGCGTTGAGCCAGGGCCAGCAGGCCTCCATCAGGGAATGTGATCAATATGTGTCTGCCTGTAAGAAGATTGAAAGCTTTTCCAACTCTGTGCTCATCTCAGGTGACATAATGGGGATTTGGCTTTGGTCTTTGCTGCCACTGCATGACAGTCTGCTTCATGAACCGCAGAGGATTATTATTCCAACAGGTGTCTGAGTGTGAGCAGGCTCAGTTGTGTGAAATGGTGAATGTGTAGTGCTGTGCAGAACGCCTCTGACTGGCCCCAGCTTTAGCAGCAGAAACACAACTAAAGATATACAACCAATGAATTCCCTCCACCGAGCCCTGATCCTAACATTCAGGTGTGTTTGGGTTTAATCTGATAAAAAACAAACTACATCCACAGATCTGAGCTTAGTTCTCCCACCATTACTGCTTTTATGTTCCTTCAAAGTACCGAATGTGTGTAGAGAAGAAATGAAGGCAAAGGGAGAAGTGATGCTTTGAAGGGAAAGGGTCCTCACACCAAACTCTCTCTCTCCTTATGATTTCACTTTGCACAGATAAAATAGACACTTCTTTATTAAAAGCATTTCTGACGCATCAGCCTGAAACTTTGTCACAATACTTTAGATGTGAAGCTCTCGCCTCATTTATTTGGCTCTGATCCTGTTGTCATGGACATGAGGGGGGGGTTGCTGCACAAAGACCCTCATTGTGTGAGAAGTGAGCCAGTCAGCGTGCAGCTGTACAATACCCTCCGATGACTTTCAGCCCCAAACAGGGAAAACACTGCTCACAGACCGTCCAGCAGCCAGTTCGTTTCTGTCCATTGCATCACAGTGGAAGTTTTAGCAAGTCATGCTGATCCGACAGGTTCCCTTCCTCATGTCTAAACATGGACGAGAGGAAAAGATCAGTTATCCTTCCTGAAACGGAGCCGACACGCCCACTATGAACACAGTATTGTCAACACTGCTGAGTCATAGCTGGTCCTTACCTGCACATTGTCTCGCTGCTGGCACAGTGGTGCAGAGACATTAGTCCCGCATACGCTGTGGTGGTTAATGTGACATTTTAAAAAAACTCCTGGTTTTCTGTGTAACAGACGATGTGATGTGTGCAGAGCTAAATGAGCGTGTCTCTGCTTGCCTTCCTTCCCTCCCTGTTGTGTCTCAGGTGAGGCTGTCTTTGCCAGATGCCTGTCCTCTCTGAAGGATGAGCGAGTGGAGGCCAGCAGCAGCCTCTCGGGGCCACAGGGGGTCAAATTCAGTGGCAACAAGGCAACCTTCCTGGAAGATATTAGAAAGGTAGGGCTTTTTTTTGTTTGATGCCACGTGAGTGAAAGTTTAATTTCAAGTTTAAGTGTAATTTTTTTTTTTTAAATCCAGGCGACGTCAGCAGCTCAGTATAGCCTCTTGATATACTCTTCACCATATTCAAATGAGTAAATCAACAAAGTTACCAGCAACGTTTCCTCTTTAGATTCAGTTTGATGATAATAGACTCCAAGGACAACATAATGGTGTAAAAAATGATTCAAAGATGTTCATGATTTATCCAAATAATTTGTTGTTAAACCAGATCCTGTTCCTGCAGGGCCCGTTCTGAAAATAGTGGTCAGTACAATGGTGGTGAAAGTTAAAGTTATTAGCTTTTAAAAATAAATAAAGGGATCCTTTGTGCAAATGTATGTGATTTTCAACAAAATTCTGAGATACTTAATATAAAATCAGAGGTTTATTAAATGTTGAAACGATGTGAGATGAACATGAATCAGTATTCTTCCACATTTCAGTATTTCTGTTTTCTATCATTGATCAGTGAAGATGAAGCTTCACACATTCATATTTAATGTCATTAAGGCTGAACCGTGCAGCTTTACTTATTCATGAAAGTTCTGGCAAGAAGCTCTTCTGTCTTCACTCTGAACCCTTAAAGTAGAATTCAGTTTAAAAAAAAAAAAAAAAAGCCTGATGGAAGGATAATTACAATGTTGGGGCCAAAAGTGTGTTTGGCTTCATGTTAAGGATGATCATCCTGTGACAGAACGGCTGGACTGTTGATGCACTGAAACGTCTTCAGGAAAACATCATTAGACTGTATGAGCGGTAGTATTTCTAAATGTGGTTCATCCTCATCTGGATAGTTTTTTCCCAGGTTTTCTTCAGAAAGCTTATGCTGGTGTTTTGTCTCCGTCCAGGCTCTCTACGCCTCCAAGATCATTTCCTACGCGCAGGGCTTCATGCTGCTGCGGCAGGCGGCCAAAGAGTTCAACTGGTCGCTCAACTACGGCGGCATCGCCCTGATGTGGAGGGGCGGCTGCATCATCCGGAGGTACGTTTGCCTCGCAGGTCCTTTGTGCCACATTCAACCTGATGGTGAAAATGCAGCGAGGCCATCTGAAAGAGAGAGAAGCCCGGAGAGTTAAATTAAGAAGTTGAGTTGATTCACAAGGATTTTGGTTTGAGTTAGTGTTGGAATGCCTCTGAGTCGCTTCAGGAAGAGCATCTAGTGTAAGATGATGATCATCATCATGATGAAGGTTGAAGTGCAGGACAGCTTCAGGTCAAGGAGAACGTCTTCCTTAAACCTTGACGTGGTTCCCTGAAGGAAGTGCTGGAGAAGTTTTCCTCCACTTCCCTGTGTCTAAATGAGAATAGTGAGAATAATGCTCCTTTACCTGTAAGAGAGAAACATGAGGAAGTGGTGATTGTGACACTGGTTTGCTTTGTGTAATCTCACACACGTTGCATGAGTCACACATGACACCTCCGTTGCTCAACGTGGGGACTCGTCTCTTTGACCACAGGGCTGATTACAGTGAGACAGGATATAATCTGTGCCTGTCCATTATAGTCATATTTATATTTGCTCTCTGCTCTTCTCGCCAGCGTGTTCCTGGGTAAAATCAAGGAGGCGTTCGACCGAGACGCTGAGCTGCAGAACCTGCTGCTGGACAACTTCTTCAGTAGCGCTGTGCAGGACTGTCAGGTATGAGGAAGGACGAGGTGGACAAATCAGCACATTTCCTCTTTTCAGAAAGCAAAGAGGTGAAGCAACATTGGGAGCGGTGGGTGTAATTGTCTGCCGTCTCCGATGCTCTTTAGAGCAGGTCGCTGCTAAGGAAAGGACACAATGGAGTCAGACTGGAGTCTAAACAAACTGGCTTAAGAGACACAAAAGGAAAAGCGGCTGCATAAATGTCACATTTTACTCCGTCTGATAGCCTCACCCTGGATCCCAGTATTTTTCCACTGTCTACAAAAAAGACCAAAATGGACAAAAGTTCAGTCAAATCATCTAAAATGAAGAGGTCGTATAATTCAAAGCAAAAAAAAAAGGAGTTAATTTCAGACTCCAAACGATCTGCACTGCACTTTGCATGTTTGAAGTGTCACGTCACTAAACTCCTAACCTGTAATTTGATGCTGGACTGAGCACTTCTACAAAACTCAAATAAAATCTGTAATCTGATGAATCTAAATGGATTTTTCTTATTTGGCACATTAATACTCTTCAACAGTCTCTTACAGACACGCCCTTGTATACCGGTGGGGAGCAATTTGTGGTACAGGTTGTTGTTGTTTTTTAACTCAGTGGGACCCGTCCTTTTTTCGAGGGTCCCAAATGTTTGCCATTACTTGGGCGACCCCCCCCCCCCCCCACCATATTCTGGTGATGCTGTTTGTTTTTCTTTTTAGTGGATTCATCTTTCTCTTCATCCTGACCCATCGCCGTTTTTTTTTTCTCCTGTTGCAGACTTTGCAATCTGACCTTCAAAGTGTCTGAAATACACAAATATGTTTCAAATAAATGATACACTTCTAATGTAGACGCTTAAACTTGGTAATTTTGTGACATAAATTTATTAAAAGCAGACTGACCTACTTTTTAAAACATAAAAAAAAAAAAAGTTATGACTTAAAATGAAGATGGCTTTGCCACTGTGTACTATAAAAACATCTGTTCACAGTTTTATCGAGGCTCACTGGCGTGTGTTTTAGCAGCCTCGAAGTTAAAACATGTCAATCTAATCAGAAAGTATCTTTTGCAGAAGCCGTCACTGTGTCTTCTCCCTGGTTTTCAGGAATCGTGGCGCAGGACTGTCAGCACTGGAGTGCAGCACGGCATCCCCATGCCCTGCTTCACCACCGCTCTGTCCTTCTACGACGGCTACAGACACGAGAAGCTGCCCGCCAACCTGCTCCAGGTAAACTCGGCAGAGGAGGCTGAGCATATGGGGGGAGAGTGAGAGCAGTGTGTCGGGTTAAGAAGGTCGTGTGTGTTGTGTTGGTATCTCTGGGATTGAAGGTCCCGACTTGTTTGAAACAATCCTATTATGTTTGTATTGGAGGGGCTGAAGCAGTTTTTTTTTTTTGTTTGTTTTGTTTTTAAATGAGGATCTTCAGCTTTTCCTTCATCAGTTTCAACCTGAACATCTCGTAGACAGAACTAGATAAGAAACGCTTCAGTGGATCTTTGTCTTGTTTTCCCAGGCTCAGAGGGACTACTTTGGAGCCCACACATACGAGCTGCTGTCGAACCCCGGTCATTTCGTCCACACCAACTGGACGGGCCACGGTGGAAATGTCTCCTCTTCATCCTACAACGCTTAAAAATGATTTACATTTAAAAAAAAAAAAAAGAAGAAAAAAAAGCTACCTACATGAAAAGATGTTGTTGCAAATCATTCCACCTTTATAACCTCGACTGAACATCCTTGACCCAACAAGCTCCAGCCAGCTCATTGCCCTTCTCACAGACCTGTCGCGGCTTTATTTCTCAAGAAGTGGAACCATAGATATATGTGTTTTGTAAACGGTCTCCTGCCTGTGTGTTTTATATAGCGCAGTCACACGAGAGGGCGCAGCAGTGTAGGCTCCACCTGTACACAATGCTTTCCATCAGGCTGACGTTCACCAGTCATGTTGGGCGACGGGTTCACGGTGTTAACACTGGATTAAGGTGAACCGTTGCACTGTGCTGTATTAGGCTAAATAAAGATTCCAATCCCTTTATAATTAGCTTGTATGGTCCTTACTCTGGTGGTGCTGCAAACAGGATTGAGGTGTGTCTGTGTGTAGCTAAATAAGGAAACGAGTTAAAAAAGATGGCCGGCAGGTAAACATGTTTGTTTTTTGGGGGGGGTTTTCCCAGTGGTAAAAATATTTAAAATGTATTGTCTGCACTCACATTTGCATCCAAGTAAATTGTGCGACTAAAAACTCAACTGTTGTTGTTATGTTATGATTTCTTTCATGGTGTAACTGAGCACGATGTGCTGCAGTGTCAGTGGCTGTCCAGCAGGTGGCTCCAACACTCAGACGTGTGTGCGTAAACTCTGCCAGCGTAACAAGGAGTTTGCAGAATTGAACTTGAGCCCTTTTCCTGCAAGTCGTCTATTTTAAAATGCTTTAAAGGTAGAAATTTTCATTGAAAACAAGAAACAAAATACTGGACAACAATTTAAAATTTTGTGATTTGATATTTTTCAAAACATCCATGAACAGGTGTGGCGGTCATGACAGTTATAAAATAGTACAGATATAATCGACTGAATGCAGTGAATGGCTCTAATGGTGTTTCCATTTTTGGCTATGCTATATTTGTTTTTAAAGAAATATGTTTTGCTAGTTTGCATCTCAAATATATATATTTTTGGTGGTGGGGGGTGTGAATTATCTTTATTCATAAAGGGTTCAAAAGTCACCCCTAACTCCACCCAGCTGAGGCAGATTTCCATAATCTGTTTTTTTATTCCCGTTTTTATTTTAAAAGTAAGATTTTATCTCCATCATTGCATGTTTGAGATTTTTTTTTCAAATAATTGTTGTATTTTCACTACCCTTATTCTGCCTGGCCCCCAAAAAAAGTCGCCACCTGGATTTAACTAAGCAAATAGGCACAGGCCTCCTATTGGATAATTACTGAATGTGGGATTGTCTTTCAGCTGGCAACAAGTTATTTAACCCCAGCTGATGCCATGAGTAACTTTTAATTTCTTAAACAACCATGGCGAAAGACACATCCTGTGGTCGTGGAAAAGATGTTCGTCTTTTTAAGAAGGGTCAAATCATTGGCATGCATCAAGCAGAGAAAACATCCAAGGAGATTGCAGGAACCACTAAGATTAGGTTAAGAACTGTCCAACGCATTATTAAAAACTGGAAGGATGGTGGGGCACCATCGTCTTCCAGGAAGAAATGTGATGGGAAATAAATCCTGAATGATCGTGTTCGGCGATCACTTAAACGTTTGGCCAAATCAAATTGAAAAACAACAGTAGAACTCTGGAGTATGTTTAATAGTGAAAGCAAGAGCATTTCTAGACACACAATGTGAAGTAATTGGGATTGAACAGCTGTGTAGCCTTATGAAAGCCACTAATCAGTAAGACTAACCAGAAATAAAGGCTGCAGTTTACTAGGGAGCAGAAAGTTTGGACTCTGAAGGAAAGGAAGAAGGTCGTGTGGTTTGATGAGTCCAGATGTACCCGGTTCTAGAGTGATGGACGCATCAGGGTAAGAAGAGAGGCAGGTGAAGTGATACACCCATCATGCCTAGTGCCGACTCTACAAGCCTGTGGGGGCAGTGCTGTGATCTGGGGTTGCTGCAGTTGCTCAGGTCGAGGTTCAGCAACATAATGAGGTCAGCTGACGACCTGAATATACTGAATGACCAGGTCATTCCATCAATGGATTTATTTTTTTCCCTAATGGCGCGGGCATATTCCAAGATGACAATGCCAGGATTCATCGGGCTCAAATTGTGAAAGAGTGGTTCAGGGAGCATGAGACATCTTTTCCACACATGGATTGACCGCCACAGCGTCTGGACTTTATCCCCATTGAGAATCTTTGGGATGTGCTTTGTGCAGTGGTCAGACTCTCCCATCATCAATACAAGATGTTGGTGAAAAATGAATGGATGGAAATAAATCTTATGACGTTGCAGAGGTTTATCAAAACAATGCCACAGTGAATGCGGGCTGTAATCAACGTGACCGTTTTTGGTGGCGACTTTTTTTGGGTCCATTCAGTGTCTGTGTTTAATGAATGGAGATGGTTTGGTTCAAACAGGCACAAATAAAACTTTGAATCAGTAAACTATTTTTTGACGTCCAAACAAAAACTTAGTTCCTAAAAACCAAAGAGATACATCAATTTGATCTGTTTTAACACGACAGTAGCAGCTGCTCTCCAGCAGACTCCCCAGGAGACTCACAGCGGTGAGAACGTGACAGCTGTTATTACACCTACTGTTATTACACCTACTGTTATTACTCCTACTGTTATTACACCTACTGTTATTACTCCTGCTGTTATTACACCTGCTGTTATTACTCCTGCTGTTATTACTCCTGCTGTTATTACTCCTGCTGTTAAACAGGAAACAGCCTCACCTGAGCTGCTCTGCCTTTGGTTCTCGTCACACTGGCGTTATCTTTCGAGTTGAGTAAAGGCCCTCCTCTTTGTCTTCTCATGTAAAGCAGCCAAAAAAAAAACACACCATGCAAACACTCATGTGATCAGACCTCACTGGCTGAGCGGCCGTGGATTGTTAACGAGTCCTGACACCACTGTGAGGTCGCTGTGTGCTCGGTGAAGGCTGCACCGCTGGAAGATCCAAGCTCTGGCTCATCTGCACACAAAGCAGGCAGCAGAGACACACCCTGCAGTCTGCTGCTTCCTGGAGGACTGGGCCAACACAGCAGCTGATATTAACTAACAGATTAATACGACAGAAACGTGTGACTGCAGTGAGGATCAACATCTGCTTTCCTCTGGTGGACCTCAAACCACTCAAGTGCAGGTTTCAGGATGGTCTTCTCCTTCTCTGCCTTCCTTCAACCGTCTTTTAAAAGGGGGATCTTGAGGAGGAAGTTGTGGTGGAAATTGACATTCCCATACATCCTCAGCTTGTGGCACATAGAGAATGTTCTCATTGTCATATCTGTGTGGGGATTTCCTGATATTAACACATATCTATTTGCTCTGTTGCTCTTCTCTGTCATAAAGAGGTGTATAACATCTGGTGTACAGAACATATGTAAAGAAACCCACTGCATTATATTAATTACTCTGTTACCGGATAGATGAGAACTCCACACCCATGACATTACTCTGCACAAGAAGACCTTGGGATAAGAACAATGGCGAACAAGGATACAAAATGGTTGCATGAAGTCAAAACACTAAAAACTCTAAAGTAACAGAAGAACTGCCTATGATGGAGTCTATAAAATAAGATATTAGTGTGGTTACACAGACAAGTAACTATAAAGTGCAGCTACAACATGAGTACTTAAAATGTGTGGTAGAATTGTAACTAAACACATCTACCACAAAGATCTTTACAACAAATATGACAATGAAATAAATGACAATGACTCATCTTATTTCTCTACTTTCAGTCAGAATGCATGTATTTGATATTTAGCTCCAAGACAAAAAACTGCATTCCACTCATTTCAATTGTACCTGATTCCAAAGTGAATAAAATGACCACCTTCTGCAAAGTATAGGGACGTAAAGGTTGTTTGTAGAGGCCTTGGTGCCGAGTTCACAGTTCATATTGAGAGTGTAGAATGCACAGCCACAGAGGAGTACTATTAATACCTGACTTTTACTGCAGACTACAGTCTGACTTCTCTCTGAGGGTCATGAGAGCTGCTTCTCCAGACAGCATCGAGTTTGGCCTCAACAGATGCTGCTCCAGAGATTCTTGCTCTGATTATTTTAAGCAATCATCTGTTAAAATCATGGACCAGAGTCTTCCTCTCTAGTGATCTCCACGCCTGGAGGGAAGAACAGTAGTCACTGAGTTCGGACAGTTTTTAAACATTGGTATAGTAGTGAGCATCATCCATCTCTCTTTAGAAAATGAGTAACTTCTTTTCCTCACAATGGTTTAGCTGTTGATGCTCATGAGCCTCCAGCCGTCAGTCTCTCATCTTTAGCACCAAGTTCTCGCTCAGGGTTGTTTGTTTCACTACACTTGTCAAACACCAGAAAAATCCAGAATATTGGGACTATTTGTTATTTTAAAGCACCAAAGGATATTTTGTTGTTGTTGTTGTTTATTGTTTTTTTAAAGGATGAACTATCCTGGAGGTATTGTAGTGGATCACATAGGATTGTGTACAAAGTATAAAGTGACTTATGCAGCTTGACGTGATGATCCTCTCCATCTGTGCTTGACAACCAAGCTTGTTCTCAGCATCCCTGTGATGTTAATTAAAATGTGATTCCGAGCAGATTGATCACAGACACAATAAAAGCAGCTCTGATCCGTCTGATATGATCAGAGAAGAACAAACAACGGCAACTTCAGGCTGTAAAATCTCAAAATGTGATCTTGGACACAGATAAGTCACATCAAGCTGGTTTCATCCGCTACTGGAAGATCTTTGTGTGAAATGTGAAGGGACCTTGTTGATCATATGTAGAGCACCCTCTCAGGTGTTTGCCTGATCTGGGTTTTGTTTGCTTAAGAGTTACTATTGTGAAGTGCAGAGCCTGGGATCAGGGAGGTACACCAGTAGGAAATTGTCAGGAAAGAATCAAGCAGATCATCACCTTCTGGGAAACACAACATCTTCACAACCTGCTGCAAGAGAGAAAGTTAATCCACTCCAGTGAGAACTCATACAGTTTGTGTGGTTAACGGCTCTTGTTTTTTGGATCATTTATTCATGTGATTTTCCCTCAGAAAGTGATTGTATGCAAGCCTATGACACAAACACAGCGCCCTCTGGAGGACTGGATCAGACTAGCACAACTCTGTCAGAAGCTCATTAACACAAAAATCTAATTATACAGACTTCTTCCTACATACACGTCCATCTTATTAAAAGTCTGTTGTCGCTGCAGAGATATGAACAATCATGTACGCCTGCTAGGAATGCTCCCATAACACAGTAAATATGTTCAATCTTTTGAACATTCATTTCCCAAAAGCTCCATTAAAGTCTCTTCACAAGCAAAACATTTTATTGTGATGTGTTTTAATTCATTTAAGAACTGCTGTGAGTCTGTTCAGGATATTATAAACTAAGTGGATTCTGTATTTGATGACAAGCGATGTTACTGCGATGAACTACTGGATTACTTTGGCCATCTTCGTGTTTGCTGAAACATGTAATGAAATTGATGTGTAAATGAGTTAAAGTGGTAGAAACGCCCCGATGGTCGACGGCTCCCAGTTACTGACCAAACTACTCAACTCCGGCCCTTTCAACCTGAACATACAAGTCTAAAATAACATGCATCTAACGGTAACAATAAGTCTGACAGTGAGGGATTTCAAGTTTACTTTTTAATTTCAAGCTGGTTAATGAGTCATTGCTCATACAGGGGCTGGTCCTGTAGCTAAATGAAAGAAAGAAAGAAAGAAAAAAAAAAAAGACAGCAGCATCTACAGGCCCAAAACTTGAAGTACATCAACTAACCAGCCAGAAGGAATAATCAGAGTCAAGTGACAAATCTGAGTCTACAGCTGGAGATGAAGCTCAGGCAAACAAAAGACAAACTTATCTACATTGAGAGACGACAGATGATTAAAAACTCCAAACTTTTTTATTTTTTAAAACGCAATGCTAATAATTCAATTACACAATGTGCTGATTCTTGCTGGCATGTTCAGAAAGTCTCTTTAAAAACTCAGTCAGCTGATACAGTTCAACCACTTAACATTCAAGATAGACAAAATAAGAAGAACACGTCAAGACCCTTTTATGACCACACTGATAAACAACGGAGTCGGGAAACACTTTCATAGGTTATCAGCGAGTGTTGGGAGGTAAATGAATAAAGCATCAAATGAGAACAAATTGAGAGAGGACGACAAGCGATCTGCTTCCAGGCGGCAGATGTGACTTTGGTCCGAATTGTGACATCGGTAGGTGTGAGGAGATACCTCCGCTAATTAGGTGGGTCCGCTCTAATATTGGGTTTGGGATGGTCCGAGGTTTCTTGCTAGTGAGGTGGAGAAGATCCTTTTCTGGATTAAGGCAGTCGTGCAGCAATCCCATTGTGGTTTGCGGCGGCACCCCCAACAAAGTCTTCGTCTTCCTGCTTTACTGACTCCCACCTGGATTCAGGCGAAAACCTGGCCTTTCCATGTCCGAGGACCCTATACATGTGAATTAAAGTGTTGGCATTTGAATTACTGCGGGGTCAAAAATAAGTCACTGTCAACAGGGTATCATACCTAGTCAAAGTCAAATTTTATTTCAGACTTCCCTTTTGAGTCACAAAACATAGAAAATGCATTCGTATCCACTTCAAACAAACTTTCAAATGGGAGCTGGTCAACCATTCACCACATCCGCCTCTGAGCCCACTCGCAAACTTCCAACACGCTTTCAGTGTTTTTCCCCCACACAGACTCCACGAACACAAAGTCACATTTTCACACAGAGAGAGGGCGGTGACAAGGAGGGGGGAAATAAGCACACAAGCAAACAGCATTCACATCAAATCAGACAGCAAGAGAAAGCTACAAAAGGATACAATTACTCATAGCA
Source organism: Lipophrys pholis (assembly GCF_963383615.2). NCBI lineage: Eukaryota > Metazoa > Chordata > Actinopteri > Blenniiformes > Blenniidae > Lipophrys > Lipophrys pholis. Next base: position 18,163,472 of record NC_137630.1, read on the forward strand.
CTTAACATTTTCCGTGATTATTATTAGCGTTAATGTTTTTTTTTTTTTTTTTAAAGAATTAAAGTTGGCAGAAAGCGATGACAGAAAGCGGAGACCTTAGGGATCTCCAGATGCAATAAATGTCCTTGTGATGACCACTGGGAACACACTCGTACGTGCTTCTTCCTCTCACACTCGCACAAAAGCCACAGGTTTTCCCCAACTCTTGCAGGCATTTGTCTCTTTACGAAAAGAAAAACAAAACAAACAAAAAAAACCCTCTTGCACAGACAGTCCTCCTCACACGTGCTTTCTTTCATTTTGCTCTCCCGCTCGCTCACTCACTCGGTCCAACACAAATCCCACTCATCGATCTCGAAAAGCGACAAAAGAGCAGACAAAGATTTGTACATCCCAAAAAAAAAAAGGGGAGAGGAAAAAAAGACAACACCCACCGTCTAACACAGTATATGCAGAGTGAAGCTGTGTTCTTGATGACAATGCATTTACACATGGGAGGAGGGGAACTGATACTGAGATCTGTCGAACATTGCAGCCAATGAGGCGCTTCCTCCCGGGAAATTGGGAAACAGTTGGTGAACTGCAGAAGAGACTTTCATGAAGGCGATTCCAAAAGATATCAAACAAAAACAAACAAGATACAATCAAATGCATACATATAGCTATACTTGTATTAAAGCCCGCTTAACAAAGGGCCGAGGGGAGGAGGGGGCTCTCGAGATGCTCGTGCATGGATATAAATACGTTATCTTGCATGCACAGCCATCTTTGTGAAGCATTTTCTTAAAAACAAAAGCTAAGTGTGGCATTTCCACTAGCAAACTAATCTCTTCACCCACTCAATGCATGACTACAGAATCAGTCACACTCAAGTATAAATCTTTTTAACAAAATAAAAGGCAGTGTTTTTTTTTTTTTTTGTGGTTCAAATAATAACAAACTTAAGATATAAGCTTCTCCACCCTGAAGGTATACTTACCAGATTAGACTAATAGCAACTGAAAAGATCATTTTGGAGCCATCTACATTCCCCAACTAGAAGACTTGGACTCCATAGAGGTGCCGAAGCCGGAGCTGAAGCCGCTGTTGGAGGCCGTGTTAGTGCCTGCGGCCCAGCCCAGGCTGGCCGAGCTGGGGCTGCTGTAACTGGTGCTAGCTGAGCTATAGGTCTGGTCTCGGGTGGTCGTGGCTGTGCCTGCCGCTGTGGTTAGACCCTGCTGGTTAGCAAGCATGCCCATCATTCCCCAACCGCTCTGCAGCGCCGCCTGAGCGGCGGCCACCATTGCCGGATTAAGGCCGAGAGCCCCAAAGTTAACTCCTCCACTACTGCTGCCCAGCCCCCCACGACTACTGCCATAACCCTGACTGAACCCACCGGCACCAAACCGCCCTCGATCCATCATTTGCCTACTATTATTGTGTTTGGGCTCAGCGTTGGAGATGTGCACGCTGACACCCTTGACGATCAGGTCTTCTCCACACAGGGCCTGGGCAACCTGAGGAAGAAGGGTGAGATGGAGATTACCTCCACAGTACCGGCAGACACCAAACTTGATGTTTTAATTCATGTAATACTTGGTGTGTTGTGGGAGAGACTAAAGCAGAATCATAAATGTGTGGATAATAGTCTGAGCCTGACAGTGCGAGTACAGATTTCAATTCCCAAAGAGAACTTGTGGTTAGTGCTGTAACAGAGCCCCAATCTCATCTGCCTTTTGTTTGATTTACACAGAAACATGTGACTGCAGCATGGAGCAGCGAGTGATTGTTCCCTCTACAGAGACCCAACTCACATGCAACAGGTAACTGATCTGTGTGTAGGAGGCCTAGCTGTGGCAGTTCACCCATTTCTAGATACTGTCTCACCTGTTACTACCTCTGATTTCAGCACAGAAGTGTGACTGAGGCGTCACAACGGCACACAAACAAGCTGCCACATGAAAATGGTGCGAAATGCTACAAATCCACGTGAAGCTTCCAACTCTACCAGCTTCTATCACTGCTTTCAATGTGATGTTTACTCCCAATAGCCTGCTGGCCTAAGTTTGTGGCCAGGCAGCAGCATTCTGGCTCCACCACAATCCAACATCAACCCTAATGTGATGTCGCCCTTACCGTATAGACCTTTCCATTTGAAATGATATGTTTTAGAATTCTTTCACATTACACCGTGTGTTCACATTATTTGTGACTCTCACCTGGTCGTCGGCAAATGTGACAAATGCAAACGCCCGGAAAGGTTTAGGGATGAAGACATCTGTGACTTCACCATACTGCATGAAGTACTGCCTCAGGTCATCAGTCGTCATGTCCTCTGTGCAGCGGCCAACAAATATCTTACGGCTCCGCAGGGGCTCATCTGGAGACGCCTGTGAAGACAAAGAAGCACCATCAAGTTTAAAATGATCCACATCAATGTTTCTGCTTCTTGAAGGATTACAAATAACTAAGATTGGTCTTTGCTATTCTTAAGGTGTACTAAGCCTTACAAAGTAATCTCAGATAAAAGGTGTTCAACAGGGTACAGAGTTTACCTTTGAGTTGGGGAGTTTGCAGTCACACCATCGCCCATCGATCATGTGTCTCTGAGCGACGACTTTAGCTTGAGTTTCGTATTCGGTGAAGCGCACAAACCCAAAGCCTTTCGAGTTGCCGGTCTTTGCATCTCTCTTGACCTGAGGCGAGTGAGCGACATCGCTGATAAGCGTGCAGCATATTCTTATTAAAGTCTAAGCTTATCAAAAGACAGACGAGACGTTAGTACCTGCACCATGATCACCTCCCCGAAGGTACTGAAATAATCTTTCAGGTCTTGCTCTGTTGTCTTCCAAGGCAAACCGAGGACAATGAGATCCGACGTCTTCTGAAAGCCCCTCTTAATTTTCACAGCGGAGGCAGCATCAATTTCTTCCATCTTCCTTTTGTTATCTGTGAAGAAAAAACAAAAACCACCACGTCAGTAACACTCCATCACACCTGCCTTACAATGTAAAGCCTGTGGATTGATGATATGTCAGTGGAGACGGCGACACACAGCATATACGCAACACGTGGTCCAGCGACAGCTTTGAATTATCTGGGTTAACTGTACAAAGTACAACTAAACACTAATTACTACATCAATTGTTTTGAATACAAGGTCAAATACTATGAATGTGGATCTATGCATTTTATTTGCTTGATAATCAGCCCCATGTAGAGATAAAGAGCCTCACCCAAACTGAACAGAATGAAGAAACCCACAGTAGCTGCAGCTGAGGACTTTGTAACTGTGGCCACGGTTTAGTCTTACACAGTGCAACTTAAACAGTGTTCAATGATACTAAACCCCGCCCCCCAAAAATAACTAACATTTATATCAGTGGTCAGATTGTTTTTCCACCACTGAAGTCATATTACAGACCTTTTGATGGGCTTCACTCCGTGACTTTACAGTCACAGCCGTTACCGCTCCTGCTCCTTAAGGAAAAAGTCTCCAGTTATAATCCGAAGCCTCAAAAATGAGACTTCAGGGGGTGGTTGGTGACTCTAAATTGCTCAGAAATTGAGTGCATGTTTGTCCTGTGATGGTCTGGATCTGTCCAGGGTGACTGCCAGAGCATCTTAACTGTTTAAAGTGATACAAAAGTTAGATGAATCCTTTATTGAAGCCAATAATAACAAATACATAACGACAAATTAGTGCAAATCTTTTTGCCTGTTTGCTATTGATTAATTTTTTTTAATTTACTTACTGCTAGTTTTTGCAGTATAGTGTATTTAGTTGTGACCATGTTTGCATTGTTAGTGTGGTTGAAGTGATTTATTACTCATCTGTGTGTATTTTCCATCTTACCTCCATAGTCTGATGGGATTTTTTTGGGGGGGCTGGGTGCTTAAAGCTGCCATATAAACGAACTGGTGAGAAACAATGGAAACTTGCCTGCTGGACAAACACTGGCTCATTTTCTCTCCTGCTTTTGATCAATAGGCTCAGTCCTGACGAACGCATTGTTAAATTAGATGAGTGAGGTGCTCACAGACCGATGGCTCACCTTTGGGGTAGTTGACGACATAGACCAGGTTCCCCCAGTCGTTCTCCGGTGCATGCAGGACCCCCTCGACCAGCCGGACCCCCCTCATGCACTGGGACTCCGGGTTTCTGTAGCGCAGCCCGCAAGCCCCTGGAAACTGAGCCGCCACAGACGACAGCAGCACCGTCCCGTCGTCCTCCGAGGGGATCTCCATGGGCTCCTCATTTTCGTCCTCAGCTACCCGAATGTACAGCTCGGACATAGTATCCAGGATGGCCGATTGCTGATCCAGCTTGATGAATTAGTGTTACAACACCGAGACAAACACAATCACTCTCACACGCGCGCGCCGTCGATCCGAGCTAAAGTTCGCTCCTGCTCAACCCGGGGGAAGCGAATGCTGCTCGAAGCTGGTCAAACGCGGAGTATTGTACGAATCACACGCTTCACAACTCGCTTCACAACTCAATATCTGGCGGCCATGAGAGCTGGACGTTTTCTTTACCGCGAACGACGCGCGTAAACAAGTTAGCACGCTAGCTACTAGCCAGCTAGCTAATGAGCTAGCAAAATCGAGACGGCTGTAAAATGAATGAGCGTCCAGCTGCGCGCGGAGTTCACCCGCAACAAACACCCCCGTGCGGTCTGCGAGCGACGGGCCGAGAAACCTGCCCAAACACAGACGCCAGCGACCGAGTTTAATCTGCGAAAATTAGACTCCAGATCGCGAGAGCGGACTGAACATACCTCCGGCTGCACGCGGCTAACCTCTGTCACCTCGAGCCAGCTAACAAAATGGCTGCTGCGCGAGGGCCGCTCACCTTGTAAAGACGACGTCATCCAGCTGGGAGGGAGAGTTAATTCCTCAAAAAAATATAATCTTCAGCTTTCAAATAATTAAATACTTTATCACGGGGTGTCAGACACATCTCAGTTCAGGGGCCACCTTCAGACAAATTTCATCTTGAGTCGGTAAATTCTTTCTTTGTTGTGGCGTTGAAAATATCAATCCTCCACAAAACCAATTACTACCGTAAATTATTATATAACGTCAACATAAAGCCAATTTTAATGAAACCCTCTGGTGTAAATAAAATGATAAATGATAAATGGATTCACTTATATAGCGCCTTTTCGCTGACAACAACCCCAAAGCGCTTTACATTGCTCATCACATTCACCCATTCACACACTCATTCACACACCACTCATTCACACACCATCCATCCATCCATTTTCTCCCGCTTATCTGTTTCCAGGTCAAGGGGGTGGCAGTCTGAGCACTGTCACCCAGATCACATTGCACCGATTAAGAACCTTTCCTGCAGGTGGTGAGCCCACAGGAAGCATTCACACACCATTTAAAATAAAAAATGGATTTGAGGCTCGATCACTGATATCTCAGCATGTCAGTGTTGTGTTGTATCCGCTATTCTGAAGAAATGTATTTTATAGTACATCAATATTTTTTTTAGAACCTTTTACAATATGCTTGATGGTTTGGAGGGCCCGATTGGAGCCTCTTGTCTTGTGGGCCGGTTTTGGCCCATGGCCCATATGTTAGACACACCAATAAATTATAATATGAAATTTAGTAATATAATGCTATTTACACACAAATCAGAATTCACAGGGAGCTTTGCATGATTGGTTTTTAACCTTACAGTCACGTGAATACAATGATATCAATGTGATAAATTATGGGTTGATTGTACAAATCACAAGAAATACATATAATTGATTAGATCAGAAGTCTGCAAACTTTATGAACAAAAGGTTGATTTTCCACCGAATAAAGTTTGACTGGATCAGTAAAATATGTTCAGCTTTAAAATTAAAGACAACTGCTGACATTGGGTTATTATTTAACAGTTTTACCCATTTGAGCTGTTTTCATTCTTTCAGAACTTTCACAATGACCTTTTGTTGTTTAGTGACATTTTAGGATGTGACACATATTTTAGTTAAAAACGTTTATTCACACTTAATTTTCTAAAACATAAAGGAGCTACTACAGACTATGGGCTGCAGTTGATAGTTGAATCTTTTTTAATCTAGCCTCCTGACAGCTTTAATGCAATTGTCAAGCATTTATAACAAACACAACACTCCAATGCAAAAAAAAAAAGTCTCCCTGAAAAGGAACTTATCTAAACATAAGGGCAGATTCTTGGGGTCTCTCTGTCTCCTATAATCTGTTCATGAATAAGTTAGAATTAGTTTATCTGAACCGTACTGCTGTAGCTCTCTTGCTGAATGTAGAAGACTTTGATAGTTACTGATGGGAGAGAAAATTATAATTTGTTGGGTGTTTGCTCTGGTTTATATCCTTTAGTTTGAGTAAACCTCATCCAGAGACTAAAACTGGAGAAAAGACAAACGATTCTAACAGGACAGTCTCAGACCTCACGTCTTTCTGAGCCAGCTGCTTCTGCTTTTTGACAATTTTCACTTTATATTTGCATTTATAATTTCTTACCTCTGTACTGTTTCTTAGTTGTAATAAATATGTCATTTTTTTCTTTGGAAAACAATTGTTTGTTAGGCTGTAGAGAGTTAGACATTCCTGCTCAGAGTGGTTATCACTACATCTGGAAAATAATTTTATGATATGAAAGTAATTTATCTGGAAATAACTCAGCTGCCTCTTTATGGTTTGATTTCAGGAAGTCTATGTATTGGTGCCCCCCTTTATAATTTCATAAAATCGAATTACTCTACATTGTCCGTGTGTTTTGTTTGTCTGCATTAATGTACAGTCTACATATAATGTTTAGATGTTTATGCTTGTGAATATTAATTTATCAATACTTTCTGAGGCCCTTTGAATTGCATACACACGTCTGAAACTTTTCCTAGGAATAACAGCCGATCGATTCGTACTGAAAATCCTGAAAGATGGAGAGTAACTTTTTTGATGGAGTTATGGATCTGACAAGTAAATGATTCGACAGTGAGTAGCATAATGTATAATCTCAACAAGTTGAGATTTTTTAATCCTCTAATTGTCCCTCTGTAGGAAAACGGTAAATTGGAGAGTAACAATACGCTTGAGCAGTTAAAGGAAGCTGATTGTGAAAAACGTTCACACGTTGTAGAGAGAGGGATCCTTCTTTGTGACTTTTCTGTCGCTTCCCTTTCATGTGGCAGAGTAAACACACCTGTTGTCTGTAAACCTCCTCACTACAGCGACACCTCCCTTCACCCACACGTACTGTAGGTCTGTCCCCTGAAGCGTTCATCACTTCACCATGGAGCCGATCAGACTTTGGTTTCTCTTTAGTTTGTGAGTAGCACAACTTCAGGAACGTAACTTTTGATTCCTCACGACCCAACAATTGATTTCAGTTCTGTCTTCCTTTCTACAGTGTTCTGCAGTGTTTCATCAAAAGTTCTGCGTTTTCCATTCATGAAGGAGAAAGTGACCCTCCTACAGGAAGATTAACAGGTATGTCTTCATCCTCGATTCACCCACTTTTCTTCAGTGATTGCACCCATTGAAAAAAAACAACACACATTTGATTTCCTTTTTTAGTAGAATGGGATGTGTCGTGTTTTTCTGAATATATGGAGCTGTGGATCCATGACGCAACTATTGAAGGGTTTAGTAACTGGCTGTCTGAGGCTTTGCAGATCCAAGGTAATTTATTATGATAAGATATACAATGCTGGAATGTCTACATTGTTTTGAGAGTGTATTCGTTTCTTTCCATTACCAGTCGACTTGGCATGTTTGGATTGCCCTAATCTGCAGCTTTCCACCTGTGGATTCTCACTGTACAAAGACACTGATGAGAACTTTATCTTTCGAGTCAGTTACACTGGTTGTCTCGTCCAGCAACAGGTACATACATTTTTTTAAGAAATATCCAACGCAGCCTATCGCTCATGTTTGACTACTTGAGGATGACAGTACATGTGTGATGTGTTGACTGTGCAGCGTGGCTTCAATGTGCTCACACTGAATCTGGTGAGGAGGATGAATCGCTCTGCAGGCAGTGATCACAGTGTTGTCATGAGGTGCCCTGTGTTTTCTGTTGAACTGAACACAGAGAAGATCCAATGTGACCCCGAGTTCATTCAGGTACATGATCCTTAGTTTCATTCATGGTAAATTTCCATTTCTGTTAGTTTTGTTTTATTACCGGATTTCTGTTCATCTTCAGGTGACCAGACACGTTCCTGATGGAAACTGGGATGATCAGGTAACAATTACATTTTGAACTCAAAATTCAGATTGATTCATCGATAGATACAACATTTACACCTGTGTGAAAGCATCGGGGGTCTGCAACCCACATCGCCAGCCCCCTGAAGTGTTCACAAAACTCATTGAAGCTCATCGTTGGGTTTTTCCTCTGTAAATAGCACCTATTACAGTATTACATTTGGTGCTATATAAATATAGTCGAATTGAATTGAACTGAAGATAAACATTCCCAAAAAGGTAAAATGACTGAAAATGGCTAAAATAGCTAGAAATGGCTGAAACCACAAGGAAAACTAAAAATGGAAAATATACCAAATCAGCTAAAAATAGCTGAAATGTCTAAAATAGTCTTAAATAGTAAAAAACAAAAAAAACTAAACTAAAATGACTGAAATTCACAAAACAGCTTAAACAACCGGAAAAAGCTAAAGTGCTTATGAAACTTGACAACATAAGATACAGTTTCCGTATATATAGGTGAAGCTTTACACCTTTTCAAACCGTACTGTCATCATTTTAAATGTTAAGCATGTTTTATGGCTCCAAATGAATTCATTCAGTAAAAAGTTGGAAAATATCTCTCTTTTGGCCATAAAGGTTTCATTTGCTATTGAGGAGGCCCCAGGCGGGAGTTCAAATGGTTTGATGAAAACAAGTAAGTGTGTAGGAGCTTGTTTTACAGTTAAAAATGCTTGTTTTAACTCCACAGACACAATGGTCTCTCTCTCTGAGCGACCACCTGGTCGTAGCGTTGGAGGATGCCAGTTTAATCCGGATGGACGTGGACATAACAGAAGCAGACATCACAGTTCAAGGCAGGAGGAGGGACGTCCTAAATCCTGTTGGAGTGAGAGGCTGCACGCAGCATCCTGCCATCTAGTGGCTGCTTGTCATATTACAACTGAAAGACACTCAGGCTTTTTCTTTAGCCTTTTTGTTTCTCACAGATAAAGGAAGACGAAGGGGAGTTTTTGGCCTTGAAGCTTGTCAGGGGCCAGTATGCATACAGTATGGAAGCGATGTGTCCAAAAGGTGCGTAACAACGAGGGTATCACCGCTGGGAGTCCGTTTCCTCTGTCACATCTTCAAGTAGCAATAATGCCTGATTGTGAGCTCACGCTTACTCACAAATGGAAAATTTGGAGGTTTTACTGGCATGTCATATATGATCATTGACAGGGTTGATTTGAAATAAACTATGAAATAAACAGTAATTTCTTTTACTGGAGCATTTTCTATGGAAATGACAATACTTCATGATCCAATCGTGTTAAATCATAGTGATAAAAAGGGGGTGATCAGTTCAATGCTCTAACATAACTGTCATAATGCCATCAGCAATACTGGAGTTTCTTGAAGCTCATCACTTGTCCCTTTTGCGATAAATGAAAACAGTTGGAGAGCTGCTGTCATTTGGTCATGCTCCCTGAGGTGCTTTTTTAAATTTGACAATTGTCCTCTCTCAGAGTGCCCAAAATGTATTCACAGTGCCTAAAGAAACATTAACTTATCTTTATAACATCAATATAGTACATGTAGGTGGTTCATCTCAGCTGTTTTGATACTGCTTCTTCCTGAAATCATTTGTTTATGTTTCCATTTCTTTCAAGTACAGGTGTTATACCAGGTTCTGTATTACCCCTAAAACATTGCATCCCCACTTCAAGACTGCCTGCAGTTAAAAATATCAGACTTTAGACAGGAATAAAAATGAACAGATCAGAAGGACAGCTGATGTTGAGCAATCTACCAATGGAGAGGCCAGGTAGAGAATGTTTGAACATGAGCTGAGGAAAGATATTGGCCATTGATCAAAGGATGTTTGAGATGTAGGAAGCAGCCGGGGAGAGGAGGAAGACCAGACAAGGATGTAGTTAAGGACGACTTGGAGATAGTTAGTGTAGCCAGCAAACTAACTTCACTACTTTCAAGATAATAGACTAGTATCAGTATTCAAGTACACATTTTCTGTAAGTTGTACTGTTACAAGGCCGTGGTGGGCTTCAAGATAAAGAAGTGAACCTGGGATGTGAGGTTTGTATCCAGGCAGGTGATCACTCCATGATGCTCGCCCGTTGACCCTCACCAGTTCCCAGGGAGCCCACCATGGCAGCAAACTGCTCCTGCATCCTATGAACAGGATGGACCACCAATGGCAATTTAACAAACATTGCTCAAAAATGAAAATACTTTCCACCACGACACTTTGTACCTCTTGTGCACGTTTCAGTGATGAATTCCAATGAAGACAAAGCTGTGCTGCACATTTTCAAAAGAAACATGGGCTTGACTAAACGAGGAAGTTCTTCCAACGAATCTCTGACAGTCACTGATGTTTTGGTGAACCAGACCGAAACCTTCGCCGTGCACGAGACCAGTGATTTTGTCACTCTGACTCTTCCTACCGCGCGTATCCTCCGGTTCAAGGTTAGCGAACACCACACAGTTTAAAACCATAGAAAAAGTAACAGTAGTGACACTCATTGGTTGTTTTGACTTTTTATTTGTCAATGAAAGTAAATAAGTTGTGTGCTTCTTTGTTCATGAGGACTGTGTTAGAGAGTAAACTGTCTCAGGCGGGTTTGTTTTACAGCCCTGCACAGACAGCAAACAGCTCGCGCAGCCGTTCTACAGGCTGGATGTTGTGCTCACCTTCAAAGAGACAAATCACAAAATGCACTGGACCATGGAGAACACGCTGCCATGCAGAGGTGAGCCTGCTACTGATGAACACCGTAAAAACTTAAGAGGTGATTAATTATGGGATGTTATTCTGACCACTTGCCATTCCACAGTGTTAAAGGTAGTCCCGCCGGGCACTTTTTGTTTGTTGCTCCGTCAATCACCCAATGTTTCAAGTTTAGCACCTCTCCGACGGCTCAAAGTGAGACTGGAGATGTAAAGGACAACAATAAATAACAAGAAGCCAATGAAAGACAAAACAAAATGCCGTCTGATTGTTTTAATGGTTTTGTTCTTCTGGACAAGCGTCTCTTACAATTTTCATTTTATCAATGCAATTTCAAACATTTGCATATTTAACTTCAATGTATTTATTGTTTATCAGTGGTAGTTTTGTAATCACTCTCATGGAGAACAAATAACTCTTTTAATTACCTTTTTAGAGTTTAACAATGCTATTAAGAGCCCTCATTCAATTACAGTTTTCATAGTTTCAAAAATATTGACAATATTAACATTTGGGCAGCATATCAAACATTTTTTTTTTTAAATAACTAGTCTATCCCCAAAAAGTTTGGACAACGTTTAAAATATAAGTAAAAAAACTGGATTCCAGGATGCAATGACACTTCTTATATACTTCTTCATATACATCTGTTTATTACTTAAATTTATTTAAAGTAGAATGTAGACAACATGTGTTAAAAGACATTTTACCATGTTTATTTTAAATGTCATAGCTGTAATACATCTCTAACAAACTGGTACAGTTTCAGTATGATCAATACAGCCGGAGGAGCATTTTGCAACTACTTCAGTCATCAATGTGACTGGGTGTAAAAAAAAAGAAGAGCATTTTAGAGGGTTTGAGTGTCTCAGAGGGACAAAAATCCTTGACTCAATTCACAAGATGTTTACAGACTGTTGTTATGAAAAGATGGGATCCTTCAGAACTTCAACCAACATCTTAGAAACGTGCTGCTGCCATCATCATAAATACCAGCATTTGTTTTATTAATTGGTTTCCTTCTAATATCTGATATACTGTCTACAGTTTATTTACATATACTTTCTCAATGTCTGTAGAAGTGAATTTTATTTTATTTTTTCTTACTAGTTAAAAGTTTGACATCATTACACTCAGATGTTCTACTTTTAATACATTGATATAGTCAGAAAAGTATGAAAAACATCAGGTTTCTAAAATGATGACGTGAAAGATGAATTTGTTCATATTTCTATCATTTCTAAAGTATTGTTTGAGTCGTCCATGTCTTCACTCTGGAGGTTTGAAGTTTCACGTCCCACTTGCGTAAGTTGTGTATGGAGTTGGGGGCCGTTTGAAAAACTCGCTGCGACATAACAAATCATGTGTGTGTAGGTACACGTCTTAACCTCAGATTAAAGGCGAGCACATAAACCCTCCTCCATTAACAGACTAATATGAAAACAGCCTTCTGCTGTCAAACTCTGCTCATACATCATTCAGCACCGTGAGGGGCAAAGAGAGAGACGTAACAATGAGCAAGACTCGTTTCTGAGAAGAGGGGGACTTAACACATTAACTTTACTTTTTTGAGAGTTATGGAGAAGAAGAATACTTTTGTATTTTGTATCAGGGCTCTTGAATATCAAACATTTTGCTTTTGTGGATTAATCTCATCTCAACTCATTCATTATAATCACACCTCCACAGCAGGACGCGCTAACACGTCGTCCCACATCACAACATCTGGTCCAAACACTGCAGGCCTGTCCAGGCTCAGCTCTCGACGTGAGGAAACCACTACAGAAGAGCCACTGTCGGATCCTGCAGAGAAGAAGAATGAGAGTGATCCATTGAAAAACAACAGTGCAGAGTGCAGTTCCCCTCTCACACAGGCAGAGGGCAGCAGTTTGAACATGGTTGAGATGTCAGAGAGTGAAAAGGGAACTGTGTCCTCGAGGTCTGAATATGACACCATGAATTCAGTCAATGCAACCGAAGGCAGTTTTTTAGATTTGCTACATGCAGATAGAAACACATCAATGGAAACAGATTCCATGGAGTCTAAACCCGCAGAGGAAACACCCGAGGTGTTTCTCACATCAGTGGTTCTACCGGAGCAAGAGTACAGAGAATTCAACAACACCAATGGAAATAAAGACCGGCACAAGATCGTCAGAACAAAATGGATTTGGTAGAATTAGACATTTTATAAATGCCAGAATCACTAGGGAGTGGACTGTTGAAATAAAGAAGCCTTTTAAAAGAAAATACTCTTCAGATCGCAGATGTCAAATTCTTCAAGATCACCAATAAAATCTGAATCAACCCATCAACTGAAGACTTTTACCTTCAATTGTTGATCAGAATTTTCTTTTTCTCTGTGTTTTTTCCCAGAGTGCAACTGTAATGCCAAAGAACTTAAGACGTTTTCAAAAATGTAAATAAAATCAAGATACAATGAGTTCCACCTCCTTTAAGCCTTGTTTCGTTCATTTTAGAAGATCAGATTTTAAAAATGAAACGCTTTTAACCATTTTATGAAAAATAGTTAATGATTTGGTATTTGGCGACAGCAAAACTTAAAAAAATTGTAGCACTAATAAAAACACTCATCTCCAAACCAGAAACACACATCTGTATAGCCTGTCATTCCAAACGGGACATTTCTCTAATAAAAAGAAGTCCTACAGATGTAAAAAGCAGGCAACACATAGCACTGTGCAAACTTTAGGCCAATCTCTCTGCTCTGACAAATCTTCAAAATTCTTGAAAAGCTCTTTCATGACAGATTATGGAATTTCATAGATAAATAAAAATTACTCAATGACAGCCACTATGTATTGAGAACAAATTAGTCAATAGGACTTTACTGAACTTAGTGAATAAATCACCAACTCCATGGACAGTTAGAAAAAAGGCTATTCATACTGTACATTCAAAGATCACTGCATCTAAATATAACAAAGAAAAAATATCATGATATTTCAAAACTGCAAAGAAAATGAAGATGCTGAAGTAGATGGTGCGTTAATACTTCATAGACAGAATTTGCTGGAAACTTCACATCAATCACAAGCAGATCCAATCGTTCAGAAGCATTTCAGTCCTGTAAATAGTAAACACTTCCTGAACCATAAACCACTCCATATTCTTTGTAACTCATTACTGTCGTATTTGATTTGCTGTGCAGAGGTCTGGAGTAACACATACAAAAGCTCTTTACAACAATTGTGCAGTATACAATAGATTGACATGGGTGAATATTTTCCATGACAATGTCAATATCAATTAATTTTAATTAATAATTATAGTGTTTTTTTGCTCTTTTTTGATATATTGTACAGGTTCAAATATGAGTAAAAAATAGGTGGAGTTTGTAGTGTAGAAGATGGATGGATGGATGGATGGATGGATGGATGGATGGATGGATGGATGGATGGATGGATGGATGGATGGCTGGATGGATAGGTTAAATGGTAACACAACGGTAGTAACGCCTAACTCTGACCCGATTAAAATAAACATGTCTGGAAATTGTTGACCAATCTCAGGAAAATGCCAATCTCAACGCAATATCATAAAGAGTATAGATATGATGAGGATTATGATACTTGAATTATTCAGACGATCTGTGGAAAACTGTGTCCACAAGAGAGAAGGCTGTAGAAGACCAGTGTTTAATGAATACTTAGGCCTTCAGGCAACATGGCAAACAGTTGTGATTCTGTACAATAATCCACCGCATCGGCTCGGGAACATAAACCAAAACCATCGTCTGTGAACACAAATGAGAATCTGTATGATTCAAAGAAGCCAAATGTGAGTACAACGCAATAAATCCCACCATCCTCTCTTCATCAGCGCTCATTTATAAGGGCCGCAGGTCAAGTAGGACAAGGGAGATCAGTTAAATCAAAGATTTTAATATGAAAAACCTAGTTCCTGCTTTACAGACTGAAGAGGAGAAGAACCATCAAACTTGTTATGAGTGGACAGTTCAAAAGCAGCATCTGGTGGAGTATCAGGTGACATTATTGCTGTGGTGAGGGCAGCTTACACACCTGGAAAGAGACTAATAATCCAGTTTGTCTTTGCTCTAGTGCATAAAGCGATGACAATGATCACAAACAATACTTTAATAATGGCCAACAATGGAATACCGGCCCATAATGTAATCATTTTGTAATGTTTGAGTGTAATAAAGATCATAACATAATATCTTGTCAATACTGTAACATCATGTTTGAGTCATTAATGAAATTACATTTAGCAAATAAATTATTACATGATTATAGTAGAATGAAAAAAATAATATAAAAATGTGATAACTTCAGTCAATAATGTGATAAATATATCTCTTTCTTGTAAATATTTGTTTGCAAGCTTTGTGCAGTTTTTTTCATCCAGAAATAGATATAGTTGTCAAAGATTATTACATTGTTGTTAGTCACGAGGATGAAAACATCCACATTTGATGAATGTTTTTAAAAACCTCCAAAAACAGAACAAAAAAAACCATGTAAACTTACAAGTTCTCTGAAAAATATTAGTGTAATCATGTCTCTTGGTGCAAAATGCATGAATATTAGAAAACATATCCCACGTGTGCAGAGTGTATTTTCTCCAAGTATTTTGGTGAATGGCTTAACTTTGTGCTGCCATTTTCAGTGAGTGATTCAGAAACAGTAGCTACTTTTATCAATATTTAGTTAATATTTTCTTTCTCATGTTTACAATTTGCAATAAATGATGTTTGCGATGTCTGTTTAGTGACGTCTAAACCAAGCTACTGCTGAACCTCATACTGCACACCCTTTACAGTAATTAAGACCATTTGGTGAATCATAAATATACATTTATGCAACGAAGACTCAGGATTGTTGAGCAGCTGGAATCCTACGTCAGACAAAATGACAACTTTTCTCTCTAAAAAATTCCAGTCCTTCAAAACTCCTCACTCCTTAAACCTTTGGAGGGTGTGGTTACATTGAGAGTGGATGTCACACAATGATAACTGTGGCCCTGTCCCAACTTTATTGAGATGTTGTCGCTGCCATCAAATGAACATGACCTAATTTCATATTTTCAATATCGATGTTATACTGTGAATGGAGGTGGCAAGAAACAAAGTCTTACTACATTGTCAATGCACTTATGAAGTTGTTCTCCTATTTAAAAGTTTGATATAAGAATCATTGTGCTTTAAATGATGTCAGCCAAGTTACTACTTGGTTTTTTTAAATTGACAAAATAATTTCGTTCATGACTTCAAAACTTTATTGCTAATGATGAAAGTGGCGGGTGACAAACAGTAGTTCAATAATAATATTCTTATTTATATTGCACGCGTGCACATGTGCATACATGTCTGTACGTTTAATCACCAGCACACCAAGAATAGGTTGAAAATACCTATAAACAGTTACTGTTTTTTAATGAAGCTTAAACATTTTTTTTTTTTACATTTGGACTTGAATACTTTGCATGTTTTACTTTAACCTAATGCAAGAAGGCGATTTGAGTTTACTTGTAGAAAAGCCTTTTTTTCACCCAGGCATGTGGACTTAAAAAAAACTATTTGAGTGCATTTCGAAAATGTGTCTGTCTGCAGTCCTGCAAGGTGATGCAGTCGTCAGTGAGGATTGGTTATACAAGAAGAAATACAGGCAGAGCTCTGCCAGCCGGAGCCGGAGGATGGACGCTATCCAGACGTAGAAACGGCGGGCGTTAAATAAACATGTCTCTAACTGGGCAGCACAACAAGCCTGATGGAGAGAAGACCCTGCAGTTGTTTCAGCTGGTGCCACTTTAAAGAGAAGCTGTGAGGGCCTCAAGCTGAGAATACGCTGTGATGATTAGTTTAATAAACTTTTATATTTTATTTTATTTATTTGTTTAAGTCCAAGGTGGGTGGGGTTAAATCCGTACAGGCCAGCAGGGACACAGACAATCACTCACTCATATTTGAGTAATTTAGGGTCCCACATTCACCTTTAATGTACGTTTATGGACGATGAGAGGAAACATCAGTTTGCACAGAGGAAACATGTAAACCTCCGCCTAACTGCACCACTGTGTGACACTTAAAGGAAAAAACAAACAAAAACAAAACAATCCAAAAGATGATATACCAAATGTTAAATATATTTCCCTGCAGTATACTAAACTAACAGGAGAGGGCACTATTGAATATGTTTTCAGAAAGCTGTCTGGACGAACCAGCCTGTCTCCAGTTCAGCCTTTTCAAGATTAACCACTTCAGTTTTACAAATACAGTATATTTCTATGTGCCTATACACAATCCTTCTTCGTAATTTTTCCATTATTTTAGTCAATAATGGTCCTTTTTTAATCAAATAATTAGCAAAGAGAGGATTCAAATTCATTGTAATTTCCAATATAGTTAATTAATTGTTTGAAATATTACAAGCTTGACTTTTATTGCTATTCAATCACAGATACAATCCTACATATGTTTTCAACACTGACAAAGGATGTTTTTTTTTCCCCCACAGTTTTATTTTTTCCACCTTTGTTATTGTGACCTCTTGGCATGCACCAAAGCGTCTGTAAATGATAACAGTGCAGTGTTACGCAGTTACATGCATCATATACAATGGGCTGTGGGGCAGAAAATCTAAACTTCCTTCTGCCTTTGGTTCCCATCTGCTCAGTGAACTTATGAGCAGGAAATGGAATAAGTGGTGCAAAAAAGCACGCCAGCATCCCCGTTCTTTCATGTGGCCTGTCCCGGCCATTACCCTATCTGTATCCACTGTTAACTGTCTTCACAAAGTTGAAAATCCCTTTCATGTTCCACTGTTCCTTTTTTGTTTTAATTTCAGTCTGAGCATATGGTTTGCACATCTGGGAGATGCTTAGCATGGTGGCACCCAGCCCCCAACCCACACACGCACACACACACACACACACACACACACACACACACACACACACACACACACACACACACACACACACACACACACACACACACACACACACACACACACACACACACACACACACACACACACACACACACACACACACACACAGCCCCTGTGAAGTGATCCATATATGGTCTTCATTGTTATTGCTCATAATCACTCATCATTATTATTATAAACAAGTTGTGGCTGGATTGGTCGCGATGCATTTGTGGGCAAAAGATGTTTGATTATAGGAACTTTCATCAATTCAAACAAACAAATGACCTCAGACTTTTCCTCATTTGTTACAGGACTACTGGATTCAACACCTGTGACTAATCATAGCCTCCTCACATGACCAGTTGTGCGCGGGTGTCCACTGTTTTTTTTTTTTTTTTTAGCAAATAAGAAACATGCTAAGTTCCTGTAGTGACTCAACTTCTCTCGTTAAACTTTTCTGCTAAAACATACATATGATTTGCAATTTGTCTTGCTACTGTTGAGACTTTTCAGATTCGTCCAACAAAAAGGCTGACAGACTGCGCAGCTCGTGCCATTGTGACCACAAACACAAAATAGGATCAGATCAGGAAATTTGATATGTGTATCTCATCTTATCTCATCCGAGAATAACCACATTTAATCATATTTGATACACAGGAAGTCCCGGTAACTGAGTGGCGATTTATAAAATGGCGAAATTGAGTCCAAATATTCAGTTGTGCAGGAGTTTGAGTCATTAAACGCCACTAGAGCATCCCCTGCTCTCCAGCTTCCAACTCCCAGGCAGACGGGGAGTGACTCGGGGAGGAAGAGGGGGGGAGGAAGGCTTCGTGTGGCTTTGAGTGGTTTGCTGGGCCTCTTCATCTCGCTCGGCGGGTAATTACAGAATCATGGGTCAACCACGCATGTAACCACAGTTACGTTGCACAGTAGCAGATGTGCTCATGACATTATCCAGTGCCAGAGCAAAAAGGTAAATAAAAACAGATGCAGCTGGTTGCTACGGACCTTTGCCAAACTTGCGTATACCCCTAATTGTTCCCATGTGGGCCTGCTGAGCTGGAGTAGTTAAAGGGGTGGGGATGCCCTGTTTGAGAAATGCCCGTGTTTCTCAACGGGAGAAATTTATGAATGGGACTAAGAGCGTCTGATGGTGGTTTTAGTGGATTGTGTTTATATTGTGTTAATGTGTGTGTGTGGCTTTCAATAGTCTCACCAGCAGAAGGGCAGTTTGGCTCATTCCCTCATAATTCTCCAGCTTTCTGAAGAGCGAGCCTCATTCTCTACTGTGCAGGCCTTTAAAGTGAGCATCCTATGCATGGGCCTTGGTGTTTTCTCTCTCACACAAAGCGTAGACGTGTGTGCGTGACACTGTACAATGTCAGGGAGGTCCCTGGTTGGACGTGAGCCAGGTGCACTGCAGGCCAGATAAAAAACTGAGGAACAGGCTCGATTTCAGCGATATCCTGTCTTTCTATCCTGCGTCTGACTCCTGCACACAACCGGCTGAGATCTCCGTTGGCATGTGATTGCATGTATGAGCATATTTACAGTGTATTTGTTCCAGCAGGTGTGCAGCAACATATAAGGTTCCAGTCGGGCCTTGAAATTCCTGAATTTGGAGCCTGATTTGATGATTTTGATGATCGCCTCGATTTTTCCTGCATCTTCCGTGTTACTTCTCCTGAGCTGGAATGCGATCTATCCTCTTTTCACCACAGACACACACCCACACACACATACATGTCTTATGCTATGAAGCTGCCTGCCAACTGTGTGTACCTCCTCTCCCTCTCTCATTAACCGCAACTGTCAGATCCTCCAGATGAGGAGCAATTAAACCAGATAATAAACACTCGCCATCAATTCCTGTTTGTTGATGTTGTTGTTGTTGTTGTTGATGTCGAGCTGGGGGCTCCTCTCCTGCCACCTCAGTGCTAACTAGTACTTGAGTAACACACGAGGGCAGCAAGGGAAGAGTCCTTCATAACACTGAAAAGGCCTCTACCTGCTGCATGTATGGCAACACCAGGCTGATAATAAAAAAGACACTGTGAATGTTAACAATTAGATCCTAATCAGACACAGCTCACAGAGGCTGCTCTTTTATCCCTCGGCTTCACAGAAAAAGCAAACAAAGCCCCGCAAACTGTCAAGATAAAACACTACTTGGGATTGGTCGTGTCTTAGGGCTTCTTAAAGGGCAGTAATCTTGGTGCGCGTTGCTTCCTGAGAAGACGTGCTGTAAAGACTCCCGTGTTTGCTCTTGTATAGCAGTGATAAGGCCGCTCTTCATCACGCCTCGCTTCTGACGAGGCTCGTCTCCCCTGACGATGAGAAGATGAGGAAGAGTTGGAGGGGACAGAGGACAGCCGAAGGGTTTTTTTTTCTTTCCTACTCTCATCCAGTCATGATAGAAAAAGGCCAGAGATAATTCAAATAAAAGACAAAAAGTGGAACCTGAAATGTTTCTGTTATTTTGAGGAACATAATAAAATTACAGAGTTCCTTTTTCAAGTAAAATATGATTTGTAGCATTTATGACCCTGGATTTAAACCGAGTTTTGTTCTAACAAGATGAACTCCTGTTGACCTTAAGCATAAAGCAGAGGGGCATGTCCACTCATCATTGTTTCAGCCTGTGAAAAAAATAGTGCCTTGGATGGTTTTCCACTTAAATTTGAAAGCAGGACAAAGCCTTCTTAGGAATTTAAAGACAATACCCTTTCTTCCAAAGGCTATAAAAACATGTATACAGCTGTACAAGGAGTTTCCTGATCCAAAAGCAAAATACAGTGTCAGATATTCCTATTACCAATCAGGATGCTGTGGGCCTGGAAAATAATGCACAAGATGAAACTGTCGCCTGTTCAAAAAAAGCAGAAAAAAAAAAAAAAAGATCCAATTTCCCTTTCTCTGTGGAAAAATAGACGTGGCCTCTTGTTTTGAAACCATATTTCCCTCAAAAACACTCTGAAAACTAAACAAAATTGACAGTGTTGGATTTATTGTCATGTGCTCTTTTGTCTTCGGCGGCCACTGTTTGCGTCTTTGCCATGGAAACCGTGGGGTTATTTATCTTTACAGCCCTTTTACAATAACGTCCCTTTCCTGACCAAACAACAGAGGAAATATCAGGTCAAGCCTCTTCCTCCCTCTAATGATCAGGTCAATTCAGCCCCAGCATTTCAGACGGCTTGTGCACATTCACATGTGTGTCTGCACACATCCCAGCTATTGACAAGAAATGTGTCATATGTGATTAAGATTTCCGTCCTCTCAGTGTGCGTCTGTTTTTTTTTTTAAAAACAATTTTTGTTCTTTACTGTCAAAAGGAAAAGGGAGGTGATCGGTTTCTATTTATGCTCTCTGTGAATCTCAGAGCTCAGACAGTCAGTTCATGCAGAGACACTAGATGGAGACAGAGAAAACCAACTCCCAGACTGCATTTCAGTCCATTTTCAGATTATAGTGAAACAAAGCACACTTTGCAAAGACAAATCTGAATGTGTTGTTGCACCTTTTGTCCCCCCCCCGCCCCCCCCCCCCGCCCCCCCACACCTACACCTTCCTTAAACTTGTGAAATGCGAGTGGAAGGATGAATTTGAAACTCTGTCAGGTTAACTCAATGCCTTTCTTGCGCAGAAATTTGGAAAACATAATAAATTCCACTTCCTCTGTGTGCTGTGTTTTTCCTCTTCACGCGATAAATCTAATAATCTACTTTTCCGCGATAAAATGCGCTCTGTGCACTCATCTGCGAGCATCTTGCAAATCCTTGTGACTTGTGTATACTCCAGTATACTTTAGCTGTCGGGTGCTGTCCCCTCTCTTAGCATGGGAGAGACGAGCAATTACTCCTTTTAAGGAGCTGTTCTCATGAAAGTTGCCCAGAGTATGTGCAGACTACTTTTCTCAATCCACACAAACGGCACAAATAATAGAGGAAAGTGACAATTTGGATGAGGAGGAAAAGGCATAAAAGCATGAGATGCGTAGAAAGTGCATGTCACAATTAAATTACTTAATGGGTGAAAGTCCCACGATAGATCACATGTAATTTACATCAAGAGTCACCTTAATAAAGACTTTGTAAAACTTACATTGAAATTCAATTAGAGTGTTGAATGCATAACCAAAGCCGTGAAAAATGAACTCATCGGGGGTCCCTTTTCATTACTGCCCTGAGGCAAAAGAGACCATTAATTTAATACATTCCATGTTTTTTCACATGAGCATTTTTAAGTTAGTGCACATTTCCATCCTAATGTATCTAATACAAAGAGAGAGCCTGCCAAAGACTGCATTATACAAGCAGCAAAGAACCACCCCCACCCTCTCTCCAGTTGTTACCTTGAGTAGTCTGACCACTTTCAATCAGTCAAGCTTGAAAAACGACCTGGTCCTAAAAAAAATAATAAAAAAAACAAAACAACAAAAGAGGAAATTATGATATTGTTTTATTGAGTCATAGTGTGGTGAATGTTCCCGTGTCGCAGCTGCCGTTGGCACGGAGGTGTGCACGGCATTTGCGAGTTTGACTGCAAACAGTTAAACAGCAAGTCTTAATTAAGATATTACTGTTTTATCTTAGAACAGCGGATCTGTACTCTTCAGTCAACCACAAAGCCAAAACAAAACAGGGACCCCTTCAGAAGTTCCACCCTTAAGAGGAGAGCTAATTAAAAGACTATTTCATTAACTGTTCCAGCTTGGTAAATATAAGTTTACCAGGGGTCAATAGACTTTACAACACATAATGATTTGGAATATAATTACTGTGTAAAGGGAGCCATGAAAAATCCCTTCAAAATACGGCAAAGTTGTTTGTCAGTGTCAAGCTGACCCGTCGTGTCAGTCTTGGTGAACAGGGTTCAGGGGCCAGGCCACGTTAGCTGCTGACAACTTGATGCACCAACAGTTTACCAGCCTCCTTTGCACCTCTATACACTACACATGACTGCCATTCGGCGTGCAGCTGAGGAGGCACGACGCACTATATGCTCTCATACTTTTATTCTCTCTCATTGCAAATAAGTCATCTAATTACCAGCCAGGTAAAAAAAGAAAAAAACACGGAACTCCAGAGTGAGTTTACCGAAACAAACAATTTAAAAAAAAAAAAAAAGGATCTTCTCAATGGGGAAATATAAAACACTTTCAAATAATTCTGAAAAGTTGTGCTTGCGCACGGTCTTTGTCATTTTACAACTCACTTTGCATTGGACACCCTGCAGTGAATCTTTTTCCTCCCATTGTTTTTGCGCGTCTGTTCACACAACCTGCTAATGAAGCCGGCTCATGTCTCATATAGTTAACCATTTCTTTAATGAGTGAATGGGATTGTTGCATGCAAAAGGCTGTAAACACATTTATTTTCGGCTGAAGATGAGAGTGACACTGGAGCCAATCTGGGCGAGTCCTCGTGAAGCAAGAGGGGGGAAAAAAAACATGTATTATTCATTGAAAAACTGTGAATGTTAGTGCTTCTTTTCCTTGTTTCAGCACGCATTTTTCCATTTGTCTTGTGATGCTAAATTTTTAACGTTTTCCCCACATCGCATTGATGTTGCATATAATTAGTGACTTTACAGCAAAATCACATCTGACACCAGCGTGTTCACAAATTAGAATACTTCAGATACGGGGGATTCAGCTGGGAGAGTGGGTCTGGGAGAAATATGAGAGTTGCCTAAATATTATATGGGCTGCCCCAGAAAAGTGACAAAATCATTTGAATTAACAGAAAAGATGCAAAGGCTAATTGAAAACTCCTGGTTTATTTATATATGTTTAGAAAGCTCATCATGTTTGCAGGAGCAGGATGCGCCCTCCACAAACACGACACCGTATCCTATGCAGAAAAAGAGCAGGAAACACTGAAGTGCATATTTGATTTATTTATTTTCGCCCAGACGGATACTCAGAG
Source organism: Lipophrys pholis (assembly GCF_963383615.2). Taxonomy (NCBI): domain Eukaryota; kingdom Metazoa; phylum Chordata; class Actinopteri; order Blenniiformes; family Blenniidae; genus Lipophrys; species Lipophrys pholis. The sequence continues at coordinate 18,187,231 of NC_137630.1, forward strand.
CTTTATACAGATTTTGCCATTTGGAGGTTGAAATAATGGATGGGGCGCTCATCCATTTTTAATTCCTCCATGTTGTGTGAAGGGTAAACATGCTGTTTGAGATGTCTTTTCTCTGCTGAACTGTGTTTTCTCATTATGAGACTGTGTATAGGGAGTAAAATCCAGTCACGAAAGTGCTTAAAGTGTATTGCAAGAAGTCATTGAGGTTGCCTTTCCAATAATACTTATTCCCAAAAGTCACCCATGTCTCCAGAAGCATACCAAAAAAAAAAAAAAAGGCCTCCATAGGTTCTCCCTGTCACAACATATATATGTGTATAAATTCAATAATGATTTTGATTTTTCCTTTGATTAATTTGTAGTGTTTAGTGATCTAAAGACAGGGATCTTTGTTGACAGACCATCCACCCATGGGAAGTTATTCTGCTAGTAATACAGTGCAACAGTTCTCAGTTTGGACCCAGACACCAGCCCCCAGATCCGCTGATAATTTGGAATCATTTTTAATAAGTCGTAATTACACAGAGGGTCTGATTGTGCTCCGCAGCCCTTGAAAATGAAATATGTTACATTGGGGCCTGATGGTAAAGGATATTGCTTGCCGTTCATACATAATTGAGAGATCTTGAATGTCAAACCAGTGGGAGAAAATGCAACAGAAGCAACAGTACACCTCACCACAAAACTACACAGCGTCGTCTCTACTCTGAGCCAGCCAGCAGAGAGGAACATGTGTTATGTGGTGTACCAAAGTGCCCGAAGGAGGTGTACATAGACAGGTTTTGTATTCAAGAGTGCCTTGCCAAACTGCTGCTCTTTAAATACTGCGTTTCTCCTCATGGATCGCAAAAGTGTCTCAAACTCTGTCCAGATCAAGCATTTCCCCCCCTCCCTAAAGAATAAACTGTAATTATAATCACGTTAAAAAGAATTCAGTGCAATTATATATGAGTGGAAAACTTTATTTCTAAATTGCGAGGGAGTATGTTCCTTCCTGTCTGCAGGTCTGTGATGGAGGCTGCAGGACTGGCAGGAAGGAGAGTGAGAGAGAGAGAGAGAGAGAGAGAGAGAGAGAGAGAGAGAGAGAGAGAGAGAGAGAGAGAGAGAGAGAGAGAGAGTTGTCTGTGAGCAGATAACCTGACTTTGTTAGTAAATGAAATACACAAGAGCTCAGGATGGAAGCTTTTTATTTCCTCCTCCTCTTCATAGATAAATGACTTGCTGTCTCCTGAGCAAAGAGCCATCTTTATATTTTTGACGTTTTCGTGTTTAATGTGTTGTATATTTTATACGTCCCATCTTTACGTGCTGCCTTTCTGCATTTTCTTTTAAAGCTCAAATACAGTTATTGATGCCCTGCCTGGAGTACATTATGCATTATTTGTTAGTAAGTACCGTTTTTGCATATTGACGGTAACAAGAAAATGCATGTATGGAAATTCTAATATAAATTGACTTATATATATAGGCTCAGACTGTGCTCACTAAGCTCTTCTGCAAATAATATATAGTTCTTTATGCTGCTAATCTTCAGGAGTCGTGTTTAAGACTGTCGGCTGCGAGGATAGAGAGAGAGAGAGAGATAGAGAGAGAGAAAAAACTCCTGGACCTTTAGCTTTTAAAGACTTCTATCTTATATTACAGGAATGACAGATTGTGCCTCTTTCTAAGGCTTTTATGCTTTGTTTCAAGGGGCCCAGGAGGGGGGGGGGGGGGGGGGGGGGGGGGGGGGGGGGGGGGGGGGGGGGGGGGGGAAGAGGGATGCACAAGGAGACGAAGGGTGATATTGATAAGGATGGAAGGTGCAGAGGAGTGTACTCCAGTGTAATGCAGCTTTATGATGCCCTTTTTCATTTAGCATGAATGGTTTTTATGATTCCATTTCTTGGGTGAACAGGGATGAAAGAGGACTGAGGGGTTGAAACAGACAGAGGACACATCAGGACCACTGAAGAACACTTTACTGTCTCTCATTTACACACAAACACACACGAAACCTCTTTGCCTCACAATATCTCAAGTCGTCTTCCAACGCAGACTGTGGAAAAGTGACATTCAGGCAAAAAAGAAAAGGAGGAAAAAAAAAAAACATGAATGAATTTAGCTGTGAAATAAATTTGTTTCCGTCTAAGCTGCTCCTCCTTGTGAAGCTCTGCTGCTAATAAGCTGCTACAGCTGTCTTCTTCCCTTATTAACAATTTGCACATTTTTTGGTGAAGCTAAACAGTTATTACCTTATTATCCCGTTTTTTTTCTGTCAGGGATCTTTAGAATGTGGTGGGGAAAAAAAATCAATTATTGTCAAAGCATCCCATTTAACACACGCAGAGCTTTCACTCACAATCTTTGATGCTTTTTGTCACCCTGAGGGAGCGTCTTTTTACATTGCATTTTTCCTACAAATGTATTTCTGCTATATTCCTGTTTAAAATTAAAGTAACAACCACAAGAGGACTCAGAGAATTAATGTTTTCAGCCCCCTCTGTTACAGATTAGGAGCCTTTTCTGCCACAGATAGAAATGACACAAAATGGTCTTTAGAGAGGAGAGAATAAAAGACTCATATAATAAAAGAACAAAAAGAAACGTTCATTATTGAACCTCATTACTCAAAATACATGAAACACAAGAGTAGAATACACTTAATTTTGTGAGTTTTTTCTACTACAATATTTACAGTTTCTGAAAACTTTTCTTTCTGTTTGGTTTAAATTACTATTATATTTATTATAAAATAAATAGCAAACTACATCAGTGCTTTTTATTTTGACCGGTTTTGAATCAATGCATCTTTAATGAATAATTATCATGCATGGATAGTGGAAAGGGGGATCACATAGTTTTCAAATGCTTCCACTAAAACTATTCTGTTTTGTTGTGTTTTTCCAGTGTGTTCTGTTTGGCGAGTTAGTTTGTGTTTTGTCAACATAAACACGCCAGTTTACATGAGTTTAGAAAATAAGAAGACAAATAATTCAGTATTTAACTTTGACAAATATTGAATAGAGTTGCCATAAAATGTATTACTGTATAATTAATTGCAAACTTAAATAAACTGCACTGAATTAGTCAATGGTCTCCACATCTAATACTTAAGACCTGAAAACTTTTCAGTTCAGATCACAGCTGGTTATATTTTTCTGTAACTTGATGATTGTTTTAAATGAGTCCGCAGCGGAAAGAACACTGAACTGTAAATGACTTAGAAAATGTAAAACTCCAGTGAGGTGCAAGTAAAAACCGTAAGTGAGCATGAGTGACTATTGTTGCTCTCAAAATATGACGTATCCAGGGAAATCTGAGAAAACCTTTGAAAACAATAACTGTATATTTCCTTATAGCTTCTTGATCTGTGGCATTTTGGCCTGAAGTGTCCAGTGGTTGACGGGACGAGTCTTAGTGGAGTTTGGCTTTGGTAAAGTCTGGTAGTTGGAGTGTTTGAAGCATGTAAAAATGACTTAAATTCTCATTATGTTTTTACACGACTGGTGCAGTCTGCATTGGTGCTTTCTAGTTGTTAATAATCTGTGTCAGCTTTGTTGTTTTTGCAATGTAAAGCACACTTATTTCTATAAAGAAAACATTTCTATGAAGTCATTATAGTCTATAAACCTTTTGCATGCTGCTCCAGTTGTCAGACTTTTCTCATTTCGTAAACACACACTGGTTTATACAGTATCTCCCTTGTTTTGTTGTTTTTAAGATCCTACTTGAAATTTGAAAGTAATATTTTTTCTCACTATTTCAAAGTGATTACACAGCCAGTAGTTTTTTTTTTTTTTTTCTCTGTTGGTATTGAGTGGTGAGCAAACTTGCACAATATTGAATCGGAAGCAGATCAGATAACGGTGCACTAACTGATGCACCGCCACATCTCAGTACACGTCACCCTGAGTTTAAACAGAACCACCGGTACGTCTGAACAGGAAAACAAGGAAATTGCAAATAATGTAGACGTCCTGAGGATCTGATAAACCCACATAAATTCTTTACCTCTGGATATGAGTGGACTTCACCGTTGAAACAGAGACCTGAGCCGGTTTGTAAAACGTATTAAAGGAATGCTTTGGATGGATGACTTCCTTGGTCCTTACTTACTCATCTCCGCTCTGTGATCCCAATACCGATACTCACATTTAAAGCATCCACTTCCCAGGAGCAGGGCGTCATTTTTCTGTCTCTCAATGGGGTTTTGTGGTTTTATCCTCTGGGTCTAAGGCACATAAAGGCTTTATAAGGGTGCTTACAGACAGACTCGAGCAGAATCAGGGTTTTTGAATCTGTTTAAATGATTTTAAAGGCGGGGCTGAAGGCTATGATTCTCTGATTTATTGCTTCCCCCTCTTAGTTCAGATTGATGTTTTGCTTTTCCATGCCTTCCTGCTTTTATGGCATCATCTTGTGTCCAGAGATGTGGCTCCTCCAATAAAGAGCCTTTTAACTTTGCTCACATTTCTATAAAAAAAACAAAAGAAAATAATAACACACCGTTTTGATAACTTATGAAGATTCATTTAATTTGAACACTATTGTGTGCATGAAGCATGTGATATGAATGGAAAAAATGTTGCAATTCTTCTGTTCCTAGCAACACAAGACAATCTAAAAACAACCTACGCGGATGTTTTATTACTTGCAGTACATTTATAATTCTCCTTGAGGCTTTCAGCAAGGGACAGCCAATCACATGTTATTTTATGCTGCTGTATTAAGACTCATGCAACAAGAAAATCCTCTGAACCGCAGCGTCCTCATGTCATAAGTGTCACATTGTGCTGTTGTCTAAACAAAGACATGGCCTGGAAACAAGAAGGAGTTAGGGGGACAGGTTAGGCACAACGAGAGACATCCATTTTAATTAAATGTTACACAGTCCCACTCCGAGGCCTTAATACAAGTAGGCTTACTGCAAAGATCTCATTTAGGACAAACAAGATGACTGCATCTTTCTCTAACTATCACCCACAGCCGGGGAGCGCGCTGTGATACAGGGCTGTAAAATGACTGATGTTTGTAAAAAGCGACATTTCTGCCTAGTAAGCACTTCTACAGGGACGCTCCTGAGTTTTTATGTGCGGGTTCATAAACTCCCAGACTAATGCACCCTGACACTCTGTTTTGATATCATTACAGCATTATACTCATCCTTTTTTGAGTGAAAAAAAGCAAGTACTTAGAAAGTCGAAATTCATAAATAAATTTATGTCAAGCTGCACTTAATATTGATTTTGTTAGTGTACAGATTCAATAATAAGGTACCGAGGACATGAATATTTAAATATAATCTTCATTTCTGCATCTCCTAATGGCCTTTTCTCCTCTACACTCAATTTAAACACAATTTAGAAAGTATAATGTATTGAAAATGACTGGAATTCAGCAATAAATCACTGCTGGGATACTGTGGGCCTTTTATAAGATAGTCCAATATTAGGTCCCACAGGGATTACTACAATTAGATTTCTGTTTTTTTTTAAACTTAGCAATTATCATTCCAGCTATTGTCTCACTTGAAACTGTTGTCTCCTCTTTCCCAATTTCCATGCAGAAACGGAGGAAAGCCTTAAATGGCCCTGCAGGTTAACCGGAGACGTCAAAGGTCAAATGACAGCTGGAGACGTACGACAACGGTCCAGTACACAGGATGCAAACGGAGGCTGCCATGTTACTTTGTTTTCACTGTTTGCTGGAAACTCAGCGACCTGCATAAAGTCAGTTATTGTTACCAGTTAATGGATAAAAGTAAAAGAAGAAGAGTGATGCGTCGGTCAAGGCAGCAGTCCAAGCTAGCGTAAATGAATGAACAAAACCCTCTAATAGGCATGTGGAGCCACAGCGTGCGATCCATATGATGGCTATCAATAATTCATTCTTGGCTTTGGCCTTTTGGGAGACATTAAGGTAATATGAAGAGCAGTCAGGCCAAATGGTTTGCAAATCCTTTTTAAGCAGGATACATGGTATCATTTACGTGATTTCTGCACAACTAGCAACTTTATAGTGAGTCTAACTGTTTTAGATAAGTACAATCAAAGACACTTGTGTTTCACTTTATTTGAGGGATTAGAAGTGGGATGGCGATATCAAAACAAGTCAGTCCGATAAACGGTGCTTACTTCTTTGTTTTTTTTACATCAATACTGATTGCTGGAGAAAATAAACTAATAAATACATACAAGTTAAGCCGACAACACATTTAAAATGCAAATAAATATTAGTGTTTTAAACTGCTAAACTGAGATTTATAATAATATTAAAACAACTGACACTCATATGGACTTCACGCTCCACAATGACAACTGCTAATAGTTTGTTTTTGGAACTTTTTCTGTCAATATCCTCAGCCCGGTCCATGTGGTTCTGGTTCTCCGGTCCCACGTTGTTGTTTTTGCTTGTCCTGAAAAAAGAGCCGCTTCAGCAATAATTTTTGGCTTTTCAGAGACTTTTTGATTTGTCCCCACATTTGGGAAGCCATATGGATGTCATTTGTTTTGGAGGAACAGACTTCCATTCACGTACAAACGTGTCAACTGATCTCATTTGAGAACGTTGACTGAAGTTTAGTGGTCCTTAATCATTGGTGGAGAAGAAATTTTTCTGAAAATGTTTGAATAAGAGTGTTGTAATGTCCAGACCCCCCCCCCCCCCCCCACCCCCCACCCCCCCCGCCCCCTCATGTGGAAGGAATGTATTTTCAGTATGAACCTAAGCAGTTTAACTCCTCGGCTCAGTGATTAGTTCACACACACCATATTATGTAAAGGTGGCCCGGCAGTGGCAGCTAATGGCCTCCCTGTCTCTATAAGTTATGGATGTAGCCTTTTGTGCTGCAGGGTCGCACATAAAGGCCCCTCTTTTTAATTCACAGTCACCCATGGTCAGGCTAAATGGCTGACAATGGAATTGGAGGCCCATGTTTATACCAGTACACATACATGCTTTGTTGCAAAAATGGCTATTGATATGACAGCAACGCTCCAGCAGCCTGTTTTTGTGACGTTTCTATGAGATGAAATCTTCCCCAATGTGGTATCTACTTGCATATGTATCCCCAATGCCTTCTACAGAGATTCTATGATAAAATAGGACAACACTTTGTGGAAAATATGTTACAATATATGCAAAAAAGAGCACACGTAAGGGTGCGCACAGTGATGTACTGCTCCCTCGTAAGAAGGTGTCAGTTAAAGTACTTCTCGCAACAGTATTTAAGCTTGCATTTCTCCGTTATTTATGTTTTCATTTGCAGTCACCTCTCGAAAATTAAAGGCAGGGCATTAAATTTTATGATCGCTTCTGTAAATTATAGGCAGATTTAAAAGATATCTACTGTAAACATACAGATTGTACTGGTTGCCGAAAGAAAAGGCTGCATTCTCTTTATAGTTTTCACGCACAAAAGCAAGCTAATAAAGTCGCAGAATCTTGGCAGTTCCACATAAACGTGCCACACAGTGTGGTACGACACGAACACCTGGCAGCCGGTGTTAGTAATCTCTCTAAGTCAAGCTTCATAATATAAAAGCTTGGCCTCGCAGCCTTTCATGTTAATTGTGTCGGTGACTTAAAAGAAACCGTGATTACAAAATGTTGCCGAATCCAGTTCGGCGTGTTTCCACGCAGGACATCACTTTTACCACTTCTTGAGTAGATTATTAAAAATTGATCAGTCTTTGTAATAGAATAATTTCTGTCTGTTTTCATATTTTAATCCTGTTTTAAGGAAAACATGATGCATTAATCAAATATGACAGAACATACTCTTAATGTAATCATGCAGGGGAATATGAATTGCAAATGCCTCGCCGCCTCCCTCCTCCACCCCAAATGTACTTCCATTAATGTTACAAAATAAAATAATCATGACCGCTTTAAATAGAAATCAACTACATGGAATGCGACAGAATATTTTAGAATTGGGTTTGTATGAAATGGCGAAATGCAGAGGCTTTACATCAAAAGCCAGTGTCGTAATGCTGTGAACAAGCGCCGGTGCCTTGGGACTCAAGCTCGAGACAAATGCAAGGCGACGCACGCCTCGCCAGGCCCCATTTCCTCACTGATCGAGAGGGAACACAAGTTTTCTGTGTCAAGAACAAAGATTCTTCTTAGCTGAGATGATTCCTGACTAATGGTACATCATCACTTCCTAGACCGTCCTTGTTGACTGGATTGACAGGGTGAGTGTGCTGCAGAGATTCACAGTTTCCTTGCATACAGACAACTTCAAAAAAAAAAAAAAAAAAGCATTATAAAAAAAATAGACAGGAAACACAGAAGGGAAGAAGAATAAAAAAGGCGCCAACAACTTAAAACAACACAGTGGTGCCCATAAGCTCCAGAGAACTGGAAATTAGTGCACTCATGACATCCTGCAATTAATGTAATACATTATGAACGTCTAGGCGCCACTGTTCATCTGCACATGGATCGCATTTATGGACCGAAATATCTCATCACCATTTAGAAGTTTTCCTTAAAGAGACTGGGACTGAGCATTCCAGAGACATTCGCTTGAAATGGAGAGGCACCTTTCAAAACAAGTCAATATTCAGCACAGAAGAAAGAGGTCCTAATTAGATTCATTTGCCTCTTGGATCAATGTTTTCCTAGGGATGTGAGTTATAAAGTCAGAGTGGAGCATAAATAATCAAAAACAAATAAAGATGTGTGTTTGGAGAAATATGGCTGATGGTGCTCATAAAATCTCAGCCCGGCATGCAAAAGCAGAATGAATATTTAAAGATGGGAAGGAAAGAAAATAGCTCAGGTAGGAAAAAAAAAGGCAGTTTCTAAAAAGGTCTGACCTTGGCCAGCAGAGTGGAGGAATTCTTTAGAGGGTACCTTGGCCATACTTAGTGAAAAGTAGATAATTTGTTAATGTCACGCACTTGTTGGAAATGGCAGATAAATGGATTTCAGCCATTATTTTCCAGCCTAAGTGAAGTGAAGGAGGAAACGTTGCGGAGAGGACAAACCCAGTTATGACTGATAAGTGTCTAAAAGCTAATGAAGGCTGGCTAGGCCAAGGTCAATGGCTGCTAGTGAGATGCTATGTGCTGCTCCGTTGTCCTGCCGCTTAAATATAGAGGAAATATACATTGAGCTTTTAACACCTTGAAACATAGGAGAGACTGGTATATGAAATATGGGCATGTAATGGCTTTTTAATGACGGCCTCCCAGCCCACTATTCTGGCCTGAGATTGGAAATCGGAGGTGAACCTTGATATCACTGCGCTAAGTGCTTGTAATGCACCGTAACTTCTGGCCATCCTGTTGAGTGAGACAGTTCAGGCCAGGAGATAAATGCCCCTGTACTGGACAGGGCCTCTGCTGGCAGGAGGACAGTGCACTCTCCATGATCCCGGCCCGAGTTACTTCTCAAGTTCACAACAGTGACAGTAAGCAGTGATTTGTGGATTTACAGTTCACAAGATGTCCACAGCCCAAAAAAAAAAAGCTTCCAAAATTAGCAGTGCTTTTCTTGAGCATCTCGGTCGCCAGACATGTAATTTAGTTTGTCTTCACGCCGGTAATTACATATGAAAGGCTGTTGTGATAGTTTTTGCATGTAGGATATTATAAACATGTGTCCTGTGCCCTCGAGTTCAAACATATTGTCGACCTAAAAATCACCACAGCTATCCTTAAAAGTTAATAGGGTCACATGTGTAAAAACCTGGACTTTACCAAAGCCTTTGTTTAATATGGAAGCAGTTTATAAGTGGGAAAAATATGTACACAATATCAGATATTCTACAGCAGTGGCAGCCATAACAAATATTGTTCTAAATGCTGCATAGTGGTTTGTGATCTCGCCTCATGGCAAGAAGATCCTCATTTTGAGTGTGGTTTGATGCTTTTTGTGGCGTTTGCATGTTTGTTTCAATCAAAATCCATTTTATTGTTAAAGCACAAATTACAACAAAGCCCTTTTTTTGCACAGAAAGCCCAACAATCTCACGTGAGCAAGCGTAGGCTAAAGTGAAGAGTCTTCTGGTGGGGGTCAGAGGAATGTAAGACAGAAAAGGACCGGACAGACACGGAGAGCAACAAACAAACTAGTGGACAACAGAGAAGCGAGCTAATCCGCTTGCTGCAGGCTTGAAGAGGGTGAGAGACACAGGTCAGAGATCCTCTTCTGCACGTGCACAAGTTGGTTAAGTTAACGTGTCGTTCTAAATTGCTGTGAATGTTTATGGGAGTCTTATTGCTTTTGCCTTGTGGTGGTCTGTACAGGGTGGAACCTGCCTAAGGCCATAATTAGCTGGGATCAGCTCCAACCCCCCCGGCGACCCTGAATTAGATAAAGTAATACAGAAAATGGGGTGGATAGCTTATTTTTATTGGCCGTACAGTGGATGCTAAACATGAAATTAAATTAGAGCAAAAAAAAAAAAATAAGTATATTTTCAAGGAAAAACGGGACTTTAATTTTATCACTTCTCAAGAAAAATATCTTTTTATCCACATCATGTCAGGTGCAGTCAAAGCAGAAATATTCAAATACCCAAGAGGAGGTTGTTACACAAGCTTCTACTACAGTTTGGATACAAGCTGACCCTTGGCTGGACTCTCGGTTTTGACTCCAATAATCCAATCATCTGAGTGAATAATTACAAAATAATAACACCGGTGCAACATCATCTTGGCTACATCCAGTAGAGTGGCTTCCCTTCCGCCACTTGTGTGCTTAATGTCCTCTAAAGACCCATATTACACCCCAATTAGATGGCACTCTTGTTTCCTTACATCAAGGGCTTGACTCTACTGGCTTGTCACCCTCCCTTGGCCTAATCAATTTCATTACTCCAGTTACAGCCCCAGCCCCGGGAAAGCTGTGCCCTTAAACTTCAGCTCCTGCTTCAATCGATCAATAGCTCAAGTCCCTGCCAAGGTTCCATTTAAAGTTCATTTATTTCGAGCCATCATATAAAACAAGACAGAGCATCGATGCAGCCCCACTTTGTTTTATTTGACTGAGGATTTCCACCATGACACTCAAATCCACTCCAGTTTACTCCCAAAGATGTTGTGGGGATGAGCACCAGGTAGGATCACTGCACGACCAGTCTTATTTACCTCCAGCTTTCAAAGCCTGCGTCACACGTGCACAATGGCGCCGTCAGAGGAGCTCCTCTTTTTCGCAAGAGGCACAAACCCTATAACCTGTTTCCGCTGTGCAATACAGGCACAATATACTTCTAAAATCAGATGATATTTTCTTTTGAAAGGTCCCATATTACACTTTATTTCAACAATTTCACATAAGTGTCAGTGTCACTGTTTCCATCCAATCAGGCTTCTGAGGGAGCTTGTTTGTGTTGCCTCTTTTCTGATTCTTTAAGGCAGTTGTGATCGTTACTACACATATAATAGTTTTATGGTTTGTACATGAGTTTCTACAGAGGTTGAGATTTGGGCTTGTTTTTATTGAGGTGGGCGTCATTTACGTTGAGTTTGGGCTGGAAACAGTGAGTCAGATCTGGCAACCCTATGGAAGACATGGCTTTCTGGCACCATGTGCTGATGAGGCTCCTGAAAATGTTCAGACTCTGCGGCTGTAGAAGGACGTTTTAGAATAGTTAACAAAAAATATTGTGTGTCTGAATATGTTACTTAATTTGATCGTATACGTTTTTACAGTTACTACAAATGAGCTTGCGTTAGCTCCTGCTAATGGTAAGGCAAACAATTACAGTTTTTCAAATTACACTGAATTTATTCAATATCTCAGTAACCTTTGTCAATTTTTATCTTGACCCTCCTCCCTGTTGGAGGGTCCAAGGGAGTATCCACTACCAGAGGAAGTGGTTATTTCCCCGCATGAAGCCATGAAGGGAAAGTCTTGCCTCTATGGGCACATATTTGCTAAAAAGTGGAGCAAGTAATTGAGGGAGATGAGAGACTCTCTTCACTTCTGGGACCTCATATACTGGCTATGGGGACACATATTACTGTTAGAGTAGCAAAATAAAGTGAATTTTCCACAACCTTTAAAGCTTTCTTTCTTCCACCTGATGCAAACACTGAAACAACATGATGAAACTCTGTACGCGTCAGTGAGTTTCTGCAGATAATATCACACGTACATTTTCACAGAAGTATGTGCATCTACCACACAGTTCCTTTTTCACAGTTCCCTGTGGATCCTACAAGTGTATCCTCCTATATTATCACCAGTTAATTAATTTCAATGATTAATGAAATATAGCCAGATCTGTCTCCTCCATTACATACTATATTTGTGAAGTCTATAGAGATGCCAAGCTTTGGTGCGCAATTATATACAGAATTAAGATCCTTAAATATTCATAAGGGTTATATAGAAGATGATCATGATTGTGAAAGCCTGCATCTTCAGTCCTTCATTAACCAGACAACTTCATTATCATTCACAGCTTGACAAATCAGTGGCATGGTTTTGGAAATCTAATGAAGATAATTTGCTTTGGATATTGTGAATGAGGTCCCAATTTACATGAAAGTGGCCCCCAACATTGATTGAAGTGGTGTGTTTTAGTTATTTTGCTGCCAGAATGTGTTGCTGGGACATTTTATGTCTTAAAGCGATGGAGATTATTGCACAATGTCTATTTGTTTGGTTCAAGAAATTGAATCCAAACTTCAAATTAACAATTTCCAGCAAACGCGGTGGGATCTGCAGTTGTGTGACAGGTGTCAGGACCAAACTCAAGTGACTCTTCAGACGTAGTTGTTGATTTGGGGCTACGGATGAGTCAAAGCTGACGGGTCAGCAGGAGCTGGACTCTGCAGACATCCAGTCACTGCCGCGTGAGAGCGGCCTCAAGACTTGTCAGAGAGCATTTCACCTGCTTCAATCACATCTCTCTCCCAACAACTGCTTATTCTAATAGATGTATTAATAAAACCGAACCCAAAACAAGATATGTGCTAATCTGTGTACATATTCAGACCTTTATATATAAAGTCTGACAAATGGACTGTTTTACATTTGACACATTTGCAAAAACAACATTTACTTGCACTGTATTGCATAGATTAACCAGACACATTCCATCCATCCATCCATCCATCCATCCATCCATCCATCCATCCATCCATCCATCCATCCATCCATCCATCCATCCATCCATCCATCCATCCATCCATCCAGGTGAAACAGAAACACACTGGTTGTCTCATATGTTCTCCTTCAAAGGTCTCATCAGAAACTATGATATGATGTGACATTATATCAGCAAATTCATCATCACAGTTGCACATGTGGGGAAAGTAAAATAAAACCACAATGTCAAGGTTTCTGCTAAAAAAACAGAATTTTTTTATTGCTACTGATCACTTGATATCATACACTCTCTAAAGATCAGTGTAACCCTGTGGACCCAGTATGTTTATGCCCATGTCTAGAATAGCTGAAGTCACTGGTGGAGAACATCTAATCTATCTTCTAGAGAGCTTCATCCCAAAGGTGGCAGAGCACTGAAGCCAATCTCAGCTGACTCTGGACGACGGCAGCGCCCTGACCCAGCCAGAGGGCAAATACAGAGACAGACAGCCACACGAATACACACTGAAATCTGTATTTATTGATGTAAAATCATGCTTTTATAGTAATATAATATTGGGCACATTGACATGTTAAGAAAACGCCTGTTCGGAAGTTAGATGCAGACCTCATATTTATTCGTGTGACCGAGGAGCAACTAAATTGTTTGACTTTACTTCCTAATTCATGCACAATTACTTTAATCTTAAAAAGGAAAAAGCAAGAATGAAATGACAGGGTTTTGTGTGAAATATCACGGAGACAGATTAAAGCTACATGAGTTTTTAATAACAGCTCTCTCAGTTTAAAGAGTGATGCTTCATGCTGACCAGAGCCCCACTGTGAGCTTTCACAGCCCCACTTTGATGGGGACTTGATTCAGTAGCACATTTGGGTTCAGACCAAAAAATCGGAGCCTCTTTTGGTACAATGGGCATGTCAGCTTTGCCACACATGGCAAACCCTGCTGCAGTAGGGCTTTGGCAGGGAGAGGCCCATCTCTGGGAGTGATTTCTTCCAAAGCTGGCCCAAATGAAAGCATCTTGTTTTAATCAGGGATTCTGGCTGCGATAGCTGCAGTGGGAGCTGCGAGGACTTGGCAGTCGGTCGCAGTGCAGACTGTGGCACTCGTACAAAATACACAAATATTTCCACAGTAATTATGTGTCAAGTTAAACAAGCAATTGAGGGCTCGGGCTGAATGTGTTCACGGGGGATGGTGGGAGCGGGTGAGGGTGGGGGTGCTCGGTGTGTTACTGGGATGGAGTGGGGATTGAGTGAGACCCCCAACATGACAAATTAGGCCAACCGACTTTGATAGTTTCATTTTTTTTTTTTTTTGGCTTCGCTGAAAGCAACAGACCACATCGTAATTGTGAATACTCAGTGGGTTGAGCAATATCATGTGGTATTGCCACATCTCGTTCCAGTGTAGGAAGGAGCTCGCAGTTCACAAAATACAGTTCAAAGCCTGGGTGGCTGGCCAACGGGACTAAGTAATCGTGAGATCAGGGACTTTTTTGTGGTTCCTGGTTTATATAGGCACATTTGTAAATCTACATTGGCATCAGTCCTTGAAAAAAAAAATACTCTGATTGACTCTGATCCTGCTCAAGCTGCTAAAAAGAGTGAAAATCTAGCCTGAGTGAAGAAAACAACTTTGCTTCTTTTGGGGCTGAACAAACCTCTAAATGTGTTCTTCATTAATGGCAAATGTTTGTTTTTAATAATTAAACTGGATCAAACAGATTCACAAGACATGGCATGTAATTCCGAATCAAAAGACGAGCCAAAACTAATTTAAAGTCACACAAGTCATCTTCTTTAAATGTTGTCACTTAAGCAATATTGCACGTCTGATTTTTGTTTGAATCTTTTTTTTTTGCAGTTTTGCAGGTTGTGAACAATGTTTTTGGTCGGAGCCAAATGTGAGTGGATGTGATTAGAGCCTCTTTGTGTGCTCCCTGTCTGACCTGCTCTCACTCATCGCTTCCTGATATTGACTCTAGCACCCTGCAACCAAAAGTTGAATGAAAGGATGTAGAAGATTAAATGTGATTGTATAATAATCATTATAATTAGAATGCCAGTTGTAGGAAGAAATGTACAAAACAGGCCATGTGAAGTTTCTGATATCTCCATGTTCACTGGCTTTAATGCACCACAAAACCTCAAAGTTTCTTTGACTGAGCAGATCTCATTTTCACCTCATGGGCTCTTTCAAAGTAAACTAATAAACTTGCAGAATGATTACACCACAATGTACTTTTCAAAGTCGACATACAACAAATCTGACCCCAAGGAGGTAAAACATCTGAGCATCTGAAAGAGTCAGTGTTGCACAAACTTCCCCGTGACCTTCCACCATGAAGAAACTCTCCTCAATGAGTATCACTGCACCTGTTTTAAAGCCGGCTGATCTCAACAGGAAACCCAACACTTGCTATTCAGCTAAAAAGAAAATGCCCCTCTTTGCAGAAAGACCGATCCCCTCGTCATGCTCGGGATCAGGATGCTGGAAATGTGGCGTCACAAAGATTTATCCTGTCTTAAGAGTCGTCTAGAAAAAGAAAAGTTTGGGCAGCAAAGAACAAATAGGGAAACTATTGATTCACTCACAGTTAAAGAATCCAGGAAACTCTGAGTTGTCCCTTTTGATTGATTTTCAGAACAGTTTTTGATCAGCTGTACAATTGAAGGATCGATTGCACAAATGATTTTGGCCTCACTTCATCTTCTAAACAATGTAAAGAAACAACAAAATCCCACAAACACTGCAGTAATCATGTCGACAAGTAAGAAAATTCAAAAGTTTTTAAGTTTTCAAGATTTTGTATTTTTGTTATAAGTATACATTTACCATAAAAGTCAGAAATCTTAACAACACTGGACTTCAACAATTTATTTGGTAAGAAACCTTTTTTAATTTTCTGTTGTCTACACATTACTTGCAAACTAACAGAGAGCAGATCAAACACACATTGAGATAATGTAGCTTTAGTAGGATTTTGAGAATTAATGAAAAAATGATGACACCCTCTGCATTAAGATTCTTCTAACCGCTCAAACACTGCGCTGTTTTGATCTGATGCTTTAACTCTTGTGTGTCTTTTACTTGATCTAAAAGAAAGAAAAATATTTGGTCAGATGTGCTGGTCGTAAAAGAAATTATATGTCTTCAATGTCATTATAACATTGTTTTGCAAGTAAGATAATACAATTTTGATGTTATTACTCAGTAATGCACAGTATATGAAAACTCTGCAAGAAAATTACTACTTATTTTAGGGCTATAATTTTTTTAATCAGTATGATTTTGTTCAGTTAGAGACTATCAATGGTCCACAATAACATTTTTGTTAAAGTAAAAAGTCACAAAATGAAAGTCCAAAGGCAAAATTTCTAGTTTCAAAAGTATTCCAATGAGTGTCCTGTAAAAAGTTTAAGGGGTTATCTTATGTGAACACGTAAAAACCAAAAGTCACAAATATTTCACATTTGAAAGTAATTAACGTGCAGATTGTGTAACAAATTTGAAATGCATCATTGCTTTTTGTGTCTGTTCAAGCAGCATGCATCCGGCTTCTTTCTGGAAAACACAGTTTGACTCAATTTCCCCTTTAATGCATATTTATAAAGATGTTCCTCCAACAAAACATGACAATTTCAGAGCTGACTGATCTGCACGTCTGGGCTCCTCGCAGCAGTGTGGCTATGACACTCTCATTACACCCAATCCAATATAAGCCCCCCTCATTTCTCTCTTTACTGTATGGAACCAGCACGCAGAAGTGACACCACCTCTCTGGAAGAATATGCTCATTAGCTAAACC
Source organism: Lipophrys pholis (assembly GCF_963383615.2). Taxonomy (NCBI): domain Eukaryota; kingdom Metazoa; phylum Chordata; class Actinopteri; order Blenniiformes; family Blenniidae; genus Lipophrys; species Lipophrys pholis. The sequence goes on from NC_137630.1 coordinate 18,204,096, forward strand.
AGCTAACAGTAGATCTCCCCATGTCTATTAGTGTTACATTTACCTCCGACGTGACAGTGATTCATCACAAATATTAGCTTTGACTGGAATCCTGTCTCTGTGCACTTCTATTGCCGCTGTGACAACCATTAAATCACCTGCCACGCTGCAACCACTTTACTGATGCGGCTGTTGATGCCTGGCTGACCCGTCGAGCCCCGACAGTACATACTTCTGCTTTATGTCACAGATCGGAGCGGTTCAGGACCGGGCAGGCCTTCCTTGTGACTCATCTTCTGAAATTAAATTCTTTACCATTTTTTCCGCTCTCATCCACTAAAGATTGTTCAGAATCATCACGTGTCGCACCACAACGTTCTTTGCTCGGTCCTTTGGTATCAGTCGTGTCATTTCTTCTTGATTGTTTTTCTTTACATGTCAAAAAAAGTGTTTGTTTGTGTTTCCCACTGTTTTCTGTGCTGTTTCCATGAACTGGTGTGGGAATTGAGAAATAAAGTAAACAGTCAAGCTTGGATTTCATTTCTTATTCAAACGCTCGCATTGTCTGCGCCAAAAACTCTGATTTCCCTCCTCACTCTGCTGCGCACAAAGCCCACCTTCCCCGGTGCCTGCCACAGATGGTGATAAAAGGTATTTGCTTTTTGAAGGCGTTGTCTTGGGTTTTTGTGTAAATCCATTATTTAGGGTATCCTTGGTTGGATGTTTATTGTTATGAATTTTGGAGAAAACTTCTTAGTTCCTGGTGGCACGAAGCACGGAGGATTGCCCCCTCCAGGAGAGTTCATCTGAGCGACTGTGCAAATTCAAAAGTTTTAATGAAAAGTGAGACAGGGATGGGAAAAGTTCATCCTCTCGTCACTGAGACCCCACAGTTCCTCTTCCTAACCAAACACAGCAGCTGCTGGTTTAGCAGATTGGCCCACTTTTAACCAAAGAGGGGGAGTATCTGGTAAAATCATTCAGGGTTTTGATGTAAAGACACCGACACATCTGTGAGACTCAGCGGCATATTTCTAAGCCGCTGCTGCAACAGAGATCACACTATCTTGGTGGCTCATGCAACAAAGGTACTTACCATGCAGTATAAATTCAGAACAGGATCTCTGTCACATCATCTGTCTTCAATATCTCCTCTCTGCGCATTAGAGTCACTAATAAAACAAAAACACACCTTAAATGCCTTTAAGAAACTACTGGATGAACCGTGATGACAGTCATGCTTTGAAGCTGATTCTTTTTTTTTGGTTAGTTTTTTTGTGAACAGAGGCCACACAGACAGAGTAGCCAAGTGGGGGCAATAAGTTCTTATTTAGTGGGTCAGGCCCCTAACCAAAGTCTAAATTTAACTCCCATTAAGAGCTGACTGGCAGAAAACCCTGTCTTTAGTGGATAATTTAACCACTCACACATTAGACTGGCGCTTACCTTTATGAGAGATGACACTTCATTTTTCACATGAAGCTTAATTCGAAAAACAGGACATTAAATTTGTAAAATTAAAAAAAAGAAGGAAAAAAAAGAACAAAAGACATTTCTTGAAATTTGTATTTTTTATATATAGTTGTATGAATCTCATAATCAGATGATGAAAATATTTGTTTATTTTGCTCAATCTGCAGCTTTCCCCTCTCCGGCGTTGTCATTTGCCATAAAGTAAAAATATAATGTCCTTGATTAACACTTTACCTGTTTCATCGATGTTTCTGTTTTAAGAAATCCTGGAGAATAAAGTGTGTTGAGGTGTTTGATGGAGCGCGTGGGAGGCTCCGGTACTGAGATGCGCCAGTGGGAGGCGCTTTAGCCGTGTTGTATTCAAAGCACCGGGCTGCAGGATGAAAGACGCTTTTCTTCTCAACGTGGGAAAAGTTTTTTCCTCCAACATGCTCTTCTTTGATTTCTTAACGAAACTATACGATCGCATCCGCCGCTGCGAGACGCAGCCTGGTTTATTAAGTGTGTAGATGCAGAGACCCATTTTCACCCACACTTTGGCTTCATGGACTTTCTAATCGGTATTTTTCCATAACTGTGACTTACATTTCCAATTGTGCATATGTGGTTTATGTTAATGCATTCGGCAAGCAAGCACGTGCACATTGCAAATGATTAAAAATTTTTTTTTTTATAATAACGATGATATTTTAAAATAATGATAATAAAAAATATGAATTGACTTTCTCGAAAGTCCGACAAAAAAAAAAAGGAAGCAGCGCGCAGCGTAAAAGTCTATCGTTGATCTGAAACAGTTTAATACAACACCCCACCAATGATTGAAGAGCCAAACGCCCAAATTCTGTTCGTCCAATTAATAAAGTCGGCAATGTGGGTGACGGATGGGCTCAGGGTCAAAGTGCTGTTTCTCAGATTTCAGTTCATTTGCACAAAGACAGTCAGACGCCTCCTCTCACTGCGAGTCAATATCGTTGATAACAAAGGACACAATCCTTGTGTGACAACGCCTCGGAGTTGGATCTCGATGAACTCCACACATGCAGAAATACAAAGTGCAGCCCTGCGAGTGTAAAGAAAGAGAGAGTATCAGCAGCAGCCCTCTTGTCATTTAGCTGCACCATCACAGGGAACCTGCTGCAAATAGCAGGGAGGAGAGAAAATAGCTGAATGCAAACGATCTGCTCTTTTCTTGTTGGGTATTAAACACTTTATAGAAAATTAAACCTTTCAGAGGTAGCAGTAAAAGACCCGGGTGCATCTGTCTTTCCTCGGCTATAATAAGGCATTGGTATCCAAACAATTCTGGGATAATGCATTTTAATACAAGTCCTATTATTTTTTATTGTTATTTTGCATTTTCTCATTCCCTGCTTCGCATCTTTGGCTACCAGATGTGTCTCCACATTGAAGAATTATTTCTCCTCCCCAGAGTCAAATAAATGCAATCAATATGAGTATTGCTCTCAGGCCTTGAAATATTACATTAATGTTCCATGTGGTGACATTTTAGCTGGAATTTTCAAATACATCATGAAGGCTCAAATTAATATTTATCAGCAAGAGGCTTTTATGCTTTGCAAAACAGTATTAGCGTGAAGTCCAATAATCTTGTCCTCTAAGCAGGAAGATGGTGTCTGTATGTGGATTTGGTCGGACAGGTTTTGGATTGGATGAGTCAAAAATGATGTCTCATTTTTCCACTAAATTCAGTTACTTTCAGAAGTGAAATAAAACACTTCAATATAATGTGATGACGAAAAATGCAGGTATTCTGCGGGTGATTAATAAATATTTACATTTGATATATTTATTGCTTTCCTTGTAATCCCCGAGGGTGCTGAAAGTCAGACTCATTTGACTTAAGTAAGGGAGGGTGGGGGAGGCAGCAGCATTGATATCATTATTTATTCAGGAATGTTAAACAATTTGTCCTTCTTATCTTTGCTGATCGGAGCAGAATAGCCTAAGAAATTCAGAAAACATTGATTCCTCAATATGTACTTGAACTCACCAGATAAAAGCAGGGGCCATTGAAGAGGGCAGCGTGTGTTTATGCACACACATGCCAGATATTATATGGAGCTTTTTTTTTTCTTCTTTTTTTGGGGGGGGGGGGGTTGTTGTTTCACCTACATGTGCACATATCTTTGGCAAAGCTGTCGGGGATTCGTCTTGTCAGTCTAGAAAATTGTTATGCATCTGTGACCATAGGGAATAGCATTCTATCGTTTATAGATCTCTTTTAAATTATTCTTGTCATTGAGCCCCAAATTTATGCCACAATTGATCCGGCAAGGAAAATATGAAACGAATTGGGGTTGCTATTTGATGACCTGCAGGTCAAGGAGATTTTAACATTGGTATTATTGAGCGTGGCATCTGTCGTTTTTCACCTGGGCCGCTGCCCTCTACACCGTCCCTGCTCTCCTCTGCCAGAATGAAAACAAATGCCTTTTTATCCCCGTTATAGCTCCAAATCTGTCGGCCGCAAGGTGACGGTTGTAGCTGTAAGTCTGCGGACTTCCCCTCAGAAAGCCTTCAGTTTAGCGCGTAATAATCATGGGTGGGTGAAGCTTTTCACTCTTCTCTGTAAATTTCATTCATGTTGTCTGGAGTTCTTAATCAGATGTTTTCTCTTTCTTATGTGAAGAAAAAAAAAAAAAGCACATTTGCTATATTAGACGTTTATTATAAATCACATCTGTAAATCCAAATGCAGATGCATGCAAGAGAAAGTTTTCAGGATTGCAAACGTGTTTGTGTTCACACTCGCATTGTATATTCACCGCACAGCCATTTTCCATTATGCATATACATCAGATTGTTGCTAAAGTTTGCACGCAGTGATTTGCAAGACACGCTCTCTCTGTGAGCAGCGTATCCTGCGCCATCCAGTTTATTATCAGTCGGATAGCCAGACTGTGGCGGCGCATCAGCACTCTGCCTCTGAGCGCCGAGCAGAATGAGCCAGGTGTTGTGGTAACAGACTTCCCCTGTGGCCCACTGATGAAGAACATCTGGAGCGCTTCTGTTCCGCCACTTCTTTCCTGTCCCCGATATGACCAGGCGATGTAGCTAACAGTGCGACGCATGTCGACACATGGCTCCAAGGTCCCCAGATAGGCTATGAGATGCTCCCACATTCATACCTGACAGGGCTGCCCCATTGACACACCGTGCACTCTTTCCATATGTGTGGCTGGTGCTGGGTGAAAAGGGTGCTGAGCTCGCTCAGAGTCGGAGTTTACAGCGTCACAGGGAACTGCTCTGCCTGGCTGAAAGGTGAGCGACAACAGCAGTCGAAGCAGGAGGAGAGACGATGTTTGACAAGATTCTTTAAAGGAGGCCTGCTCGCCTGGACATTTGATCATTTTACGGATTTGACTAAAAACAAGCCCTGATGTTTTAGGTTAATCAAAGTTTCACACATATTTCTGGCGTCTGCAATGAAGTCACATTTCTAAAATCTATAATTACATTACAACCAACACTAGAGCTCCATCACTGCTGTACTCCTAAAGTGTTTTAACTATATCCACTCTGACAGCCGACATTTACTACAGGATTAATTGCAGAGAATAAAAGTCTAAAGCAAACAAAGTAATCCAGTAATATAACTTTTCTTTTACAATGTGGCAGTCCTGTCTGAGTACCTGGATCTTAAATCAGTGGGGGACGTTCTCTGCACCTCATTGTCAGGTGAGTGGGGACATTCAAAATCCTGCATCAGACTGAGATCGGCACCTGCAGTGAATGCACGGGCAGCTTTAAATATGCTTTTCATCACTTTTAATTATGTTGAATTTTTAAGGACAAATAGCATAACGTTGTGTAAAAGAACAATGACATATCCGAACGTGTCTTGGAGTTATTCATATGATGCCTTTAATCAGGTATCGCTTTTATTTACATGAACAATGCACACAAGATTGTTTTTGTCCTTCTCCCTTCTTGACAGCTGAGCCTATAAAAGAGTTAAATCTGCTGGAAGCTTGCCCTGCTGGCCAATTGAATGGCAAGCACAGTGATCCAAAACACCCTCTGCAGAAATAAAACAATATATAGAAATGTGCAATACTGGGATTTAATTTTCCTACCACCATCCATTTATATAATACATGAAATGAACTTCAAATTAATTTGCGCCGAGGCTCTAAAGTAACAATGTAATCTCAGTGTTATAGCACAGTTGCAAATGGATTTCTGTCTCTTGTAATTTTATAAGAAGCACTCTAGGGGTCACCTTAAAAGATGTCGCTATTTTTTAAAAGCCAAAACTATCCCGTGGCCTGTCAGCAAAGGGAATCTCTGCAATGCAATCTGTTTTGTGCCATCGATTTGTCTGGTATTGCACCTTGTCACATGGTTTGCCTGTTAGGTTTTGCTGGTATTGGCAGAGATGACTAATATTATACCCAGATGTCTATAATAAAGTGTGGAGTATCTGCTTACTTGTGCGCAATCTTGTCCTTACAACTTCCTGACCAGTGCAGAATGACTTGAACCCTGCTAAATGTTAAGGGAACAACATTACATTACATGGCACAGCGAGAAGAGTGACGGAGAGAGGGGCTCAGCAGAATATGATGATGCTTCTATTAGTGTCTTCCCGCTGGAGAACCTTAAACCGATTTCCTCAAATCACTCCGGATTGTGATGCCTCTGATAGGACATTAACATTTCATCCGTTTAAGCAGAGCAAATATCTCAGTAATAATTTGAAACTTGGGTGAAATTCAGGTCAAAACACCTCTGAATAATATGTGCAAACCTGCTGTGTGAATCTCAACTCCAGAAATGTGAAAATCAGTGTCCATGCAGCTGAAAAGTAACAGAATGTGCATCAGCCCCATTTTCAAAAGGCAAGCAGCACCTGTCACGCTATCAGTCACTTTCCAGCTCTTCCCCACAGCTATAGCATGTTCCCCCTTATACTTAAAATCCACTCAGCATTTCCAGAACTTTTCATACGTCACATGAGTCCACCCAGATAACTCCTGGGCTATAACTCAGGACCTAAATTTAGGCAATATATTAAGACGCTCCCCCGTGCGCCTCATTGTGACTTTTGCCTTTTTTAGGGAGCATTTAGCCGGGGCTGTCCTTGTGTTGTGTTTAGTTTTTGAAATTACTACAAAGGACACTCAGAATACACAATGTGACAAGATTTAAGGAGTGTTTTCACCACGGAGGCAGTCCACAGTACAAAGCTGCCAGAAAACATAGCTGACCCATGTGATTTTATAACTTCAAAAGGTTACAATACCTCACATTACATACAGTAGATCAAGTGTGCATTATAAACCCTAAAACACTTTTAGACTCATATCCAAAGTACACGTCCTTCCGACTGAACGTCACATATGATCACTTTGAAGCTTGTTAATTTCCTAATTTCAGAGTTATAGAGATTTTCCAGTGGCAGCATATTTCTAAAAAAGCGTTTCAGCTGACTCCCCGCCCCAACACACACACACACACACAAACACACACACACACACACACACACACACACACACACACACACACACACACACTCTTTGTGTGTCAGCGTTTTCTCTGAAGGAGGAATTTAGAGCTCAGAAAGTTTATAAATAAGCCTTCTATCAAGTTCCACAACAGGTGTGACCCCTGTGTCCTAAAACTGAACACTTTCAGTGGGGCTGTTTGGTAGGAGAGGAGGGAAGGACAAACTATTAGCTGAAACCTCCCCCTGATATGTGATAGGACGCTTCAAAAAGAAAAAAAAAAGGAAAAAAAATAGAAAAAAACCTTCTGTATACAATTTCTAAATGATGTTAAATGTCTTAAGTTTGCACACACAATGGCGGCTGTAGTCAGGACAGATATGTCAAGTTGAGTTCCTGGCAGGGCAGTTTGTGGTATTCACCGAAGCTTTCAAGGATAAACACCATATCAGGTGATATACTGTGCCCGGCAGCACTCAGCATGACACGGTGAAAAGACTGTGGCTCGTCCTCCCGCTCAACAAACGCAGCAAGAGGAGGACTGCCAGTGGAATCGTGAAGGACTTTTCAACACCTTTTCCTCAGAGTTATGAAGGCACCTGTTTACTGTCGCCACAGCTCCCACTACCGCCCGAGGTGCAAACTGGCACGATTCAGGAGTGGAGTAAGGAGGCGTTTGGAGAGAAGTGACCCATGTGGAGATCGTCATTTCACAACCTCTATGTCACGATCCAGACTGAGCCTTGCACGCCGGGGCTATATGTACAGTTCTTCCTCCCCCAAAATGTTATTTGGCAAAATGGTAAAACCGTGAGTGCGGCTGAACAATTTGTGCGCAGGGAATAAATAGAACTACACAGTCACAAGGTGCAAGTGGAGCACAGGTGTGCCTGCATGCATCTGTTAATGACACCTGGAATAATAAGGGAGTGTTTCTTGTTTTCTTCCAAGATGAAATGCTTTGAATATTTGAATTTGTTCCTGAGGAAGAGATGATAATAAAAAAAACAAAACAAGATCAGAAATGACTTCCCTCACATTTTCTTGTGTTCTGCTTTGTTCTGAATTTAAGACAGGAAATTGAAACGTTGAATTTAAAGAAGTCTTCGGGGGATCCTAAGGGAATAATTATGGTCAATCATAAAACTTTATCACAGTATGAGATAAACAATGTCACAGAGGCTGGGCTGATTGCTCAAAGTCAGTCTAAACAAGTGTGCTTGGTCATGCATGACTGATGTGCTTTAATATAGTATTCAAAGCCCTTAAGGTTATCAGCTGAGTTTCCTACCATTGGTTTACAGTTCTCATTCAAGCTCAGTGTACAGTAACGAGAAGAAACCTCTTGCTGTACATATAAAAGAGAGGTTGTGGACAAAAACCTGAAGTGAGCATGTGAGCACAGAAAAGAAAATATTGCTCTGACTTGCTTGTATATGTCATGTGAAGTAGCAGCAAAGTGTTACATTTTATGTTTTACATCAATAGATTCTTTTTGCTTGTGCTTGCTGTTTTGAGCTTGTTGCACGCATTAGTAATTGCGTGCCGCGGGATAATTTCCAACAGGGGTGGGTTTAACACACCATTTTATTTACCACAACATCATCGGTAAGATCAGTGGAGAAATAAGAGATGCTGGGTAATGGTGGGTAAAATGTCCTCCTCCATGTTACTCCCATGTCCTTAAATGTCCCTCCCTGTCCCCTGTCAACTGAGAGCAGTCTCAGAATTAGGAGCAGGTGAGCCAAGAATGAAAGCTGGCCAGATTACTTTACATTATTTCAATCAATTATTCAAATGTCCCAGTTGCCTTCATGATGGCTTGACGAGGCAGGCCAAATAATGATCCCTCCCCCGCGCTCGCAAATGTTAGGCCGCGCGCCCGCTTAAATGCTAATGCTTGCTTACAAATACTCAGCTGGGCATGAAAAATTCAAGCGCGCAGGTTCTCGACAACAACTAAGCACTCATTGCAGGTCTGCTGATTGGACCCATTCGAGGAAAGATGTCACGTCGACCTGTGTGAGGTCAGCAGCAGTGGGTACTGCAGCTCGTCGCGTTTAACGTCTGTGTCAGTGTCGGCGCAGATGAGCAGCTGAAGCAGCGCAGTGAGGAGGGCAGAGGAAAGTAGCCAAACAAGTGCAAGAGGAACAGGGTACCCTTTGTCCCGGACTGTGACTTTAAAGAGTGTCAAAAGCTAATAAATATTTTAGAATTAGGTGTGTGTGTGTGTGTGTGTGTGTGTTGGGGGGCTGGCCTTCCCTATCAGGCGTCTGCTCTGTTTACTCTCTCCGGGAAACAGGTGCAGCCACATGAAGGAGAATTTCATTTCAAAAATAGCATTTAGCATTTTGCTGCTCCTGGAGGCCTTCTCTGAGAGAAATTCTCATGTAATCATACACCCTGGTTACTCAAAACTCCTGAAGTTGATCCACTGAGACATATGGTGTCTCAGGAAGAGGAGGGGGCTTGAGAGGATGCAAAGAGGATTTAGGTTTTGTTTAGTTTCTCCTTATTAGTGAAGCTGGGGATTTTCTGGACCAGCGACATGCACTGACTTATTTTGCTGGTTCATAATCAATATTCCAAATGCATCTTTCAGAAATGAATCAAAAACTCTTTATTTCTGTGATGTTTTTTTTTTTTTTTGATTAATTCTAACAATGTATAAAACGTGTGCTGCAGAAACAAAGAGCGCAACATCCAATATGCAGAAATCTTAAATCAAAGAATTTTCTACATTTTCCTGCCAGGGGTTTATGAAGGAGCCCTGTCTATTTTCATCATTAGCGGAGTGTGCTGTCTCTTCCATAACCGGGTCCAGTTCAGACTCCCTCTGAGCCTTTGCATCTTATTTTGAGCTTTTCCATTCGCGTCATCAAATGCTGCCTGCAACATAATGAGAGATGTGGCAATTAATTTTCTTTTAATCAAGGTCGAAATGAAGTAAATTGGTGCAGCTTGGCAAGGCCTCATTTTCTGTTTTTGCAGTGATGCAAAACAAATACGATAAAATTATGGCCCTCCTCACCTTCTGTAATTAGAAAGCATGAATGATCACAGGGAGATGATATGTACTATACAGTACCTCCGACTATGCCTCTCCCCCAGAGATCAGATTTCAGCTCTTTTGAAACAGATGACCATGTTTTCCTCCGCTCGCCTCCCTTATTTGTCTCTTCTTTTTTTTCCCTCTGCTGGAGTTACAGACAGAGGGAGCAGCTCAACATGACATTGACTGCAGTGTTGTTGTAATGCCTCTCAAATCTTATTAAAAACGCAGCTGTGAAAGACCTTGCTGACTCTACACATTTCCATTAACTATGTTGTTTCAGTATCCCACCAAGCTGATTAGGAATTTATTAAAATTAGATTTTACCTGGGCATCTTATCATCACCATATGGCGCGGTGACCAGCGCTGTTGAAGATGGCATTTGTTTTTAGTTAAGACGTGTGCAGCTTCTGTAATTATTTCTTAAGAAACAGCTGTTTCTTGAGTTATTTTCACGCAGCGAGCTCTGAACACAGACCCGGATTCCAGATCCACACGTGGGAAGCTCTTACCTCAGAATATGGGCTGCCGTTTGTTTTGAGAAAAGTTGAGATTGCTGCGATACTGCAGTTTTCAGGACCCACACCTTAATTTCCTGTTGGAAGTGATTGAGGAAGTAGCCACCTACCTCGTATTGTTTGCTGCCTAAACATGCAAATGTCTTAGATGGAGAAATTATATTGCCTCTACACGAACAAACAACTATGTTTACAGAGACATTTAAACAACATTTATTCCAACTTTTTTTTTTTTCTTTTTTTTTTTTTAAAAGATATTCAACAGAAAATCTCCTTTCCAATGTCATATTCTGCCAGGTGCAATTTTCTTTGAGGTCATGACGAATTTATGCTTATCCCTGAAGTTTGACAGAAAGAATGATTTACTGGCTGAGGCATTTCGGCTCCTGCCCTCTGCTGCTCATGTGCCGTGTACATCTGTCACACCAAATGTGTCTCTGCGCGGCCTCAAACACTAGGTGTACACAGTGTTGAAATGTACTGGAAAAATATATACAAAGGCTTGATCGAGCATTAGCTCTAAGTCAGCACAGTGAGGTGGGTATGGCGACAGCTGTCCAATCTTCCCCTCGCCCCCTCCCTCCCCCACCAGCCACCATCACTTTTCAAAAATGCTCCCTGTTTACCATACATAGGCAGCTGCCACCACCGTTAACTTCCATAAGACAGCCACCTGCTAAAGGACATTTGTACATGTCTTTATTTAATTAAGGCAAATGCCAGTTCATTGGCCCCCTCACGCAATGCGCCTGAAAATAAGTCGACCTTGATCAGGCTCCTGCCAGTGGACAGTTTGAAGGCTTGTGGAGGATGTGCGTCTTCTCCACTGATCAAATGTTAGTTTTGGAGCGCAAATGTTGTGTCTTTGCCATGTTTTTACACGAGCAAAGCCACACCATACGGTCACATGTCTTTAGTATCACTGTAATTCAACACAGACATATGTAAAAATCCATTTTTGTTCCCGCAACAAAAAAACAAATCATTATTATGATCATTATTTTGTATTTCTCATAAAATACGCATCAGTTATATTCAGCTATTTTCGTGTGGCCCAGAATCCTGCCGTATTTATGACTTTTAAAGTTGAGCTTATTTATATCAACATGGAACAGGTGTTTCTTCTGGTACACATGACAAGCAATCACAAAGTTCTTGTCCACCTTAACTGAGACTCTTTTTTCTTGTGTTTGGATTTTAGTTCCGTATTCAGTTTTCTACAAGCTGGTAAACTGTGAAGTTAATTGTCCATAAGCATGTGTGTGGTGGTCTGTCTCTCTGTGACCTGCACCCGGTGTGTATCCTCCATCAGCCCAAAGTCAGCTGGGATTGGCTCCAGCGCTCCGTACGTGGATGAAAGAGTATCGGAGATGTATGTTTTCCCTGAAGATGCGACACAGTCGTTCGAGAAATCAACACAAACACATTGAATGGGCTACTCTGAGTGTGCAGTGTGCTATGATGGTAATGTGATCAGCATCAATAAAAATCAAAACGTTGTTTTAATTTACTAATTTACATGGTTTGTATTTGTTCCTCACACAGCTGATATCATAGCAATGATTAAAAAAAAAAGACACAACGAAGGGGAATATGTGAGATAAAATACTTATTATAAGTCCTGCTCACTCCCACAGTCCAAGAACAGGCATTCATGGCTATTCGGTGTCTGTAAATCACCTGTCGGTGTGAAAATGAAGGTGTGTGACTGTCTGCCTTTGCCCACAGTCAGGTGAGCTCTACAGTATGTTGAATAAAGCATTTTAGAATATAACCAGATCCAGAACAATCTTTTAAAAAAGTCATAACCACAGACATAGAATTTGGATCTGGAGACTTTTTGATGGCAGACACAGACCAGTAGTTTCTACTTCTCGTGATTATGTTCCCCATTTGGCTAACCAAAAAAATAAAATTTTAAAAATAAACTTATTTCATCTAGAACACATCTATAATACAGCAATGCCAGGAAGACATCTGATTTGTCCGAGATTCATTCTGTGGAATGACATTGACCCCAGTGGTGTAGCCAGATGAACGTCTACAGCCACAAGACAAACAAGGAGTCCTATGGCAGGAAAACACATTAGAAATGTGTCATTAACTAAAGTCAGAGAACTATGACAAGTCCTCCAACATGACAAGCACTGTGTCAACCTGTTCAAGAAGGAAAATAGGCAATGAAAACTTTTTTATTTCAATCTAATTTTCCTCTATTTATTTCACTTTTTATGAACTAACTTGTGTGCCTTTTCTAACCTTGGACTGTCATGTGATTAGCTTTTAATGTTTTATAATTAGTAGAAGCAATGGCAAAAGAGTCAGCAGGGCAGAGGTGGGGTGGGTACGCCCTTGAGAGCAGGCCTTATGAATAAACTGCTGGCGATAAATGGACTGGATCATTACTGAATCAAGTGATCTGCAGAATAATCTATTGATTTTCTGGTCTTTCTTACTTCTTTATTATTCTGTATCACAGTATTGCAACATCAGGAGGAACCCACTGATGGATGGGATGCTTGGACCTCTGCGGTGACCGTGGCAGGGTTTGTTTAAGAATGTAGTATATAAAACACGTTCCGGAGTAGTGGGCATAAAATGCCTACGATAACTGTAGATTTATACCTCACAAGGTTTGCGTTTTAAAAAATGTGTCTAGGACCATCTTGACTATATGAACAACATTAGTGTTTTTGAATGAGTCATCATTTTGATGCTTTAAGTGGAAGGAGACCATGTGCTGCAAGGCCTCATCAGCATATTATTTGTACATTACTTAACATAACTATGAACAACCTTTACAATTTATATTCTGTATATCAAAGAATGTGCTGAGGTCATGCATCTCAAATAATATCAATTGTAAATGATTATTCACGGAGAACAGTAAACATTTTTAGTGAAACTGTTATTCCCATTAAATGTTTTTCAATCCAACCTTAAACTTGCATAAATTTTCGGATTTAACTTTTGCAGAAACGCTTAACTAGGATGCTTTTCTAAAAATGGGAACGAGACGACGTTCTTTTAATGGCACTAATCAGCTACCCGATATGTTAAATGTACTGGAGGAAAACCCAGCGAGGTCATGATCCTTGAATCCTAAACCTTCCAAGAAGGTAGAGATTAAAGCACTATCTACCTTGTTAGTTGACTTTGCCATCGATCCTCACAATCCTTTATTATGTACAAGAGGACACATCACAAAACTGCTAATTGGCAATAATCTGTTTGTCAATAGTTCACAAGACTGCAGAATTTAGATAAGGAAAGTTCAAGTTTAAAATACATTATCACGGCCCCACTATTCCTATGGGCTTTGCTCCTGGAAATCCTTCAAGGAGTCTCATGCGCAGAATATTTTACAGTAAATTATTGATGTATGTTGTGTGGCGGAAAAGGTGAGAGAGAAGAAAAACAAAGAGGGGAGGTGACACCTGTGTTTTATCAATAGCGTGATAAACTTTAAACGGACCTGGGACTATGTTACAAACTTCAGCCACACATATACAGAAAACATTACGTTGTTTTAAACTATTACTTTCACGTGCAAATATGATAATAATTCCTGTCAAACTATGACTGGAGCTAACTTTAATGTTTGGGCTATGCTGGTAATATTTTCATATTAACAGTAAATGAAATGATCATGTGCATCCAAAAAGGGCACTTTTTTACAAAAGAGCCCACTTTTAATTATCATTGTGAGACTGATGTACACTTTTCAGTTCTTTCATATGTTTATTTGGCCTAAACCTTTTTCATTCAGTGCCAATGTTCTAATAAACTCATTTCCAGACCAAACATGCGGGCATCATTCTGAGGTACAAAGTTTGACCTGCCTGTGCGCCAATATCAGGAATAGTCAGTGACTATTTGTGTTCCACGTAACAGAGCATTTGGTATCCAAAATCAGATAATTCCACAGTATTTGGTGGAGACGAGAAAGGAGCTGAAAGAACACTGATATAAGATTCATCAGGCTTACAGAAACATGACTCCAACAGACTGCCAGATGTGCAAACAGGCAAATCCATCCATCCATTCATCCATTCTCTGTGCTACTTTCTCCACAAAAAGGTCGTGGGGTACTGAAGCTGATCTCAGCTGACAATGGATGTAAGGCAAGAAACACGCTGGACAAGATGCCAGTCCGTCACAGGGAAAACACATAGAGACACACATAGATACAGAGACCACAAGTTCATTCATTTCTATGATCACTTCAGAGACAACATTCAACTAATATGATCAGCATGCCTAATATGAAAACCACCACCCCAAGCCTGGGAAGAGACCAGAGGCAGTCTCTTTGTCAGGCACTGTGCAGATTAAACAGCCAAATAGTTTTTGTTTTTAAGTGTGATGATCCTTAATTACAAATGGCAAAATCTAGATAGTGAAAATGATCCTTTCTCCATTTTCTATAGCACTTCATATAATTTAGGGTTACCGGTGGTTGGAGCTGATTCCAGCTGACTGTGGCCAAAGGCACGGACACCCACAGGCACACTCAGGGTGAACATGCAAACTCTAATGTGGACATTGTAACTGTAAGGCGAAGGTTGTTTCTTTTATGTGTCTGTTATTTCGTGTGATGGTGTCAGTCCAAGGGAGGAAAAGTCATAATATTGATAGTCCAATCGCAGGTGTTTTAAAGTCATCAAGGATTTTCTGCTTCAGTTATAATCCTGCTAATCTGAGGTGAATAATCTGAATTTGGACTGGATCTACAGCTCTCTTTCATGTTGTCCCAAAGCAGCTGTCACTGGTGCTCACAACAATTATATTTGGTTAAAATTAACCAAAAAGAAATCTACAGACATGTTTCAGATTTTATTCTGAAACCATCCATCCATTTTCTATACCTCTAATCCTGTTCAGGGTTGTGGGGTGCTGGAGGCAATCCCATCTAACTATAGGTGAGGGCAGGAAACACCCTGGACAGGCTGCCGGTCCATCACAGGGCTGACACAGAGAGAGACAAACACACACTCACATTCACACCTCGGGGCAATTTAGGCTCATTAATTAACCTCACATGCATGTTTTTGGATTCTGGGAGGAAACCAGTGGAAATCCACACACCCACGGTGAGAACATGCAAACTCTACACAAAAAGGCCCGGCTAGTATTCCGCGGTGAGACGGGAGGGGTAACCACTGAGCCTCCAACTATTTATTTAGACGTCTTGAGAATTTTTGCACAACTTGAGCAAGCAATAGTGCAAACTATTACAACGATACGGGCTCAAAAATTGGCTGTTAAAAAGCTTAATGTTAGTTACTGCAAATGTGTGCAATTTTAGTGTGAATCATGAATAATCTGACGTTACTTGTGTTTTGATAATTATTTCATCCCTCGCTGCTAGCACTGTAAACATAATGTAAACAAAATAAGACCAGTTTCCGTCATGTTACTCACGTGACATCCGGTCTGTTGATTTCTTTTAATTGATAATTAATGTAATGAGAACATGGTGCGGTGGAACCTTCTTATATACACTCTGAACTAATGCTATTTCGAATGGCTGCTTGATAATCAGTGGCAACACAGTTTATTATTGCTTTATAATACTGCAAACGTTCCGTTTTAGAGTCAGCTCCTTCCAAAGTGTCTTTCTCTAACTTGTTGGTTGAGATGAAGACTACCACGAGGCTCCAGTGCAGGTTTTCCAAGCAACACCTGCGAACCGAGAAATTCAATTAAGGACTCCTCTTCCCACTTGGAGCCGGTCTCCAGGGCAGATCTTCCGGGCGACTTGCCCCCGTAAGAAATTAGAAAAATGCTACAATAAAACCCGATAAAAAAAGAGTGAAAATTAATGTGGGGAACTTCAATAATAAAATCATCTCACACCTTGAGCCGTAAACAACGTCTCCCCTTCATGCGGGAGTCGCCGAGAAACGGAGAAGTAAGCCCAGGTAAGAGTTTTGCTTTCGCTCTCAACTACTGTTCCATCTGTGAAACATGTCACTGTGCGCACTAAAGTGGGGCTCGGTGGAGCCGCGACGCCGGTAAGACAGCGCTGTAAATACGGGGTTTGAACGTGCGCGGAGCCGGGGACTCTTGCCGGTGAACGGGCTTGACTCCCTGCCGGGTTCGAGCGGGCGGCGGCGGCGCCGACAGCGGCGGCGGCGGCAGGTCCGGGACTCCGGAGCGACTGTCGCTCCGTCCGGTTCAAGCTCCGGTGAAGGGGACCGGGCTTCACTCCCAACTTAACCCACGAAACGCTTCAATTCGAAGCTGAAAACAAAAACAAGCTGCCTCGCTGTGAAGTTGAGAGAAAATAATGTAACTTTTTCCTCTTCTAAAGTTCGCACTTTTCTATCAGTCGAGACAAGCGGTAATACACTCCTCTAATGTACAGAACGCACTGACATGCAGTGTTTATTTTATTCATAAGCTGCTTGGACATGTGCTGTATGGTGCTCGTTTCAGACGGCACTTTTTTCTTTCTTTCTTTCTTTCTTTCTTAAAAAAAACCCCCACACCGACACAAATGAGTGAGTTTCGGGTGCGACTGGAGCGCAGAAAGTGACGCTTTTAGTGGAGAGAGAAAAAAAAAAGAAAACTTAGTGAAACTCTTTTGGTTGTCCCTAAACAGGTAGTAGCGTCTATACAGTATCATTTACTGTAAATAGAGGAACTACTATAAATGCAATCAATATTCAAAGTTTGAATTGACACTATGTTGTTAAAGATTATAAATATGTATTTCTTCTGTAGTATGTGAGAGTAACCAAAACTGAAATGGTTGAAATGAAGGAGATAAGTATTAAAAACAAAATGCAAAATACTATAAGATCTGTTTGGAGATAATGTCATGACAACATAACACACACACACACACACACACACACACACACACACACACACACACACACACACACACACACACACACACACACACACACACACACACACACAGACAATATTTGCTATCATAATGCAGCTCCTGCCCTCCCTGACTGTAAGGCAGGTTTTCTGACTTCCACCCGCTGTAGAACAAAAAAAAGCAGAAAAGAAAAAACACTTTATGTACTGTGTGCATGTTTGATTAGTTGTAATCGCTACAAATCACCACTCTGGTGTGAGATTTAATTTAACACACTTTTGTAAAGGGTCACTGTTTGTTCACATTTAAATGTCTGTGCTGTGTGCATGCCACTGTGTTTGTTATTATTTTCAGGGATGAAGATGAGGACAGGAATAGATCACTGGCACTTTAAACCCTGAGTTCTCATATTCTCGCCGGATCTTTCTCCTTTGCTAATTATTGTGTTGTTTTCAGAGCAAATATGTCATATCCATGGCGACCAGGCAGGTTTATTGTCTCTCCCGTGCAATAGCTCACAAAAGTAATTAATTATCCTTTTCCCCCCCCCTTTCCCTCCTGTCTATGGTTAAACAGATCATTCAAGGAAACCCGTCTTCGATATTAAAAATGCCCCTGCTAGTACAACACAAGGTAAACATGAAAGTTTTTTTCTTTTTTCAATCTTGCAGTTCTGATGCCAATTTCTGTGCTTTGATTTTACCGCCTTACAAATCTTGTAGATTCAAAGAAGCACTGCACACAGAGAGTGTGCTTTTGAGGTATTTTCCGTAAGACCGTCATCATGCAGCAGCTGTGTGGCCTAACTGTTGCAGATTTATTCATGCATGCAAAGTGAACACACACTTGGATACCTAAACAGGCAAGCTTAAAAACACATGTTTAGACATGAAATCGGCTTGCATATTGTGTGTTTTGCATATCAAGCATTAGGCGGCCTAAAGGTAAGTTTACCGTAGTGATGTCTCATATTTTATGAGGTCACTAAAAATAATAAGCAACAGCAGGTGACACTACAGGGTACAGCAGTTCAGCCCAGTGCATTGCGAGGCCATTGTACATGCACGTCTATGCAGCCTGTCTAAAGGGAACTGAAGAGTGATCAGCTGAAGCAGTTTCCAGCACTTCATCCTGTGTTCTCGCTCAGTGTAGCTCAGGAATGTGACGGCTTGTGTCTGCTGTCCGGAGGTCCATCTCTCGCTGGACACCGGCCAGCCTTCACTGTCAGACTGGTGGTACAGGTTCTCATCTCTCTTCAGCATTGATGAGACACTGCAATATCCATCTGTCAAACATACTGCCCTTCTCCCTCCGCTTCTCTTTCGTTTGCTCCCTCTGCCTTCCTCCTGTTTTTTCTTTTTCTTTTTTTTTTTTACTGTCGCTATAGGTGAAAGGAAAGCTTGGTAAATTTCATGAGCTGTGGAGCCGAGATGCTAATCGTCCATTTGGTTTTAATTGGAATTTGGTTCGCATGTTCAGTTCAGTCTTAATGGTCGTGGTCTTCTGGGCCTTTACTCTGTGTTTTTCTTTCTCCGAAGCCGACTTTAAAACGTTGCCTGTCGCGCTGTATTCCTGGTCCGCTCAGATAGTTGACGATTTCATTGGTTCATCAGTGTGCGATGCCTCCTTCTTATTGCTTGCAGCTCTATCAGTCAGTGAAATGCCTCATGTCTCATAAGTACCATCTGCATCTGTCAAGGGGTGTGTAGAATTAAACCCATGTGTATTCCTTTTCTGTTTGACCTTGGCTGTGGACCTCAGGTCTTTGATGTCAAATAAGTGTTGGTAATCCCAGGCGGCATTTGACAGGCTTCAGGAGCTATTACTTTTGTTTCCCCGGCGCATAAGCTTTATCAATTGTCCTCAGTGTAATGATTTTGTATACAAATTCACACTACCACAACCGTGGTGTTTTCCTTGTAAAAATATACTGCCTCCAACACCTACTGTTATACCAGCACAAATAGCACACATGTTTTTTTAATCATCATTATTGTTTTTATTTTAGTGCTGAGGAAATGTCCTTTTTGCATGCTTGATCAGCCAGTAGAGAAATCCAATATAATGGAGGTTCAAGGTGAATTGCATCCCGTGCATTTCCCCCCTTCGACTGAAAGAATATTCCAAAGCAAAATAAACAAATCATGCAGACAACAGTAATATAGGGTTGATTTTGAAGGCATGAAATAAGTATCGATTAAATCCTGCAGTTCATAGATGAAAATGGCCTTTTTGGTAATTTGTCCTGGGTCCTTTCAATACGATGTAGACAGAGTGAGAGAGTGAGAGAGAGAGAAAGAGAGAGAGAGAGGGAGAGGGAGGGCATAGACTGGAGAGGAGAGACAGACTGCAGAAAGCGTGGAGAGGAAGACTAGTGAGAAGAATAAGACAAGTGAACAGCGAGCAGCAGAAAGAGAAAGAAGAGCTTTGACAGACTAGTTGAGAAAGGCACAAGCTGCTCCTTTCCGAGCTCATTATCATTCTTAATAAGTCTTAAGGAAAGAAGGAACATTGAGTGTAAATGCACGGTAATCCTTACACTGGCCAAGGTTAGTAGGGACGTCAGCACAAGCGCACCGTTCCCAGCTGGCCACTTTGGGACAGGGAGGGGACCAGAGGAGCAGCGTTAAGGATAGATGTTCAAGGAGAAAGTGAGGACATTTAGACAGTGTATAAAGGTTAGGCCCTTTCCCTTAGCCTCTAGCTTTCCAGTGCCTGCACCACCTGGCATTTAATGAGTAAACAGTTCTGCATCAGGCTCAAAACAGCGGTATTTAGCCATAAGACTATGTGTAAGCTGTGGTAATTCAGATGAAAACTTGGGAATTGAAAGGTGACAAGCACAAGGTTTGATTAAAAATCTAATTGGCACAGCTTTGACTTTGGCACTAGGCACCGCGAGGGCTTCTATCTTGTATTTGTGCTGAAACTAAGTGTTGACTGCAGTGCATGTCTTGCTCCCTGTACTTTGGGTGTGGTCCAGAAACCAGCATTAAGATGAATTGGATAAACCGGTGACCAATTAACTCATCTAACAAATTGCCAGCCACTTGTAGTGGTTGTTCAACCATGTTGCTTTAATGGAAATCCAATGCAGTATTTATTTATATACTGTACTAAGTTTATAGTCTGATGTTGTCACCCTGTGCATTATACAGTGTCAGTAATATTAAAGTATTCTTGTTCATTAATCACTTCAGATGTGAGGCAAGTCTGGCACATTAATCTTAGTCCACAGTAAAACCAAAGCAGAAGGTGATTGTTATACTCACAGTAATTAACACAAGGAGTGGTTTTTAGCGTTGCATTAGCAAAAAGCACGACTGTGACTGGTTTTGAAATGACCCCTGTATTATATGAATATAAAATTGCATCACCGAGCCCTTTTGCATGCACACTAAAAACCTGATCATTATCCAATTTATGGAGTTACCAGTCATCTAAATGATCATGCAAACAGCATATTGTGATATTCTTTATTATATAATGGCAATTATGGGACTATGAGAAATTGAATTGACCCAGGTTTTACATGAATACTCGAGTATCTTTGTGCATGCACCTGTTAAATCAACGTTCTTCATCTCTTACACATTTGTATGTGTAAAAAAAAAAAGAAAGAGGCATAGGTGCAATGTGAGTAGATGACAAAATACAACTAATTAACCATAGAGCAGCATAAAGTTGATGAAAAGCCACTCCTGGGGTGAAGAGGGGACAAAGTGTTGTCTGTTAGGCCCCACATTCAGACCAACATGTTCAATAAGACAAGATCAGATGTTTTTAAAATAGTTTGTACTCTAAATGAAAAGTGATAATGGACTGAAACATGTAAACCAGGGATTTTCTCTGATTGTATTTAACGTCAAGGTGTGAGGTTTGATGATTATAATTATGTGATTGCTCCTAGTTTTTAAGGTCACGATAACGGACTCACTATTTCATGGCCAGCATATAGGAAATATCTCACAGCATTCACAGTGTCACTTTTAAATATGAGATGGACCTTATTTTACTTAAATTTTGCTTGTTTTCATGGATGTTGTTACAGTTTGATCAAGAACTGATTTCTGATTACCAAATGTACTTTAAGGTCCTTTCCTGCGTAAACAAGTGTTTTTTTAGTGGCTCTTTTTTTAGGACTGCATTTAAAAATGCAGATATTTCAGGTAAATTAATCATGAGATTAAGCTTCACTGTCTTTTGTTCTCTGACAATTTTGGCCTTTTCTCCATCTAAAACAATAAATAAAAATCAATTCTTGGAACCTGATTTGGCTTCAGAATAAGAATTTATTGAGAAACAATAAATCGCTCAACTTTAACAACTCAGGTGTCAACAAATCACCTGAAAAGTAAGGTACTTAGGAGCACATCATCATGATATTTTCTAGACCCCTTCACAAAACCAGTGTCGCCAAAACTTCAATCACTCATCGGCAGATGATGCCCGTCGCTCCATAACCCCTGCAGGTTACCTTATAAATCCAAGCTCACAGGAATTGCTTGCTGTCCTAAACAAGCAGGTGGTGTGGACTTCCTCAGGCCTGCCGTACGGCTTACATAACAGCAGAGCATTGACCACAAGATGTTCATACTTCCCCTTCCTTACCACTGTTTCATAGGCAGGACACCAAGTCACGTCACATTTGACCACAATCAGGAAGACTTTGAACCTGAAGGTTGGTTAGATTGCAATGTAGTGCAAAAAGAAATTGGCTTTATACATTATCCACAAAACTCCCCCGAGGTGCAGGACAGGGCAGAGATGTGGTCTCGCAGAAAGACATTTTGGACATTTTAGGCTGATTAAAACAGGTTAATAAGCAGCAGGTGCAGACTGGTTTTACGGCAGAAACTGGAGCCTACAGGTTTAATTGTCAAGGTAAGGAAATAAGTCACATAAAGGTTAAATACTGTAGGCGTGCCTTTTTTTCTGCTTTTGTCTTGCTCAATTTAATACCTTGTCTTGGGCCTTTTGATGTCATCTAAGTATGATTTACCAGCAAACAGATGTTTTCAGACACTTGTTCCTGAACCAAAGCTATTTAGTTCTTTTGTTGCCCTTTCAAAGGTCAAGGAGTGAAATGCTTTGGCTGCAACATGACAGGTGCTTAGTTTTACTGTATGCTGAGTTTAGAGGGCAATTCAGAGTGGAATAAAATCTCACTAGGATTAAAATGTTGTCACGTCACACCAAGAGGAAGCTTGTAAGAACATGTCTTCTCAGCCTTTCGGCTGCGTTTTGGTTGAGGCACAGTTGGCAACGGGCTCCATTACTGCCCTCTCCTCCCCTCCTCCCCACCGTCAACCCTCCAACCCCCTCCAGGGAGCCTTGGGAGACAGAGAGCCATCACCATGGTGATGTGAACACAGATCCCCCACACACCGGTCCATTGTGACTGGCGTGCGTTGAGGTGAGAGGGAACAAAATGTCACAGCAACAGGTTTTTTTTTTTTTTTTTTTGTGTGTGTTTTTGTTTTTGCCTCAATCCTCAGTGGAACAGTGCTCACATCCATGTGCTCAGTGACACTGGAGGGACCGCCGGAGAGACTGTGGGAGTTGGGGGAACAAGTTGATTGGAGAAATGAATAGAGTGACATGGAAATAGACAGTAATTACTAATAAGTCCGTGTTTTTGTTTTCATTTTTTTTTTTTCTGTGGTAATGTTAAGCATCAGCGTAAAAACACAAAAGCAGTGTCACGAGGGACTGCTCATTGTTATTATCTGATTAAATGTGTTTGCAATTTCTCCAAATAGGCTTTGCCCAAAGTTAATAAAAACTGGCAAGGTTTTTAATATTTTAATACGTTTTTACACTTGTATGGTGTGAACCACCAAAGATTATTTAATCAGCATCAGAGTGTTACAAATGTTAAAAAAAAAAAGTAATAATGAGGTACTTTAATTTGGCTCAAAGTTTATGCAACTTGGCAGTATGTGACAAATAATCTTAATAAATTATGTCTGGAAAAAAAGAAAAAAAAGAAAGCTCGGCTCTCTTTCTGATGGGAATTCCTTATTTTGGCTATGCTTAGATAGTAGTTTGTCCACAGAGACTGCTGAGGTCAAATTAAAAAAGCTCTCGCTTGTAACGCTGGTTAAATTGAGTTGCTTCAGCAAAACTAAAACCAGCAGTTAACTGGACTGGGAGAAAACAGTTTTTCTGCAGATATGTAGTAGTTATGCTGGTGGCTGAGAATATGGTCCCCTAGAAATCCTCATGTACCCAAGGATGGAACCTTTCGAATACATCTCGGTGCCCATAGAGGTCTCTGATTAGCTCACAATTTCACCTCTGCGACTTTCAGTTTATGCTGACTTTTGACCTGCCCTGATCCATGTAACATTCCATTGGCTATAGACTCCGGGGGAAGAAGGGACTTCTCGATGAATAGGCAGTGAAGAGGTGGAGCAGACCTTACCCTCAACCCAGAAGAAGATGTGGACTGTTTGCAGTGACAGGTCCAGGGTTGCCCTCAGTCTCAGAGGTTGGAAGGTGGAGGGGTCAGCCTGTGCCATAGTTCACACGGGTGACTTCAAACACACAACCCTAACGTCTGGTGTAATGTCTTGGCCTTCTGCCTCCTATTTCTAAGTAAGAAAACCACCCCATGGCTCCTATAACATTTGGTATGGAACTTAATGCCATGCCTCAGTGTTTCCATAAATACATTACATACATAAATCTACTCATATTGTAGTCAGTTCAGTGGCACTGTACACCACACCTCTCACAATAACCTGCTTTAATATGCAAGGACCAGAAGTCTCATTAATATTTGTTGATGTGTAACTATAGCAGTCAGGTCTTTTCATGCCAAGACTGTAAGAGTCTGCCATCTCCGTTCCTGGAGCAGATGCAAAGGTGCAGGTCCTGAGAGATCCTTTTATGTTTGGAGACCTCTCCTTGCTCCTCTGACTGCGACCTCAACCAAAGCACAGCTCTGTCTCAATCAGCTCTCTGCTGTAATCCCACTTCAGAATTCCTCTTGGCTAAGGGAGTAAATAAATTTTTCAGCATTTATTAGAATACAGCTTGCCAGAAGGGACTCCTCTCTCCTCTCCTATTGCTGCTCCAGTAATTAGCAAATTGATTAGGAGAACTTCAACACACCTCCTTGGCTCTTATCTCCCCATTCTAGGACAATATTGCTGTGCCATGGGACAGCGTAAATATTTTAAGGGAAACCCTCAGTGAATCTCATTAAATGGCTGTGGGGCAGAGCAGCTGTCTCCTGCTGAAGATCCTAGCCAATTTTCTAAACTATGATTAAAGAAAAGTTTTGGATTATTTAAACATGCCATGTCCTGTGGGTTTGTTTTTTTCAGTGCCACTATAGGCCTGTGTGATTCCCCCACCGGTTTGTGCCAGGACTGCTCCTCTCCCTTTGGATCTATTAGTTTGAAATCGTTTGGGTGATGACTCTTTGAAAGTGGTGGTCATTCTGGGATGTCGTGTTCAAATGCACTGCAACAAAGACCTCTCTTTTATGCGCAAATGCTAATTAAAATTTTTACCCTATCCCCAAGCTGTGGAGGGAAAGACTTGGTAGCAATTTGGCAGATAATCAAATTGCATTTTAAATGGAGCCGTTTAAAGATGACTGGGCTCTGCTCACAGGAAGACACAGTGGCACAAATTAAGCTAGAAAAAGCTGCTATGTGCACGGCGGAACAATACAACAAAATTCACACAACAATAAGAGAATGAGTTTATGTAAATGGACAACATACACCGTTTGATTCATGTTTTCTTTAATTAGTTTGAAGAATATCAGGTAGACAGTTCTTGCCCAAATGCTTGCATGCAAACTGGAGAAAACAGTTTTTCTTCTAATTATGTGTTCCCTCTTGCTAAGTGGGTTTTTTTTCATAATGTGTCCTTACAATCTGACCAATTGCTGCAAAATGCTAATAGGACATGATTTGTTATCGGATGTGGTACCTAAGAAAAAAAATTTGCTCTTAATTTTAGATTTTCAGCTCGACAGAATTGGGAAACTGGGTGGAAAATGTTGTCAACAGCTATGTTTGTCTACAAAAATATGCGCTTAGAAGCTGTCCCTCCACATTTGGTATACATCATTAAGTTCTTCGTGGCCAATCAAACTGTGTGTTCACACAGCATTCCAGTACGTATTAGTGACATCTCGTTAGCAGAAAACAGAAAACTGACACAAAAAATTTGGGAAACAGGCATGAATTGTTTATCCCGCAGAAAACGGCTAAAAGTGTGATTCTTATGAACTGATAGAATTGGATCAAGCTTGCAGCTCCTGAAACCCTCTCTCAGCCTCACTTTTTTATGCTCCTGCAAAACTGAAGGCGCTATTTAGTTTGCAACACCATTGTTTCGCGCGCCACACTCCCTGCAAAGCAAACCATTTATCACAAGACCAGTACAACCATCACAACTGCTTCATATCCATAAAACCCCATTATGGACAGCACAACAAGTGATGCTTGACTTGTAAGTTTAAAGGGTTCTTAATTGGCTGTGATTTGCAGGCTGTACTGCAGTGACTGTGGAAGTGGCATAATGATCCTCTGTAGATGATACATGTCTTTTCTGCCAAATTAATGCACCTTAACGCTGCATGTATCCATACTCCTCCGTTTAAGCATTGTCTGCATCTCGGAGTCATCTCAAACTGACATAGCAATGGTTTTGACCCGCCTGCTGCAGGTTGCACATACTAAGTAGTAGCGGTGTTGACCTGGTCCACCTTCTCCACACATACTCACGTCCGAAGGAAGTCTCTTGAGTTCTCTTTGTGATCGTTCAGTGACTCCTTGCATTCACTTAGGATTTGCAGTTGAAAGCAGCTGAATGCATTTAGGGAACTATGAAACACCAATGCAGCTTTGCTTTGTAGTAATACATGTCATTAGTGAAATGTTTATCAGTACATTAGGTCAGGAAAATACTAAACATCAAGTTCCCAAAAAATACGTCTGGGGTTAGGACATTTTCTACAGGTGGAAGTCTATTTTTCTCTAAAGTATTTTATTTTAAATCTTTGAGAACTGTATTATTGCAACATCAATCTTTTGTTTTATGCTCTAGGTTTGTCTTGTTTTTTTGCTTTTGCATGTTTCCAAAACGTTTTCATGCTAATCATAGAAGATCCATCCTCTATGCTGCTTCATCCATCTCAGAATAAAAGAACAGTAAAGCAGATCCCAGCTAATAATCCTGGACACGTCGCCAGTCTATACAGTAACTTATTTCACCAACTAGTCTCAAATGCATGTTTTTGGATTGTGAGAGACCAGAGTACTCATTGAAAGTTGAGAAAACAGAAAAAAAAGAATAAATGCAGTTGGCCAAGAGCTTTGGGATTGCGTGTCATGTGTAATAGCAGGGAGAACATGCAAACGCCACAGAGAAAGTCCCAGTTCCTTTCTTGTCCATTAGGGGAGAAATGTAACCAGTACACCACCGTGGTGACGCAAAATAGCAAATTTAAATTTTTTTTTTTTATAATTCTGTAGATGTAGTAGTATTCTAATTGGAACAACACAATCCCTGTCTTATGATGCTGATTGACAAATATTGTTGCAAAGTTAATGACACAAGCGGGATTTGATTGATCAAGTGGGTGACTGATCATAAAACTGCAGTCAATATTTGGCTGCAGCTCCATTTCCCCTCTGAATAACAGTGTACCAGGATGTCTGAGATGTATGGCTAGACACACAGTGATGGCAAAACACATATTTACACTCCGTCTCTCCACGAGTGTGATGATGCTGCTGCTGCTGCCTCTGTTTGCCATACAGTAAATAACATGCCCTGATTCTAAAATGAACAGTCTTAAGAGTATTTATTCAGTTGGAGCAAAGGGTATTGGTTAAAGCTGACCAATTTTAGAGTAGTTGGGATGAAAATCTCCCTCTAATTACTGTAGTGTGTGGATCCTTTGGTCCCAGTACCTCTGATGGTATTAAAAAGTCCCTTTTATTTATAGAAATAAAATTTTAGTTTCAGAGACAATAGGCTACTTCTGTTTTACGGTGCAGCAGACTTTATCTTTTTAATAAAAATTTCTGACTTGGTGAAAGTTTAATTAATAAGGGACTTAAAGCTAGGGGAATGAGCAGGGGAGTTGGGTCTTTAAGGGGGTACTTATTTTTCCATCTGGGCTATCCTCCAAAAAAACTGTCAATTAGTGCGTTAAGCTGAAGAGACAAAAAACGTCATTAGTTCTTGCAAAAAGAATAATGGGTTTTAAATGTTTTGCTTCAGAGGCAGGCCAAAAGCACAGTGAGCCTGATGTATTTTCATTTATTTCCCTGCAATTATCAAAGTTTGAAAGAGGGATTTATTGTTCTAAGGTGCATTACTGAAGAAGGAGACGCACTGGGTTGCTTTTCTTAATAACGTTGCACCTTAATCGCCTGAAATGAGACAAACTTGTTTTTAGTTTTTTTTTTAATCTCAATTTTATTTTTTGGGTGCAAAATTTTACTATTCATTAGTGATAATGAAACAGTTGAAACTGTGACTGAAGAAAGCACCCATACATGTAATGCTGCTCCTGGCTGGAGGTCATTGCTGATATGTGCCGCCCATGTTATTTGATAATCTACTGAGCCACTTAGAAGAGGAGGAGGGACATGTCAGTCTTTGTATAGTACTGTGTGGACTATCATAGCAATAGAATTTGTAAATTATAAGACTATAATCACATAGTCCTATATAATTATTCATAGCACAATGTTCTATAATTATTACACTGTCTGGTCACTCTAAATGGCCCGTAGGAGTGAACGTGAAGAGAAACATTGTGACGGTCGATCCAGGAAAACTGCAGCACATTTGTTCAAATTTTAATATTATAGCTTTGCTTTACTCTTATTTTAGCTCATGTTTTTCTTTCTTTTAATATTATTTATAGGTTTCTGTTTAGATAAGTGCAAAGAAAATGTAACAGCAAAATAGTATAAATGCTTTTTGTCCATCTGCAACATTCTTGAAATGTCCATTTGGATTTATTTTGATGTGTGTAAAGTGAAGGAAACGCTATTAACTCAGCCCATTTAAGCTACTTTGATACAATTGCAATATTCATGTTTCCGTTTAGTTCAGCACAAAGTGAGGTTAAGGGCCAGTCCACACGAGAACTCCGTTTCATGTAACCGCCACACGGCGCAGTGTTTTAGGAGCCCGAAAATGCTATTTTTCAAAAAATGGGTTCCAGAATGGGGAAAGTCTATAACACCGCCTCGGCTTTGAGGTGCGGATGGACAAGATGCACATTTGTGAAAAACGATGATGTCATTGCCCCACCTCTGAACCCGATAACCCCGCGACCCTCTCTGCGACATCACTTAACAACAGCATTGGTGGACATACATGCTCCAGGTCGTGCTGCAGAAGCTACTGATGCTCGTCAGTTTAATAAGACGAAATGTTTGATTTCTCAAACACATCCATCCATCAATCCATCAGTCATATGGCACCCACTCTGGGGTAGATGGTGGTCGGTCTGCACCCAGCTCACAATGGACAAAGGCAGAGTAAACCCTGCACAGTTTACCACCCCATCACACCAAGGGTCAATATAAGGTTTTATTTGGTAGGAAAGCTGTGTTCCTGTAGAAAACTAATGTAAACACAGGGAGAACATGCAAAGTCTGAAAAAGTCTATATTTTTAAATTCCCTCTTGAAATATTTTTGGAAATATTTGCATTACTTCCATTGTCTTTTATTCAGAGGAATAAGTGAAGGTGACATTCTCTCTATGTTTCAAGGCAGTGGTGTCATTCATGGTTGGAACATCGAGAGCACTGAGGCTAAAACACATTTCACCTTGAAGGCATACTTACTAGTGATAAGGTAATGTGGTCCTTTTTGTAATGAACTTTCTACCTTTGCAGGTGACCATTGAAGGAAAGGTTTTTATGGAGGCAGACATTGGTGCTTAAATGAGCCTTACATAACTGGTTATAGTGCAAAAGGTTTGAGGCGCTGTGCCCAAAATGTGTCATTGACTTGTGCCATACACAACAGGAGATGGCTTTTGCATCCCAGTGTGAGTGCTGGTAAATGATTGGTTACAGGAGATCCTCCAATAAATTAATTGTTTCCACTTCATGGTTAAGTATGTGCTACTCTTCCAAATCGAGTGCTGGTACTTGGTTATTACACTTTAATAGCTCGCTTGCCAAACTAACGATATATTACTCCATGTGCTGGCTCAGATCAGAGAAGATGAATTGGCTATTAATTAGAGTTGCACTGAGAGGGCACAGGGGAGAGACTACTCATAGCCTTGCAATCAGTGTCAACGGGGGCCCTTTTTCTGACTGGGACAACCAGGGCAGGCCCAGGTCACTGAGCCTTATCGAGAAAAACCTTTGAATCTGGTGGAAGCAGCGGCCTCAGACATGACCATCATCTTGTTCCGCCAGACAAAGGACACGAGAGTTTAACGTCGAGCAGCTGCAGTTTCATCTGATGACTTTAGTCAGGAGTGTGGACAGAATGGCAGCGGCGCGTGGGAGGCTGTTTGACTCCATGAGCTTCTTTAACAAAAGCCTCACGTCCGAAGGACTTTGAATTAGAAAGTTATGGAGGAAATATTTGACGGCCAGAGATGATTTGTGGGGAATATTATTGTTTGGCTCACTTTTCTTACGCAGCCTCTGAATTAGCCCCTTTATCACAATTAATTAAGCTTGCCTATAGGAGATGTTCCATCTTGAGCTCATCCACGCAGGATAAATAAGTCAAAGCAGCAGGATATATGTCCTTTTATTGGCTGACTTGATCTCGGAGGCATCTGTAGTGAGGGGGGGCCTGTCTCTGTGGTGCGACTTTGTGGAAGAGTCTTCGCCATCACTCACTTTGAATGCTTCTTTTATGACTCGTTTTGTTAAAAACCTCTTTTTTTAATGCAAGGTATCAGGAGT
Organism: Lipophrys pholis; assembly: GCF_963383615.2. NCBI lineage: Eukaryota > Metazoa > Chordata > Actinopteri > Blenniiformes > Blenniidae > Lipophrys > Lipophrys pholis. The sequence goes on from NC_137630.1 coordinate 18,234,349, forward strand.
TATGGCCTGTCCATGCAAATTAGGAAATTTTGACAGTTTGTTATTCATGTCGTTGCCTTTTTAAACACTTAAAGGCAATAAATTTCACCGTGACAGGCTGCTCCAAAATTGCCACTAAATATTATTAAATATTTTAACAAGTTCCTTGTAAATATGCCTTAAATGTTTGAACGATGGGCAGGAAGAAAAATGGCTTTGCATCAACTTATTAGAGGCTATAAAAGTGGCAGTGATTTATCATGGATGTGGAACAACTCAAGCCATCTTTTTTTTTTTTTGTTTTGCTTATTGTGTCGGCTTCCTTTGTTCTGATGTGCACATTAAAGAGCGAAACATCATGTTAAAAGCCTGCAGTTCCATAAGTCACGTAAAGCGTCAGCAGCAAAGGATGCCGTAACTGCAGTCCGTGAAAAGCAGAGTGAAGTATAGCAACAGCATTTTAAAGTTTGAAAGAACCCCGTGCGCATTTACAGTTCAGGGCATTTATGAAGAAAGACATACAATATGATGTACTGATTTCCTTAATTGAGACTATATTTTAACTTCTTTCACTCCTTTTTCTGTTAACCTGCTTCTGTTTAATGATCAAGCTGACTAAGCACTTTTACCTGAATAATATGGGAAAGTAGCACTACTAATTTATTTTAGAAAAGAAGATCTGTAGATTCACAAAATCAACATTCATTTGATATTATTCATGTTTATTGCCGCGATCACAATTGAATACTGGTCCAAACACACCTTCCATCACTTAAGCAATAAAAATAAATAAAAACAATCTAATAACTATTAAATGTTTTGAAAATGTCTCAAGGGCTTCAAACAATATGCCTGTGAACTGCGAGTTGCCCATGTGTGTATTAAGCAAAGTATATGTGAAAGCCTCCCTGTTGTATTTGCTCTCCTGAGATCCTTTACAGCAAACAAATTAATATGAATCAAATCAAAAACTGACAAAAAGAATGCTCCAGAATAGCTGTGAAGGCTCCAGTCTCTTTAATTACAAAGTGAAGCTACAAAGAGAGGAGGTGACGGTCTAAAAATAGTTTGAGATGTGACACAGTCCTGCGGCTTGTGGTGCCCGTTTCTTTTGTTTAGGGTTGGGAATTGAGTGTCAAGTCAGGGGCATCTTGAGTAAAGTGAGGATTTGTGTTTTGCCCAGATTCCTCCGTGAGCCACGTTATAGCCGTGAAGTGCAGAATCAACATTCTTTTCTCACAAACCTATGATTTTCAGTGGTTTCTTGATTTATTGTGCTTCCATTATGATGAAGTTCGGCTTCATGTTCTTTGTTGAATCTTAAAAGAGGAAGTTTTGTCAGCCAGCACTCACAAAGGAAAGAAGGAAAAAAATAATAAAAAAATTGGCACTAAAATTACAAGACACAAAAACATCTAATGAAAACACTGTCATATTCAAAAATGCTGACTGTGCGGTTATACTGCCCCAGTAACTTCAGTTTTGTTACCGTCATTGTAATAGAGATGATCCAAATGATTGTTGTTAATTTTTTTTTAAACCATGCATCACCTTCAATAATGTTGTCGCTTTGTTCATGACTTTATTGTTTTTTAGGTTTGCGTGTCTCTACTTTTCAGCTGTGGTTTTTTACAGACATGAGTGGCAACATTTACGTGGTTTCTGTCCTCAGTGCATCAGAGAGGCACAGCAGGACAGAAAGCTCTGCACTAATGGACCCTGTTAACAATTCAAGAAATGCATCCTGGATTTGGTTTAATTATCAGGGCATGTTATATATTAACAATTCAATTCTGGAGGAACAAAGGTGTTAAAATCACACGCGAGGTGATAAACTATTGCTCTAACTTTCAAGACTTCCCGAGGTTTCTGCGGTTGTGTTTCTTGATGTTAGAGGGCATAATGTGTTTGGCTTCTTTTGCCTTTTCGGCTCCTTTTTTAAGATTTAAAGAAACCAACCTGGGGCCATATAATCTACACACCACTCACTGGTTTGGTCAGGAACCTCTACAGTATTCTACAAATCTCTGGGCTGTCGGTGCACATCACTCCTCCCGGTTAGTATGACGTGACGGCTGCCATGTCAGCAACATGGCACATCTCTGTTCTCCCTCTGTGAGTTTTCCCTGGGGTTGGCAGAAATCGAGTGCCCCTATGTCTGAGTGGCTATAACCTTGCCACCAGCTTGTGTGTGTGTGTGTGTGTGTGTGTGTGTGTGTGTGTGTGTGTGTGTGTGTGTGTGTGTGTGTGTGTGTGTGTGTGCGCTTTTCTCCAACTCTAAAGACTCGAACAATGATGACTCAAGCCATGCAGAGTACACCTCAGGGAAAATTCAGTCGGAATAAAAATAACAAGTGGATTTTTGACTGCGGGAAGATGTGAGCATGCTGGCATGGGCTAAAAGCCTGAACAGATTTTGCCCCCCCAGTTCATTAGATTAGGCCGTCTCGTGTTCAGGAAGCGCTGAAAGGCACTGAAGATTGTATCTGCTCAAAATGCTGTCCTTACGTCCAGAGACAGTTGCCAGTCCCACTCTTTGAAATTCCAAAGTAGTTCTCAATCCAGTTAAGGCCCAATATTGTGGTTGTCTCTTTGCGGCCCCCATGCTGAGGGCTCTTATTAGTAGGGTTAAGTATGAGGACGCCTCTGTTGGTATTTCTGTGGTTGCTCATCTGCACACCGCACATGAATTTCTGTAAATTATTTATTTTCCTGACATCACCATATGGCGCTGTAACTTGTTTGTCTTGGAGCGTACTGGAGAAATGCAAGACTTAGACTGAATTACTTTGTGTGTGTATACATGGGAGACCCTCTTCAAACAATGTCTGTTTTTTGTTATTTCTTCTGCTGGGTGGGCTTTGTTGATGCAATTCCGCGCAACATACAATACTACAACAGTGCTCTTGTCATCTACTTGATAGTAGAGAGATCATAAACATAATGAGGCCAAAATGAGGAGACGCTTCGCGGAGAGGAACAAAAACTCCTACCGCTGGTCTGCAGCGGATGTGGTGACCGAGCAAGAAGCTTGAAAGGCCCTGGAAAAATTGGGTGCTGATCTTCTTTGAAATGCCACAATTAATTGCTGTGCGTTGTCCCCAATGCATGGATGATTAAATGTGCTCCTAAACTGCCCTGATTTGTGGGGGCACCTTGCCGATTTTATTTGCCACTGTTAACATTTTCATTCCTGCATTATGCATGGTGCTGTGGGGCAAGGAAGTGCTGCAAACAAATGGCCTGAGGGATCGGTGTAAACACAGCGTGCCATAAGGGGGAGAAGACTAACAGTTCAGCACGGCCTCCCTCAGCCAGTCTTCACTGACAAACTAGACAGCCCCTGTGCATCCTGAGCCCGTATCCTAACAGACCGGCATAGGGTAGCGGCGGATATCAGCTACCGCGTGTGCATCACAACTGGAATCGTCCAGATATATAGGTGGAAAATGTAAGGACAGGGTTGGGACTTGAGACAAAGGAACACGCTGCTCTGTATCTTTATTAATCAACAATGAATGCATGTCTGATAGGATATTTCTTTCCACCTAATTGAATATGATTCCTCTTCCTTCAGCATGTATGGGCTGAGGTCACTTTCACTAGTTAATTTTGACAGCCAAAGCAATGTGGTGCTGGTTCCTTTGTGTTAGGGGATTTTAATTCCTCATTGCAATAATCAGTGACTGATAGAAGCCCTAGTGTTATATGAAGGCATGCCAAATGACATGTGCTCCCTTTTGAACATGAAACACTACAGAGTAGAAATATGAATTTTCACATTAGAGGCATATTAACTCTCTGATTAGGATTTACTTGATCTGGGATCTTGGCTGTTAGAAGTGCCTGGCTGTGCGCAGGGCCTGCCTGAGTTGTCAGCTGTCACGGCATTGGCCCAGAGCCTCATGCTTGGCAGGTCTCCACCCTCTCACCTCCGGCTGACAATGCAAATACAGGCAAACGACGTGTAGCTGCTGGACAGCTCTTTATACGCTCGCGTAATTCCATATGGATAAGAAAACCTGGGCCTTGTGTAAGATGATTATAAAAATGATGGTCCTCTTCATAATGATAGGCTGCAGTTTTGACAGTGGAATCACTTCTTTGTTTTAAGTCATAAACTAGGCTGTACTCTAAAGTTCTTGCCAATATATGCAGTCTTTTCAACCCAGTCCCTTGTCATCAGCAAGCAACTAATGCAATAGCGAATGGAAAGAGGGCAGATATTGTATTTTATGGCCTGACCTTTGAGACATTATTATTTTTTTGATGAATAACTGTTTACTCCGAAAGCGGGCATTAAACAAGTTTCCTTAAGTTTCGCAGTCATTGCTCCTGACACAAATGGCACCACAAAAACATTTCATCCTGTTTGCAGGCAAAGTGAAGCCCGCTGTCAGTGAAAATGGAAAGTCTGTTTTACTGGACTGGAGGGTGGTGTTAAATGGATGGCAACCAGTTCATTAGGATGCCTTTCAGAGCATGAAAAATGACCTTTTCTCTTGTAATTGTAGTTTGAGTTCATAGATAGTTGAGTGGAACCGGAGCATACTGTATGTTGACAAGGATCACTGGAAACAATTAGCATCGCATCGCACCAGTCAGTCTGCAAGAAGCCGTGTTCTCACTTTTACACCTTCTTGCCTAAATACCAGTCTGATTTGATTCTATGTGACAGAAATTTGACAGAGAAGAAGAATACTTCATTAAATTTATTGGGTGCACTGAACTTCACAGAGCTGTTTTAATCAGTTCCTCTGTTTTGCAGAAAAATCGACAATATAAGCACACATGGAACATGTTCAGGCTTTCATGTATTTTCAATTGTAATCAAAACAGACTGATTTTGGAGATTTAATCCAAATCAGATACATTTTGATCTAATGTGTGTGCAATTTTTCTAGATAGATTTGATATCAAATTAGTTGTGTGAAGAGATTATGTAGTTTTCTATAGTTTGATGGCTGCTTATAATTTCAACTGTGTTAAATTTACATTCAATTTTACTTCAGAGTTCACTCACATATATATTTACACACACATAATGAAGGTACAGTGCCTAGAACTTGCCTTCTCCACACGCTCTTCCTAATTTAGTCTTCAGGACATGTATAATGTTTTGTGAAACAAATAAAATATGTGTTTGTACTATTTACATCTTCAGCACAGCAGTGCATGTTGCCATGTTGAGCTTAGGTCACAGCTGGGGTAAAACATCAGATGCACGATTTGGTTCAATTTGCTTCTCTTGGATCTACTTTGCAGTCGTGAACAGAAATCTCCCCCCGACTCTGTGGTGTTTTGATAAAGTAAATATGCTTGACAAGAGCAAATATTTAGGGTATCTGCAAATGTGATGCACATCTGTCAAACAGCCCAAGGGTGAAAACCAGCACATAACAAGGCAACAAATGCTGATTCCGGACTTCTCTGCGGCAAAATAAAATATGGCTCAAGTTTTCATTAAGGTGCTATTGATTAGCTTTTCCTGGCAATGAATTATGGACGACATTAAATAAAAGGGAAAATATTTTTATGACTTTGCTTAGGCCATGCCAGATTCCCCCCTTAGCCTCTTGTATGCTCGCCCTGACAGGCATTTTGTTTTCTCTCAAATTCTTGTGGCTTTTGTGAGATCGAGACCAAAAAAAAAGGAAGATATTCCACTTTTATCATCCTTAATTTAAGATACATCTTAAACTGTTGAATAATACAGACTATGGCTAGGGTTCGGATATTTCCTTTTAAATAATTAGAATAAAGAATTTGAAATGTCAAATGGTTAAAGGTATGATTGAGCTATTTAATGTTTCCCCTGTAATGATCCCATTTATAATGTCAGAAATGTGCACGGACACTTTATGGTTGCTCTGCTGCCTTTGTATCCCCACGTTATGGCTTTTCATGGAAATCTGTTTGGTAACTAATTGTTGTTTGGTCTCTAAAGAATTGATCCAAACCTTTATTAAAACCAAAACATGTTATTTGGCACACTATGTAAGTTCTGGATCATACGGTAGTGTGATTATCACGGCCCTTGTTCAAGTTCTGGTTAGACTTGGTGACCGTTCTGTGGTGTTGGTGTTGGTGTTGGTGTTGGTGGGGGTTTCCGAAAATGCACATACATCTGAGTTTAATTATTAAGTTTAGATTTAGACTGGCAGGCTGTGATTGGCTCTGTTGTGATATATTAAAAAGATACAATCCATATTATTTAGGAACATTAAGTTATGTGTGTGTTTTTGTTGGTATGTTGGATGCAGCTAAACAAAAGTACATTTCTCCTCAAAAATGTTGCTGAAACAAGGCATCCCCCTGCCCCCAGGGGCAATTTTAAAAAACCTTGGACGCTCTTTCAGTCCTTCAGTGGATTTTCTTTGCTTTTTCACCCTTAATGTTTACGTACGATGCCAAAAATGTTGTACTCCATTTTTTAACCATGAGCTGCAGCCTTATAAAATCCATCTGCCTCTTAAAAGTTCTCTGTCGTTCTTCATGACCTTCCTTATAGTCACAAGTCGTCTGGTGTGAGGCAGCTTCCTGAGACATATCCATTGCAGGCGGGTGGAGTGGGTGTCTGCTGTAAACCGTCACCAAGTCTTTCCATTGAGGGAATGGGGGGGTCACCAGAGTCACTACGTCTGTGACATGTGTGGTCGTATGCTCCTCAACAATTTCAGCTTTTTCTAATCTGAGAAAAACATTGAAGATATTATCTCTTTCTTACGGTTCATAGTTACAGCAGCAGTCACACGCTCTTGGCCTCACTCCTGACCTGGGGTGTATCTCCGGAATTCGTCGACTGTTGTTGTTCACCAATTTATTACAGACATCCTTCATCATAAATAATAGTTTAACCTGATTTTAAACGACTTTCATCTTTTGACATATAAATTGTCTGTTTCTGTTGTCTGCAAGGCCAGTTTTCTCAACTGGAACATTTTTCTTTGCGTCTGTCATATTATGTTAACAGATGTGATTCATCAAGCGCAACGTATCAGGAGTTATTATAGATAATTCAGATTTAAATTAATCTTCCACATATGTGTGATTTAAGTGTCTAGGTTGTATTGTATTATATTTATTGGACAAACAAAGGTCAAAAAGGAAGCACGTTTCCTAACGATTGAAATGCTGATATTTTCTACCTTTTTAAAGCACATTCCCCTACAGGCTTTGCAAAGAAAGAGCTCTTAGTGTAAATAGCAAGTAAAATACTGTTTTTGAGGCATGTCTGAGTATGAGCATTCCAAACATATTGTATGCTTGGCTTCAGAAGAGACAGAAGCTGATATTTGCGTCTTTGAAAGGAAGAAAAAACAACAACTTGTTCTGTACCTACCAGTTAATACCGTACAAAAAAAATAACATACAGGTTGTACTGATTCCTAATCTAAAAGACATAACACTGATGAAAGTCAGTGGATTGACAGTTTGTGATTCTGTTTTCAGATTCTGGGTCTTTTCCTCATGTCCATTGTTATTGTCTCAAAGTTTTAACATTCATAAGGATAAAATTGCTCAGTTTTGCATTAGACCAGGTAAGGAATGTCTCATTTTAGCTATTTTCCGATGCAATGGGGCGTAGAAATGAGGAAGAGCAACTTGTAAGAAAAATGTAATCCTGTAATCCCCAGCCATTCAGGGAGCATCAGGAAGGACATCCGGTGTAAAACTTGTTCCAAGTTAAACCTGCGAATCGCATCTTCCCCACAAAATGCCCTCTTTCACATTTTCAGTGGTGTTGAGCTGCCATAAATGACCTTTAAATGCATTTGTAATATTCCAAACTTGTCATTCAAGGTAATATGTTGACAAAAGAAACAGAAAGACTTCTCGGCACAAAGCAGTTCAACTCAACATTAATGTAACTCTAACCTAAACAATGAACCTTAAAGTAAATCAAACTTTTCCTTATGGTCTCAAGCAGAACTGAACAGTATTAAATCTGTACAAACAGAACGTACGAGGGGTTTATGGGATGACATCATTTTAATCCTCGGTAAGTTTTTCTATGTTTCGTCATTATTTCCTTTCTTAAGTTTCTCTTGCCTCATATCAATGCCAGACAAGAAGCTTCTTCGATTGAAATATTTTGGCCATGAAAATGACCAAATTAAACTCAACAATTTACACAGAGTATCTGTCTAAACTGAAATCCACTCTTTTGGGAGAAAAAAAAAATCTCTGTTCAGGCTTTATGCAGCAAATTTATACCCTCAAGCTCACTCAACAGAACATGTTTGTAATTCATTAAGCATCACTCCGTGAAGGTGTAAGTGCTGACTTATTTGAATGATATGTTTTTAAACAGATGGCTGGTTTATTGTTTTAGGTAATTTACATGGTAAAAGGCTTTGAAATCTGACTTTGGTAGTTCATTAACCTGCCACATAACGACAGTCAGAAATGACAAGTCCAGTATAAAGCTGCAGTGCGTGGTTAATAAAAAATCTTTTAGATGTCACAGTGCTTTATAGAAGAGTGCCATGACTGCTCGCTGCCGTTCAGTGTTCAGACTGCAGGCACTTAGTGCGCCAGGTGTTTTGCTCGAGATTTTTCCACAAGACAAATGGAAAAGTGCCATATCCTTTAAACATCCCATTAATATGTCTTATAAGACTCACCACAACCGGGCACCAAAAGCTCCATTTTATTACAGTTTCTTGTCTTTGTCAGGCATAGCTTCCAGTTTACGTTTTCAGGTAATTATAGCGTTGAGCACACAAGAGTGGCACAAATTAGCACTTTGGGGGAAGAATCAGTTGGCTGGATGCCCATCATTGCCTGCTTGGCCTGGACATGATAAACACACAAGCACAAATGCCTGTAAAAGGCATCCAAAGTGTGCATCAACATTTTAATAGAGTTTCTCATGAAAACCAGAACAGTTCTGTAGCGCCACGTCTTCAAAATTTATGCAAGAAACCAATCAAATAGTGTGCTTTCGGGGTAAAAGCTAAGGTCTTAGGCAGGCATAATGTGAGAAGCAGAAATATTATCCTCAATGAGGTCAAAACACAGATATTAGAGGATGTTCTGACCTAAACTTTTCAGGTCAAGTATATTTTCAAGTACTGCAACAGTTTCTTTTTTCTCCTCCCATTATTCCCTGCTTTTAAATAAGTACCCTGTTTTTTGCAGCAAATGATGAAGTGAGAGGACACCGTCTGAAAAGCGGAGTCAGGGCCGAGTCTTTGCCTGCGCATGTGCTTAATATGTGAGGAATAATGCGTGAGGTTTGATGTGGTCTGCAGAGGTTTTCTATCACAGATGCCATGAACGGGAGCTTGTGGCCGTACTGTAAACTCTACGCAATTCTTCCTTATTACATGTGGAATTTCCTTCCAAGATGATTGAAGTATCAGCATATTGCTGCCATATTCTCTCCCACCGGAGCCCAGAGTTTTAATAATTTCGCAGAATGAAGGGGGCAGACGAGAGGCCATCAAAGTCACTTATATTTGTTTAATCCGAAGAGCACCGCAATTCACTACATTTTCTCAAACATGGGCGAGCAGTGTATAATTCTGGCACTGTAGCATTGTTGGGAGACAGGGGAAGCTGTATCAGACAGTTGGTGTAATCCACATTGTTTGCACACTATAATCAATATGTGCCAAGAAATACTATATGTACTATGTTTACAGTATGATCATGTGCAGGAAAAATAACAATAAGTAATCTCATGTCATTTAGCTGTTCTATGCAAAGTTAATGTAATCCTCTAATGTTTAGTATAACACATCAATCATGCAAAAATCTATTGTTGCATTAGCCTTGAAAGAACAATAATAATAAAAACGCTATAATGGTTTTAGCTTCCTTTCCATAAATCAAACTCGGAAGCTGGGGAGGGGGCATCTTAACTTGCCATTTCAGCTCATCTGAGTAGTTGAAGGGATGCTGAATACTGATAGGATATTGAACAATAACCAGAGCCGCAGTTGGTCACTTTCAACCTGAAGTGGTTTGAAATACTGCACAACACAGTCAGTGGCAGCTTCTTACTGAAGTTGACCCAACACCTCCTACAATGACATAAAGCAGTTTTCTGTTCGATAGCCACTCAACAAGGGACTGTAAATCAACAGTAAATGCATAAAAACAGTTCGTAGCGGAGGATTTATTGTACCACGCTGCCAATCCTCTTAAACAAATATTAAAATAAGACCCAAATCAGGAAGGACGTCTTTTTACAGGTCACACTCGCTTCAGCTCGGAGGTGAGTCACACTTGCTGACAGGATGTCGGAATTTACATTGATAATAATGCTTGATGAACAATGAACTCCTCACTCTCAGGGCAGCCCTGCTCTAAGTGTACATCTGAAGTGTACTAACAAAAATACACAATGAAACAGTACACAACTGGAGCACAATGTTATTTCCAGTGGGCAAAAAAGCACATTAAGATACATATATGGATGTGAAGTGCAACAGTTAAGCAAATACCCTGTTCAATAATGTATCATTACACAAACAGTCATGTGGCAAAACACACACACACACACACACACACACACACACACACACACACACACACACACACACACACACACACACACACACACACACACACACACACACACACACACACACACACACACACACACACACACACACACACACACACACACATATAGAGAGAATTGCTGAAGAGCACAGCTTTTAGATTTGATAAGTGGAAGTGCATTTCTACCATGTGGTTTCAACCTGGGACCTTTACAAGTGCTTGTCAGGGTAGTGCTCAGAGTGCTGCCTGAAGAGGCTTTTCGATTTCACAGAGAATACACTCTTCTCAGGAAGTGGGTGGAGAAGATAATTCTCCAAAAGAGGAATAGAAAAAAAAAAGAGAATTAATAAACCTTTTTAGTTGGCATAATCATTTATTTTGAACTTAAACTGAACAGAGCAACAAAACAAATCATTTTTGGGGAAAGAATACATGTATTTTAATGCCCTCAAGCAAAACTAATTAAAGACGACACCTCATTTACATAAATAAGCATTATAATTTGCATACATGCACAAGGGAATAGAGACAGAAAAGAAAGCAATATTTTGCAGTCTGCTAATTTCATTTTATTCAGGATTTAAGCTTAATAAAGATTCATTTTGGAGGGGAAAGGAGTATAATCAAAGGGGAAATTTGAACTATCTCCAAAGATGCAGCAGCCTTCTATTCAAAGGGCTCCTTCCGAGTCACCAGATGACTCCTAATCTGGAGTGGCACTTCCTGGCCTGGTTCCAACACCAACTCCTTGAAAGGTAAAAAAAATTTTAGAGCCCAATTTATTAGTATGCAGTTCTGGCTTCGGGTAGAGAATTAATGGCGGTGACTGATAATGACTGTAATCGTGGCACAAATGGGGTGTTGAAATAGCAAACAACGGGCACAAGGCATGTAATGGGGATTTTATTAATTACCCGAGGTCCCTAGCATGAGCAGTCTCCAGGATTTACTGTGACCATGCCAGCCGTTGGAGAAGAGGTCGGCCAGTCTAATCTGACAATGAAAGGGTCACAATAAGGACTAAAGTGTGGCCAAAAAACCACTCGTGTGGCATTGTGCTGCAGGTGCCAGGAAACTTAATTGTAAAAGTTAACAGTATCAAAAAAGATCACAGGTGCTGAATTCTTTGGGAATCATTGCAAAACTTCTCAAAACTGTCATTTTATACCGACGGGGGATAAAAAATAGCTTTTGCCACAAAATGAGGAAAGAACCAACAAAAGAGCAGAACAAGATCAGATGGATTGTCTTCTCCGCTCAGTGCTCAGAATAGCGTATACTGTAAAGCCGTTCACCTACAAGCTCTCTCTCTTTCACTGTTGACTGTTAGAAAAAAGAAATCAACATATGGTAGCGGTGTCAGGTAGGATAGCACATTCACACATCAGCTCATCAACAAGAGAGGATTGATTAAAAGTCCTTTTTATTACTCACTGCATCCTTAATGGACGCTAGACTTTCAAAATGGAAGAAACAATTAGAGTTTTACTGCTTTGTGGGCACTACTGATTTATATAAATCACTGCACGGGTGTAAATTTTCCAATAAAAGACTGTACCACTCCTAGCATACATAATCAACACGTCCATTCTTGGTACACACTCTAGTCTCGCACAATCTCAGTAAATTGGTAGGACTCAACAGTCATATCAAATTGAGCTCACTCAATCAACGCATTGGGTGTACTTAATGGAATTTCTGAACTGTTTCTGTATGCTTTACATCCACAAATCATACCCAGGGCTACCGGTCCAAAGGGATATATCAAAGAGAGGAAAAAAAAAAAAACACACTGTAATAACCACTTGTATTTCAATGATGAATTAAGCTAAAAACTGAGTTTCCTTATGTTCTTTTAACATGAACCGTGGAGTGGCTTCCTCTGGCCTGACATTACATTTGGTTGATTAACGCTCCACATTAATCTTCAAACTTTCACAAGTTTCCTCTTTACTTATAATGACCAATATCCAGGTTCAAGCGCGGTGAAGTGATGTCTATCACAGTCAGATGAAACAGGTGAAGCCATGGCGTGTGAGGCGCCGCATAAAAAGGCCTCTCCCTGTTACGCAGGAGAAAAACTCAAAATAGAATTTAAAAATTGGCTGGGTAAGTAGATGCCATTGAAGTGATACTCCACCCAAATTCTATCTTTGGAGCACCCAAGGAAACCACCCTCTTTAAGTTTTGCAAGTTGTAAAAAGAATGCTAGCAATGGTAAAGCTTTTAATAATAATAATGTCACTCACAATAGAAGTAATGACGAGAAGTTTCCACTGCAGAAATGTAGATTTTAAAAAGCCAGAAGAAAACTTACAATGGAGGCAACTGAGACGGCTAAAAGCCAGTAACATCAATTGTAAATATAATACATTTTTCATCACAATGATGATAATAAAATAAATAATTAATCATTGTCAGAAAAGCACATTCAGTATTTGTTGATTGTTGTTGTCGTTGCAGTTCATGTGAGCAATGCAAGTTTGTATGCAAAGGAAATTCATTACGCTTGAAATGAAAATACTAATGTTAAAAAATGCAAGACAGAGCTTATGTGAAATTTATATTTAAAGTGTGACATTTAAATTTTCAGTCAAAAACACTAAACAATATTTGAAGCATTACCAGTTATTAAAAGTCAAAGATATCGATATAAATCCAGTCAGTCTCGTAGCAAAGAGATATAAAAGGCTGGAATTCAGTGTTTGTCAGTTTGCATGTTGTGTAAATATGATAAGATATAAGTATAAATGCAATAAGTATTAAAGAAAAAAAAAAAAGGTTATTTCAAGTTCGAGCTTTTACAATTTCTGACATTTGTACTAAAAGCTTTGAATATTTTGTTGCATATGATGGAAATTTTTCTGAAAAACAAATTTGAAAACACTTGTTTTGTTTGAAGCAAAACAACTGATGAAATCCAAAACAGTGTTTTGTTGCACTGATATTGGTCTTTCTTGTAATTGGACTTCAATGCTGAATCAGTGGATTCAGACCTGTCGGTGTCTCTCACTACTTCAGTACTGCACTAAATTCAAAATCGGTGAATAAAGCCAGCAAATCTAAAAGAACTGCACATTTCTCCTAATTTGAAATATAAACCAGACAGTAAAGAAAGACGAGATTTCTGTTTTCTTTTTGGATCACACTGATATAAACACACGCTGTGAAGCGGAGCAGCTGAGTTTGACTTCAGCCTGCGAGACTCTTTGAAATCATTGAGAGCAGTATGAATGAAGCAGGTCTGGATGCTGCTGTCAGCACAAGATCCGTCTATATTCTCAATGTAATAACCACAAAAACACTGTTGGGCCCTGTACATTATATTTTTCATTCAGATCTGAGCGGCAGTTCACATCACTTACGAGGGAGTAGGGTTTTTCTTTAAAGCGTGCCATTTTTCTGTCAACAAGGACTCAAGAAAATAAAGATCCCACCCATTTATGGGAAACTTAATGAGGAACTTGCATGCCTGCTTGATCGAGTCATATTGCGTGACAAAGGTGTGTGTATATTTTACAGTATATTTATCTCATACCTGTGCCTCTGGGCAACCGATGGAAACATAACCTGAGCAAATCTCACCATTCAGGTTCAGTTTTGTTGTGCAATTACTTCACGGTATGAGCAGTTTTTCAAAATGCTGAAAAAAACCCTCAAGTGTGCCTTTTTTTTTTCCCTAAACGCCTCATAAATAATTTTTACAACTAGGGCATCTCTTTGCATAGCGAATGAAATAATTTGAGATAATAAATTCTATTTTGCAGACAACCATAAAAGCCACAGACAGCGGGAGGCTGTGTATCAAACACTAACACTTTATTCACACTTACAACATTTAATTTAGCAACAAAACAGAGCACAGTTTAACATGGATAAAACAACTTCCCACACTTGTGATCAGGTTTCCCAGTGAGACGCGTGGCTTTAATGAAACGATGCATCTTCTTATAAATGGTAATGAAACCTCACCTGATGGGATCAAAGCGTTTCCCAACACAAAAAGCCACTGAACAGTTAACACGTTTCAGCTCCTGTGATTGCTGTTTTATCACCAAAATCAAAATATGCACTTTTTCATAACCTCCCCTCATTCACATGTTCTGACAAGGTTTTCACAAGTGGCTCAGCCCGAGCTTGTGTTTAAAGTATTACCAGCTACTTTAATGCTCCTTGATGTTTTTGTGAACATTGTTTTCAAGGGGATTTCAGGAAAATTTGACATGATAAAAGCAACTGTGAGACGTGCAGCAAACAGAATGCCCCACAAACGGCGGCCTTTCTTTTAGTCATGATTTGTTCTTCACCTTGTGTTACCCACTATATTAATCTAAAGGGAGTGTGTTTTGATGCTAGTTTATCCCTTTACAGTCTGTATTACACTATGGCCTTCTCAATCATGCATGAAATTAAAAATATTAGTTTTAGGCAAATACTCTATTCACTTGTGAAATACTCATCTATAGAGAAACTTTTGTTCGTGTTTTTATCTCAAGTACCCGCTTGATGGGTGTGTACATTTTTTCTTTTTCTCAAATATGAGGTCATGTGTGAAAAAATGTACTGAAAAACAGTCGTGCCATAACATATCAAAACCTGTTTTTATGTAATGATGAAGATGTTTGAGGTGGGGAAAAAAAAAGAAAGAAGAGGCTTCAGTTCCATCTGAAACACGCACAATGAGCATTTCTATCTGGTTTTGTTTGTTTTCGCTCCTCCTCTTGTCCTGCCTCTGAGGTGAGAGGGAGAGACTTTGAAACTAAAGTTGGCAACATTCCTTGGCAGTGACACATAGAGAAGTATCACCTTATTGCTCTCTTTTAGAACACATGATGAAAAAGAAGAAAAAAACCAAACCCGCTCACACAAAGAGCTGAACCAGATGTTCAAGTTCTCATCTGAAAAAAAGAACAGACTGTTTATCACCGGAGAAATGGCTTTCATAAAAGAAAACATTCCACCCATCCAATTGTTGTGGAAGTACCTTAACTTAAACCCTTATTACTGAATATTTGCTGACTGTGTTCCTGTTGTATGTCATTGAGTACTCCACTCACAACTTCTTTAAAATGACACACTTTGTAATGTAAAGAATCACTTGTCCTGCTTTGTACACACACACACACACACACACACACACACACACACACACACACACACACACACACACACACACACACACACACACACACACACACACACACACACACACACACACACACACACACACACACACACACACACACACACTAACTGAGGAGTGGTGAATATTAGCGGGACCCACCAGAGCTGGTGGGTGTCGAGGAGCAGATCCCTCTGAGCTCCAGAGGTGCCTCAGACAGGCGTGTTGCCTCACCTGGCCGTGTGTTTACCTCAGATGGTAGGATTAGGAGGGAGCCATGTGGAAGATATGACTCTAATCCGTCGTGCCTTCACTTGGCACTCAGACGCGGTCCTCCGCAACACTTCAGCTCTCCTAAAGTTAGAGCAACGCCCTGAAGGAATGTGAGAAGTACCTACAGCATTTTGAGACTCTTCGGGCTGATGCGACAATATTGTGACAGCCACACCACGCTGGGTGCAGCTCGGAGGTGGGTAGAGGTGGTGCAGGAAGGAGGCTGTTTGAGGGGGGGGGATCCATGAGAGGGGGAGCTGAGGGGAGTCCTATAGCTTTTCAGTGGAAATCATCAATCTGTTAAAAGATTCGGTTTCACAAAATACAGTCGAGCAGTTTATAGTATAACTGATGCTGGACTTGTACTGGCCTCTGTCACACCACCTTCATTTTTTTCTTTTGTACACTATTTTTATGTATAGTGTATTTTATCAACGCTTCCTCTATCAACAGTTTTCTCTAGGTTCCAAAGTTTTGTTGTATTTTGTCCTCCGAATTTTTGTCACAACTGATTAGCTGTTGAAAGAAAACCTGTCACAATCTCTTGACCCTTCATTGGTAACTTTGCCTACTCTTTTTTTCAAACTAATTATTAGTCACGGATGTCAATCCTGTAATTCATGATTAAAGTGTTTTGATAAATGTTGAGGGAGGTGCCACTGCATTTATGTTTCCTCTGACAAAGCATCTTTTTCTTCCAGTCGGTTTACCAAATTAACACATTTAACTTCAAGCAATGTTAATTAAACTAACAAAGGCCATGCTTCAACAAAGTATATTCTTGTTATAACTACTGCAAGTTTTAAGCTTTCATCTTTCCTGGGACACAGGTAACTATGTGTAAATTAACTTTTTTAACAGTAAAAATATGTTTAAGACTTTAACTATACACTAACCCAATCACACATATTTCCCCTTTTATATTCAGATAATTCTCCAAATGGGCTTTAGTCATCATTAAATATTAACTACACAATATTGATTACCCAAGTTAGGGAATATGAAGTCTTATTTCTGGAAAAAGGTTCGCTACCTTTGATTTAATAGACCTGTTGTGTGCAATTCATAGGTTCAAGAATAGGTTTTCACATTCATAAAACTTTATTAAAATAAATGTATGAAGACCCGTGGATGTTTGGCTAAGTGTTGTCGTATTTTCTTTACCTTGTTATTGCAAGATTAGAAGGAGCTGCAAATGTTTTGATACACTGATAGACATCAGCCTTTAATAAACTCTGTTGAACAAACTGAGCCTCCAGATTTTATAGTACAGGGGGTCGTTTGTCCGTCTAAAAGATTTTAAATAAAGTTTTGTTTTGAAACGTTGAAAGGGCATTAAGGAGAATGCAGAAAAAGTAATGAAACCGAGACGCTGAAGCAACAAACTGAGGAAATTCTGAGGTAACTGATATCTGAGGTTACAGTTTAAGCTTCACGACGCACAGCAGGTTGAATAAGAAATTTATTTTATATATACAGTGAATCCTATTTTTTTTTATATTATTTTATATTGTGAGTATTTCAAGCCTTTTCATTGCCTGTTTTTGGTCGGAGTGCATGTGCTCGACAATCACAACCATATCGCTGCCTCCATCACCAGTGGTACCAAGCAAAACTCTTATTTATCCAATGTGCTGATAATTAAGCTGTTCTCATTAGTGACATAATTGGAAATGTAATTAGCAATAGTAATAATTATTGCATTTAATACCTTTTCTCTTTAGTTATCAGGCTCATTCAAACTGGTAATTAGCAGTCACGAGAATTTCATACTTTTGTCCTAATTCATTTTGACCACCAATTACTTCTGTAGCGATTCATAAATCATCACCCTATTTACCTTTTTTTTCCCTGTAAACATACAAACACTGCATTCATTCACTCCTCAGAGAAGACAAGCGGTTACAAAGCACCGCTCTGCTGTGTTACCGTTCATTTCTTTGCTTGAGTTGACCAGTTTTAGGAGTACTAGCGTGGATGACTTACATTCTAACTCAAACTTTGCTTTCACATGAACCAGCTGCAACCGCAGATGAAAAACTGATCTGGGATTCTTAGTTCCCCCCTTGGCAGACTTTAATCCCTTACATCAGTTTTATATGGAAAAAAATGTTTTCACATGTTTCCAAGTTGATTTTAATACTGACTTTATCGTCACTCGGTTGGGGGTGTTAGACGAAACTAATTTGTACTTCAGAGGTTCGACATTGTCTTGTTTGTTTGACACTAAAACTAAATTCAGGGCGAGATTCGTCGTTCCAGAGGTGCCTTGGTCTGCGTGGATTTGAGTAACTTTGTGTGGATTGCTTTGCTCGCTTACATTTCTTTTTGGTGACATGCTGTAGGTGACGGCACCTTTCAATCTGTCTTTTCAGAGAAGCTACATTTGAGCTGTTTTATGTTTACCTACAGAAATCAGATGGCGGCGGAGTGAACGTCGGCCAGAGGCGATAATTCCCCGAAGGATCAGCTTCAACACAACTTTGTCCCCAGGAAGGTGAGACTTTCTTTTTCTAATATTATGAAGGTATTGGGCAGCTTGCACTGACTTCCACACTGGAACCGGATTTGCTTTCTGCTGAGAACTCAACTCTATTTCATATTTATTTAAGGAAAGAATGAGCGACTTTCCCCAAAACACAAACTGTGTCATGCCGTGTGTGGCATTGATGTCTCTGCTCCATGTTTAAGTTGCACCTCTGTTTCTTGGAGCAACTTAATTGTCTCAAACATGCACGCAAGCAGCACGCACGAGTCATGATACCCCAAGGCATAGATTAATTAAGCTATGAAAACCCATGAGCAGTGAGCATTCAGCAGGTGCCTGTTTGCCTTGGTATGGGACTTGTTTTTGGCAGTGGTGCAGCGGCTCATTATAAATCCATAATTAAGTTACAATTTTATTTGCTTTTTTTTTAACGTACTGTCATCTGGGAAAAACCATGGCTTAAACTCCGATTTTGTCAAGTGCACTCTTGGCTATATCGCTTCTGTATCCCTCTTCTTCCGCAGGAATTGAGGAATTTGTGAATGAGAAGTAGGGAGTGATAGCCTATGTGTCCCTCACTGGCCGGCATCCGGAGCCTCCTACAGGTGTCCATGTTTTCAACTTGTTATTGAGACGTATCTCGTGATTCTTTAAATCTCCTGATTCGCTCCTAATCCAAAACAAGCTGATTTACTCACCCACCTTCCTCCACCTCTCTTGTATCCCAGCACAAAAACAAACAGTGCTCCCCCCCCGCCCCCCCCCCCCCCCGCTGGCTGACGGGATGGTCGTCAGGACCCCCGCAGCTCGGCTCATCCCGCGCCGCGGCGTGTTGGCAGCGCCTAGTGAATGCGATGAAGTGGCTCTCTCAGGCCAACATCTGTTACTTTGAGTCACCTGCCAGCAAAGAGGGAGGGTGAGAGACACAGCAGGGACCTGAAGGAAGGATGAGCAGGGCTGTGGGAGAGAATCCCCCCGTCTGCATCGAGGCCAGACTGAATGAGAGCCACCGCCACGACTGTACTGATTGCCAAGAGCTCGGTCGAGCTAACAATGTGGCCTGTGGAGGGGCACACTAAGCAGGAAATTGGGGTTAACAACATTGTTACATATTAAACAGGGCTTGGCTGTGTGCATAGGATAGGGAATGACAAATTCTGAGAGTCAAGCATTTTATTTGAGTCTGAGAACAATCACAATGTTTGTGGTTTCCTTCCAGATTAGCAGTTTCAAAAGGATAAAATTCACTTGAGACTTTTTGCAACGGTGCAGTATAACTGTAGGATTTTTAGGTTCTTGTTTTTTTTTTTTTTTAATTTTTATATCATTCAGGATTTGTTTTGTACAACCTCAACAGAATTATGTAATTTGCACTATTCTTAAATTCACATTTTATCAACATTATATCAGATGTTGAAAGTAATGCAATGAATAATTTTATTAGTTGTTGTGATTCATCTAAACAAAGACAAAAAGATAGAAACAAACTACTAATAACAACAAAATAGGTGGTAAATAATTTTGCATCGAATTGTGTTAATAGCCAGTTGGTCAGTGGGTATAGAAAGAACATTTCACAGAAGCTGAGTTGTTGCAGAAAAACATAAATTCATCAAGTGATTAAGAAAAGATGAACGGATCAGGGGCCCAGGGGAAAAGCCTGACGGTCAATATTAGATGCTCACAGTCTTTCAAACTTGTGATATGTCTTTGATCTATTGTGGATGCCTTTTGCAAATTATTGCATCATGTTTTATTTACATTATACACATTGTGCCAGCCTTTTTGGAGGCTGGGTTGTATAAAGTAACCTGCAAGTCTTAAAATTAAATGTAAATAAAATGGTCATAAATTAGTGCTCGTATTTTTAGTATCATTACCTACAAGTGGTCCCAGCAGAACACTTAAGTTTTTTTTTTCTTAATTTTTTTTATTTTTTTATTTAAAAGCAATATACTTCTGAATTTAATATTACATCTCCAAACTCTCTTCAAGTGAAATGACTAGTCAGCAACTGCTACTGTTATGAGTGTTTTCACAGGTGGTAATTGTATATTACAGCACAGGTCTACGCTTTGGTTTTCACAGCTCAATTCTTACAAGTGAATCTCGCTGCTTTCCTTCACTCTTTCCCCCACTGTGTCTTGCCCAAGGGAGAGACGCCTTCTACGTGTTGTAATAAGGGTAGCTGATATAATGAAGGTCATTGTAATCAGAGCTAATGTGCCAAGGAGTCAAGACACTGTAGCTTTATTTGCCAGCAAGGCTCGGCATTTGGTACCCATGGGGATCCGGCTGATAGTGTTATCTTTGCTAACCTGACTCTAATACAGGCCTTGCTCCGCTGTTTGTGTCAGTGTCTGAGCTGAACTTTTCCCAGTGATCCATTCCATGTGCGGATGGGCATGAACTGGGCTCGACTCGACTCCATCCTGGTTAAATCCCATCCCAAGGTGTTTGGCTTCTCTCGGTTCACATGCTGTATTGAGAGAGCGGCGCTCCCTCTCTCTGACTGGCTGACTTGGAAAACAGGCTGGGCTCAGTCAGGCTTCAGAGGAACGTACTTGACATAAGAAACATTACATTGGCATCTGCTAAGGACTGGCTCGTAGGAGATGACCTCTAAATCTAATCCTGTCCCTCAGGATATGCAAATGTCCTCAGCTCAAATTTGATTTGTTTTTTGTCTGTCCAGGACACAGCAGTTTGTTTACAACTGTTATCCATGCCAGTGTAAAAATACCCTTGCTCACAAAAAGGGTTAGATATGGTGGTCTTTTATAGATCTGCATCAAACTGATGCTTTTGCGTAAATCATTGTGATGAGATGGAATATATTGGAGTGCATACTGTACGTATCAAACACTTTCAAGGTCCAACTGTAGCAGAAAAAAACTTTACTGTACATATTAGGTTGTTGAGGTTATTCATAAGATGGTTTAATGCAGTGGTTTTCAAAAGGTGGGTTGGGACTTCTCAGCAGTGTTAGAGAGCTTAGGGGTTACACTTTCTATCTGCTTTCTATCTGCTTTCTATCTGCTTTCTATTTGCTATTGTTTCGGGGGAGGGTATACCTTAATTTTATGGAAACATAAGTTTTTAAAAGAGAACATGTTGTGAAAAATTAAAAGTGCAATTGCAGACTATACAGTCTTACCAGATATTTCAAAATGGAATGGATCCCAACAGTTGTGAACAAAAATGTCTTATCATGTGAGACATACTAGGAAGTCTAGTTCGTCTGTATGTGGTTCAAGCTCTGTGGGGAGTCATCCTTCCAGACTTTGAAAACCAAGATTTACTGGTTAAATATCTATTAAACCAAACAATATAAAGACAGGCTTCTGGTGCAAAGTTGAGGTTTGTGTTCATTAAATTATTAGAGCAGAGAAATTTGATTCATGTCTTGTCTAATTGGTTACGAGCTCTAAAATCTGTATGATCAGAATCAAAACCAGTCTGTTGATTACCAATTGATTAATTTTCTTAAATTTGCCTTTTACATGTGGCACTTTCTGTAAAAACAATCAAAGACTTTTCTTTTTTTAATTCATCCGTGCACATCCTGGAAAAAAAAAAAAAGGGGGTATCTGTATCTAACCCTATGCAAGTCCCCTGATCCCATCATTCAAACTTCCAAGCCTCTCTTTGTGGCTTCCTGGAGGACCACGGTGAAATGATCTCTTTTGTTTCGCATCATTAGTTCCATCTGTTGTGCGAGCAGGCCTGTCTGTTCCGGAGCATGGCAACGTGATGCTCGCCAGGGGCGATTGGAGACGCTACCGTCCCGGTGGCTTGTGGCTCAACCTCCGCTGCCACCATTGCCTCGTCCGTGATCCCCATGACACGATCACACTCGCTTGACTGTTTTCATTTATTTATTCAAACATTTGTGGGGGGGGGGGTACAAACGCGCACAACTGCTTGATATGCAAGAAGTCGTGTTAATTTTGTTGTTTTTATTCATTTTGAAGGAAAGATTTTAGAAGTGAGTCGTTACAGTTGATCATACGCGGTAACATTGACTGATTCTCTGTGGCTGAGGAGTTGTGACAGTGAAGCAATAGATACAGTGCTCATAAACTACAGTTTTAATTTCTGCAGAGTCATTACCAGCAATTAACCACAAATCACCCAACGTGTCATTCCTTCATGTCCAGTTCGTGTCAAAACCAGGCTGTAATAGGTCAGATTTGTGTGCTGATTTTGTTGCAGTCGGGAGTAAATGATGCACCAAACAGATGTAGCATTTTCTCACAACAAGGAAATATTTTATTCATGATTTACATGAATGATAAATCTTCAGAAAGTCTTAGCGCTGATGGGCATACACAATTTAACATCTGTCTTCCTTGGAATAATTAATCACATACCAGAACACTTGGGACTTAGTGTTGGATTTTTCCTCTCACTTTACTTGGTCTAATTACTTCTTTAAAAGCAAAGCATTCTTTAAGGAAGACTAGAATGATAAACATACCGGCAATACACTCTGCAAAAGAGCAGCTCTGGAAAGGAAAATGTAATGGACTGACTGCTTTGTAGTGCTATCCCTAAGAAACCACGCAGACCTCACCATACCTAAGATGGGAAAATGTGACTATACATTCTAATTCTAATTCGTAATTCCCAAATGAATATTTCCATAATGTCTCCCGAGTGAATTGCTCTTATCGCCGTAGTGCGAATGTACAGCGCAAGGGCATCTGTGTGCATGTCAATGCGGAGATCACCAGATAATTTTCATTGAAGATGGAGCCATCAAAGGTCATAGCCATCCAAATGACCTAACCTTGCAATGTAACACCTGGGTGTAAAAGTGGACTCATCCTATCTACTGGGATGGGTGTAATGTACCTCTAATGTATAAAGTGCGGAAATAAAATAAGAGTTATAGGTTGGTGGAAGAGGTTCAGTGTGGGCTGGAGAATACTGTAACTCTATCGGGTGAAATAGCTGTGTTGGTATCACCCGAGGTGACAGGCTATTGCCAAAGTGCTGTATTTGTTGGAACCATTATGAAATAAAGTCTGTGAAAAAGGCCAATATTCAGTTTGAATTGATTCCTGGAAAACTCCTGAAGTGAATATGCTTTCATTTTGATAGTATTACTATGGACAAAATGTGTTGTGTCAGTTTCACCTCTCCATTACTTTGCTCCATTAAGGCAAAACCAAGTGATTTTATTTTTGCCCAGTCTATTTTCTGTGATAAAATGAAAATCTGAAAGCTTTATTAAGTCTGAGTGACACCTAAAGCTGAGCGCCCACAGGAAAATAAGTCATGTGGGATCTAGTTTCAGTTCATTTTTGCTCAATTCCCATCTCCTGATCAAATACTGCACTTTCCAGTCTGGCTTAATGGGAGTGTCAAGTTCACAGAGGGCCTCTCTCTCCCACTGACTCCATTACCTGATAACAGCACTGGTTTTGGCACTTATTTGCACAGTGTAGTAAACGCTTTTCTGACGTCGTGCACATTTGTAGCCGGTTGTAATTGAAGCTGTATTGAGACCATTTTATTAATTTTTCCCAGTCTTCCCCTCTGTATATTTCCAAGCTACCGTGGGCAATAACCCATCTCATTTTCTTCCCTTTGCTCCGGCTGCTTGTGCTGCTCTTTTCCTTTATAGCGGAGCTTTTGAATGCTGCTCTTCTTTAAGCCAAACAAACATGACCACTGATGTCTTGGGTTCAGGGCCTTTCAAACAACCTTTCAATAAAACAAGCTCAGCTGTGAGACATACAGGATCTCTCATGCTGGGCAGCCCTGCTGAAAATACCCTCCCTCCTGTTTCAAAGCCATCAGCTTTTGGTTCCCCCAGGAGAGCCAGCATTATCCTGCAGGGTTTATTTAAACTTGTTGAGAAGGTCTTTTTTTCATACAGTGGGTTGTGTGACATTTAGAGAGAACCTCACCACGTATGAAACAGAATTTCTTTCTTTTTCTTTTTAACTTATCGATCCAAATTTCAAGACCGTGGGTGCCAATTTCCTGTAAAAGGTAAACGGCAGCAGGTTTTTGATATGGGTTGGGTGACACTGGGCGTGCCGCACCTGCAGCTCTTCTGCCTGTGGCATAAGCATAGGATGCCGGATGCTGAGAAGCCTCGGAAAACCTGCTGTGTTTGCGAGACGTTCAGCACGTTGTGAGTGACAGCATCCTGAAAGGTGAAGGGGAGGAGCAACAACAGAAAACGAGGACAAGTGACGAAAGAATTTTTCACACTGCGCTCTTCTTCTTTTATTGATCTTTTACTGTCTCTTTCACATCTCTCAAGAATAGAAGATATGCCACTTAAATAAATGTCACTTAGCCATCTCTGGTTTCAGTGTCTCCACACTGACATGTGATTTTTTTTTTTTTAAATCATCCATTTCTGTAAATACAGAGCAGAGTTTATTTTTACTCATGTTAAGTTCTTGCAGTATGCTTTTAAAGGCCTCCTAAATCCACAAACTGGTCAGTATTGGTGTGCTCCTGTCTTCGGAAGACAACTATGCTCAGGCTGAGACATTATTGAACCATTAAACCACCACCCCTCTCACTCTCAGGCACTTTCAGTTCTGTATAAAGGCGTTGGAATTACTTGCAGGGAGTGGGGGTTGCAAAAAGACTGCAGGAAAGGCTACTTATTCTCTTAATGATGTCTTGTCCTTTTAAAAGTCGTCATCTTCATTCACAAATGGATGACGACGGCAGAGGCGCACCTCGGGGACCGAGGTCATCTCAACCTCCTTGTCCCAGCACAGGAAGTTACTTTCTATGAAATGAGGCCAGACGGTTTGTGTTAAAAATTGAATTTGTTGACATGGGATGGGCGGAGGGGGAGTGTGATGCCACATACCACATAGTAATTATCGCGGGGATGGATTAGACGACAGGTATTTATGATTAGTTCGCTGTCCACTAATAGCTGTGGCAGGAGGAAAACTGCAATCACAGTATTTATGTTTTTTGCATCACTTTGTTACATGCGGGAGCTGAATCTCTAACTTCATTAGTGTATGGCTCACTCTGATGATTGTCTTCATATCTTACAATATTCTGTCTTCAAGTTTGATTATATATTATGAATACGTACAAAATATATTTCGACATTGGCAAGCCAAAGCTTTAAAGTATCAATTATTATGAAAAGAAAATCTTTTTTTTTTTTTAAGAATAAAGCTTTTTGGTAATCAATTTCCAAGAAAATGTACGGAACTTACAAATACTCTGCTGGTATTTCTTAAATCTACATACATTCAATAACATATATTTTGAGTCTGTAAACACTTATTTAATTGCACTGATAATGTAGCTTCACGTCTAAGAAGCTATATGACTTGTATTTTTGCTTCTAGATTTTTTGCTAAAATGACTGTAGATAACTTTAGATTTGATTATCAAGACGTCAGGCTGATTTTCAACATGTTATATGATAAACAATTTAACATCAGCGCCCATCAATATTTAACAATTGAAAAGGCATACATTTAGAGAGACTACCATCCGGGTTTTTTTTTAAACAGGTTACTAGATTCATATTTGGTGAAAGACATGTGAGATCGTCTTTTTCTCAATATAATACATTTGGTTTAAAAAAAGTAAGGAAAAATGTCTAGTTGAAATAAATGGAATAAAATCGAAAGTCAAAAATCAAAAATTTAGCTTGTGTGAAAGTTGTAAAGAAAATGTTTTTTTTTAACAGATAAAGAAAAAATTAAAACAGATTGAGTCTCACGATTTGAGATTGGATTTGGCTCAGTGGTGACTATTACGACTGTAGATTTAAACGATCACATTTTTCTTCTTCAATCCAGGAACCTTTGGTCTGCCTACAAGCGCACATCAAGCAGATTGAGGTGTAGTCAGTGATATACATGACATGCGTCTCTGAGGACCCTCTGATTTGTATAATATCCTTCAGACAAGGTCATACCCGTGCCTACATCTTTGAAGATAGAGGAAAGAGAACATGTTTCCCCTTCTTAGTGCCTGTGGAATAGAACAAACGTGAGATCACGGTGTCGAGGGGCTTCCACTCTTCAAAGTTGATATGAATCAGACATGAAACGATTTAGATAAAGTGATAGTTATCTTGATTCCTGGCGCCGTCCGTTGAATAGACAGCGTAACGCACGGGGAAGCTGAATAGCGGCGTTTTAGTGTGAAATCCCGGGGAAACATATCCATCTGGCGTATGAATAATTTAGATGGCTCAAGTTGGTTCCTGTTGCTGTTGTGTTTGCTCTCAGCTTTCTCTCGCAGCTCAGCACCCCCACCACCACCATCCCTCCTTGACATCACTCCTGAGGCTTGTTTGTGATGCTTAAAGGGAAGTTGGGCCACATGAGGGATCGTGGGGAGGAGAGACTCACTTTCCCTCTCTGCTCTGCTCACTGTCTCCTTTTCTCTCTCTCTTGCTTTCTGTGCGAGACTGACACAGACCTCAGATAAACAGTTTAATACCTGGTGACATACTCCATCACCCACCTTTTGCTCACTACATATGAGGAATAAAATATGGACAGAGAAAAACTATAGATGCTCTCTGGTTTTTATACTTACTACACAAATTGCAGACCTTTGAATCTTTCGGGTTTCAGTAATTACAATAATGCTTCGAGTAATTAAATGAATTAAAAAAGAACTGTCAATAAGTACTAACAAGACTACGTGTGACCTAATATAGATTTTTATTGACATGACATGTAAAATGAATAATGCAGCACTTTAGAGAAATGCATCAGAGTTGTAAAACAGCAGTTAACCCTGTAAACTAGCAAACATACAGTAATTACTATGTGTAGCAGACTTAAATCCCATACTTCTGGTTGCACAATGTACCAAATGTGCATATGTGCTGGCAAAAAAAAAAAGAGCCAAAACACTTGTTCAGCCTAAAAATGTTTGCAAAGAGATAAGACACAAACATGCAAATCACCAATATGCCAGGCCAGCTAAACTAATCCATTCCCTGTCTTTAAAGGAGCCAGTCAGAATGAGGGGGGTGGCATTGAGGGATAGGAGGAGGGGTTGAGAGAGAGCGAGAGAGAGAGAGAGAGAGAGAGAGAGAGAGAGAGAGAGAGAGAGAGAGAGAGAGAGAGAGAGGAGGATGTGACAGGCCCTTGGAATCTCAACCTCTCTCTCCTGGCGCCCGCACTAATCAACCCCTGTAATTTATGCAGAAAATATGATTTATATTTAATTTCACTACACTTGCATTGTTAATTTGAGATGTAATTAACGCGTCGCCACGGCAACTAATTTCTCAATGCCGTAAATTATCACCGCCTTTTCATCAAAATTCAGTTACTTTGGCTCCTGTGTGCAGTGTTGTGATGCAATTAGGTTACCAGGGCAACCCCAAAGTGTTAATTTTCTTTTGTTATATTGCAACGAGGCAGAAGTTTTTATACCTCCAGATATATTCACTTTTTTGGGGAGAGGAACAAAGAACTTGGGATGGTTTTTTTCCCCGCCCTCAATTGAGTCCCCCCCCCCCCCCCCCCCCCAAAAAAAACCCAAACAAAAAAAAAGCATGGCTGGGGGGGCATCAGTGTTAAATGGTGCCCGCAGTGCATGGTGCTCATGAACAGAGGTAGACACAATGCTGCATGCTGCTCCTTACACTTGTTATACCGTCATGAAGTGAGCTGAGTGATTGCCAAGAATTTTTTCCTATTGCAAGTATGAAGGTTTGAAAGTTGTCCTTTGGGAAAGGGCATGTTTGTCAAAGAGAATCTATATAAATGAGAAATGTGTTTATTGTTCAAGTTTAAGAGAGCTCGATCTTTCTCTCTCCAGCAGTCCTCTTTTTCTGCCTTTCGCTTCCTGTCTCATACATACAAACATGCGCGCACACGTACACATAAGTGCATATTTTCAGTACTCTCACTCCTTTTATTCCCCCAACAGTGACTGTGAAATGACTCAATATTTTAATCAACTGTATCTAATTTGCACTCTAGCAGAAGATAGGGCCACATGTGTGCTGTTGTTGCCTTGGCTGGCAATGAGTATGCCCACCGGATGGCTCTGAGCCGCCCTGGATTGCCACGCTTGGCAGTCTCGGCGGCCCACTCGGCACGTCCGTCTCCAATCCGTCCCCCCTTAGCTAGTCTTCAGTAGAAATATCAGGTCATTGGCTGCTAAGCTGTGGTTAACTGCAAAGGTAATTAAATTTGTAAGCAGGCTTTTTGAATCTTTTTAGCTTCTTCAGTTATGCCAGTAGGGATTACAGCCATTTTGAAGCGCAGCTCTATTTTTGACGCCCCGGCAGAAAGGGGACGAGTCCCAGTGATCAGACCAGGTTCACCGCAGTCAGAGCCTTGACCGGAGCTGTCAGTGTCGTGATGTCTTCTTCACCGAGGCCAAGTGGGGAGGAATGTCAGAAAATTGCTCGCGGCAATGCAGGAAAATGCTTGTGTACATGTTTTTTTTTAAACCATAAAAAGTTCATTGTATTGTCAAATATCAGTCAATATGTTATATTAGTCAGCATACAAGCTAATAGATATGTGCCTATGTTTTGAAATTCTGTTGATTGTTATGTATTAGATATTTTGTTTATTTGCAGACAATATCATGTCTTTTCTCTAATGAAGTATATAAAGATCCTGGTTTCCAGTACAGCAAGTACAACTTGGGGTCCTTAGTCTTTTATTCCTCACAGAGTCCAAAACCTTTGTTTGAGGTTAATCTGTGACCCTGTATTTTCGCCCATATTCAGTTGGGATCCGTTCCAGACCCCTATGACAAAGTATATTATTGCAATATATTCTCATCTCCTCCTCTTCTCTACTTGTGAAATAGTATCAAATCATTGTGCTCTTGAAAATGTTTATTAATTCTACATTCAATTGAAATGCAAATATCAGGGATAACATGAATTAGGCATAGTTGAGGACTAATAACATTCTTTAAAATGTGGACATGCCACTTCAGTTTACTGGCACAGTGCTTTATTTGTAAAGCACATATCAGCAACACTGCAATTCAAATTGCTTTACATGTACATTTGATAAGAACAATGAGAAATGAGAGCATGTTAACGTTAAATAGAAGTGGGCCCAGGATTGAGCCTTGAGGAACTCCTCTTATTTTATTTTTCCAGGCCAGACTTGAAATCATCAGTTGACACAGAGTCGTCCCTGTCCTTTAGATAACAATGAACCAGGTTAGTGCCGGTCCAGAGACACCCACCCAGTGTTCCAGTCTAGTAGAGTCTAATCAACAATGTCAAATGCAGCACTATGATCACTGTCTCTGTGCTGTCATGTCGACCAAAAAAGACTGAAAGGCATCAAAGGGGTTATTACAAGCCAGGAATGAAATATAATTCAGATATTGCATTTTTAAAGCTGCTTTAGATTGAAGTGAGGCTCTCTGAGACACTCCAATCCATACATATTAAAGCATATTTAAAGTTTTTGTTATTGCTTGTCAAATCGCAAGTATTTCTTGTATTTTTTCTGATATATTTATTTTGATTTTCATCATCTCAATCATGATACCAATGTGCTGTATTTGCTATGCGGCAGAATTTGGGAGGAGAAATAATTTTTCATATTTTGATATCATTCCCACTGGCTTTAAACATCAGTTTGACATTATTTGCAGAGACAGCATATTATGAGCGAGTTTCAGTGGATGCTCTTTGTAGTTGGAGACAGTTTGAAGAGCCCCGGCAGAGGCTCTCTTTAAGAAATATGTTTCTCACAAGGCAGTGACTCATTTGATTTGAAAAAAAAAGAAGCTATGTTTCTGATGTAATTTTGCCTATTTTAAAACGTCACCTAGCGCCACAGACATGATATTGGCTCCTATGTAGATTACTTGACAACAATTTGAAACCTCCAGTGCTTTGATCCATCCATGCCTGATGATTTGACTATAGATTAACTCCACCTTAGAGTTTAGAACAAGCTTGCACCGGTCATCAGAAATCTCGCAGCTATCAGGTCTTAAAATTAAAGATGAAAATGTTTGGGATCTTTTTTTATCTCTGAAAAATACTGACGAACATACTATGTGTTACAAATCAACAGTTTTCTTGTGGGTGACATTAAAAGCAGGGCAGTATCATGACTTGAATAGCCTTTTTCAGACACAAAGCAGCTGACAAAGTCATTTGTCTATGGATGACAAACTTTCTTCAAATAACAATTAGAAGCCACGATGAGGCTAATCAAAAGCAGTGTAATAGGACGTCTAACCTGTCTGGTATGTCTGGCAAATCTTCCTTGATTAGAACATCATAGTCAAAATATTCTCTCCATTGTCCTGGTGGATGCAAAGAACGAGTGTGAGGAAAGGTCATCAAGGAAGTTTTTATGTAACTCGCTCTGTAAAAACACTAAGTTGATTAGACTTGTTTATTTATTCAGGTCCAAAAGAGTATTTGCTTTTGTCGCATTTATTCCCATTTTGCCAGCACAAGGGGCCCTGGAAGACGAGTTACCAAGGAACACAAAATTTTAATTAGTGTATTTTAATCATTCAGGCTTTTCAAGCTAATCCACAGACCCCTGAGAATTCCCAAGATGCAGCTCTGTGCTGCTTTACCATTTATTGTTGAGTCTATTATAATTACTGTTAGCAGGTGGGGGCAGGGAGACGTTTATTATGTTTTTCCATCTTTATTATAATTACTAGAAAAAATGAAAGGATGCTGTTTCATTAAGTTTAGAGATGATGCCATTTTCCCCCTGTTTTCCCCTCAATCTCCTTCCTGCCTTTGTTTCATGAAGCTATTGTGATGGCTTTCATTCCGGGGCTTTCATACATTGCAGAGCTTTATGAGAAAAAAAAAACAACAAAAAGAAACAGATCTTTTATTAAGAACAGAAGAGGGGGAAGATGGTCTTAAAGAACTTAATTTCTGAGACAGTCTTTTTTTTTTCTCCCTCAAATGCAAGCAGTGCTCTGAGAATGAAGTTGACACATCCTCTGAAACACAAATATTTAATAGACTTGGACCGGGATCAGAACAGAAATGCAGAAAGTAGAATATGTTTGCCTCTCTTTCACACTTGTCAGTAATGAAAGATAAGAGGACCGCAGTAAATCTTTAAGCCCCATGCTTTTGGTGCTCTGCAGGGATTTTAGCATCTTCCAGAAATATTTTATGTGTGTTTGTTTGTTTGTTTGAGTACTGTTTTGCCGCTCCTTCTTCCTCTTGAGTCCCAAATGTGTGGCGGCTGTGTATCTAAAACAATCAGGCTGCTGAAGTGGTGAATCAAATAAATGAGAATTTTCTCATTTAGAGTCCTTAGTTAAAAAAAAAGAAAATCAGTAGACAACCAAGTTTTAGTTCAATAGTTTTGCCTTTTAAACAAAGAGAAGCATCACTGAAATATAAACATGTCTTTTGTGTGACGTGAGAAACACATCAGTCGTTTCTGCGGATGCCGTATGGGTTGACTAGTTGATCAGAGCTTGTAGTATGGTTATGTTGGAGTCAAATGCATCCCATAAAACTTAACGCTCGCCATTATATCAATGTCTGTCAAGGGCACCATTTTGGCAATGGGTCTCATCAATTTTCTTAAGTAAACAAATCTGAAGCTGTCAGTTGGCCAGAAAACAGAACATTGAAGAAGCCTGTTTTAACATAAAACAGTTTTAGTTGAGTGAATATAGAACGTTTTGTTTTAAGTCTTTGTTCCTGAACATTAAAATGACAATTTTACTAAAAAACAAGGAGTAGAATGAGGTCAGTTATTCTTATTGTCAGACGAATGAACCTTGACAAATCATGAAGCAAGAGCGTTTTACTCTACTTGGTGAATGGACACATTGAAAATATATTAACACTGCAGCTTACTTTGGCAAGGCCTGGTTCACTGTCTACACCTGCACCATTGCATTCTATGGTTGAGTGGTTCTATTTGATCTGATGAGATTAAAAAAAAAAAAGAAAGGAGATTCATACTCTTTGCTTCAGCTTCTGTGAAACATGTAATCTAAATAAAAAGTCTTAATCTCTACGACCAAGAACCACAAATACTGCTTCACAGGACCACTAGTTAGTCACACAGATTAATGTATCACATGGACACTCTCACACTCTCAGCCTTCATGTGGCTTCTAATACCCTGTGTCCAATATGTTGTGTTTCTGTGTTTTGCCTTGTAAAAACAAGGGTTAGGGTTGGCTCTGATGCGGCCTGCAGTCACTGCATGCGTCATAACAATGGACTGCACAAATGCTTAATGGAAAAACAAAGAAGCAGATGTGGCTACTTAGTGGAAGGTAGGCATGGGTGGCGAGTACTTGCAAGGTGCATTTAGTGGCCTGAAAAACAGGTTTTTATTGATTACGCCAGCTTTACGGAAATGGATCTGATTTGTGAGTAACAGCGGAAGGGTGTCAGATGAATGATAGAAAAGGAGCTCATCCTCATCAAAGATGAACTGATAAGATTATTGTCAGCACGCCAACCTCTGAAGTTTCCTTAAATTTGGCATATGTGTTCACTCTCACGTGAAGATGGATTGATTACTTTTAGTTGTCAGATGTCCAAAGTGGACATCACGGTGTCTTTTCGTTCATGCTGTGAGACAGGTTAACACACTCATATATTGGAGGATTTTGGACAATTTCATAGCTGTAAGATCATCAGAACCAGGTTGTCTCTCAATCAGACGGTTGCAGGTTTGATCCCCCATCTATCCATTTTTCAAAGTGTCCTTGAGCAAGACACTGAATCCCAAACTACTCCCAATGGAAGGAGTGAGCAACAGTAATTAGTATAAATCCTGTTAGGTTATTTGATGACTCTAAAATGATTGTAGCTGTGAACATCATGTGTCAGGTGATTTGTTCCGAGTGGTAAGAAATGGGACCACTTGTACGTCTAGTGTCTCTACCTGTTGGTTTCAAGCAGCCCTTGTTTTTTACCATCTGTGTGGTGGTTAGTCACTATCCAGCTGTACAATAATACAGCTGTTACTTGCTGGCAGTCACCAGACAGACGGCAGCAGGTTGAGCCTTTCCCTTTTCTTCGCTGTGTTTTCTCAGTGATTCACTCTGACCCATACACGCCACAGTTTGACAAACTTTCGATAAAATATGATGTAATCCAGTCCACTGGGTGCAGCAGTGTGATTAAATCTCTGAAATGTGGTGTTCATTAGTACTGATGCTACAACAAGGTAAGAAGACATTTTCAGCCAAGGAGCCCGTCTGAGCTAATCCTGCTTTCCGTTGACCTCTCAGACTATCACAGCAGACTGAGAATGAGACGGAGGACTTTGGCAAGCATTATGGGCAACCGTGGAGCTGTCATCCTTTAGCTGATGGGACTTATTTTAAAAAGTGTCCTCTTTGAGTGCAATTCTTGTACTGTGAAACCCAGCCGTTCTGCTGCCAAGCTCATCTGTTAGTCTGAGGGTTTCATACTTTTCCAAGTTATTGTTTTGACCTTTTAGTCCCGTCACCTTTCCCTCCTGGACTTGAAACTGCTCAGCTCCCTGAAATTCTTTAAGCCTCACTGTGTATTTAGCACCACATCATCGCTCTATTCTGGGATGTTTTTGAGGGCAGAAAGAGGAGGAGAGCGAGCAGTGATCTCAAGTGGATATTTTTCATGTTTTCATGAAAAATTCCACATCTTCTCATGAGGTGGCTTTCAGTAAAAAAAATGAGAATTATTTCAAGTCAGGTCCTTGGGAAAATAATTAATAGACCTTTGAAGTGTGAAAGGGCATCCTAATGCAATTATAGAGTCTTTGTGAAGTGTCAGGATTTTGGAATTATAAAATCACTCTGGATTGGCAGCAGCAATTATGGTGGGTGAAAGAGACATTCTCTCATAGCTTTGTTGATACAGCACAAACTGTCCCGTCCATCTCAGGTTTCCCTCGTTTCGTACGCCGTTGTTCCACACTGGGCTTTGTAGACTCGGAAGAATTTAAGTCATTTGGCCCGGTGTCTGTCTTGACACAAAAAGACAATAGATGATGAGGGATAATAAGGGAGTACTTAGCCTCTCATCATGTGAAGGCAAACAGCTTCTGTTGGAGGCACACGCCTGTACCTGCCTTGTACTTTTTGTCTTTAGCATATTTCTCTCTCTTTTTAGTTCAGATATTCATAGATTTCTATCTCTCGATCAACACACTTCTATGTAAAAAAGTAAAAGATATGGGTGTATCCGGCCCTAACAGTCGCTTCCTTCTAAAGTTATAAATACAAGTTGGACCAAGTTATTTTGACCCCTGCAAACTGTAAAAGTATTTATATTGTTATCACAAAATGTGGAATGAAAAAAGCACTAAAACTACCACATTTCTTATGCTATAATTCATAGTGACTCTCTTTTTCAGTATATTTCTGTCTGACAAGAATGAACTTATTAGATAATAATAGTTTTTAGAATTATAATTCTGAGTGGGAAATCCAAAGTCACGCAGCAAAAAACTGCTTGAAGTCTTAGTCATGTTCGTCCTTTTATAGGTTGAATCTGACTGTATCAGAGGTCAGGATGGAGTTTCATGTAGTTCTTTTGCAGGTTTAAGAAGACACTGGTGCTTATTACCATCACAGCACAGAATAAAGGCTGTGACTGTACTATGGCACAGTAAGAGGACTGTCTTTACTGGACCTGTCAGTGGCGTGGCCTTGATAAGCTTTGTGGAATAATAATGAGTGCATCTGTTCCACACACACACACACACACACACACACACACACACACACACACACACACACACACACACACACACACACACACACACACACACACACACACACACACACACACACACACACAGAGCCAGGTGATGTTTGGATTTTTATGTATAATAGTAGGGCAAGTGATTCCATTTCCATCTATGATATGTCTCTCTGAGTTATTCAGGACACAAAACCTGTATCCTGGCCTTTTCCACTTTTCCCCCTCTTTTTTTTCTTCCATGAAGTTGATGTCTGTTTCAGCGTGATGCAATACAGACACTCTTCCCACAGTCTGATCCGCGGGTCCACGTGCTCAGTCTGAGTGCGGCTGGCTAAGCAGGCCTGATAAAAGTGGCATTAAACCATCAGACTTCTCCCCTCACACAGCACCCACATCCACATCGTACAAATTACTGCTCAATTTGGCTGCAATCATGCTCTTAACATGGAGCTGGTTTGGAGAGGAGCTTTTCTAATTATGGGCAATCTGTAAAAGATTGTTGTTGTGATTACAGCGCAGACATATGCCCCAGTGCAGAGCACATACAAACTCACCATTAGGCTGAAAGTCTAAAAAAGACCTCGATTATTGCCCAACTTTTAAAGGCTCATTGTTCATGCTTAAGCAGCACTTGGTCATAATTCCCTTTTATCACAGGAATAGAGTCAAAACTCAACAATGAATTTTTTTGAATTGGTGTTTTGGAGTTTGGACACTGGTAAATTTAATGGGTGTCATCCATGTGCACTGTGAAAACTGTACATGGAATAATATGATATTTAAGCTCAACACTATGACAAATACCTTGAGAGTTTCATTACTTTAATCAATCAGTCAATCAATCAATCCGTCATTCGTACTTTGTTTGTGTAGCACTTTTCATGCAGATTAGTACTGTTCAAAGGGCTTTAAGGAAGATTGATAATGTAATAACACGACATCTGACACTGGAAACTGAAAACACTGGAATGGATGAGAATTTAAAGAAGGCATTGAAAACGTAGATTAAGAGTGATGTATTAAATTTTAAAGAAAAGAAGTGGATTAAAACTGGCAGGAGACAATTAAACATTATACAATTCTAAATAACATTGAAGCTATATATAGATATATATAAAATATTAATTTGACAAAGAAAAGGTGAATCTGATATTGAAAACCAGATGAAACTGATATTAAGACATATGGAATTTAATAAGATTTAAAATATAAAGTAGTTTGTAAGAAAAAGACAATAAAATAGCCCAGAAAAATAACAGTAGCAGAAGTAAAATCAAAGTAAAATGAATATATTTAAAAAAAAAACCAAGATCTTTCACTAATAAAAAGCTGAAGATCTACTTCATGTTTAATGCTTTCTTTCAAATGTTTCAAGTACTTTGAAGGTTAACGTACCACATTTTCTCGATGTTGTTGTAGAAGTTTGGTAGGGATAATATCCTGTCACTGTTATAACAACAAGAAGCTGTTCAATATATCTCATGAATATAAAAGAATATATATAAATCAAATAATTACAAAAAGGTTGCTGTGTTTGATTTCCACCATAGAAAAAAACCCTAAAAAAAAATCACCTTTGAGATTAATGCTAATTAACACCGGTATTATAATGGTGATGTAAACACACTAGGATATCCCACATTAGTTACGATATTTAGCAAATAATTTTATAGTTGTTTTTTGAACATGGTCTCCAAAATATACAGTGTGTATTACAAGATTTTTGGAGGTTTTTAAAAGATCGTCAACAGTTTTAGATGCTGCTGAAGTACGAAGCACCTTTGTCCGTGCAGTATTCTGGAGGTTCGCATGCAGAGAAATACAAAAAGTTGACCTGATACAGACGACGAACCGCCCAGCAGAACTGAGGTCAGCTTATGTCTGGCCTTTCAAAGTGGTGCAAGTGTTTTATACCCACTTTGGATTATTAATTTTCTATTTCTGAAGTTGAGCTGGACAATTACAAATTGGTGTGAAGTGTCATAACAAATCATCCTGCATTGTCTGTTTTTTTGGTCAAGTTTCTGCCTTTATTGGTGGTAATTCTTGCCACTCTACTTTCCAGGTGCTCTGATCGCAATAAGATTGAAGTGAGCAGCAACAGCTTTGAAAAAAAAAAAAAAAAAAAAAAGACTTAAAAAAAACCCTGTTCACCCACCCAAACCGCCACACGTGCCCTTTTCCTGTCTCCTTTTATTACTCAGCCATGATCCTCTTACAGAGGCTTCCTCTCTGGTGGAATACCATATGTTTCTATTTAAGCCCAATTTCTTTTTCTCATCATTCAAGACAAGCATTAGCCGAGCCAAAAGCATTGAGAAAGCCGCACACTCCTGCCAGTCTTTTTTTATTTTTTTTACCCCCTGGCTGACAAGTCTCAGAATATTTCAAATCGCTGAGGTTTTAAATTAATTTACAGCCACAACAAAAGAGCACAGGATTTTAATAGCATTGTAAGTAATTTTAAGTTAATTCAGTAACCTTTCAAATAGAGTTCAGGCAGCCACTAAATTGTGGTTGCTGTTGATGAACAGAGAGGTCATACGGAGGGTTTCAGCTTGTTCATGGAAGGATTAGTGGGATATCATTTTTGAATTGCTATTTTTTTTTTAATCCAACGGCACACAGAGTGTGTCACTGAAACACAGCAGGAAACATTCAGAAAAAACAATTACTCATTTGGTTTAGATTACGTCTACAGCTTCAACTTCTTTGTGCTCATTCATTCCAATTTTGAGTAGCAGTTGTTGTGCTCGGAATTAAGCGAATACCTTGTTAAAAATTACCAAATGTGTCTGGTTTCTTTTTCAAAGCTCTCATGGGGTAATTTTCAGCGCGCGGCATGAGCTTGAAATGTGACTCAGCCACACAAACTATTATGGAAATTCTCGAACATGTGATGTATTATTTTGTTTCTGTGGCGAGAACCCATCCACATACACAGCTGAGCATTTAAAACAGGTTTGCAGCTCGTCATTAGTAAGTGAGAACAATTTGTATTACTCAAACTACACTTTTTAACTCCCACAACACCATCCAGTTCATTATCTGCCCAAGCTTTTCATCTCCTTTTTCACCCATTACTGCCTCACGACCAACAACAAGGAATAAGTGGCCTCCTTCATAATGTATTCAACAATATGAGAGTATGGCGGCGGCGGTGTCAACTCCTTTTTAGTGTGAATTTTCCCCCCACATTAAATGTAAGCTGTTATAGGGCCCAAAGGAGCTCAGTAGTCTATTTTCCAATGATGTTGTCAGCCATGTGGCTTACACCCCTGAGAGGTGAAGGTAATCAGCCTTTTCATCTCCAGAGGAGGGGCAGTGTCGAGGTCCTGGCTGACTCCATATTTTCCTCAGACATCCTCACGGTGTCTGAGCAGAGTGTCACTCTTACTGAACCAAATCTTTAATACAGAGATGGATCCAGCTCCCTAACCACGCTTCAGTGTTACGATGCTCACATGAAAAACGTCCTTTGAAAGATGTCTTTGTGCAAAAACCAGTCAGAAGTGATGGCAGTCACCTATTATTTAGCCTACGCTGAATGAAAAGGCCGTTTTAAGCACTTATTTAGGGAATGTTTGTTTTTAAATATTGAACAAGAAAAATCTGGAAAAAATATAAAAAAAATAAAAACAAATCTTCCACCCTAAGCAGCCAAACTCAACCAGTCACACAAGACACGCACCCTCCACACATGACTTGATATTGAATAAACACCCAATCTCTTTAATCTGAAGCTTTATCAGTTTGTGTTTCCAGCTCGAGCTGCGGTCACATTTCTACTGAAACAATTGCTATATTTCCAAGCACTGGAGCTGAGGACTATTCTGTTTGTCCTGGTGTACATGCAATGGAAGTAATTCATTTATTGTTGAAATCATGTTGCCTCCATGATGATATGAGGTCATATCCTGGTATTGGACCATTTCTATTTGACCCATGATGTCACAGACCACAACTGCAGTCAATAACATGAAGTATGTCCAAAAATGTATTCCAATAGCTTTCACAATGTTGAGTTATCAATTAGCCGCATGCTAGAGAGCAACGTTCAATTGCATTATCCAGCTGTCTGAGTCTAACTTTGAAAACCGTGAACATTTTCACTTGTACCTTAAAGTCTCGTTATAGTTGGATTCAAGCAATAATGATTTTTTTATGGGCCATGTAAACTCTTATTTTATTGTATCTATTCCATCATAAATGAATTTTGAATCCCAGGAAGGCATTGTTCATTGTTCATAACCTTCAAAGTTTCAATCGTAGTTGTTAATGTAACATGAGCCGTGTTTATATACATACAAAAGTCTTGTTCCTACAATCTGTTTCAGCATGAAAACACAAAATAAAGGAACCTCTAATTGGTGTTTTGATTGCCGTGTTGAGTGTGTTCATATTGGGTTTTTTTTAATACCCACTTTATGATCAAAAGATCCAAACCTCCTAAACTTCCTCTTTAAAGAGAAAATTTCCATCGAGACTTTGAAATCACTTTCCCTCGCTTGCATTTCTTTTGTGTAGGTGTTGAAACAATTGCTCTCTTCCTTGCGCCTCCCTAAAAGAGCAGACGTACAGGGCCTGTAAGAAAATTAGTCAATTTAATTTCCTTGAGTAATGAAAATGTCATGCACCATTTAATAAAACTGCGAGAAAAAAGTCTGCGTTTCACACGTTGGAGATAGCTCGGGCCCCCGGCGGATTTCAAACTTTGACAGTTGCCCCTTTTGATGTTTTCTCTGAGTTTTGTTTCTTTTTTTTTCTTGATGTGATTTCAAATTAATCTCAACAGCTCGGATGTAAATATGAAAATGAGACTTGTTTGGTCTCCCTCCCCGACAACCGAGGCCACTGCTGGCTGAGGTAACCGATATCTCTTTCCCCTTTAAACTGCAAATTATTTTACGTTTATGAGTTTGTCTCATCTTCAAGGTCAAAAATGTAATTTTTGCTCTTTCAAAGGGTTATAACCTTAAAAGAGAACCTCAATCCAGGCTGATTAATGACAGACTCCTGCATTTGATGTTTCAACGGTGACATTTTAAACTTTAAATATTTTATATGCATACCTATGAAAAAAAATGAAGATATGCATTCATGTGGAATAAACGCTATTGCAGAGAAGAAAGGCTGGGCTGGGTATCATTTTAATAGAACAGTTAGAGTGCAATGGTTTTTCTTGGTGATTTTTATTTGAGGTTTTTATGTGTGCGCAAGCTGATTTAAAGGCACACTAAATCATTGGGGATGGGGAGTAGTGGATTATGCATTTAATCAAGGAGTAGGCCTTGGGAGAGTGGCTGGCCGAGTCACTGGGGCATCAGTGAGGGGTTGGCTCTAACGTGGGCCCTATCCTCTTTGTTCCTCGCCATAATAGGCCATTTTTACATCGTTTGTCGGGAAAAAAAGATGATAGAGCGTGTGCTTCTGCTCCAGCTGTGTTCTTGCCGATGGCTGGAACTACTGTTTGAGTTTATTGTAAAATAAATGTATCATTAGGTGTCAGTGCTTAAAGTCACTTAGATGTGGAAGCCAGATCTCACAGTGCAGATATTGTTTCTGATTATCTTGCAGATGTTGCAGTCATTTCCCTTTGATCAAAGTTGGTATTCATGGTTACTTTGATGAGAAGACCCGATCTGCTGAACAACGGACAGAGCAGCAAGCACATGGTTGGACTTACACTACATGAGTGACTTTGTGGAAAGACTGTGTTTGTACATGTTGAAAGCAGCAGGTACAGACGCCGCTTTGTGGTCGATGTTTCTCAAGGATTTTTCTCTCTCTCTCTTTTTCTTTTGTTTGCAGGAAATAAATACAGAGGATAAGCTGGATAGCACAGCTGCTTTGTACATTATAGCTGTCAGAACACATTGTGACTTTAAGAGCCTCTTTATTTGGAGAATCCCTGAAACTGTAGTCACTTTAGATGTGATAATCTGTCTGAGGCCACTCTCACTTTTGTATAGATACCCTTTTTAATTGCTGGAATATAATTATGAAATTGGAAGCAATCCAGATGGCATCAAAGAATTTAGTATCAAATGACCACCATTTCAGTGTGTAATTCTAATTTTCTTTATTGAAATTTCCTTTTTGTACTTAACGGAAACAGAGAGCTGTGCAACGGGCCTCGTAGAGTTTCCACGAATCTGCAGTGTTTGTCTTGGCCGTGTCATTAGCCTTATCACGGCTCCTGCAGGGTTCCCCATGAAATTGAAATGCTCCGTCAGTAGTTTAGTTTTCAGACACGGATCGACTCGTGACGTCATCTTTTGTTGAGCTCTACGTTTTATGTAATGGGGCATGTGAAGGTTTAAAATGTGTCTGGAAACTGGGTTTTTGGTGGACTGCTGGTGAGCATTTAATATGGCTGTCCCGTCGGCTCCGACCGAGTCGCCTTTCCTGTCTCCAGGATGTCCCCATTACCACTGCTTCTTTGAAAATTAATATGTGTGCTTAATGCTTGATGACTTGCTTTCCGACTGGCCAGCACAGCTTAATGTATAATTTAAAAGCCACAGTGTGCTTTGTATGTCAGGGCTGTGCAACTGTCTCGGGTCTTAATCAGGACGACAGCATACAGATCAAGGATGAATTTAGAAAGCGAATGGAGACCACTCACATTTAAGCTTGTGTTTGGTAGAAACTACGCGAATCCGAGGATATTTGACTCTTTATTAGGAGTTGGTGTCACTCCGTATGGGGCTCTCCATGTAGCTTGAAGTTGTTCAGTTTTTGTTTCTGCCAAGACAGCGACTTTGCATGTGTATGTGTGTACGTGTGTGTGTGTGTGTGTGTGTGTGTGTGTGTGTGTGTGTGTGTGTGTGTGTGTGTGTGTGTGTGTGTGTGTGTGTGTTTCATAACATTAATTTAGTCAATTATACAAGCTAATTTCTTTTTAAGCTACCAAAAACATGTTTTGCTATCTAGCTGCTCAGCAGTTAGGTGAAATATTTACCCAAAGTAGGATTTAAACAGGGACATGTTTTCTATAAGGGCATGGTTTGTTTTCTCCTCCTCTTTGCTCCTGTGGGGGATTAATAGTGTCAATCACATTGACTGGCACCTCTCAAATCACACCCTTGCAGCAAAGTGGCTGATTTTGTCGGGGAGAGAATGGCGTTATCGGGAGAACCTTGTTTAGAGACTCACAAAACCGCTAAACCCGCAATTCATGGGAGATCTGTTTACAATCTGCACCGGCCATTGACTGCTAAACAGCCCGCGCAGATCCATCCTGGGCCACTCCGAGGAGGAGAGGAGCAGAGCAATTACATCCTCAAACAGCAATCTGAGGCTGGGTCGGCATGCAAACAGACATCAAGTACACACACAAACACTGACAGATTCAGACACAAGCAATACGTTTGCTCAAGACTTTGCAGGGTCTTGTTAAGCTTTGGGTATGAATATGTTTGGCCCATCTAGTGTTGCATGTGTTCTGTGCACTACAGTTATTTTGCTGACATGTGGACCCGAGTATCTAATTTTACTTTCCCTGGTTCAGAAGCTGCATTAGATATTCGAATCCTGAAACCTAGACATTGCATTACACTACTAATATAAGACAGCCTGTCACCAAATACAGGCAAACCGTTATCATGTTTGGGGTCATCGAGGGTAACCCCCCCCCCCCCCCCCCCCAAAAAAAATCCACTCAAAAATAACATTTTAAATAAAGCTTTTCTATCAGATGCTGAATTGCGAGCAGCATGACAACTTTCCATTTTCATTTTAGCAGATGTGTGTAAAATGTGTCATGCATGTGTTCAATTTACAGTGTGTTAACATTAGTGTCAGTCATTGATAAAGTCTCTCTTTTCAGGATAAATCTGAAGGTATTTTTTAGGTTGGTGTCTAACATAGGCTAGAAATAGACTTCCTGCCACATTCATACATGTGTTGACTGTTGTCAGTTACATTTTAGATAAAACAATTTCTAAAAAGGAAGTTTGATACTATAAAACAAAAGAAATGGGTCTTTCATATGTTTTCTGCTGTTGTGCTGTGTAACAGTGTTGCTCCACCTATGTCAGTTGACCACTGCTGTACTTTGAAGCTCTTATTAAAAATTAAACATCATTTGGAGATGACGACCTGAACACTCGCTCTCACTGGTTTTTGTAGGTCACTGTTTTAAGCAATCACAGCAAGAACACCAATTATCAACCCTGCTGCTTGTTTTCTAATTAGGAACGAGAAGGAAGACTTAGATGTGCCTTTGTGTCGAGTCAGTGCACCTCTGAGGGGGAAAAACAATAAAATCACAAAACGATGATTTCGCTCACAGTTTCCAAGCATCAGGCCTAAAATGCATTTCATTACTGTGTTTTTCATTATTTTTTCTACGTCTACCACCAGATTGTCTTCCTTGAACTCCGCGCCGCGGCAGACAGGGCGGGTTGTTTGCTTTACAAAGCAAGGTGGCAAGCCGTAAAGATATCACAGGAAGATTAAAAGCATTAGAGGTGTTGTCAGTGGATCTTTTTATTTTGTCTTTCCTCCTGCGAGTCAGCAGGTTTTTTTTTTGTTTGTTATTTATTTATTTTTTGGTGTTGTTAAAGGACATGGGGCCTTTTAATCCAAAGTGGCTGATTGTTGTTTTTACAGCCCCGGAAGTGTTTCTCGATTGGAGTGCACTAAATCATGGCTTCGGTTAATGCTGTGTAAAATGCTAAAGGTTGTCCAGCAGGGGACATGTAGTACATGTGCTTACAACAACACAGACATAGCTGTATATTACTGAATAGAATATAGAATTTTTTTTTACATCATACAACTTTCAACAAAACTTATTTTCTTGTACGGATAGCTCCACGAGTGGTCGCTAACTTAAACCCCCATACATGACAAAATTGTCAGTTTAATACATAGTGTGTGTTGAAGCGATATCTCACAATAGGTGTCAGTCACGCTTTACGGTTCTTGAAACGAAAGTCCCATTCTGTATAGTGCCTCGGG
This sequence comes from Lipophrys pholis, assembly GCF_963383615.2. Taxonomy (NCBI): domain Eukaryota; kingdom Metazoa; phylum Chordata; class Actinopteri; order Blenniiformes; family Blenniidae; genus Lipophrys; species Lipophrys pholis. The sequence goes on from NC_137630.1 coordinate 18,278,359, forward strand.
CATTAAAGCTTGAGGATGATGCAAACGGCTAAGTATATTGCTCCATCCATTAAAGGATTTTAATAGTTGAGTTACATTATTGATTTTATTTTACAGTGATAAATACATCACTGATTGAAGGTTTTTCCACATCAAAGATGAATTGCATTAGTCGGGCGTTTTGAACAGCTGGAATGGAGATGGGATGTGGGAAAGCCATAAAACGTGTATATGTGACAACTGCGCGAGTACAGCCTTTTCACTGTATTGTTTTACAAAGCAGTAATGAGTAATCAGAGGTAGGAACTAGCCTTAGTCTTTATACATTATTAATGTGATCCATGCATTACTACATAAACTGAACCCAATGTATGTGCGTTTATTCAAGAAATTACTCTTATGTGGTCAAAAACCTTTCATGTGATGTTTTCCGTGTCCTCTGAAGCTTTTTTGTTTTTACGTAGAGTTTCTTCATCCACCAGCACGGCAGCACAAGGTGAGGGATTGTTCTGCTCTCATCGCTGCAGACTGAAACACATCGCACCGTCAGTGCAGCACGACCAGCCAATAAACAAAGGAAAATAAATATATCTAAGTATGTACGTGGGAGAATTTTTATCTGAATTTTGGTATTTAGAAGATTCAGAGTGAATGATGATATGTGACAATCAGTCACAGCAATTAGTGTTACTGTTAAGAAGCCTTTTTGTTTTCTCTCACCCATACAGAATGTCACAAATAAATCCTCACTTACATTTGCATATTAATTGGATCTGAGACGTCAAGCATCTTTCATTAAGCAAAATGATCTGCATATTTGGAGACATAAAATAGTTTATTTCAATGTGGGAGAAGAAGTCATTGAAAATTGACCGCATATGGGATGTAAACTTTGGCTGATCCATTAACCCTTTACCCCCCCCGGTAGCAGATTGAACACAAAGCAACAACAGGCTGATTAACAATGGGATGATGTTTCTCAGACTGGAACAATGCAAAGCCAGATGCAGTAAAGGAGCAGTGAGATCTTACGCTTATTAAAACATATTGTTTGTTTTTTTTGTGCTTTTTTGGCCCATCATGATACTTTACAAATTAGTCATATTTGTGAAAACCTAACAATACAGCACATTTATTCTATTTTAGTTTTTTAGTTTCCAATAAAATTGTAATATTGTCGATGGAGGAAAATAGAAAATGTGCAAATGATGTTACTCTATGACTCCGGACGGTGACTGATTGGATTCATTTATAGAAATATTTAATAGTTTTATTTTTCACAGCAAAATAGATCGTCTTTTTAGAAGAAAAAAAAAAATCAACTGTTATCTCTGCTATGATGTCAGTGTAGAAATGTTAGTCAAGACACCAGGACACCAGGTTAGAGCTGTCGCTGCAAACACAGCTGCATCGGCACATCACTGCCAGCAGTTAGTGTTTGATAGTGGCCACATTTGCAGTGACAAAACAGATTCACTCCCGAGCACATCTAAAATCTGAGTATCATAGTCGGTAAGCCAGAAAACAGCACGTAGAGGGCAACAGAGACCTGAGAGACAGTCAAAGCGCAGCAGGAAAATAGAAAATGGACATGAGCGGTTTGAAGAGTTAATTAGCCTGAGATACGATGAAGAAAATAATCCTATAAATAATTTATTTTTGTCTCCATTCAGCTGCTACAGGATTTGCCACAGCAAGTTGTTCCAGCTTGCACTGTGGGTTTGGCAAGTTTTTACGCTGGATGTCTTTTCTGCCACATCCGGGATGGAACTGGTGTCCCCCCCAAGCTCAAAGTAAAGACTAATCCTGATGTGCTATGAGGGGAATATTTGCAATGCATTTAAAGAATTGCGAATGGAAGAGAAAAGTTACACAGTAAAAGGGCATAAAAGCAAAAATGCAAAGTATCTAAATTTTGGTAACTTACACAGCACATTACAGCATGGAAGTGATGCATTGTATTTAAGGAACGTTACACTTTCAACATCAAACGGGACCTTTTGTTCATTTTTGTTACCATGCACTATAAATTTGCACTTGCCTCTAATCTGTTCTTGATCTTAAAAGACAACACTTGTGACAGTGTTGCACTTTATCAAATTTCACATCAAGTTTCTGTCTCTCGTTCTCCTTTCATTTCTTGTCAGATATACACTTCCATCAGAAAGATTTGTTGCTCACCGAGTCTGGACATTTGGAATTGTGCACGATGCTACAAATTACCTCAATTTTTCTTGCTTGGAAATCTGTTATTGCATAAATCATACTGGCTTTGAATCAGCAGTTCTGTTTTTATCTTCTTTTCGGATTAGGCCTTGAGGGACCCAACCCCGTGATTATCGAAATCCCTTGTGTCATCTGCAGTTGTCTTTCAAAGTTACTCTCAATAGCTCCAACTCTGCGCTGCTAATTACTACAACAACCAACTTCCCTTGAAAGCATCATTTGAACATAATGTCCTATTGTCTTAAGATTGTGTACTTCCAGTGATAAAATTCTCTTTCTCTTAGTGCATGCTATTCTTCAAAAGTAGATAAAATCCCAGGACAATAAGGAATGCCAAACAAAATGGACAAGGGGGGAAGAGATGTTGTTTGTCTGAAATCTTTGTGTGTCAGACACAACTGACGCTTTGTTTGCTGCGTCTGTCGACCATTCTAAAGGGAAAAGTGACATTGGTTGTTTCGATACGATTAAAGCACAGAGGCTGGTAATGGAAAGGCTGTGTATCGCGTGGTCTACATAGTTAGGGGCTAGACTTGTGAATAATTTGATTAGGTTGCAGGGGAATATATCTGGAGGATTATGTAAATGGCGGTGCCCCCATGCAGAATTCTTTTGAACTCTTCAGAACTCACATCTGCCGGGGTCGACAGCTAGACAGGACGGCTGCCTTCTTGTAGCCTGATTCCTCTGTGTTAGAGGAAGGTGTTTAAAGGTCACTTTTGGTACAAACAGACTTGTCCTCAAAGACCTCTCTCTTCCAAAGAACTTCAATTTATTTTCTGTTGATGCCCATGCAATTATCATTTTCTTTGAGTCAACAATAGCTGAGCTTAGGACAATTATTGTTGTATACTAATTAGCCAGGCTGTGTGCGTGTGTGTCACCAGTAACCTCCTGCAAGCACAGTATATGTACACACAGGAATAGCTTTGACCTGTTTACAATATATTTAAGGTTATATCTGCCTCTCCCTCTGTGCCGTCTGATTATGAGATTTTCCCCCAAGCCTTATTTGGTGTATTTCTGGGTGGGGATGTGTTTGTGTTGAGCACTATGGCAACCAAAGTCAAGGTGACCAAGAGCATGTAGCACACATTAGATTGCCAGAATAAAGGCAGGAGACAATGCAGTCAGCACAAAATAGCATTTATCTGCAGCCTGATTGTAGGGATTTCAGACACCATCCCTGGGCTGGCTGTGGATTTATTGTCTTGGTGAGTGGGACCATCACACTGTTAGCGGTATGAATGCAGAGGAACCAGTGGCTTCTGTGTACACACTGTTTGCCTGCTCACAGACGTCAGTGTGATTGTTTCTCAATGGAAAGTATTTCTCTCAAGTCTTTTCTCCCTCTGTGCCTATTTTGAGAAGTGTTGCAAGTACTATCATTGTGATCGCACTTTAAAAAGCTGTTTTTATATGCGGATCAAAGACTGATAGCGTGTAATAAACTAATCATGATATTAGAGGTGTTTGAACTCCTCTCAAAGCGTTTCTATTATGCTCTGCTGAGGGTGTTCCCAGCCTATTTGATCAATCTCCAAAAAAGCTAAAAATGTTCTAATATTAGCAGCTGGTTGAAAATCTGGCTGGCTCAGGGCAGCACATGTTAAGTGACTCCAGCAAATTATGCTCAGTGGTGCGCTGTGGCTGGGAGTCAATGTTCAGGGCCTTCGGAGATGAATTTGTGTTCAGCCTCAGCTTTCTGCACTGCACTTGTGCCAGCACAGTAAAAACCTAAGTCACTTTGGCAGGCTGTGCAGTTGTGGGATTCAGTCTCATTTAAAAAAAAATAAAAACATGGAAAGGAAAACAACCAGGTTTTTACCATGCCTAATGTCTTATTTTATTAAAACATCAGTCCACACGCGTGCCCCCATGCTGCGATGAATATGTGAAATGTGTGGACTGGCGCTCATGGTGCTTGTGTGTGCTCTCGCTCGGTTTCCTCTCAGAGAAATGCTGAAATCCTGAAATCCTGACTGAAAATAAGCCTAACAAACCTCCAACTTCCCCTCCTTTCATAATGTAGTTTTTCCCCCCAGGAATGTGTGCAGGGCAGCAAGCGGTTATTTCACCGACAGGAAGGATGATACAAGGACGTACTGTAATTATGTTCAAAGATACAGATTCAGCCCAGTTTTCACTTGTAAAACTTGAGCAATCAGTTTTGGAATCTGAAAGAATCCTCTTTTGTGGTTGTCATGTGCTATTGAAACAGTTTGCTTTGCCCCGGCTTGTGACCACTTGTTGAAGGGGTTGGGAGTGATTTAAGGAGGGCAGCTGGATAACAGAGATTTTATTTATCTTTTCTTAGAGCCCTTTATTTTTTTGCAAGCAGCTCTCAGCTTGCAGTCTCTTGACTTTTCTGGCAGATTTTCTGAATTGTGTGAAGTGAGTATGACTAAAGGGAGGAACAGCTGAGAGTATGAATGTGTGTAAAAATGTGAGGAAAATGGAAAAGGGCAGAGATGTGAACCAGGGGGCATTGCAGATCTCAGGCGCTGCCGCTTCGAGTGCTAAATGTTGATTTCCTGCAGCTCTGTTTGAAGAGAAAGGAAAGGAGGGCAAAACATTTGCCAAAGGTCAGGGATCGGGACATGGGTAATGTGTATATGCTTTTTGACTTCCTGCTTGTTGAATTCAACATACTGATGCTCTGGCGTTGTATTTTGATAAGCTGGAGAAGTTTTTCTAACGTGCCCAGGTTATTGGACAGTGTTTCTCACGGCTTTGTGAAACCTCTCCAGGCATCTGAATATGTGATTGCGCTGCGCCGCTACGTGTGTGAGGATAGATATGGAGGCATTATTACCCAGGAGAGGTCATGGGTCAAGTATTAAGCAAGCTGCCTGCTTGGATCCCTGCATCAGAGATTTCACTCTGTTGGCCCAGGAAATACTCCTGTGTCTTGTCTAAATAATCAAGGAGTCCTTCAGCGTACAGTTTTGAAAACTGATAAATAAACACAAGAGACGGAGATTAAGAGGAAGTATCACTGCGAGGAGCCCACAGTGCTAAAGTAAAGATTTTTCCCTCTTAATTATAGATCAACAGAGTGGTGTTTACAGGTCATGGCTCAGGAAAAGGAATACCCTGTTGGTCTTACGCTGTTACCTTTCGTCTCATTTTCTTAGTTTCATAACAATGTTGTTTGACCTTCTACATAGGAACAATCTGTTTTAGTCCCATTCCTCGAAAAATGCAGGAAAACAATGGAGCAGGCTCGGATAGGAAGTCACATCTCACCATATCAAAAACAGATTAGAAACTGAAGAAAAGGCCAAAATTCATGTATGCAGGAAAACAAAGACAGCAGTAATAAAAAGAGCAGAGGCTTCTTTTTTTTCCCTTCTTTCTCTTGTATGTGTTTGGCAGAAGATATTTCGGCACTGGTTGCGTTTTAAACTGCATGAGCTGAGGCGTTGTTTCTTTAGGTGCTTTTAAACACATTTATCAGAGTTCATTTAAAGAGAGATGACTTGAGCAGCAGCAGTAGGAGTCGTGGATGTAGGAATATTGTTCACAGGCCTGAAGCTCTCCGTTTTATCTGATGAAGCTGCCATTCTTTGGAAGTTCCTGGCTGGCCTCCTCCTGTTTGAATCTCCACAGAGGGACAAAGTTAGAGTGAGCATTATCACACAAACTCAAAATAACCCCAGAATTCAGACAGTGCCTTATTAGGCCATGAATCCACAATGGGAAGGAAGTGAACCAAAAATTTATTGACAGTCCGGTGTTTCTTTGGGTCTCCACACAGGACAAGATAACCTAAGTTGGAGCTGCTGCTGGTAGCTTTCACTTTGAGAACAATTAAAACAGTTTTGAGTGGTTTCAGCTGTATTAGTTTAGGTGAAATTATGTGGGACTTAAAAAGTACCAGGCATACACAGAGACATCTAACATTATTGCCTCGGGGATATTGAAGAACATAAACTCTGAGTAATTGAATAACTTGCCATGTACGTGGTAGTGAAGCACAGTATTGAAATTTTTCTACGATACATCTCTTCCATATTAAGAAAGTATAGTTTGAAATTGCTCACTGGCCATATGATAGTTCAAAATCGGAACTACTGTAAAGTATTAGTTTAAAACAAGGTAGTTTAAGTCATGAATGAGCCTCACTGTCCTCTTCTAAACTATCTATTTATGGATCCACTTCATAAAAGTGCTGGTGTGCCTCACAACGTGCCTCAGTTTTGTTTTGTTCTATTTTTGACCTCATTCTGCCCTTGAAAAAGGACAAGAAAACTGACGGTGTGTGTGTGTGTGTGTGTGTGTGTGTGTGTGTGTGCCTGCAAACGTGTGTGTGTTTGTGTGGTAGCTGTGAAGGGTGGGGAGTATGGCGTCACAAGTACTCTAGTTTAGGAAAAGTGACACTTTGCCTTGAAAGACTCTTCAGGTCAGTCAGATAAGGAATTTAGTGGCTTTATCACAAATGCCAGTATTTAATTTAAAAGGGTGAGGCACTTAGGATCTGGCAGCAGTCTTTCAGTCTAGTGATAAATTTGCAAGAAAGTGGAAAAGATTGGAGCCCGAGAGCAGATTAGCAGGATACAAATATAGAAGTGACATTATAGTGGGTATTAGTCAGGTGCTGAACAAGTGGTTGGTTCCTGATAGCCCTGAGAATGGGGCCTGACGGCGGGCCGGGAGGAGGGGGCGGGTTTCTGGACACACTGTGGAAAGACTAGATAAAGGAGATAGTCGCGTAAAGAGGCCTCAGCTCTTTCCAACAAAACAGATGCAAGCTCTTACATTTTAATTATTTATGGAACATTCTTTCAATCCTAATATATTGTATTGCCTTTGAAACTTTAGACAGTGAGTCCATCGTCAATGTCAAACTGTTCTTTTTTTGGTTTGTTTATTATTCTGCAGTTTCTTCCCACAATCCCAAAAATATGCATTTGAGGTTAACTGGTAAAATTGTACGTGTTTATTAATGTGAGTGCTGGTGGATGTCTGTGTTTGCCCTTCGATAAACTGTTGACTTTTCAACAAACCCCTCAGTTTGGATCGGCTCCATGATAATAAGTTGGGTAAAGTGGTATAGAAGATCAAAAAGTGTAGTAGCCTTAGAAACAAAACAAGAAAATGTCTTCAGATACAAAGAGGAAGGACAGACAGGACAGGAAAGAGAGGTGTGCAGTGACGGAGATGAGACAGGTGAATATCAAAATAAAACAGGAAGGAGTGAAACAGGTAAGGCACACGTTCCTGTTTCGCCTGCAGTTCTCTGCATAATCCTGTAGTTTTACAACCATATATGTGACAGTAAAAATAGCGTTTGAGGCACTCTTCATCACCATTTAACTTCTTGATAAAACTGTGAATGTGCTGAGCAATAAGAACAGATCCTCTGTTTGTCGTTTGGTACAAATGGCCCAGATCTGTACTTTAGATCACCGTTGCTTTGACAGAAAAAGAAATGTCTTCCCACAGTAATAAGCCAACATGGTTTTAAACTCACAGGCCAGGTATGAAATGGGCTGTTTCGTCAACACGACGTCATGCAGGCCTCCTGAAAACCCCGCTGGCTGCAACACACTTGAAAGAAGTTCACCTTTAGGTCTTCCTGTCAAAACCCAGCCCTTTTCCCTTTTTGTTTTTCCTGAAGGCAAACTTCTCTCAGACCTAAACTGTACCTGAATTTCTACGGTGGTGGAAAGGTGTGTGTTGTACTTGTACCACCTGAAGGCTTTCGCTTCTGTTTTTTTAACAGTTGGTGTGCACTCGACAGCTGACAAGCATCGAACTGAGATGACCTGAATGACTTCAGTATTTCTTTTCAAATACAGAAACCAAAGTACGAACGTATCATACTATTTCACTGACTTCTTGGTCTTCAGATACAAGTATGAAAAACACGCACATAACCATAAACCTAAATGTTTTAATTTGATAACAATTTAAAATAGATGTCAGTTTTCCAGCGTGCAGTTCATCATGAACACTTTAGTCCGCCGTGAGCATTTCAGGTCGTAGACACATTATGTGCTCCCCAGTTTGCACACTTATATGTAGCTGACATGTTCTCCTGAGGGGATTTTCCCAAGCATCTAAACATCAGTGTGTTTAGCATCTGACCTGAGGTGCAATTCAGGATAAAACACGCCAATGTTGGATTTGCTGTGTTCCTGGACTTATAGAAATTACTGTAAAAATGAATTCTACTGTTAATACCAAATTTAGGGAAGAAGGTGGAATTGTAAGGATTTGTTTTGTACAGGATGTGCAATAAAACATGTTTCATTATAAACTGTAATTACATTCCTATAGCTGCGTGTGTGTACTTCCATCCCTCTTTGACTTAAAACTGCATGTTCATACCTGTTTTAGCAGGCTGTAGAAAACCACTCTGAGAAACAGTGGAAAATATTGCCAAAGAACAGAAAAAGAAGTGGATGAAAGCGGGTTTACTAAGAAATCTGTGTACAGTTGAGAGAAATTACAAATGATACAGAGACTGATGACAATAGTGACATGTTACACACACTGTAGCAATGGTGGCTTCCCCGTTTCTTTTTCCTCGCTTGTTGGTTGTATGCCAGCATGTCCTTGATTTTCTGACTTCACTTCCCTCTGATCTTCAAACATAAATATATATTTTGTTTCTGAACTTTCCTATTTTTTTCCTATTTCCATTGGTCACCCCTCCCTCTTTTCCCCGACTCTACTTTTTTTTTTCTTTCTACTTCTTCTTCTTTTTATTTTTTTTTACAACAGTTGGTGTGTGTTCGTCTTGGCAGCGCTCCATAGCCTGTTTGATGTGGTTTCCAGAAGTCCTGAACTGTAGTCCCTGGCCACTCTTTCTGTCATCGGTAGACCTGCTGTCTCTTTAGCCTCCATTGACTCCTTTTAACCTTCTCCTACCTTCGTCACACTGAAGCAGCTGCTTTCCTTCCCGCTGAACATTTCTGCATGGAAATGATCTGATTCCCATTATTTGGTAGTAAACTGGGTTTGGCTGTGGGCTGCATACACAAGTACACTCTCACATATACCGTTTGCTCTCTCGTCAGGCATTCAATACACTTCCCGGCTCCAAAGAAAAATTAAAGAACCCTCCTATTTCCCCGTTGTAAATATAAATTAGGGAGGGCTAAATTTCCGATTTGCTTTTTAAGTCATGAGCCACCCAAGGCTTGTAGTTTTTCCCATCTCAATAATATGTAAAACTAGATCAAAGTTAATCAGCTCTGTTGAACCCATTTCTACCAGTGACCTCTACACACTGTAATTTGAGTGATAAAGGGAGGGGAAGCAGAGACAGGCAGATAGTAGCTTCAAAGAGGGCCCTGTAGAGGACAGTCAGTGACCCTATATGGGCGCCTTTCCTGCATATAGCAGCACGTTTAAAGGGAAACTGATAGGCAGGTGAAATATCTGCCACTTACAGAAAAGAGGTAGGGACTGGGGAGGGCAGACAGGACAGAATGGATATGGATTGGGTCACAAGGCTGACGAGGCCATCCTAAGGAAATGAATATTCCTTGCAAAGTACACTTGGTGACACTTGTGTCTAAGGACAAAACACAAGAGCAAAGGAAATCTATTCCTCACTTTTATTTGGCGTACAAAAGCACTGGATCATGTTTTTTTTCCAGCCTCACATAACACATTACACGCTATATTGGGCTGTTTATGGTGACATTACCTCAAAGTACGCCGTGCCGTGTCCTGACACCACTTAAACAACGCAGGAAAATCATTTTTCTCTCCTGTCAGTCTTCCTGCTAAGTTTGAAGCAGAAAAGTGAAGGGATTAATCAATCAACTTTTTTTTCCCATGCACTGAAGTGTACATGTATCCACTTTCACCCCACCAGCGGAGATACATGTTATTATTGGGTGGACTTCCACTTTGTATCAGATGAAGGCGATGCGGTGGAGGCAGAGCTAAACATGCCCAGGGGGCTGCAGTGAGATTGGTGTCTCATTTTCAGGGGCAAACAAACACATACAGGGACCAGACATGGCTGTCACATCTCCCTTAGCTCCACTGTCACCCCTGAGGGCAGTGGGCAGGGGCAACCTCTGCGCTCTGGTGATGCTGCACCAAAAAAAAAAAAAAAAAAGAAATCTCCGTGTAGTCATGGAGAAACACACAAGCAGACATTCACACAAAAGTAGATGTTGCATTTGTTACAGCTGCTGTACACGCTTTCTCAAAAAGCAGAGACGAAAACCTTTCTGTTATTCTCTTGAGACAACGAGCTTGACTTTCCCGGCTCAAAAGCAGCACATTTAGTGCACAAACCTGGCTCCATTTATAACTTTCCCAGATTGATCAGTGATTGTGCTGGCGCCGAGCAGCTGTATAGCTTTACATCAGCGAGGAGGAGGTTTAGCGGTTTTCAATAGTATTTCAGGATATCCTTGCTGCTGCTGCTGCAGTTTTTGGCAGACTAACAGCTGCCACCAGCATTAGTGTACAAGCAGACACTTCTTAATTTTCCCCAACCCTGGCCTCATGTGTCACATGGACTCCATCCAGCCTACCCCAGTTGCCGTCCATGCTGGTCTGACTAGTTGAAAACAGTGTGAAAGCAGCAATTTTGCCATATTCCTGACCCTGTCCGCTCATTTTAATGTTTAGCAACTATACTGTGACCGACTCTGACGTTCCAAGATGCCTCAGTTTGTCCGCAAAAGGCAAACAGGGAAGAGACACCTTACTAATTATATGCGATTTATTATCACAGATGAAAAGCGATTACTTACAGTCTCTGGACCAAGGGAAATTAGTTACGTAGCCCTGTTGCTTATAATTTGACAACACTGCCTTGAATTCACTGAGATGTAAAATTAATTCTTGCAGTTGTTTTCAATGGGACTTTCATGTTTGCCTTGCTCTCTGTTAAAAATCTGAGAAAAATACAAATGATTGGGCTTGGCTCAGTAACTTCATTGTACAGGGAAAAGAAAGCCAAACTGGACGGGGTTCAGTGGTTTTAGGCCTTTTGAGGGTTGGTGTGTCAGGATTTATGTATTTAATTACACACTCATTCTACTAATGTAAGCGGAGAAAAAAGGAAAACGGAGAAAAAAAAGCCCTATCAAGCCTATAAGCTTGTAGTTTCCCTCTTACTGAAAGTTGGCCACCACTGCTGTTTAGCTCCCCTTGAACTGGGCTAATACTTGTCTATTCCGATTAGGATTAGTATGTGTAGCATGTGCTCAGGGACCCGGGACACGTAATCTAATAAATCAAGATAAAAAACTCGGAGATTGGTTTACAGAGGGCTCAGATTTACTATTGGCCATCTCAGAGAAACAGGGATTAACACAGCATTTGGTGCTGTAGTTACACACACCCCCTCCCCGATTCTGTGCATAGGAGAGAGAGAGAGAGAGAGAGAGAGAGAGAGAGAGAGAGAGAGAGAGAGAGAGAGAGAGAGAGAGAGAGAGAGAGAGACTCAGAGGGAGGGAGTAGAAGAGAAGAGCTGGCCCGGGCTTTATATTGCCTAACAGACAGCAAGTTAAACTTGCAGTGACAAGGTCAGGTTAGTCCTTGTACAAAAGGCTTTGTTCCATAGGCAGATTAAAGGTCTCTCTGACAGTTTTTACACTTTTGGATCATGTTGAACATGTTAGGAGTTAATCCTTTCTGAGGGGGAAAAGCCCTGTTGCCACATGGACGAGGTAAAGAGAATAGTGATCGTAGATAACGAGAAGAGCCTCACATAAAACAATAAAACTTTGATTTCGCTCAGTCCTCGTTCCAGTCATTTGTATTTTTTCCTCTCTCATTGCGTGCACCCTTTGATAAACAGTTACCGTCTCTCACAGCCACATGCAATGCGTCATAGCAGCTCTATTCGATATGAATGCAGCCACAGAAATGTTTTTTTGTTGTTTTTTTTTTTTTACAGCTTAAGAGAAATTTTCCCACGCACATCTCTAAATCAGAAGTGAAACTGATCATTTTAGGAAACTTGCTATGGGGTTTGTGTGATGTCTTTTGTTCGTGCTGTGAGTGAGTCTGCAGGTCAGGCTGAGTGTTTCCCTCGAGCTGATCAAGTGATCAAGGGCAGTGATTCATTTTTAAAAGATATGAATTTTTTTTTTTGTTTCAGGGTTTTTATGTAGTCCAGTGTGTTAAGACGAATATTATGTGTCACGTACCTTATATGTTTTATATATATATATATATATATATGCATGTTAGGTGATGTAGCACCACATCATGTTGTAGGAAGAGTTGTTTTTAGGCATTTATCTGGTTTACTCTACAAAAGTAAATCTACACAGTTACACAGTTGGATTGAGTATTTGTTGCACTTGCCTGCTAAAACGCCACAAATAAGATTTGAAGAATCATGTGTCTGTGTCAATTTTCTGTCTGCTGCAGCAGCCCCTTTTCTGCTAAGGGTTTTTCTGAGAAACCAGACTAAAATACATGCACCTGAAATTTGAGCTCTTTCTATTTTCTCCCTGCTGCCGGGGTTTCACATAAAGTTTTACATATCAAAAGTGGAATGTTCTTTCATCTGCTCACATGTCTTGTTAAGCAATATCAAACACAGGAAATTCTTTCTATGTCCACATGTAAAGCTCAAAAAATCCTAGCAACACATCCCTGCTTGTGCAAAAGAGGCCTTTTCTCTCTTTCACAGGGAACTGTTAGCAATATCACTGGGCAATTAGCAAGGAAACGAGAGAGAAATGGAGAAGCCAATTACTTCTGCGAGTTAGCTAAAGGCCATTTTAAACTGTGTGCCCATGACATAATAATGTTTATGGTAAATATTATAGTTGGAGACAGTGAGTGCATGGCGTGAGAGGCTGAAAAAAAAGGCATCAATCTCAGATCGAGAATAATTTATTAAGATCTGAGATGCGGCAATTACGTGGAAAGGACCAAAAAGAAAAAAAAAAAGAAGAAGCCAACTCTCCAGGAACCGCATACATGATTGCAATCTTGATTAAATCCCCCTGGATCTAATGAGTTGATTTTCTGCTGTTAATATTGCATTGGCTGATGATGGATTCGTTAAGATAATGGAACGAAGCTAAAATATAAATGACTCCCTGTCAAGGAGCAGATTTTCGTCATTTTCCGTCTGACACCTCCGCCGTGGGGATTTGGTGAGGCCTTTTTGTGTTTAGAACCATCAGGATCTGGAATACTAATTGCTCATGTGTGGACGCTTCTCATGCCTCTCCTCCTCCTCCTCCGCCTCCTCCTCCTCCTCCTCCTCGTCCTCCTCCTGCACCCCACCCCACCCTATCCCTGCCTATCGTCTTGGTAAATATCTCCTCCACATCTCTTCACAGAAACAAAGAGAGCAGCTTCCTTTCTTTAAAGCTGGAGAAAGCCTCCCTGTTTTTGCAATATGAATACACAAAACACTGCACACAAAGTCATTTCTTCTGCTGCGAATTCACTTGAAGATATCACATATTAAAATTTGCACCGCATTTGTCAGAAACTACAAAGACACCCCAAAAAAATTGCATGTAACTGGCCTCTTCTTATCCACTTGTGCTTCGGATTTAAATTAATAATGTGGTCTTCCTTTGGTGCCATACAGGGGAGCTGAGCCATTCAGTCCCCGTTTCAAACGGTTTGTCACTCAGGTCAACTGGAGGAGTAAAATGTCCCATGTATAGACTATTGATCCATATCAGGCATGAAACACAACTCTACGTGTATAATGTTTCTCTCAAGTGTGGCAGACAGCTGATGTAAAAGGTATTTGTAATACTCTGTAGGAATACTGCAGTTTGAATTAGCTCCGATAACATGTTATGGTTTGGGACAACTTAGTGTCAGTTAATATAAAGGCGCACACTATTATAGTTAATGACGCAGGAGGATAAATAACACACTCTTATATCGGAGTACAACTATGTTGTGTGTAGTTTGATGTAAGGCATCTTCTAAATCTGAAAGTTTTTCTTTCAGTGTGGTAATTACCATTGTAGTCCAGTTTCATGCTTGGCCTGACCCTTCCTTTGTGCCGATTATGATATTGCCTCCTTTTTTTTTTCCCTCCGTGCCACCATACCGGGGAACCCGTCTGATTGGGCCATCCCCGAGACCCCTTTCTTCTGTGTGTCACTTTTTGTGTCCTTTAACATGGTTTTACTAAAAAGTCTTTTTTAATCAATCAAAGAGCAGGCAGAAAATGGGCTTTGTCATGGCCAGGCCCGGGGTCGTGTGATGCCTGCTTTGCCTGGTGACAGGTCTTCAAAAGGGATAAAAAGGAATATTTTGGGGGGAAAACGGGGGTTTCCATGGCACCGGCACTTGTTGCACATGGATCACCATTCTTTGGTTCTGCATGAGATTGAGGTTTCAAAGGGCCGGACAACAAAAATTAGGCGAGGAGGGGACAGCAGGACTGTGGAGGTAGCTGCCCTCAAGCCCCTGACTCTGTCCTCTCCTGGGGGAGAGAGAGAATAGGAGCCAGAAGTGACAGAACAAAAAGGGGCCTACTAGGTGCTGTCAAATATGCATGAGTAAATGATCAGTTGCTCACTCTGCAGTGTGTTTAAAAACTCTGAGCAGGCTGGAGAACACCGAGTAGAGACCAATTCAGCAAGAAGTGTATTCTTGTTGTAGCTTCCACTTCATGTAATTAGAGGTTGTTTCATGTAGAATGAGGTCACGTAAACTTGTAAGTTTCTGAGTTTATGTGTAGGAAATGAAATCAGGAAACTTAAACAATGGATTGGCAGTCATTACAGCAAAAGAGGGTTATTATTTCAAACTGTTCTGTTCAGCCGAGTGCCTGTTTGTCGGTTCCTGTTATTAAAATTTGTGATAATTGAGACGGTACGGTGCGATTTATCAGCTTAGCTTGTTTACTCTTTAAGTTTGAAAGGCGTTCATTTAATGTGGACTTGGTTTGCAGTAAGTGGGCATGCGGCGTTAAAATATGAATGCACGCAAGCCGCCGTATATTTCATACATGAATGGCTCTGAGCTGTTCTCACTTGTGTAAATATGTCGTTCATAGTGATTACCTTTGTGCTCCACCTTGATTTCCTCTAACAATTACGCATTCCTCTGTCTTTGGGAAAATGCCATGAGGAGGTCAAGGTTTCTACGTGTCAGGAACCTTTTAAACAATTTGCAATAATTTCCATCGCATCATCACCGCCACCTTCAATAACAAACAGAGGTTACACACATGTCGCTTCTTTACACTCACACAATCAGAGGCGGACGTGTTTCGGTGTTCGGGGGCTTTACCCTGTTCACACCTGAAGGAAAGAGGTCAGATACCCCAGGAGCACATTTACCAACTCGTCCTGATCAATATGTAAGAATCACTGTGTGATGCAAGAGTTGCATATTCATTACGCCATAATAATAGGTGATGATAGTTTAATTTCAAAGCGTAGGGACGCTTCTATCTGCTTGTGATCTCAATTTATGTGTATTTTTTTGAGATGTTTTTTGCATTTGAGGTTCTCTGCAATGTGCTGCCAGTCTGTTTAAAAGGTTAAGACAGTTGGGATATGTTTCTTGATGGGATTTTATCATGCCAGGCATGCTCTGTTTCCTGATGAATATATTAAAATTATTACTGTGCAAACAGAGTTTCTAATTACTGACCTGCTTGCCATTGTACTGTGCGTTCTGTATGCCCCCCTTCTTCTCCATGCCTTGTTTATTTATCTGCACCAGTGAATACAGAATAGTCTATGCAATGTCATTTCCATCCACATGAAAATGATTTTGAAAATGCCAATCTTGCCTATTATACAGTGTAATTACTTGTCTGCTTTTTGATTTTATCATATCTTCAGCCGGTGGGAAGATACTTGGAGAGGCTAAACATCTTAGCGGAGCTTGTCAGCAGATGATTTGCAATGGTGAAAAAAAAAAGTAAAAATAAAAACTCCCAGTGTGAAAAGGAAAGAGCTATCTGTCACATGTGAAGTCAGTGATGTAGTTTACTGAAGGTTTTTACCTCCTATGTGGCTTTTCTTCTTGAGATGCCGGCATTGTGTCACATGAAAATATACGCTGTCGTGTCACAGCACATTGTGTGAGGGTTATGTTTATTTCAAAAGTACAGAACAGTTTTTGGGACAATTAATTATAAGCTTCGTGACAGAAAACTTGGCATCAGCTGTGCAGATAATGATACACCTACGTCTTATGGAACACATTTCTCAGAAACGCGCAATAAAAACATTGTTTAAAAAGGCATGTAAAATATGGGCAGATGGACCCACCTTAATGCATTGTTGTACTGTGAATGTGAATGAGCATTTCCCGGTTACCTTTGTTTCCACTCAGCAGGTTTTTCAACTTACAGGGCCAAAATCATTCTCTTTTTAAGTTCACTGTCACTTCTCGACCTGCCACCTAACTATACCCCAAGAGTGGCTACTCGCATATGAGGTGTGCACGTATGTGCAAGAGGCAAGTGTCACCCATGTTACTGGAGCATTTGCTCCACATCATGGAAAAAGGGCAACCCTTTTGTTTACTTGTCTGACTGCAATGTTGCACAGGGGGTTGATCAGGGGAGTTGATAGGAGCTGCAATTTAAAAAGAGGACACTGCAGCTCCGAACAAAAACAATTAAAGGAAAATGAAAGACGGCCCCCAAGGGTTAAAAATAGAAAATTATCAACATGCATGCTGGAATCCACTACCCCCCACACCACCTCCTGCACCCACACCCGCACCCCTCCCACCCCCAAACTTACTGGGCCTGCATTGTTATGTATGATCAGATCTGCCAGTTCTTCCTCTAAGCTCCTTGTCACATTTTGACTTAATGAAGTGCAACTTAGAAGGGAATTGGGTTCATCATGCTAGTCGCACGATGCTCCCTTGTTGTAGCAAACAGGAGTGGCATGGGACCGAAGCGCTACAGCGCAAGTCGTTATCATTCCGGTCAGTCTGTTTAACACAAAATTAAACAAAGAACTAATTAGTGCCTCATGAATTAATAACTGCACTGTTGCCGAGAAGAAGTTAGGTTGCTGAGGGGAGATATAAAATAAGTAGGAAGATCAGGTTAGAATTATTATTACTTTTTTTCTGGGATGCATGGGCTCTCAAGGTTAGGAAACTTTTGAGAGGATTTAAGAGTGACTCAACTGGTTCTGCCAAAGTCAGTTTCTGTCCTGATGTTACACTTTGTCTCTGTTAATAGATGTCATATAACACACGAGTCCTAGTCCTTGGTAAAAGGCAGATAGCCTTGATTACTTGTGTTTTACACATGCATATCCTTGTTACCACAGTACATATCATCATGACATAGTGTGTCCTATTATTTATCTTAACCCTCTTAATATATGGGAAACTTTTATCTGAATCATTTCATACTAAGATTTAGTCCTTTTTTTTCCTGCAGAACTGGAGCCCAGCCTCAGAAGTAAGAGGCAGTTAATAAAATATTCACCTTAGTCTGATTCCCAGTCTGTTTATGAATTATTTCAGGCATACTACAGACATAGTTAACTGTACTCTGTACAATGGCTCCCCATGCTTCAATGGGCTTTACAAACTCCCCCAGTCACCAATCCGTTTCCCCATGCTGGGATGAGGGGCCTGGGTGTCTGTGCACTTTTATTCTCTATATCAAAAGGACAGGAGCGAACAAAAGTACACATCTGCCTTTTGCATCATCTCGAGGCTCATTACATTAAGTCAGCCGCCGCAGATTACACGAGCTGGGTAAATGTATGGATTTCTCACGAATCTCTGCCTGCATGTATGTACATTGGAATAATCAGTGCCTGGGTTTTTAATGTTTTTTTTTTTTCCTCCCTTTGCTCTCCTTCTCAGATGAGGTGAGCCCCTCTATGGAGTGACTCCCCAGGAAGAGAAAACGAGGTAGGACAAATCCCCAGCATGACTGATTACTGTCCCCACCATCTCCCCTGTTCATATCTCCAACAATATCAGGCATCTTCATTAATCCCCATGGATCAATGTGTCTGGGGGTTGTAAAAATTGACAAATGACTTATTAGAATCCCACCGTTTTATTTTCCAACTGATTAACTCACAGCAATGTTGTACACTATACAGGCTCACTGATGTATCTGTTTTCCAAAGAGGGCCTCTCTTGCTTTCTCCCTCTCTCTCTCTTTCTCTCTTTCCCTCTCCCTGTCTTACTATGAGGGATCTATACTGAATCCAATGCACTCCTAACACAGTGTGTTAGAAAAGCTGCCAGGCTGAAAAGATCCAAAACCATGAACAACATGCATTAGACATTAACGTTTGATATCGATACTAAATGTTGGAATTTCTGTTTGTTGACAGAATTGGACTACTGAGCCATTCTTTAGCTGGCTTGTAGTTCTTCGAATGCAAAAATACATTTATTTATATGATCCAGCACATCAAAAAGCTGGACCTGCTTTACAGAGCATTTAAACAAACAACAGTATTTTACTGTCCTTGTTTCTCTGTGTTGAGCTTGTGTGCTGTGCTCTTGTTATCTCGGTTGTTAATTGTAACTTGACGCTCTTTTACGCCTGCTTTATGTCTACATGTTGCTGGAGTTGCATCCCACATTGTCATCTTGACAAAATAATATCATTTTTCCACTATATGGCATTTATTACTGAAACAGACATTAGACACAGACATCTAAGTACAGATGACATCCACCAAATTAACAAGAGTATAAAACCTTTTGTTGCTGATAAAAAAAAATCTGCCTCTGTACAATTTGACTCTCGAGAGGACACTAATGACTTGTGACTCGAAGAAACTGCGTTGCTTTTTTTTCTCTCCCTGAGATGAAACCCTCTGTGCTAATGATGTTAGCTGGTATGAGCACAATGCTGATGTGGGAGTCTGTCATGAGGATGCATACAACAGCCCTTGCCCCTGGCCTCCTAGTCAAGAGGGATCTAAACATTCAGAAGTGACAGTCTGGGCTGTCTCATGTCAAGCCAGAGACCCTCGCTATCACTCGGGGTGGGGTGGGGTGGCCGTGAATTGAGGTGGAGGGCTACACCACACTCCTTTGTTTCTGCTGGTGTCACTCACATACCAGAGAGAAGACACACTCCTTGCATCAATCAGAGCCCCAGATACATGCCCAGTGTACAACATGATGACGACACAAGCCACAGATTTCCACTCAGATACGATAATCGCCAGCTGCAGGAGGGTCAGACGGCATTCAGTGCAGCTGCATTCATCCCTTAGGAGCGTCTCTCACAGGTGAACTCACATAAAAATCCATCTTTAGACAGGCTGCTTCAAAAAGTCTGTGAAACAAAGTGAAGTTGAATTCATTCATGGTGCAGAAAAGCCTCTGTCTCGTTTCCAAACCAACATAACAGCAACATAACTAAGTACAGTTATTCCATTAGTTTTTAATAGACCCTACCATAGACCTGCCATGGAAGACCCCCCATCCATCGATAAAAGAGCTTGTCTCTTAGACAGTGGTAAGAAATTTATGAAAGTATGAAACTACCAAAATGTGTTTTCATTGGTTATAGAGATGATCTCGGGGGACATTGGGGGTTTTGATTGAGCTCATGGAGCAGACATTTGATGCTTGCTTATCAGCAGTATTGGCTTCTTCCTCCTCTGTGCTTTCAATGAACAATTTCACAGATATGGGTTTGATAGTTAACTAAAGTGATCACCTTTCAGAAATTATAATGTTTCCTGTAACTTTAAATTCTGCTTTAGCTCTTTTTTACTGTCGACGTGGAGGATGTAATATGTGTTTGATAACGACTGATAATTTAAAGCGAGACTCTTTGTTTTGTGTTTTGTTGGCTTTTCAGAATTTGTGTAGGAGGGCAATGATTCTCTAATAAACAGAAGTTCATTCAGTCATGGATAAAAGTAAATAAAGCCCACAGTCCGCCGTAGGAAAGATAATTTGTCTCACTGAGGGAAAAAAAAATAGCAACAACTCATGAAACTCAATTTAGCATTATTGTATCACTCAGTATGGTATAATAACCAAAATGAGAGGCTGCCCTCTCATTTTCTGCACTTCTCTTCCTGCAACACGTTTTGTCCTTTAAATTTTTCCAGTGTGTCAAAACAAGCAAAGGCTACATGGAAACGGCAGCCCTGTGTAAATATTTATGATGT
Organism: Lipophrys pholis; assembly: GCF_963383615.2. Taxonomy (NCBI): domain Eukaryota; kingdom Metazoa; phylum Chordata; class Actinopteri; order Blenniiformes; family Blenniidae; genus Lipophrys; species Lipophrys pholis. The sequence goes on from NC_137630.1 coordinate 18,298,623, forward strand.
AACATCTCCATGTGAATAGACTTTCTTCCCAATCCATCCATCATTACCGGCATATCGTGAAAGCCCACCTCCCGGTGGTGGCTCAGGGCCTTAGGAAGCTCAGACAGGAGCGGCGTGTCCCCCTCACATTCAAAGTATTTGTTTTTCTTTTCACTGGGGGCAGCCCAGCTGTGAGGGCATTTCATGTGTCAACCCCTCCGTTTTCATTCAGCGCTGACTTCAAAGTCCATTTTGGCCCATTGTTTCTGTGACGTGGCTGCCGGACCTGAGAATGCCCAAACAGAAAAATGTGATGTAGGTCAAATTACATAGTTGTGTCCTTGGAAAAAAAAGGGATTCTTCTAGTCAAAACATAAAGCCCTGGTTACCGAGTGTCCACATACTTGGAAAATTAGAAAAAGCTAAACAAATAGGTTGTAGAGCAGAGTGCTTGGCAAAAAAAATAAAAAATCCATGTTTTAAGTTTAATCCTGTCTTTTTCAGAAGACTTCACTCAAGAACACATTGTCAAATTACTTTGTTCTTGAAGCTGTGTTGTAAATGATTTTGAGTTGGAGAGCATACTATACTTTGTTTTTGGTGTTATTTGCACCTGCAAGTGTGATTGGGACTTATGGGCAGACACAGAGTATCTGTTAGGGCCTGTGCATGCACAGTTCTGTGACTTGTGCAATGGCTTGAAATGTGAAACATGTCTTCATTTGGTACAAACAAAGTGGGATGAAGGATTTGCTCTTTTTTTTCCTCCTCCAAGCATGACAGTCTTTAAGAACGTGAAGGTGCAGTAGATTTATGAGGTTGTGTGTTTGCAGAAGTAGGTAAGTCTACTGCCTTACCTAAGTGGATTACAAAGGTTTTAAGCTTTTCTACTTGCACAACTTATCGGCAGAAAATAGGCGTTGCAGCCGTTAGCGAAATATTGCCACCCAGACTCTCATAACATTATCATTAGCCATGGAGGATTGCTGAAATGTGATTAATACATCACCATTTTGACAGAGTGAGCCAGAAAAGGTAATATGGATTATTACAATGGTTGTAGAGCTCAATACCGCCATCCAAGTTTATCCATTTATCTGCAATGATGAGACTCCTTTGTGTTGTATGGCATTGTAACATCTATCTAAATAACAAAAGATATCTCTCCCATACACAATTGTTGTGCTGTTAATATTCAGTCCATGCAACAATGCACATGGGAATGGAGTGCTGAGACAAAACTTGACTCAGAACGGGGGAAAAGTCCATAGAACATTATGAGCATTATGAATCGATGCTCAAGCCTCTAGTACCGGGCACTTTTTCCTTGGCTTAGGTATCTGATTACCTTCAAACAAAAATATTGCTGCTGCATTGTTCAATTACAACTGGTTGAGTGCCGAATGATGCAATTCACTATCTAAGAGCTATTATTTTCTTTTTTCTATACACTTTGTGTGTTTTTCATTCAGTTGGCCTTGAATGATACACGTTGAATAAATGCCATTTTTCTGTCGTTTCAAGTGCCTCTTTTCTCTCCGGATCCATTCAAGCTTTCAATACCTTTTTCTCCCCCTCTCTTCTCCTGTCTCTTTTTTTTCCACGAGCAGGAGGGTTTTACTTTACTCCTTTGTCATCCTAATTGATTGCATTAACCTTTTGAGTATTGAATTTCCTGTGCATCACGCCGAGCACAATGTGGAATATTATCATAATCCTTCCAAGTAATGGACACAGGGCAATCAACAATGCTTTAGGAAAAGTACATCTTTGAAAGATGGAGCGTCATATTATTTTCAGTCCTAAGACCTGGGTAGGGTGAGACTCTTGAGCTTTAAGAAACTTTGTCAGTAACTGAAGAAGGTTTTATTCATCAATCAAAGACAGTAGCGTTTACTGTCTTGACTGTAGACTGTGGCTCAGAAGGATGCGGATGTTCCTGTGATCGTCTCGACTTGATAAAATTGAGTCTCAACCCTTTTGTGCAATAAAAGTAACGTTTCCAAAGTGTCCCACAGTGGGTCATGTAATAATTGTCACTTTTCAAATAATTTAATGAAAGTTTTGAGCACGTAAATCATGCAAAGGTTGTCCTTTCCTCAAAAAATTGTGTATTTTCTGTCAGAGGAGTTTAGTTTAGAGGAGTGATCACTATTAAATCATATATAGGAAATGTTTATATACTATTCAGTTTTGAAAGAGGCTGATTCCTGTGCTACAAGTTCCTGGTTAAGCACTTTGTGCTGGAGGTGCAGGACTCCTATATGAGAGGATGTTTTGGTGAGTTAGACACTGACTCTTGTTTGTAAGGAGGAGGGTTTTACAGGCTGGGAAGGCTCGCTGGCTGTAGATACAAAAATCCACAGTGTTGTTGCACTGAAAGAAAGAAGTGACTTTAATAACTTCAAAAAAATCACTCAGTTTGAATAGAAGAGGATTGAGGAATTACTGTTCAACAAGAAAGGGAAGTCTCTTCTCGTAAAATAATTGGCCTGCTGATGAAATTTGAAGAGAAACAGTATAGATGGCCGAGATTTGAACTGTGATCATTTCATGGTCATTGTAAATAACTGTAAAGAACTATTGTAAATAACAATGTTGAGACTCTTTGAGAAGAAAATGCTTGTAAGAGATAAATTAAATAGGAAATACTAGACTTTTCTTTCTCTGGTCCGTCTCAATCTGGTCTGATTTTAGGATTTTCTTAATTACATGTCTCGTTAAGTGACCTGTGCTATCCTGGTTTTTTTTAAGTTATATTTAGTTTTTTAATAAGTACATATTCTTCATAAGTGTGCATTGGTGTTTTTACACTATATGTGATACAGTGGTTGTACTGAGCTCATTTGAGTCGAGTGTTATTTACCTATTGTTCAAAACAATTTGTAGTACCAAATGTATTAGAAATAGCGTATAACTTAATAATAATAATGTATGACGTTACATGCCAGTGAACAGTTGTCTTTGCATAGTGTCTGTGATGGTGTAAGATTACCAGTTTTAAAACAATCTGGCTAATAGTTTGCATAATTTAGTTATACTGGTGAAAATATAACAAAACATTGGATTAGGAACTGTCACTTAGAACCATACATTTCTACCAGTTTTTACTTACCAGTATTTTCAGAAGATTTCAGAAAATCTCACGCATCAATGCAGGCGACCATGAAAACCAGTTTTTATTTCAATCTAACCAATCATTGTTAATATTTGACTAAAAAACAAACATACCATACCATGGTCACTTTGGACCATGAATACTGGAGCTTCATTTCATAGAAAACCTTTCCTAGACTTGTTTACCTTTTCCAGTCTTGGAAAAATGTAAAAAAAACAACAGAGCTATGACATTGAAACCTAACATTATTGCTGCAATAAACTGAATTATCAGTTTATTTTTTATTGTGTTATGTCCAAACTGACCCACAATCTAATTTTATGGTCATGATTAATTTTTAAACAATTGTCATAAGTTGTCTGGGTCAATTCAAGTTCTTGCTGAACAGTAAAATAAGAATGTTAAATTCAACTTAAAGTCATATAAAAGCCAAAGCTGTGTTTTACTCCTCAGCTCCAGATAGTTTTAAGTTGAGGGGTCAGCATAGACAAGCTTTAGTGTCAAGGTAAGCCTGCGAATTACCATGGCATGGACTTTAATCTCTTTACCCGCTTTACAATAGCCTGTTTTGGTTTGGGGGGGGGAAGTGTAAGTAAATTTTCCTGGGTTTTTTTTTTGCTTCCTGAGAATTACTCAGAGCAAAGTCTGCTTATATTAGTTTATTATTGCATGCTTCACCACGCCAGAATGATATGAATAAAGATTTTGGCAGATACGGTGAAATACATTTAAACAGGAATTATGACTCTACATAAAGATATATTTTAGAACACTGCACCTCAGCAACTTCAATAATATTGAGGCCCCAAGCCTAAAACTAACTGAAGACACTCCAAGGATAACAGTACAATAATAGCCTGTTAACAAGGTTGGAGGTAGCCTGTTGGCCTGTTGAGTTTAATCTGTTGCTGTATCTACTTTATTTAAACGCGATAGTAAAGGAATAAAAAGTAGTTTATGTTGCAAGACCAATGTAATACCTATAACTGTCTTATCAAGGCTTAATGTCAGAAGGCTTTAGGGGAGGTGTCAGCAGAATAACACTGATCAGCCTTGAGCTTGGGAATTAGAGACGGGAAATCTTTGTGCATAACGTGACAACAGGGAGAGTTTAGAGGGATACAACAGGACACCAACTTTCACTTGAATTTCTTTTTTTAAAACATATTTGATGCAGCTTATTATAGTATTATATCCATGTGCCATATGAGATACTCGCCTGCATTTCACTCACAACAAGTAGTATGCAGTTTGTAAGTGCACATTAGTGGCCAGCTGAGTTATCATTTATCTGCAGTGGAATGAAATGTTTGCTGATCTTCCACAGCCGGTTGCAGAAGCCCATGTGTTTACTCCATAAACAACCTTGCTGCGATGTTGTTGACTTCGACAGACTGTAGCATGTTTCTGTGTAAACACTGGCATAAATGCATTAAGGTAATTGATTGTTGAAAAACAGACAAAAACTGTTATCGTGTTTCCCTGGCAACGCTGAGTATTATCTGGGTTGTGTTGATGAACTGAGGCAAAACACCCAGTAATTCATATCAACTCTATTATATTTTTCAGCTCAAATAGGAAAAATCAATTGAAACAAGCTCTTATGCATGGATAGATGCTAGTTTTGATCAATACTGTTTTCACCGGGATGGTGCCTTTGAGTTTGATTGAGGCCAGGTTATATACAAAGCTAACCGTTGCTGCTCCAGACCAAAATAGAACTGTACACATTTGAAGGTAGTGCAGACACTTATTTGGATGCACTTTTTTGGGGGGGTACTTGTACTTGAGTTTTATTGATCAAAACAAAATCATGTGATTGACTGAATGTGCGGGTCAAGGTCGGTCAGCAACACAAAGCCGGATCCTGTCCATCTTTTGTATTCCATCACGCGCCACTGGTATTCCACCGGGAACCTCGGTGCCCTCCACATATGGAAACCAAGGGCCCTTAGTTCAATTATACAAGCCCATTGAGCTTCAGAATATTGACATATCTCTGTATTCTGAAAATGTCATGGATAATGATCAACCAGTTCACCAGAAAATGCTTTCATAGAAACCAAGATTTGGAGGCAAGATGGAAGATGTATTGAATTTGCAGACCAGCTATAAGGTCAGGACACCCGCTCATAGGTTGGTTGATATGCTCAAGAGCTTTTGGGTTTTTTGTTTTCCTCTCAAGGCAAATCTGATCATGGAGTCGACTCAAAAATAACACACATCTGAATCAGATGTTTTGCAAAGGCAGTGGATAAGCAGGTGCAGTGGTACATTTGTGAGATTACATAATGTGTCTCGTTATTGTCACTGTTAATTTCCATTATCACCAAATGGCTGCACAGAAATGGCCTCACCCACAGGTTTTAAGAGATTGAGAAACCTCAGAAATGTAATTTAAGTTCATTGGTAATACAGCACAACATGCATAATTACTGACAGCAGTGGAAATAAAAAAGTGCCTGTTTAATCTGAATACATTTCAAACTCAAAAATATGACCACAAGCAACCTTTTCCAAACACTGGTGTACATTGCAGCCACCAAGTTGCAGCTTCATTTGAGATGCAATGTTCTGAGGAGAATTTAGGGGGAAGAATAAGGTGGAGTAAAATGATATATCTAATAACATGTGGGTAAACTTTTGCCACAATAACATTGTTATTGTTGCAGATAGTGGTGTAAATGCTGGATTTGCTGTGCTTCGTGTTTTGTAAGCTCTCTGTTTACCTTCCAGTCTTGCTTTATTCAGCGCCGCTACAGACGAACTCTTAATTGATGTAATCTGGTTACTGCTTGCTATTTTCAACAGTTCTATTAGAAAACTCCCATCCTCCCCGACTTTGTCTCCCTCCCTTCACCTCCCACACTCTCTACCCCCCATCTGCCCTGACCTACATGGTAGTCACATGGCCCCGGCTCCCTGGCTTGGCATTTTATGGAAAATCTGCAGGAGATAAAGCCACAGGGTTTAAAGTGTTATCCCTGCCTGTCCTTTGAGAAGGGCTAAACACTGAATGAGGTGTTATTGCATCAATGCTGTTGGACACACACAGGCACCAAAGAGGATACCCCCCCCCCCCCCCCCCGTCTCTCTCTCTCTCTCTCTCTCTCCCTCCCTCTCCCTCTCTCTTTCCTCAGTTTGATTGGATTTAGTAGAGTGTCACCACAGTGACTTTGGAGGATTTCTCTTTCCCTGTCACTGTCTTCTGCATGCTTACTTGGGTTATTTACTTAACTTGTAGGGAAAATGGACTGTGCTCTGCAGCTTACCACCCAAGCTGTGGAGAGACAAGTGCCCCATGGTAGTCAAGAAATGCCAGGCAGGCACCCCGACACTCACTTGCCTGCTCCGGCTTGCTTACTCCCTCGCTGGTGCTGAGGGTTTAGTTTTGCATTGTGACCGAGTCCCCTTCACACTGTTGTCTGCCTGTAAATTTTCTGCTGCCCTTGCTATTCAGCCAATTACAGCAAAAGAGCTTTAGTGATTTTTTTTTTCTCTCTCCACCCCCTTCTCTTCTTCATGGTGTATATTTATATATTTATTTTACAAGCGAATGACAAGCATTGCTGAAGGTTAAAAAAATGCTGAATTTCATAGTGCATATAATGTCAACTTTTCTTCATAGCAGGACTGATCAATAGAAGTCAGCTTTATCTTGTGCACAATAAACACACACACTGCAGGTTATCATAGCTTCCTCGCCTGTTGCATTTCAAATATAAATATATATATATGCAGTTTTGAAAACTCTTCACAAATATTTTAATTTAAGTTTAATCTGTGTTTTTTTAATAAAATGTTTTTTGTGCAGTATGTGTTTATTATTGAATCCTGTTAAAATGACACTCTCATATTAAGTATATGAGATGTACATACATTTGGTGTTTTTCCTGAAGCGTTACAGCCACTAACGATACTGTGAGGAAAGAAAGAAGTTTGGTTTATCTGGAGTTTGCAGGTCAGGTGGTTCGTCCCTCCACACCTATTTTAGCTTTTATGCTGTCAGCGTCTTCCCTGTCCTCTTGACATTAATCTGCTCTGTCCCATACTGTCAACCTTAGTAATCATAGCTATATATTCAGTAATTGGTTTAGAAGCACACACCCGTAAGCCCGTCTACACAATAATGAAGTGTACGGCGTTTCAGTGCATACACCATATGTTCCTCTCAGGTAAGTTTTCTGTGTTGTTTGTTCCCTTCGGAGTGACGACAGTGCAAGATATGTTCTACTCGATGGCTGGTAAGGGCCACAGAATGACTATCAACACAATGTCAAATGTAATGCAGAGCCACAAAGCAGTGAAGGAATGCATGCAGGGTACTCTGCCATGTTGCATTCTGGTGCGAAAATGACCAGAGCAAATGTCGTCCTAAAATGCTGGATAAGATAAGACAGCCAGAACAGCTTCTCATCACGACACTTTGTTGGTTTGTTGTCGCAAGGCTGCAGCTTTATTTCGCAGTACAAGCGCAGACTCCCAACCGAAAAAAAAAAAAAAGGAACCTCACAGAAATTTTATTGTTCTGTTGGTCATAAAAGCAAAGCCAGAAGTTACACAAGTGATAATTGTGCATAAAAGAAGTGACACCACAAAATTCACAACGTTCCAGAACAAGAGAGCAGAAGAATAAAGGAGCTCTTTGCTCCAGTCTGCACAATCAGCCGCGCCTACAGTGGGAACGGAAAGTAAAACTGCTTAATGTGACAAAATAAAGACAGAAACACTCCAAGGGAAAGTTAGAATTAGGATCCTGAAAGATTTATGCCTCCATTTTATTTATAATTTGTTTTCTTTTCCTTATTGGAATTGAGTTGCAACTGAATATTTGATGAACACAGCCCAGAAGTAAGGATGTTATGTCAGCAAGGAAACAAAAAGTAAAGAGAAACAACCAAGAAATGTATTTTGCAAAGTTTGCGCTTTGGAATAAACTAACATGCCTTTGCTTTCACAAGTGGCTTGTTAATTGAATGTGGGTGGTGGGGGAGGGAGTTCGCTATCTGCAGGTTGTGCTGAGCCCTGGTGAGGCTAGCTGCGCCTTTCCGTATGCACCGCGCTGAGTGCTGGGTACTCTCCGTGCACAGAACACCATCTGCATTTTGCTGTTAACGCGCCTTCACATCCAAGGGAGGATTAGGAGAAAATCCCCAGGTTTTTTTCAACCAGTTGACAAATATCAGATTTGTCTCTAAAAAATTAGCTCCATCGATATCTCCCACCATATGACACACAAAAAAGATTATCTTTAATACCCAGCCAGCTTGGGTGTGGAAAAAGCAGATTAAAGTTTCAGTTCGGTCATATTTACGCAGTCACTTCAAGTGCAAGACTGCAGCCTGCATTACACAGTAGACAGACCTCTTCACAATGAGCGCCCCCCCCACCCCCCCAACCCCACCCTCAAGCTTTACCTTCCAGAAACAAGATGTCTGCCTTGAAACAATTAGACATCATACTTAAATAATTCATCATTTCCCAGTCACTCTTTCTCTTCTGCGTGTCCTTTAAACAGACACAGGGAGCTGCCAAAGGGTCTAAAGTGAATAACAGCAGCAGGTGCCTTTTCAGATGGAGCTTTGTAGTCTGCAGAGGGTGCTGAGCTGTTATTTTAGTGGCCCACTGGTGAGGAGCAGGGGGTGGCTGGGAAATAGACCCGGTAGCTGACCTGAGACCCCAGAGCTGTCCTATTAGCAGCGTTCTCCCAGCTAAGTGTTGCCGGCAGTAATTCCTGGCTCCACTAGCTCCTCTCAGATGAATCGGAGCTCAAGTACAACAATACAAAAACGCAGCCGCATTCACCTGTGAAGTTAGAAGAGCCAGGGCACCATTCGAATCTCCACCGGAGAGTTTGAGAACCTCACTTCCTGACAATAAACTGCCCTGACCCTGAGGGAGGTCATTTGTGTCTGCAGTGACAGATTGTGAGGATGGACATGCGTGATTATTACCTATCAGCATGCATCAGAGGGATTTGAACATACGAGTAAGATGCTCCTTAAGCCTCCACTAAGTCAGTGTGTTCTTCCTGACCATTTCATTATCAAATACATAATCGTCATCTGCCGAGGACAGAACCGAAGGCCTAAGGCCCTACCTGCTGTCCTGGACGTTGACTTCCTCGCTTCCGCTCAAGACCACTGCCCCACCCAGAGGTTGCTTTATGAACACAGGAGCCCCATAAATGAAATTAAGGTGTCAATTAGTCAATTACAGCATAATAACTCTGAGGGCAGACATTTAGAGACAAAGAGAACCTCGGCTAAGTTCATTTCCTCCAGCCCAGGAGCCTAACGCTTGGCACACGTCACTCCCCACCCAGACTCGCTGAATAAGGGCCCCAGTGCTCTCCCTAATGTTATTTTCCCCTGGATATCTTTTTTGATCAACAATTTCCTTTCATGGGTTTGTTTTTCAGATGCAGGGGATGCACTTTTTCTCTCCCCAATTTGGCTAGGGAGAATTTTATAATTTAGTAATTAAAATCTTTGTTAGGGTTTAGAAATTGCAGCTAATTGAATTTAATGGGAAGATGAATTTCAATTTTATTTGATTAGCAGGACCCCTGGCATAGGTATTTATGGAAAAAACTCCACAAAAATATGCTGTGTGGGCTAAGATGGCATAATAGAATTACAGATAATCGGATTTCACTGTCATGAATTTCACTCTAATTTCACTATAATTTTCCATTAGATAGCTGGTTTACAAATATTTGCTCATCTGCGATGGGAAAGGCTATCTGTCTAAAATGATTACCGAGCGAGCCTTCAGAAATATGTCCCTTTTTTCTCCTCCCTTTTAAAACCAGATTGCGAGGGATCAAAATTAGGAAGATTGCATTATGGATGTCTGCATCCGGGAGAGCAATGGGGGAGATATGATGATTACGGCCGGGGGATGAAAGCAGTGTCAAGAAAAATGTATGACTGAAAAACATAGGCCTATTCTATCTACAAAATCTCTGCTCTCAGCACAGTGCCGCCAAGCAACGCACTATATCATGATTCATGTAATATCAGCAGTGTACAACACATGCGCGTGCGCACACACACACACACACACACACACACACACACACACACACACACACACACACACACACACACACACGCACACACACACACACACAAAGACTTTGCCGCATGTTGACGCACAAATATACCTTATACTTCATACAAACTCCACGTTAATTGCTTTCAAGTGTGTACCTATAATGAGATTTTGCCACGTGATTTTCATAGTGTATATATGTAGAGGCATATACATCCACTCGGCAATTATGAAAATCAAATGAGATTCTTAAGAATCATTGTCATGAGTAATGCAAATGATGATCACCAGAAAGTGTTGTAGTGCCGTCATCATTGTTCTGGCTATATTTGTGTGTAAGTTTAATATTCAGCTCCTTCTCTGCTTAAAAATAAATATATAATGCAATATAAACAGACGTGAGAGGGAATAATATTCCACATCGCAGACAACCTCGAATAACACCAGGATGAACTCTTGTTGAATCCCACTTTAAAAGCCCCTGCTTCAGAATTAAGCTTTTACACGTTCAATTTCCTGCCAATTTTACACAACATGACAGTGAATATAAAGAATGAACTTGATCCGTCGTCCGCCGAGAAACACAAACTATTTTAATTTGTTGTGCTCCAAGTTAGACGCAGCAGAGACAGCGCCCACCACCCCCACCTGCACACTCCACCAGTTAGGACGGACCTCCACCCCACGCCGGCTCACGCCCACTCCATCCCATTCGCCCGCCTTGCTTTCTTGCCCCGAACTGCCAGAGACAGCTAGAGGGGTTCAAAAACACAATCTGACTTTCGGCAAAGGTCAGATTTCTCACTCGGCATGTCTCTGGGCTTTGGGCACAAAAGCCACTGAATTCACATCTTTCAACTGGGCCGTAGCTTTTGTCCTGGGGGACGGAGGGCTCGGAGTGGGCCCTGCACCAGACCAGCCCCTCCTGGAGTGCACTGTCAGGGGCAGCCAAACGTCTGGCCCGGCGGCCCTTTGACTGATGTACCCCTACTATGTCACGTGCACGACGGTGTGCACGCACACTCACATGCACGCACACTCCACCTTGCCCTCAACATTCTCCCGCATGCACCATACAATACCCCCGGACCACATCAAACGAAAAGCCCCACAGCTCCTTTTGAAAAGTAATGGTTTCCCCTCCAAAGATGGCAGCTCGCGGGCCAGAGGGCTTCAGTGCAGGGACCACAAACCCTCCCTCCTGCGGACACTCTTACATGAATGGAGCATATACTGATTTTAAGTTCAGAGATATTGTGGAAGTTTTTGTCACCATGTAGCAATATGAGGCGAGGGCATCACAGAGTGATAACTACATAGATTTCTATATCCTGCTTCCGTCCATAGTCCTTTAAAAGTTTTAACACAACCAATGTCAATTTTAAACATTAACATTGATACCAGTAATCTTTTTTGGAGGTTTTATATTTAAGCTTTTCCCTCAATGTTCTCTGCATTTTGCAGAAAGTGTCATAAACATGTTTTCTGTGTTGCAAGTAGTATTCAACAGTTTTTGAGTAATTATCTGTGTGGGCGTCACACCTTGCCAGGCCTCACTAATCCACCAGAAAAAATATGTTTGTTTGTATTAGGTGACTGATGAAAAACAGCGCTGACATTTGACAAAAGATCATATCCAACACCTTTTGCAACAGAAGCGGAGTCTGGATGCCAAGTCAGGTCATGTACAACAAAAACAGTCAGATTTTTATCGTGGCTGACAAAGAAAAACACACAAAAAAAACCCTGCAGTTGTGTTTACAGTACAGTGTTAGATGAAGGGCGGGTCCTTTTGACAGAGGCTCTTTTAAGGACATTTCCCTTTATGTGGCGAAAGGAGGAGGAGACAAAAGGATTTTCTTCATTATTAACCTGGGTGAGTCATCCTAATTTCAGAATAAACCAAAACCTGTTTTGTGGACATAGTTTTTGACTCTTTCTGACAGCTCACAGGAACTGAAGCCAGAACTACGCATCGCTGTAGTACGTTTCACAGCTATAAAGTTGTTCATTTCCCCTTTTTCTATAACCAGCAAATGAGACCTTTTTTTCCTTCTGTATAAAAGCACTGTGGCAATCAAGCATACCCAGCTCCTCTTGAAAGTTAAGAGCTTGTTGTTATTTTGTGTCACTTTCCATATTCTTGCTCGGTGCCATGTTTACAGTATATGGACAATATGTACAAATGGCCCAGGGGCACTTTGCATGCCACTGCGGAAGAAACTGCCAGGCAAATAAGGGGTTTGTCTTATAAAGTATTCATTGTCACCTGGTAACGGCCGTCGTTAATCATTTCACCTGAAATTACAATGAAAACTGATAGCTTATCAGAGGGAGGGAAGGAGTGCGCTCCGAGGGAGAGCCGCAAAGAAAGTGTGCAGCGCGGAGCTGAAATGGAGAGGATCCCTGTTTTGTGAGAGGAGTGGAAGAGTTATCGCGTGGAGATGAAATGCAAGGAGGGATGTTTTTCGTCGGGGTGTTTTTTAAAAAAACTTGTAACAATTCGTCGAGAAATATAAGAGGGCGAGCATATTCATCACGTGCACAAATTTGCTCGATATAATTGCCCTCTTTTAATTTGAACACATTAAACATTCAGTGAAGATTTAATGAGGGTGACTTGCTTACAAAACTGTCACAATACTCATTCGCCTACTGTAGTTTGTACTTTATATAAAACAATAATTAAATATCCTTTTCAAAAGCTTCTTTTCCATGTAGTCACACTCCATTTGAATTAAATAATCAGTCTGAAAGCCTTGAATCACTAAAAGTACAATATATTTTAATAAACGTGTAATCTTTCCCTCCAGAAAACCTCCTCTTTTTTTTTTTTTTTAAAGTGTTGTGCGCTCCTCATTTAAATAGAGGCAGTGGAGGCTCCACCCCAAGAGAGTTGAAAGGCTAGAAGACCACAAAGATGGAAAGGCCAGCCCACTGAGGGAGGGAGAAAAAAAACTGCTCCGGTTCCTCTGCCATAATTTCCTATCAGCCTATTCAGACAACATCACCAACAGCTTGGTCTCTCTCTGTGTGTGTGTGTGTGTGTGTGTGTGTATGCATGTGGCTGTGTGTGTATGGGAGCACAGCAGAGAGAGAGGCAGCGCATGAGAGGCAGAGAGCGACAGAGAGAGAGAGAGAGAGGAGGGAAGGGGGAGGCTCCATATTCTTTCACCTACCCCCCCATCAAACCACAGGAAGGAGGGGCCAGACCCTAAGCTGCCAATCAAATCCGCTCGTGGCAGCCGGCATTATCTCAGCAACAAACTATTGACAGATTACATGTCAAGGAGTTTAGTGCTTGATTGAAGGAAGCCTTTTTTTTTTTTTTGTATCTAGATACTTTTCCGCTCTATTCTCCTCTCCACCAAGCAGCACTCGAATGACTTTCTAACAAGAGTTGAGTAATATTATGAAAGTTACATGTCTGAGAGGATTTAACTTCGACTTCCCTGAATATGGTGAGTACTCTTCTTCTTTTCTATCTTTGTCAGATCAGTTTTATTAGCTGACAGTTTAAGGTGTGCCTTTATCTCGGGCTAAATATACAAGAGAAGGGAAGTTGTTCATGATTAAACTATGTGCCAGCGCGTTGGTATACCCAAGTGTTGCGACACCCTTATTTATAGCTCTTTGACAGTGCCCAAAGGTGACTGCAATATCAAATATGATTGCCCATTTCTCCAGCGCGCGGCTCTCGCCGCTTCTCTCACAGGCAGCACACACGTGAAGAAAGTTCACCCAGCAAGTTTCATTTTCTCGTGTCAGAGCTTATTTCTGTTGTAGGACTCAGACGTGAGAGCAGCAGTCCCTGTCAGTCTGTCTTTTTTTTAAATTTATTTTTGTATGTCTTCACCTACTTTTCCCCCGCTTGTTCATTCCGTTCATTCAATGACATGTTTCTGAATAAGCCAGTGTTTTTGTTCTGTAGAAACCCAGGTATCGGTTTGACCCACAGAGGCACTGGCAGTGCCATTAGGGTAACCTGAATGGCCTAAGGGGTTGTTGCCAGGGGGACAAAGCAAACAAACTGTTGTGTTGCTTATGTTGTCACACATGTAAAGGGAACAGGAGCAGTGCTTACACCTTTCCATGTACTTCTAATTAGAGTATATACATCGCACAGGCATTAGTTGCAATACTCTGTAAACAGGAGTGTTAAATTGAAAGCAATAGAGAGTGGCTAAAAATGAAAGACACAATATTAATTTGAATTATTTGACAGCACTGTTCTCTGTGATCACTGTGTTTGTGTAAATGCACCTGTGATACAGACGATTTAAAAATGAGTTTGAACCTGTAGCTGCCAGATTATCAGCAGTTTCTGTGTGCACACGTTTAGGAAGATAAACGGTTGTAATTGGATTACATCTATTTGTAAAAACCCCCATTCTTCACTTTACTCGTTATTTTATTTTTATTCAGTTTATTTATTTAAACCTTTGTGCTTAAAAATAAGTCATTTTATTTACAGTTACTGTTTAGATGTGTGTGCTTGTATGTGCGAGTGATTGCATGCACAGAGTGGTGTCTCCCTTATATAATGTGTGTGTATATTTCATTGTTATTACAATACATAAATGTTACTACTCTAAACAATAGCGAAACAAAACACCTTTTTTTTAGGGGATATTACAGCTCCTCTTTCTCTTTGATCAATCTCATCAGCCACATTTTAAAAATGCCTTAAAAAATCTTGCACTCAAAATATTTAGCAAAGTTTTGATTATTTTTGTGAAATATATTTTTAAAAGGATATCAGATTGTTTTATATTGCAATTATAGAAATGATAGGCATGAACGTGGATATATTTGAACAATCGTATTATTATTTTTTCTACCTCTTTAAAAACCTGAAATATAAAATCTGCCATCTGTATTTAAAGCAGGCGCTGTTGCTCCAGGCTGTTATTTTCATGATGTTTATTTGTCATTTATGTACTCCCTGTTTTTTTTTTATATTTTATCTCCTTGTGTGTGTTTTCTGTTGCTCTCTCCTGAACTTAAGCACTCTTGACACTATATAGGCTTTCCTGCCCTTCAACTCAGACTTGGCACTTTAAATGAGAAATAAAAGCCAATCTGAGGATGTTGCTTCTCATTAAATACAACTCTTGACAGGCTGTATTAGCAGACCACTGTGACCACAGGGTTTCACAAACACATGCGAGAGACAGACGCGAGAGCTCGCTTATTATGTCTGGTTATTCAAGGTGCCATGCATTATAGTTTAAAATAACAACAAACAAGTTTGACTGTTATCGTGACACACCCTAATTTCAAACTTTTCGTCAGCTCGGAAAATGTTTTTCTCCCCACTTATGCGTCATAATGTTGATTGCCTTCTCCTTCACTGAGTTGTCTCATTAACCCTTCGTGGCCCTCTCCATCGTTTACGGCCTTCCACAAAAACCCGGATGAAATGAGGGAGAAAAACAAGCCCAGGTCCGAAGGCTCTCAATAACCTTTTATCACAATTTAGCAATAACCCGAATCAATTTGATGTCTTAAGCAATAAAATATGCTGTTGCACTCCTATTTCTGCTGCTCCTTGGATGACAGTAAATTTACATTTTTTAATTAAACTAGCCGGAATTTTTATTAGGGGGCCGGGCTATGCTAATGGAAATGTTGTGTACAGCAGATTAACAGAGTTTTGAAATAAATTTAACAGGGAGACATTTGGAGGGAAAAAATGCGAGTCATTGTCTTTAACCTCTTTCATGCCGATTTCTCCTGGGGGATCCTTGTATTCTAAGGAGCCTTGTCAGGGAAGAGTGCTTCACAGCAACGAGGTGATTAGTATCGCCTTGTCAACCGAGGAAAAACACTCACATTCTCAAGATTTATTTATTTAATACCTTGTTCAAATTATACCGGGATATATATATTTTTTTGCTCTCAGTGTCATTTATTTAAATTTGAAGACACATTTTGCTGAAGTGAGTTATGGAAATGGCTTCATTCATTTTTTTTTCTCCAAAATTACAAAAAATAAAAGTTATTTGAACAATTTTAAACAAACAAGCAAAAGAAAATCACTATAGCACCATTTAATTCTGTTTTCTAAATTGACCTTGCTATTTTCCTCTTTAAATATTCAAATGTACTTTTCCTATTGCATAAAGTGTCAAATCCAGCAGTTAACGGCAGCGTATATGTTTGTGTAGTTTTATGGTCCGATCTCAGGATTTGATTGATGTTGCGCGAGGCTGTGTGCGTTATGCCTGGTTTAGGCAGAGTGGCAGGGGTAGAGAAGGGGGGAGACACAGACAGCAGACAAGGACAGGGAGGCGTGTGTGTGCGTGTGTGTGTGTGTGTGTGTGTGTGTGTGTGTGTGTGTGTGTGTGTGTGTGTGTGTGTGTACACTGGGGGGGGGGGGGGGGGAAAGAGAGGGACAGCTGAGTCCTGATTGAGCATGTGCCCAGTCATCAGACACAAACCACCCAACACCATAATTACCTTAACCCCCATCTTTTAATACCCAAATCGCACCAACTGGCCTTTTTTTTTTTTTTTCAACCGGCAGGAAGAGGAAACATCAGAGATCAAATGATCAAATAAACTCCAGATGCACGTGGGCTGCCATGCATCTTGCCGTAGTAGCCAAAGTGTTCACGGCTACTTGATATGGGCCAGGAGCAAGGCAAGTGGCATCACCACCCCCTTTCTTCACTCCTGTGCACTCATGCAATGGCCAGCACCTAATTAAAACCTCAAAGCTCCCCGTCACCAATCTGGAGTAATGGCCTAATTAATACTTGGTGAAGAAATATTCCAGAATGATAAACAGGTTGCACCTTGTGTCTTCATTGTCTTTAAAAAAAAAAAAAGAAGTTTTTATTATCACAGATTTTGTACAAAAAAAGAGAAGTGGAAATGATTGTGACATTTATTCTTAAGAAGTAAGGTAATTATTTGTAAATTAGACAATAGATAAAAACAAACTTCAAATATTTTTTGGGGTAAAAAATATATTTTTTGACATAAAATTCTCCTTTTAATTTTGCAGCTGAATGTGCCGTGTCATGTCTTCACGAGAGAAGCTTCTAGTAACTTTTTCTTCTCCCTCCCTCCCTCTCTCTCGACTTCCTAATCTTGCATATAAAATTATGATTTCATGCAAAGTAAGGGAGTAGAATAATCTCTAGTTGTTGATATGCTATATAAGAGGGGAAAAAGGGGAAAATGATGAGGTAATTAGTAGAGTGGAAGACTTTGGCGCGTTTGTCTGAAAGCGCGGTCTCCACTGGCCATGAATGAATTTGCATGCTTCGCTTATCGAAGCGCACTTATTAGGCCAGCTGAAAGAGAGATTAAGCCGGCACAAAATGTGGTGACTAATCCCTTTAAATGTGGCAGGGGGTCTTTAAGGTGCGAACCAGCCCCTGTGTAGGTTAGTGGTCGCGGGATGCGACAGACCGCAACTTTTGGACCCAACGTGTGTGAAAAGCAGCAGCAGATGCAGAGTGTTAACTGTCCAATAACAAGGACAGTGATTGACACGGGTAATAAATTACGAATTTATCTTCTGACCCTCTTATCTGTGGAATAAATGCAGCAGGTGGGGTCAGACAGGTATTAGATAAAGACGGAAACACTTTGTGTGGTCCAGTATCTGTGGTCCCCCCCCCCTTGTTTTCCTTGAAACAATAATTGCCGGGAAGTTTGGTTGGTCATGCGTGCTCTGCAACAACTCAAATGAAAGAGGAGAGAAGAGTCGGTGTCGAAGCAAATTTGTCTTTTCACTTCACCGCTGTTTTTAAGAGTCGAGCTCTCAGTTTCAGTTCTCTGTCACCTTTTCTCTTTGACAGGAATTCAAGGCCCGCAGTAAAGCATCTGGCCTTATTTTTGATAGGGTGGGTTTAAAGAAGGAAAAAAAAAAAAAAAGAAACAAACATGGAACCTCCTTTTTTTTTTTTTTTTTTTGCTGTCACCTTCACCGTGAGCGACAAAATGTTTGCTCTGCTGCGTTACAGAGCCAATACCCCTGTCCTCAGCCGTAATTGACTGCAAACAGAAACACAGTGACGTTTAAACACTGCCCCGCTCTGTCTTTCGTGTCACCCACCCATCTTCCACGCAGCCTCCACCCCCACCCCCGCTCCAACCCGGCACCCCTCAACTTTCAGCCCTCCTTCTGCCGCCAGTTTCTTCTTTCTTTCCCTTTTTTTTTTTTTTTTTCCATGTGACATTCTATTCACTTGGGTCAGTAGCAGGCAGCACCGGCAATAATTACTGTCTGTACATGATAAATCTGAAGCCCAGCTGTTCGTTTCTGTCACAACAGAGAGGGGGAAACATCGCAAAGAGGGGGAGAGAAGAGAAGAGCCTAGGAGCATGCAGTTTGTCGGATTTCTCTCTCCCCCCCCACCTTTCTTTTTTTTTTTTTTTTTTACTTGGTAACTTGATAGGATTACATGGTTCTGGAGCCCACACCTGTTAAGAGGCTGTTAGCAGAACAGTTGGCAGTCCCGTAGCCACAGCTTAGCCTTTTTGCTGTCCATTCTGTGTCCCTCTTTTGGGGATTTCACTCTGCGTGTACGAGAGTTTGTTGCTCCGGGCTCCTGCCCCGACGAGGAGTGAGAATGAGGTGGAGGGCGGGAGGAAGAAGAAGAGGGTGCTCTGGTTGTGACACGCGAGCGGTGTGTGTGTGATGTTAAAGCGCGTATCCTTCGCTTGTGTGTGTGTGTGTGTGTGTGTGTGTGTGTGTGTGTGTGTGTGTGTGTGTGTGTGTGGCTGGGCCGGCTGACATCTCTTTTTCCCTCCCTCTCCTGAGAGATGCAGTCTGCCAGCAATTGCGCGTCCTTCTCCACCCTCATTCGGACGGATGTGCAAGTGACTTGACAGCAAACAAAGAAAATAATTGTATTTAGTTTGTTTTTGGCGAGGGTGGGGGACAGGTGTTGGCAAAGTCATAAAATGCCCAAATACCGGTTAAACCAGACTATTTAAATGATGAAGGGTTTGGTTGGGAAGTTTTGTGCATATTTTAGGAGTGCCTAAGCCCTGCTGTCAATTAGGAATACTTTCGGAAGGAGTGGAGAAATGAGTAATGTGCAAAAATTGTTGCTTGTTTTCTCTTGTTCGGTTTTTATTGGGGTTAAAAGCGGTTCCGAGTCGCGTTATAAAAAACAGGGCGCATGGGAGAATCAGTGACAGTTGTCACACTGAGAAAATCTTGTTCCAGTAGGTTGTTCTGTGGCTCGGTGCAACGAGCCTCACTGCCTTATTTGGCACTCAGCAGCAACCCCAGCTCCTCGGCTTCGTCACTTTCTATGGGCCCTCAGCACCTGTTCCCCCTATTGTGCTGGAATTTTCTATATTTGGCAAGAAGTGGTACTCTCAATTTGTGTGTAGGTCTATGGTTGCAGTGGTTTGAGACATTAGACTGGATAATCTCTGAGGTTTTCTGTCCTATTGTTTTTCTGATACTCGGCTTTTCAGATGCCACGCGCAGAAAACATGATTCAACTGGGGAGGACTATGAAACATTTCTCAACAGAGCTTCTAAATGTCATGTTGTCCCTCGCATGTTATTGACACGTCGCATTGCCAGAAGTGTAAATTATCTTCCCCTCTGAAGCACAGGAGAAATAAAAAAAGAGCAAAGTTAATAGATATCTCGGGCTAACTTTTAATTGTTCTGATATGTAATCGCTAAATGACAATAAAAAAAAGGAGCAGGGCCACTTTAAAAGCTTTATCTCTCCTGCTCTGTGCCCAAAGTGTCATGTCCATAACGGCACCACCTGATCTTCAGAGTAAAATAACCGCTAAGGCTTATTGTTTGGACAATATTGGAGCCCCCACCCCAACACATCACCCCCACCCTCCCGCTCCCCCCGCTGCTTCTCTCCCCTCTCCCTTGATTCATTTCACCCACTGTCCTCGGCTGCTGGAAAATGGCGTTAATTTTTTTATTACCTGTTTGACTCTCCAGCCTTATTACTGTAGCCCCTTAATGTTCTCTGTAACCGTGGAAACCAGATGAATAAATGTCCGCCAAAGAAAATGAGATGATTAAACAGGTCACCCTTGCAAAACAAATTCGCTTGGTCGAGCGCAATTTGTGTACCAAGCGGCTGTCTTAACAGTTTGCTAACAAGGGGATTGTTTGCCAGACTAACTGACAGAGAAGGGAGGGGGAAAATGAAGATATCTTGGGAAAAGGGATATGATTGAAGAGATAATATTTTAGATCACTCTGCTGTTTGTCTCATCTCTTTATTTTTCATAATAATGTGATGTTTGCATGGGAATCAAAGTGAAACCTTACTTCATTGTGTATTCCTTGAATATTAGACGGAATGAAATGATACCACAAGAAACCGTCTTTTTCCTGGTGTGCTGTATATTTACCCAGCGTTTACAAGTAAGTTTAAAGCAGTCACCCATATTATTGTCAGAGGCATTTGGTCTGTGATCATCAGCAAGTGCAGCAGCAAATAGAATTTCCCTCATTTATGTGGCAACCAATCATTACTGCTAATTGTCCTTGAGGCCATCTGTATAGAATGACTCGTCCTCTATTGGTGTTGGAATGGTACTGGTCATGGATTTACTAGTCCAATAATGATACTTAACTCCTCCATAGTCAGCGCAACTGCAGTCACAACTGCAGTAATAAATATGAAGGAGGTTTCCTTCTCGAATTAAGCCGTATCTCCAGCAGCATCCTTGTTTCAAAGTGTTACAAAGTTTCTTTCCCATGTCGCCCCAGACCTCCATGCCCAAGTGCAACGTGCTCATATGACTAGTTTTAAGCAAAGCTCTCCGGCAGCCGTACGAAGTGTCTGGTGTTTTCATCTGAGAAAATAAGAGAGTAGGTCGGGCAGATTTAGCCTTGCAAGGGTAGGGCCAACATGCAGTCTTAGATGAGAATCAGGCCTGTGTTGCCATTCTGACCACAAATCATAAATGTCGGGGACACGGCGGTGGTGTTGTTTATGGAAAGATGCCACGCTGCGCCACTCAAGGGTGTTGCCTGTTTGCATTGATGCACCACCACCACTTATTCCCTCTCGCTTTAAAACAACTTCTGCATCCCACTCAGCCCAGGCAATCCGTCCCGGTTACCAGAGCAGATCCGAAATGTTCACCGCAGCCTCAGCCTCAGCCTCAGCCTCAGCCTCAGCCTCAGCCTCAACTTTAAACGAAGGGGGTGATGTTGCTCAAAGCCAGGCCGTGGCTTCTTCAAGTCGTTTGTGGGACAGAAGATGGCGAGCTGGATTTTTTTTATTTATTTTTTTCCCACTGGTAGAGGGGGGTATTTCATCCCAATACAGGGACACTATAGCTCAAAACTGAAAAGCACTTATGCATTATTGATGTTTTAATTTGTGCAAATGCCCAAGTCTTTGTTAAGTGATTATAGTGCTAGGGAGATAACAGGGGAGGTACTTCTCTATGAAACAAGAGCTTGCTTGCTGGCCGCACTGGGAAGCCATTGGACTAAATCTAACAAGTCCATGCTCTGACTTTGAAGAGAAAGAGAGAGAGAGAGAGAGAGAGAGAGAGAGAGAGAGAGAGAGAGAGAGAGAGAGAGAGAGAGAGAGAGAGAGAGAGAGAGAGAGAGAGAGAGAGAGAGGCAGGGGTTGGTTGGAGTTTTGAGGGTGGGGGGTGTCAGGGTGAGCATTACAGGGGAGGTAGTAACAAGAGTGAACGCGGAAATATCAACGTGCTGAAGATAAAAAAAAAGAGAAGAAATCAGCCGTTGATCTTTTGTCCTTATTTCAGCTACACCTCTCCTGTTTATGATGTCAGGTTTATAGGTCTTTTACATCCCTTATCAAAAATTATTTGATGTAAATACAATAGAACTGACCTGAAAAGACCCGTGTGTAAATACTCTTCGTGGCGCACTAGAAACCGACCTTGGGCAAAGAATGCAAAGTTATAATGCTTGCAAAACAAGCCAATAAAATAATAGCCACTGAAAGGAGGGAGTTTGGGTAAATATAAAAGAGAGCACAGGAAAGCAGTTTTCTTTTTGCTGCAATGATTAACTCAGAACAAAGGTTATCAAGGATGACATTTTTTTAAACTCTGTAATTTATGTAATCACCTAGTATAAGTTACCCTGCCAGATAAATAGTCTTAGTTAGAAAGGTTGAAACCTTTATTGTCGAGGCAAACGAGTGCGTGAGGTGTTTCCAAAAAAAGATTTTCTTCCATATTGCCGTGTTTCCAATCTCTCTAAACATCTTAGATCATGGTCACCAGTGCATAGAAACCTATGTGTCCTCCGTTTCCTCTATTGAGGCGTTTGGTGTCTGTGATGCTTGTCCAAACTCACCCTCAGCCTGGAAGCTCACACACCTGCAGCTGTTTACACAGTCTGCCTTCCTCCAGCACCTAATACATGTATAACCTGTAAATTATGCTGTATTCATTTAGCTCAGACTGCATTAAAATGGGCTCTATGAATGTCAACTCATGAGATAAGTGTCTTACTTTTGGCTTTGGTTTCAGTATTAGTCATTCTCTTTTGTTCACTGGCTTTATTCTCGCTTTATTCTTTTGGAAAATCTGCTTGAGTGTGTGGAACCAGGCTTTGCCTTCTGCTTTGAGGTCCCTGGTGGAGGTAAAACATGAGAGCATGCGTGTGCACATCAGTGCGCGCACACACACACACACACACACACACACACACACACACACACACACACACACACACACACACACACACACACACACACACACACACACACACACACACACACACACACACACACTGTGGGCTCACAGGCTTCCCCAAGCATTTACTGCTTTATTAAGCTGTCTCATGAACCCAAAAGCAGAACATGAGAATACAGGAAAAAAGAAAAGCCCATATTACTTAGATGATTTGATGTCATTTGTGGACTACAAAACGCCCGGCTTTATTGTGTGCACAGGGAGAAAGAGTGGGAGCAGGGAAAAAAAGAAGTTGGCTTAGAAATTCAGAATTTCAATTAGCGTACGTAATCTGAACCTGCCGGCTTTGATAGAGGCTTTTTTTTTTTTTTTTCGCCTAAGAATACAGCAGCACTTGTAAAACATTAATTAAGCAGACTTGTTTTTTTAAAGGATGGAGTAAAGTGTGCTTTATGCAGTCCTTTTTCACTGAACAAAAGGCAGTTACCTCACACAGAGGACCGCTTCACCCAAACCATTTGGAAAAAAAGAGCAATTTGAATTGGAGGAAAACACAAAAGACAAAAAAGACGAGCCATTGAGAGTAATGTTCTGAAAGAGATGATATCATATGAGAGCGCAGCCTTTTGCTGAAGAATAGAAATGTATCCCTGCCTCTGTGAAACCTAAGCTTGGCACAGGAAAACGAGCCCCTATTTTAATGACTTTCTACCTGACAGATGACTTTAGACCGCCTTTTGGATCACATTGCTCTGACTTTGTCTCTTACATCATCGAATCATTGATTATTAATCGTTTATATGAATTGTTAATTCATGGTAATATGAATCCCGCTAAATGCATGCAAATGACACAAAAAAAAAAAGTAAAGATTAAAAAGACTAGAACTTGTATTTTTGTCTGTGTTGTAAAAGTTTGCAGCAAAGCCATTGTTTCTGCTGTATGGGGGCCTGAACTCGCTTGAAATTTCTACTCCTCTCTGGTTTAGTGTGGCTACATGATCCTGTGAGCTGACATGAACGCTTCAAACAACACTGATTAGCATTAAAGGGGATTACAGTTCATTCACAAGCTTTGGTTTTATTTTCCACGACGGTATCTGGATAAATAAAAAAAACCATACACTTTATTTCCAATAGATCATTTACTAAGTTCAAAGGCACATAATGACTCAGATATAAAAAGCATGTTAAAGGTGATTTTGTTTTTCACCTGTTATAAAACAAGAAGTTTTATGACCTCCGCTCCAGGAAATTGTAATAGAAAAAGAGAAAAAGATAAAGTCCCTGTCCCTCATTTGCACACGGTGCTGTATGTGCATTTTCCACAGACTATTGTAAATCCTCCTGCTGTGGGTGATGAGTACACATACAGATGATACATTAAAACTGCCATAACTCGCACACCCAGCAAAGCTAAAAATCAATTGGAATGGATAGTTAAGCTGGCCCCTAAAAATCAATGAGCAATTCATGTCCTTGATCACAAAGTGTCATTCCTCTCAATGTTAGAGGCTGATGAGGGCTGAATATACGCACACACTCAAACACACACGAACCATCTTCGTACTGATACAGTAAGTTTAGTATAAAATTATGTACACAGTTCAAGGACACGTTTATTTTTATGTACTTGGGATTTCAAACGACTCCTCTTCATTACTTTTAAGCAGTTGTCAGATGTGTCAATTAGAGCACAGAGTCGTCCCTCTTATTCACCTCAGTCGGGGATTTTCTTTTTTTTTTTTTTGTAATAACGGAAAACAGGTTTACTGTATTTTATCAGTGGCAGCTGGCAAATACAACTTGTCAGAAATAGCGAGGTGTTGAATTACAAAGCACATGTTGTTTTTCACTTTGCAAAATGTTGCAATGCAACGACATTGTACACCAAGCCTGGAAAATAGAGAAGACCTCACAGCCATTACGCACGCACACGCACACGCACACGCACACGCACACGCACGCAGTTCTTTGGTGGAGGAAGAGCAGAAAGGCGATGAGGTTTGTCTAATGAAGAGAATAAAAATTCTGCTTCAAAATAGCAATTTTGCCCTTATTAATGCCATTAGTGTAACAGTCATAATGGATCAAATCAACGGATGACCGAAGCAACTCCCCTGTCTCCGTGCTATGACGGGATCATGTCGGGAACAATTTAGGCGTTTTGTGTTGATGAGTGAAGTTTCGAGTGCCATAGTGTCCTGCAAACCACCCCTAAATTATTGTCTCTTTATCTGTTTAATTTTCTTCTACTCACCCCGTTTGTTTCTTCCCTCAGATCTTTGCACACATTCAATTAGCTTTTTTTTTTTTGTGTGTGTGCTTTTAAGCAACTTGTTGGTAAAACCACCTTTTGATTTGGACCAGCTGTCTATAAAAAATACCCTTTTGATGGGAGCTCCTGTATTTTTTTTTCCACCTCGATTTAGATTATGGCCCTGTCACAGTCATTTTCCCTCTCGGGCTCTTTGCTGCTTTGAAGCCATTCTTGTCACTCACACTTTGTATTCTCTCGTCACCAATTATAGCCACACTGACCAATTCAGAGCAACAAATTCAGAGCTATGACAGAAATGACGTCTCTGCTGCTCTATATCTTCACTGAGAAATCCCTCGTCTTTTCCACAAACAATGTTCTCCTTATTTGTGCAGAGAGCCTGCGGGATATTAGTTATGAGTTAACAGTTGTTTGACCTTAACAGGTGGTCCTCTTTTACGATCTTTTGCTCTGGTAACATTGAAAGCATCATTCAGCTCGCGAGCTAAATAGCAGAGATTTGGGAAGAGGGCCTTCGAAACAGTTGTCGCCTGTCAGGAGAGGCAGAGAGTCAGAAGAACCGGTGGAGCAGTTGCTCGTCCCCCTCGTCGAGGTGAGAAATTTTCCGGCAGCTGTCACTCGACCTCTTTACCTCGCGTTCTTTTGGAGGGGTATTTTTTTCCCCTCGTTTCCAATAAAGAAGAAATGAATGTTTGTGGCAACTGCAGGGGGAGGGAAAACTCCAGTGCTGTGTCCTGTCACTCAAAATCTCGCTGGTGTGTGTCCGCCTCTACACGTTTCATCAGCCGCCAATCACGGGACGCACGTGAGACGACCCGTTCGTTTGTACGGTTCGGCTCATTCAAAGACTCTTTGTGAGTGTCGGCTATGATAAACCCTTTCTGTTTGGCTGCGGAAAAGAAAGCAAAATGTTTCATTCATTCGCTTCTGTTCTTTCTCTTCTGCACTACGGATCTCTCTCCTCTTCCCTCTTCCTTCCCCTGTCTCCCTCACTCCCCTTTTCCTCCCCCCTCAATCCATCTGCATCATGTCGATCTGTCAGACTGCCAGTGTCTGTTCCAATTAGATTCCACTTAATACACGTAACCTCGATTAACACGCAATCAAGCCCAGATAAATCACGTCCTTTAAGTCCCCCCTCTGCCTCTCCTGTGTTGCTTTGCATCACTCAGTTTCCCCCAACAAGCTTTCTTTGCCACAGTCGCTGGTCACAATGTATAAAAAGCACACGCTGACTGCGTGAGCCGGTAAATACAACACACGTCGGCAGAGGTGACACTTGCCTGGTGAGACAGGTGATTTTCACCTCTAACCAACGGCACTGCCTTAACTGTGTGTTTCACTCCCGTTTCCAGTAATGCAAAGTTCCTGGTGTGTTTCCAGCAGACGCTTGTTGGTGCCCTCCTCACCCCAGAAGATGAAGGTGTCTTAATTACATCTTTGGTTAAAAAGCTACAAAAGACACCCTGGGCTTTCTCTACATTGTGGGAGGCTGTGTAGTCTATTGTCTCGGTGACCTTTTTAGCTAGCGGACAATTGGTTTGACTAGATTACAAATTAAGACACAGCACCAGGCACTTAGAAAGCAAGTCTGTTAGAGAGCAGTTCTATTACTACCAGCCTGTGAAAGCCACTGGGCCATACATTTTAAGCATCACATAAATGGCCACAAAGTCAGGCATCACATGCGCATTGTTCCGTATCTATAAAATATAAAGTTACATTTGCTTTAATGATTCCTGCAATGCCATGGTGAGTCTTTGCCAGTGGCAGAACGGGAAAACACACAAAGCTACTGCAGAGTCTGGGATTCGTAGATGATTATAATTCTTTTAACAAAGTTAATAATTTACACTGTTTATGCTAATAGGAGAAAAGAGGACTGTTGAATTACCAAACAGCAAAAAACACTAAAAATACAAACCAAATGAAAACAACCTGGGGCACTGAAAAAGCACACACAGCACTCTTGGGGTCTTCTTTTATTAATCGCAGCTAAAAGTGCTAACATTGACATGTTGAACAGATTAGCCTCTTTAATAACTGGGCGGGTCAACATGGCTACCACTGCTCATCCACAAGGATACCCTGTCGGGAGGCAGGTAGCCACTGTGTCTCATATTCTGACCCTGGCCTCTGTGGGGTTAGCCCCCGCACCAGAAATACACTGAATTCACTTCATCCAATTCATTAGAACGCAGCACTTTTTTCTTCATTTAAAATCCTCCCCCCCCCCCCACATAATCACAAAGATTACCAGTTTTTTATTGAATCATTGCATTCTCAGATATGCTGCCGTTCTGTAGCCGTGCAGTTTTCAACAGTGTAAGCCGTGGCAGTCAGCGATCTGGCTTTGTTTCACGCAGCGACAGCTTGTGTCACACACGTTGAGGCTGCCGCTGTACAGCATTAATGGTTTTAAATATCTCAATGCTAGTTGGAGCTGACAAGGCCTGTCGGTGTGCTGTGTGTAAATAGGGCTCGGATTTAAAATAAATTAAGCTATGAGAAAGGCTCACGTTGATCCATTTCTTATCTCCTCTGCTACCTTGTCAGCCCCAAGGCCTTTCAAATTGTGCGAACGAGTTAAAAGACATGCAGTGCTCATTCACACAGTCCCTAATATTTAAGATTATCCTGTTATTAGTAGTACTTTTGAATGAAAATGTTAAATAAATATACACGCACACACACGCGCACACACACACAAAACCATTCTTCACTTTCAGCTTGTTTGAAACTGTCGCAGTCTATAAAACCAGTGAAAAAGTTGTGCATGTTTTATTTAATTAGTATTGGGTGCAAACAAAATGAGTATTGAGTAGACACCCAATTGCCCCGTGCTCTGTCTTCTCGCCTTTCGAAACTCTGTGCGAGGCCACAACAATGTTGCACTGTCTCTTTAAAAGGGGTGACAGTTTGGACTATAAGTTGAGCTATTTTCTTTTCTCATTCCCAGAGAAAAAAGAGGGAATAACACTGATGGGTTTTAACAGCTTCAGCCAGGCGGTGGGCAAATATAATAAGTGTTTTCGTAGACGTCACCAATGATTATCTCATCTGCGCATTTTGGGTGAATGTGGTGGATTTAGAGGCTCGTCTCCCATTGTGCTGACATCACCCTTTAACAAACCAAATTAAATCATGGCTAAAATCATTTGAAACTCTCCCAGAGTCTGCCTCAAATGAATGTCTGGGAAAATTGTAAAGGGAACGCTGGGTGGATGCGTATGTATGAGTGTATTTAGTCTTCGGGGGCTGGGGGTGAAGGGTGAGAGGGGTGCACTCTGGAAATGGGGGCAAATTTACCCTCTACGCTGAATAATGAGACAATGTTTCGCAGATCAAGTGAATTTAAAACACTGAGTTGTAATACATTAATTCAACTTTTTTCATATAGCACCAAACACAACAGTCATATCTAGGAGCTTTTAACAGATAAAAGAGAAAAACCCAACAAATCCACATGAGCAAGTAGATTTATTTGCGAGTGTGGAAAGGAAAAACTCCCTCGAACAGGAAGAAACCCTTGCAGAAACCAGACTCAGGGGTGGAGGCTTTCTGCTGACCGGTTGGGGTGAGGGGATAGAGGAGAGGAAAGGAGAGGAAAGGAGAGGGTAGACAGAGAGGTAGATTGAGGGGAGATACAAACCCTGTGTGTGAAGTCATGCAGTTTGTTATTTTAAGTGAATCAAAATGTATTTTACTTACTTTTGTTGTCTTCAATATATCTCAACTTTATGGGGGAAAACTACAAAAGAAGCACCAACAATGCAGATCAGCCTTGATTCTGGATCAAGTTTTACAGATACCGATACAGTTTAAAGGATGTCAGTGGTGAGTTTTTGCCTGGAAAATGTATTTTGATTCTGATACCACTAAAGGCAAGAAAAGACAAAATGACACCTCAATGTTTTATAAACACATTTAGGGGAGGAGCCATCAAAACAAATGTCACGCATGCCGGACCTGTACTGTAACTGTAAACATAAAAATGGCCTCTGATAAATTTATTTCAAATCCAACAATTGTCTTCACTGGGAGAGAACCAGCACACTTGCAAATAAACAAGTCACAATAAGTACAGGTTTTGCTTTAGTATTATTTTTGAATTGACTCTGTATCACAAAACTCACTTGTGTTGTGCATTTGCCAAAAGATGAGCACTACTTGTACAGCTGGAACACCCAGAATTTCGTCAGCTGTCCCGTCTCGCCGCTCGCATGCCGTAGTCGGCCACCCATGACCTTGTGAAATGAACAAAGGTAAGAGACAGAGAACGAGAAAGTGAGTAAGAGGACTCAAAGTGCGGAGGTGCATGGAGGTGGTATTCAGCAGTGATTGTCTGTGTGCGTGTGTGTGTATTGGTGAAGAGGGGTGGGGGGGTGGACAGGGGGTTGCTGCGAAAGGCCTCAACTCAGCCAACGTGGCCTGATGTGACAGGATTAGCTAAGCCCCGGTGAACATGGCTGGTACTGTGAGACTGTGTGTGTGTGTGTGTGTGTGTGTGTGTGTGTGTGTGTGTGTGTGTGTGTGTGTGTGTGTGTGTGTGTGTGTGTGTGTGTGTGTGTGTGTGTGTGTGTGTGTGTGTGTGTGTGTGTGTGTGTGTGTGCGCGCGTGTGTTCCACTGTTTGTGTGCGGCGGTCAGGAAGTGTGCACAGCAGACTGGGAACCCAGAACTGCTGCTCGCCACCAGCCGAGCCAAGACAAGACATGGGAGATCAACAGCGTGTCGGCCCATCACTGCCATCGAGCCTGAGCAACTCATCACCCTCCCCTCCACCAATGGGTGCGAGCCAGACCGCAGAAGATACAGCCAAGGGAGTCACAGATACACTGGGGGGGAGACACGTTGGGGGACTAGTGGGCGGGCAGCTGGGGCTAAAGTGAACGTGAGTTGGAAAATGATCCTATTAAATTGAATTAAAGAGGCAGTCTTCATTTACCCCAAGAATGATGGATTTGGATAATTAACAGTGTTAATGGGGACTGGTTAAAGAGGGCAAGGGAAACCAGTAGTTGCAGACACAGAGTAAAGGGGCCAGGTCAGGTCTGCATTGTACCCAGCCCGCTGACACAAAATGAATGATGCCACCCCAGAGATTTTTTACCCTCCCTTTACCTTCACTTGTTGGAATTTTATTTCCTTAAGTATTTAAATACACCTTTCAGAAATGCAGCAAATCCTCATCTTTCCTTCACTGAAGGTGTTTTTTTCCAGGAGGACAGCTCCACCCTGATAAAGGGAAAGGTTCTCAAAGATAATATGGGAGATCAAAGTCTGTTGTATAAAGCAGTTTTTTTCTACCAGGCCTGCCGCGTAGCACGCACATGAACAGGGAAATAAAGGCAATAGGAAAATATTACTGATCAGTGTGTAAGTTTAGTGTCGATATATTCAGTGGTAGTGTGCTGCAGCAGTGAGTGCATTACACCAGTTTAATGCTCTCATCGCAGGACCTAATTATGACACTAGTAGTGTGTGTGTGTGTGTGTGTGTGTGTGTGTGTGTGTGTGTGTGTGTGTGTGTGTGTGTGTGTGTGTGTGTGTGTGTGTGTGTGTGTGTGTGTGTGTGTGTGTGTGTGTGTGTGTGTGTGTGCACATGTGGTGGTGTGCTTGTGTGCCTGGGTTTTCACTTTGGTCAGTGCACAAACCCTATCTGCATGTCCTTAATTCTTGATGATGTGCAGGCCTTAGGCTGTGTGTGTGTGTGTGTGTGTGTGTGTGTGTGTGTGTGTGTGTGTGTGTGTGTGTGTGTGTGTGTGTGTGTGTGTGTGTGTGTGTGTGTGTGTGTGATGGAGAGGATGCCTGTGTGCCAAGTTGAAGTGATTGGGCAGCAGCTCATAGGCCCTCATCTCACTGAAAAATCCAGTTGCTTTGCTCACAGCAGCTGACTGGCTGCATTGTGTCGCTACTTTCCACAGTCTAGTCAAGACTAGTGACACCGTGCCGCAAAGGAGGCAGATTTATAGGGAGCTGTGTGTCTCCGGGTAGCCGAAGAACTAGTTAGCTTCATTTCCAATGCCACTGCCTTGCTAATTCCGCTCATCCCTTTACATGCGGCATAAATTTTGTGCTGCATTGTTTGAGGTCGAGCAGTTTTCTTTTGAGTTGTGGATGTAATCAATCTCTCCGGTTGTGGCTGGTGTGCACCGCAGCTTACCTGCACCCTGATTAGGCAGGGAATGTCTTAAGTAAGGGGCTCAAATAATTTAATGCTACTTTTCTCCTTTCAAAAAAATTAACACCACAGTCGCATGCGTGTGTGTAACTGAGAGAGTGATAGAGTGTGTGGAAAAAAACAATCTCATCAAGCAGGAGGCCGTTTGCTTAGCAAGAGCTGACAGTCTTTGTGTATGTAAATGAAGAATTTAGACTAATGGAGTTGAACCATTTCTAATTTTGTGATGGCAAGAGGATTTTGATTGAAAGTAATTAAGCAAGCTAGCTGTAAAATTAATTAAAGCAAAAGGAGGGGGGGGACTTTTATTGGATTGGATAGCGATATAGCTGCTGTCAGGCAGGGGGACAAATGGGGGTGACCTGGATTCTCTGCCCTCCCTCCTCCCACTCGGGACTTTTATGTCACTTTAATCTCCTTAGAGCGGCTGGTGTGCATTTGTTTGAAATAATCAAGGAAATATGGTCAGAAATTGTCAGCTTTCAGATCTAATTTACCTGACAGCCTCGCAACTACGTGTGCACGCGCAAGCATGCATGTGACAGTGGCAGGTCCTTTTTTTCCCCTTGCCCTCTCCTCCTCAGCTTTGTGGAAAATGCTTTTGACAGTCTTGAAGCATCTTGGTTGTCGGGGGGGTAGAAGGGGGGGTGGGGGAGGAGGAACTTGGGTGGCTTTTAGATGGACATTTCAATGAGCCGTGTTTGGCCCGGCTTTGCACCTCTGACACTGTTTTGTGCATGCACACACCAACATGTTTAATTGCCTCAGTAACATATTCAGACTCCATTTGGCCACTGTAGCAGCACTTCGCAGCCTCTGTTGTCTGCAGGTAGCCTAAACAAGCAGAAGCAGATTACAGCCATGACAAAGCCTGTTACAGCTACTTAAGCACTGACAAATAAGATTGGCCAATCCTGCTCAAATAGAAATGGAACTTATTGATCTTTTATTGTTGAAAAGTAATAACTGCTAAATCCCATTTAGAGTCAGTTCTAATTTTAGTTTATTTATTTCTTTGGTGTTTCAAATAGGCTTTTTTTTTTTTTTTACATTAAAATTATGTTTGAATGTAGGTGAAGTAAAAATAAAAAAATCATCTCACTGTGCAGTTTGTGCTAAGATAATAACTAATCATAAAATGGCCCAGCTAATGTCCTGCGACATCTATATGGCTTTGAGCAGTATGGGGTCCAATATAAAAGGTCTTCAGAGTTTCCCATGATCCCTCAGTGGGTGAGATGCCACTTTCTCTTAAAGATTCTCAGTGCTCTCCAGCGTTTGTGACATAGGTTCACAGTGTGGCCCTCACTACCCCCTGAAGAGACAGTTAATTAAGGCCTGGACCCAGACAGCGCTGCTGGGACTCTCACCCACCACACCACGGTCTGCCCCTGCTTCTACCGCTCCTCAGGGAAAGCACAGCACCAGGACCGCGCCACCATCAGGGCCCCTAACGGGATTAGGAGTCTTCTGAAAATAGGACCTTGGCTCCAAAAACCTCTTACCCACCTTCATCTGCCCGAAGGACCCCCCCCCCACACACACATACACACACTTCAATTCGTCTCAGCCCTATCCACTCCTCCTCCCCCCATAAGATGGCTCCACCCTAGCTCTGTTTTATCAATTAATGTAATAAAAGGTAGAACAAAGAGCTGTCTTTCTCCCGCTCTGTAATTAGAGGGGGAGATCTCCTGAGGACTGGCATTCCTTGGGCCTGAAAAACATGATTCCCACCCCCCCACCTCTACTTTTCTGCCACCACTCAAGCGGAACATGGCTCCTCGATGTATAAGGGTGATAATGTAAATGTAGTGTAGTATGCCAGGCAAACCCAGCACAACCTATTTTGCAGTAGCTTTATCTAAGTGCGAACAAATGAATGCAACATTCGAAGAGTGATACATTATTAACTCTAATTGATTCCTCTATAACACTATACATTCACTGTCGCCTTCGCTTTGGCTCGCACCAGTACGTGCGCCCTGAATCACTCTTGTCGCTGTCCCTATTCTAACACGTTACGTGTCACCACACACTGTTAACAAATGTGATAAAACCACGTGAATCGAGAATATCAGGTATGGCGTCTGCCTATGTGTGTTTTTGTCTGTTAAGGTGAGATACAGTGGATGGTGCTGTGTGTGTGTGTGTGTGTGTGTGTGTGTGTGTGTGTGTGTGTGTGTGTGTGTGTGTGTGTGTGTGTGTGTGTGTGTGTGTGTGTGTGTGTGTCTGTGCTTAACTGTGTCTACATGGGTGTGAAAGTAAAGGAGAGACAGAGCACTCGCTTTCACAGCCACTGGAGCTTTCGATAGGAATTAGTTTTACAACATATGCAAATGTTCCCCCTTGAAAAAAGGGGGTCTTTAAATGACAGGTTGATATGTGATTAAACGACAATTAGAGTGCTGAAAATAAGTGTCGGCAGTAGGTCAAGCACTGGGCGGCTCAGCTAAAAGGTAGCAGACTATTGAGCAGAAAACATTCCCAGGCGGAGGCCAGGAACAAGACCCAAAACAAATTAGAGAGGTGAAGGGGGAACAAGGGTGTGCACTGTATTCCAATAAACCCACAACAAAAACAAGTTCTGTGTTTTGCCTGAATGACAAAAGACAGACCTTTCATGATCACTAAGCCACAGACGAACACAGATAGGTCTCCATGCACTAAGGCTGTATTACGGCGAACCTGCTGCGGCCTCGAACAGAGCTCCAACACTCGCACTAGACTCAGTATCGTACTTTTCTGGTAGGGTGTTAACCTTTCATGCCCCCCCCAACCCAGATTTAAACTAGCTGTCTGCCCTGGAGCAGACTGCGTCCCGCCCTACTGCTGCCCTTTAGGTTAAAAGTATCCACACTCCAAGGATTCTCTGTCTTTCTTTCACAAACACACACAAACATGGAGGCAGGGACATAAAAAGGCTCACGCTTATTCTGGTGGGGCTCACAGATGGCCCCTTACCCATAATCCCCTTTGAAGCTGCAGTGGGCATTGGCTCCTGAACATCTATGAATCCAAAAGCTCCACCAAAACTTGAGCTACTTTTCTTTTAACTGACCCCAATTGCCAAGGAGCTGTTAGCTGTCAGACCTGGTTAGGAGCGTCTTTACCGGGGGAGAGTGAAGGGCACAGGCTTCTCTCTCTCTCTCTCTCTCTCTCTCTCTCTCTCTCTCTCTCTCTCTGTATCCCTCTCTTTCTCCTCACTTTCCTCTCTCGGCTTCCTGTTTGTTATCTGTCACAGAGGGTTCATTCCAGCCCAACGGCACAGTCCTGAAAGCAGGTTCACTTTGGTCAAGTTACTCACTAACATTTAGTTCTTCTCTGTTCCTCCTGCTTCCTCCAGTATTGGAGCCACAGATGGTGGGAGGTGGGCTAAGAGGCTTAGATTTCATCGAAGAGCTCGCCTCAATTATACTCAGCTGTTTGGAAAAAAAAAGTGTTTTTCGTTGTTGGTGAAAAATAAAGTTGAATGCGGCACGGCAACACCGACTTTCTCACCAATACATATGTATTTCACTTGTGTTTTTTGGGATAATTTCTCAGAAATGCGTTTTAGTTTAGTGCTGATGAAAAGTCAGCAGTACAGCCTCTATTACAATGAAATATATACTATTTTCCGAAGCATATAAATACCAATAATCACTCTTGTGTAACATTTGCGAAGTCAGAATTATGAGCATTGTTTAAATTTAATGCATTTTGCTCTGCAAATATTCTAAATAATATTGCCACATTCAACCTCTGATAGTAAAAATACACAGTTGTGTTCAACATCCCTGATTTAATTGAAGATCACTCACCCAAATGTTTGAGTGAAATAACACTGCAGAGCACTTTCCTTCCCTTATTAATTTTGCACTGTAAATAGAATAAAACGTGAACTCCTGTCTTAACCTTTGTCTTAAATAATTTCCTCCTCCTAATGCAAAGAGCTCTCTGCTCTCGTCTTTAATTGGAGTACAGCAGTTAAACGTCTCCTCGGGTGCAGAAGCAACTGCCTCCATCTCTTCTGTTTCATTTTGAAAGCACCCGATTCGAGCACAAAATGGGGAAATCCAAATTGCCTGCGTGATAACAGAGAAAATTCCTGTGTCGTTCGATTACGTATTATCATTTGAGAGCTCTAAGGGATAATCATCACTGAGATTTGCTCACGTTTCCAGCAGGTCTGCTGAGATGTACGCTAGCTAATGGGATTGGGCTTTTTTTTTTTTTTCTAGCCCTCTCCTGTGGTGTTATGGAGCTGGCAGCTGAACTTGAACGGATGTGCATGGTGCTGAGTCGTGCACTGGACTATTTCAAGACTGAAATGCGATTGTTTTAATACTTTAATCCACCTGTCCTTGGCATTCAGGATGTTGCAGAAGTCGCCTAATTATTTCATTGCCCTGTATCCTTCCTGGTTGAAATACGGCAGAGAGGGCAGCACCTTATTCTTAATAAATAAAAAGTTCATTACAAACAAATGTATTGTTTTATTTGTTCTACATAAAAAGGTCACTTATTGGTAAAGTACCAAAATATACAATATTTTTGTTTTTTCTGCAAGAAAAATAGCATAATTGAAATTTTAAAAATGCATGCAACTCAATTAGGATGGGGAAGATGTCAAATCACTTTAAAGAGCAAACCATTAAACAACTCAAATTCTCGGAATTGTTCGAGGTACTAACTGTGATAGTATGCAAACACAAATATTTTCTTTTAATTAAAAAGGCCTCATCCTGCTGTATCCTCCCCCAAGCCTGCTGCAGCTCTCAGCGACCCCCCCAGTGCACGTGCATGCGAGGCACGCACACACGCACACACATGCACACGCACACGCACACGCACACACACACACACACACACACACACACACACACACACACACACACACACACACACACACACACACACACACAGACAAGACATACACATTTAGGACAAACGCTTGTGATGCCTCATCCAAGTCCACCACCACTCAGAGTCACATGCAATCAGCCAAATTTGAACAAAGTGATTATTTCAACTGGCTATAGACTTCTAATCTGTCACACTCTGGATGTCAGTTGAGAACCAGAGACACCAGCAGTGACGGCTGCCCAGTTCACTGAAAGCCCCCCGAGGGACAGTCATCAACACACCACACCCACTGCCACAAAAAAAAAAAAAAAGAAAAATCACCACCTTCCTGCGCAGTCTATAACTCTGGATTCTCAAACCAATCTGATCCAGTTTAGCAAAGTCCACATTGACTCTTGTCAGTGGGGCGGGCGGGGAAGGGCTGGCGATCCCCCGTGTGTGTGTTTGCAGGTTTGGGACAGTGGTCGTGTCAGTGTGTGTTGGCGCATACATGTGGTTTGGCGGAGGGTGGCGGCCGCTTGATAGTAATGCATGTTGATGGTTTTCAGAGATACTTCATTTCAGAAACAGGGGCCTCATTAACCGTAGTCTTCATCAGGCCAGCGAGCAGCGGGCACATTAGGGGTCCACAGGAAGTTAGAGTACAGCAGGAGAGTGCATTAGGGAGGCCTGGTGAGAATCTCTCTCTCTCTCTCTCTCTCTCTCTCTCTCTCTCTCTCTCTCTCTCTCTCTCTCTCTCTCTCTCTCTCTCTCTCTCTCTCTCTCTCTCTCTCTCTCTCTCTCTCTCTCTCTTCTCTCTCTCTCTCTCTCTCTCTCTCTCTCTCTCTCTCTCTCTCTCTCTCTCTCTCTCTCTCTCTCTCTCTCTCTCTCTCTCTCTCTCTCTCTCTCTCTCTCTCTGTGTGTGTTCTACTTCCACCTCCTGTGCTTTTCTATATATTAATGTACCTTTCAGAGGAATTTGGATAGAGGTCAGTAATTATAGTCTGTAAATTATTCAGTCGAGGCCCTCTATAATTGTGCTTTTTAGAGCTCGGACATTGACAACATGGTTTACTGCACCACTTTTGGGCCAACGGTCTGACCGGATGAATCAGTCCAGGGTAAGAGAAAGAGCATCTAAGTGTGTCTCACCACTCACTTCACCAACTCATAAGCATTCTAGGGGCAATCTTTTTAAACCCTGATACGTGTCCGCACCAAATGAGCAAAACAATCTCCTTTCCTGAGCCAACTTGTCAGCATTCACATTAAACATGGCGTCAGGCTCCAGTTGACTTTGTTGGGCCTGTTGGTGTCCGGGACCCAGCAGAACACCAGACACTGTGTGGGAATGTTTAGTTTGGGATGCAAGCGTGTTATTTTTGTTACATCAAGAAGAGGAAAGCCCAAACTGCAAGGGTAGCAGAAAAAAAATGGGCCAAACTTTCTCTACAAAGCCGCCTCCGACAACGTTTGACTGCACATGATAACATCGCCCGTCCACACAACAAGTCTCTTTCAGCCACAGATTATTAACACATCACTGAAAGCAGCAGAGAGCATTTCATTGTTGTTACAGGGTCTAATATTTATATTTATCTAGGTGGTGGAGACACTGACAAACATGTCACACACCTGCAGTTCTTCAGTACGTGCTGCTGCAGTTTGGTGTCAGAGAAAGAGCCTGTACAGTAGAGTTTTGTCGGGGCGAGAGGAAGACTGTAATTACTGTCTGGCGATTCATCTAGTCACTGCATAAAATAGTGTTTATCCAGTCGCCCGTGTTTCTGTCGTGGCTGAGGGAGGGGAGGGTCATGTTTTGCACAACTGAGACAGCTAGGGCAATCAGGAGAAGAATCGTGACTCCAAAACATACAGCCTTTCTTTCTTTTCTTTCTCTCTCTCTCTCTCTTTCTCTCGCTCTCAGAGTACTGGTGCTTAGAAAATGAGATCTCCCTTTCTCCCCCCCTCTGACACCCCCCCACACAAATAAACATAAAAAGCTAATTTGTAGTGC